>NW_027507784.1:195729492-196329492 GCF_037356315.1 Lithobates pipiens | reverse complement strand
AGGTTGATAACCATAGTTTGCCATAAACGGGGACAATCGGGAAGCAGAATTCAAGGCACTGTTGTGAGCAAACTCTGCCCATGGTAATAGGTCTGAACAGTTGTTATGATGGCCAAAAATATAGCAACGTAGGAATTTCTCCAAGGACTGTCTCGTTCTGCGGCCCCATTAGACTGCAGGTGATACGCAGGGGAAAAAGCAAGCTGAATTCTCAGCTGTGCACAAAAGGCTCGCCAGAAACGGGACACAAACTTGACTACCCCTGTCCTAGAAAATCACCTTGGGTAGCCCATGTAAGCAAAAGATCTCCCGAGTAAAAATGGAAGCCAATTCCTTGGGCAACTTAAGTGGAATACAATGACACATCTTTGAGAACTGGTCAACCACCATAATGATTACTGTGTTGTCCTGGGAGTTGGGTAACTCCACAATGAAATCCATAGACAGGCGGGTCCATGGCCTCTCTCCATTGTGTATGGGTTGTAGGAGGCCCACTGGAAGATGTCGTGCATTCTTACTGTGAGCACACACGGAACAGGCAGCTACGAAGGCAGTTACATCAGCACGTAGACTAGGCCACTAGAATTGTTTTGAAATGGCCCAAATGAGTTGATTCTACCCAGGGTGGCCAGCTGCCTTGGGAGAACGGTAAGTCTGGAGCACGGCAGTACGGAGACTCTCTGGGACAAAGCAGCGGTCACAAGGCTTCTCGGAAGGAGCATGGACCTGAGCAGCAAGAATTTCGTCACCCAAAGGAGAAGTGAGACTGGTCTGAACCGTAGCCAGAATATGATCAGGAGGGATCACAGGAACCGGAACCGACTTCAACTTAGAAGTGGAGGAAAATTGTCCTGACGAGGTGTCAGCCCTTACATTCATAGTACCCGATAAGAATGAAACAATGTAATTGAAACTTGACAAGAAAAGAGCCCAACGCGCCCTTCTGGGAGAGAAGCTAAAATGATCAAAATGATCGACAACAGCTCTTTGTCACCAATCTCGTAATTGTACTCCACAGGTAAAAATTTCTTGGAAAAGTAGCCACAAGTATGCATAGCACTCTCAGAGGTAGGATGTTGAGACAGAAGGGCGCCAAAACCATCTCAGAAGCATCAACCTCAAGGATAGACGGTAACGTAGGATCAGGATGTGCCAACACAGGAGCAGAAACAAAGGTAGCCTTGAGACTCTCACAGGTCTTAATGGACTCCGGAGACCAACTCTTTGAATTACCATCTTTTCAGGTCATATCAGTCAGGGGGTTGACCAGAGGTGAGAAGTTATGAATAAACTTCCGATAATAGTTGGCAAAGCCCAGGAAAATGCGGCAGAGGACGTAAACCCACGGGTCGGGCCACTGTAGTTTCTCTGGATCCATCGAAAAAAACAGCTGTGGAAATTACACAAATTTGTCCAGGAATGCCCAGGAATTTAACCTGGGACAGGGGTGGTGGGTTGGCAGTGACGTAAGAGGACCAGATTGGGGGACAGCGCCCTCTATCTGATCCTCCCTATGCCACAAACCACACAGTAGGATGTGGCACTGGGTGGCCTCATAGTGCTCGAATACCCATAAGAGTCACTGAGATATAGCCAACCGTTCAAAAGACTCATTATGCCTCGTAGATTATGTGTTGGGGTGTTAGCTTTCCAAAATAGGGTAATTTTGTGGGTGTTTCCATTGTCCTGGTGCTCCAGGGTCTTCAAAAGTGTAATAGGTGGTTGAGAAATGAGATGTGTAATTTATGCTTGTAGAACACCTGAAGGTGCTACTTCAATGTTGGGCTTCTGTATGTGGCCAGGCTATGTAAAAGTCTCACACATGTGGTATTGCCATACTCAGGAGTGGCAGAATGTATTTTGGGGTGACATTTTTGCTATGTACATGCTATGTGTTAGAAATATCTTATAAATTGACAATTTTTTTTATACATTTTCCAAAAACTTCTGGAAAAAAAATTAACCATTCAAAAGACTCATTATGCCTTATAGATTATGAATGAGTGACTTTTGTATAGCGCTACCAATGCGAACTCAATCGCCTCAGGGCGCTTTTTGCCGCCGGTGTCATCTGCGGTATAGCACTTACAAACACATACTAGGGCAAATTTTTTTTAGACAGTATCTAATTAACCTACCAGCATGTCTTTGGAGTGTGGGAGGAAACCGTAGTACCCGTAGGAAACCCATGCAGGCACAGGGAGAACTTGCATGTTGGGCCTCTGTATGTAGGCAGACTGTGTAAGTCTTACACATGTGGTATCGCTATATTCAGGAGGAGCAGCAGAATGTATTTTGGGGTGTCGTACGTATGCATGTGCTATGTAACAGAATGAACTTGCTATGACAATTTTGTGTAAAAAAAAAAAAAAAAAATTCCATGCTCTCAAGAATTGTGGGGAAAAAATTACAACTTAAAAAATTCACCATGCCTCTTACTAAATACCTTGGAATGTCTAAATGGGTAATTTTGGGGGTATTTGTACTTTCCTGGCTTGTTGGGGTCTCAAGAAATGAGATGGGCTGTCAGTACATCAGGTGTGATCTGCGCCATAGCTTGTAGACTCTCTAACTTTCACAGAGACCAAATAATATACACTAATTTAGGTTATTTTTTACTAAAGATATGTAGCGGTATACATTTTGGCCCAACTGTATGAAGAAAAATGATTTGTTTGCAAAATTTTAAGATAGAAACAAAAAAAAAGTGTTATTTTTTTTTCAAAAGGTTCTCTTTTTTTTTTTTGCTTATATTACAAAAAAACAAAAACCCAGCAGTGATTAAATACCACCAAAAGAAAGCCCTGTTTCAGAGAACAAAATGCTAAAAAATGTGTTTGGATACAATGTAGCGTGACTGAGTAATTGTCAATTATCATTCAAAGTGTGAGAGCGCTGAAAATTGGCCTGAATCTTCCAGATTCCATGTAGTTGTTAATATAGCGTTGCATATATTAACTGTATATTATATACAGTTGCATTATTTTAATTAGTATTTGATTCATTAATGTGGCTTTTAATATATAATTTTTCTGTGTGTATAATAAAAGTATATTTTTCTACAATTACTGTCTGGCCATGCCTAAAAGGTATTTTTTTTCTCCAAATCCTTCTTACATTTAAATGGGACGTGGCACTGTTTACCTATATATACAGTGGTGTGAAAAAGAGTTTGCCCCCTTCCTCATTTCCTGTTCCTTTGCATGTTTGTCACACTTAAGTGTTTCGGAACATCAAACCAATTTAAACAATAGTCAAGCACAACACAAGTAAACACAAAATGCAATTTGTAAATGAAGGTGTTTATTATTAAAGGTGAAAAAAAATCCAAACCATCATGGCCCTGTGTGAAAAAGTGATTGCCCCCCTTGTTAAAACATACTATAACTGTGGTTGTCCACACCTGAGTTCAATTTCTCTAGCCACACCCAGGCCTGATTATTGCCACACCTGTTCACAATCAAGGCATCACTTAAATAGGAGCTGCTTGACACAGTAAGGTCCACCAGAAGATCCTTAAAAGCTACACATCATGCCGAGACCCAAAGAAATTCAGGAACAATTGAGAAAGAAAGTAATTGAGATCTATAAGTCTGGAAAGGGTTATAAAGCCATTACCAAAGCTTTGGGAATCCAGCGAACCACAGTGAGAGCCATTATCCACAAATGGCGAAGACATGGAA
The DNA here is from genome assembly GCF_037356315.1 of Lithobates pipiens. Taxonomy (NCBI): domain Eukaryota; kingdom Metazoa; phylum Chordata; class Amphibia; order Anura; family Ranidae; genus Lithobates; species Lithobates pipiens. The sequence goes on along the minus strand of NW_027507784.1, from coordinate 196,325,809 downwards.
CAGTGGTGAACCTTCCCAGGAGTGGCCGGCCGCCCAAAATTACCCCAAGAGCGCAGCGACGACTCATCCAAGAGGTCACAAAAGACCCCACAACAATGTCCAAGGAACTGCAGGCCTCACTTGCCTCAGTTAAGGTCAGTGTTCATGCCTCCACCATCAGGAAAAGACTGGGCAAAAATGGCCTGCATGGCAGAGTTCCAAGGAGAAAACCACTGCTGAGCAAAAAGAACATCAAAGCTCGTCTCAATTTCTCCACAACACATCTTGATGATCCCCAAGACTTTTGGGACAACATTCTGTGGACCGATGAGACAAAAGTGGAACACTTTGGAAGGTGTGTGTCCAAGTATATCTGGCGTAGAAGGAACACTGCATTTCATAAAAAGAACATTATACCAACAGTAAAATATGGTGGTGGTAGTGTGATGGTCTGGGGCTGTTTTGCTGCTTCAGGACCTGGAAGACTTGCCGTGATAAAAGGAACTATGAATTCTGCTGTCTACCAAGAGATCCTGAAGGAGAATGTCCGACCATCTGTTCGTGTACTCAAGCTGAAACGAACTTGGGTTCTGCAGCAGGACAATGATCCTAAACACACCAGCAAGTCCACCACCGAATGGCTGAAGAAAAACAAAATGAAGACTTTGGAGTGGCCTAGCCAAAGTCCTGACTTGAATCCTATTGAGATGTTGTGGTATGACCTTAAAAAGGCCGTTCATGCTCGAAAATCCTCTAATGTAACTGAATTAGGACCATTCTGCAAAGATGAGTGGGCCAAAATTCCTCCAGGACGCTGTAAAAGCCTCATTGCACGTTATCGCAAACGCTTGGTTGCAGTTGTTGCTGCTAAGGGTGGCCCAACCAGTTATTAGGTTTAGGGGGCAATCACTTTTTCACACAGGGCCATGATGGTTTGGATTTTTTTTCACCTTTAATAATAAACACCTTCATTTACAAATTGCATTTTGTGTTTACTTGTGTTGTCCTTGACTATTGTTTAAATTGGTTTGATGTTCCGAAACACTTAAGTGTGACAAACATGCAAAGGAACAGGAAATGAGGAAGGGGGCAAACACTTTTTCACACCACTGTAGTATCTACAGTACAACTCTGTGCTGATACAGTTTCTATCTATTAATATATTTAAGATTCTAATCCTTAAAGTGGTTGTAAACCCTTACAAACCACTTTGACCTACAGGTAAGCCTAGATTAAGGCTTACCTGTAGGTCTAAGAAATATCTCCTAAACCTATACGGTTTAGGAGATATTTGCCCGAAGAAAGGCAACGCTGTCTACGGCGCATGTGCCGTAGACAGCGGCGCGCAGGCGCACTAAGCGCGCCATCGTCAATGACAAAGATGGGTGCGTGTCAGCTCCAGTGCGCATGCGCGGTAGTGACGGCTTCGCCGAAGGACAGCGGCGGAGCTGTGAGACCCCACCGAGAAGATGGATGCGCCGGACTACAGGGGACAGCGTTGACTTCGCTGGCTCCTGTGTCAGGTAAGTGACACATAATGGAATTATGCTTTGCCTTTGCAGGGAATGAAAGAGGAAGTAAACCCTGATGAGTTTACTTCCTCTTTCATTCCCTGCAAAGGCAAAGCATAATGGACTACTATGCATCACATAGTAGTCCATTATGTGTCACTTACCTGACACGGGAGCCAGCGAAGTCGCCGCTGTCCCTTGTAGTCCGCCGCATTCATCAACTTGGTGGGGTCTCGCAGCTCCGCCGCTGTCATTCGGCGAAGCCGCGATGACGTCACTCCCGCGCATGCGCACGGGAGCCGACACGCACGGCAGCTCCGTCATTGAGAATGCCGCACTCAGTGCGCCTGTGCGCCGCTGTCTACGGCGCATGCGCCGTAGACAGCAGTGCCTGTTTTTGGGCAAATATCTCCTAAACCATACAGGTTTTGGAGATATTTCTTGGACCTACAGGTAAGCCTTAATCTAGGCTTACCTGTAGGTCAAAGTGGTTTGTAAGGGTTTACAACCACTTTAACTTGTGTATGTGACAGAAATACTCCCACTGTCAGTCAATGTCTCGTAATGATCCAGTACAGAAAATGTTCTGTTGACTGGTCTTTGTAAAAAAAAAAAAAATATTTCTTCAGTTTGTGTCCATCTGCTGTTAATATTCTACTATGGTGTAGACAGAATAAAACACAGTGCTATCATTTATATTAAGTGACTTTTGCCAGAAAATGAAAACTACTATTAAAAGATCAAGGGCATTTCTCATGAATCCCTAGCAGAGTTTATCATTGACCTTTAAACTCCAGCTTACCTACACTGTTTATATTTGAAAAAATAAATAAAATACATGTGCATTTATTGAATCCCTAAAAATCTGCTAGGTCACAAATTGATATATAGCAAGCAGCCACTTAAGGACCGCCGTATTGCCAATGTACGTCATTGCAATGGCACGTACAGGCACAAGCACGTACATGTACATGTGCTTGTCTTCCAGCGCGTGGGGGGTCCGATCGGACCCCCTCCTGCTGGATACGGTGGTCCGGTTCGCTTCAGGAGCGATCCGGGATGAGGGGATGGCCATTGGTTTCTGGCCACCCCCTCTCGATCGCTCCTGGCGAATGAGAAGCTTCCTCCCACTGTGTATTGTATACACAGGCAGGGAGGAAGTGATGTCATTCTCCTCGGGGCGGTCTTTTTGACCGGACTACGAGGAGAAGACTAAAAGTAAGTGCACCAAACACTACTCTAACACATAGCTAGTGTTGCTAGGTAGCTAGTTATTTTTTTTAGGTTCACCGCCAGGTTTTTATAGCGCTAGGTACCCCCATATACTACCCAATAATGGTTTTAACCCCCTGATTGCCCCTAGTTAACCCTTTCACCAGCGATCACAGTATAAGTGTCACTGGTGACGCCGGTTAGCCAGTTAGTTATTTAGGTTCCCCATCAGGTTTTTATATAGCGCCAGGGACCCCCATATACTACCTAATAAAAATTTGAACCCCCTGATTGCCCCTAGTTAACCCTTTCACCAGTGATCACCGTATAAGTGTTACGGGTGACTCTGGTTAGTTTGCTTTTTATAGCATCAGGGCACCCACCATTTATTACCCAATAAAGGTTTAACCCCCTGATCACCCGGCGGGTGATATCAATTAGGTTTTAGGGTCAGGGTCTGCGTCGCTCCAGGCAGCGCTAGGTTAGTGCCAGTACCGCTAACACCCACGTACAAAGCATAAACCTCCCGTAGTGAGGTTCAATATCTGATCAGATCTATACTAGCATCCCCAGCAGTTTAGGGTTCCAAAAAAACGCATTGTTAGCGGAATCAGCCCAGATACCTGCTGGCACCTGCGTTTTGCCCCTCTGCCCAGCCCACCCAAGTGCAGTATCGATCGATCACTGTCACTTACAAAACACTAAACACATAACTGCAGCGATCGCAGAGTCAGGCCTGATCCCTGCGATCGCTAACAGTTTTTTTTTTGGTAGCATTTTATATTTAAATCCGGAAGGCAGTGCTTGGTTTTCGGGGTCCCGTACGTGGCTAGGCTCCCAAAAAGTCCCCCACATGTGGTATCCCCGTACTCGGAAGAAGCAGCAGAATTTATTTTGGGGTGTAATTTGACTTATGCCCATAGCATGTGTGAGCAATATATCATTTAGTGACAGCTTTGTGCAAAAAAAAAAAAAATTGTAATATTCCTGCAACTTGTGGCAAAATATAAAATATTTCATGGACTCAACATGCCTCTCAGTAAATAGCTTGGGGTGTCTACTTTCCAAAATTGGGTCATTTGGGGGGGGTTTTGTGCTATTTTGGCATTTTATGGCCTTCGAAACTGTGATAGGTAGTGAGGAGTGAAATCAAAAATTTGCACCCTTAGAAACCCTGAAGGCAGTGATTGGTTTTCGGGGTGCCGTACGCAGCTAGACTCCCAAAAAGTCCCACATATGTGGTATCCCCATACTCAGGAGAAGCAGCAGAATATATTTTGGGGTGCAATTCCACATATAACTATGGCATGTGTGAGCAATATATCATTTAGTGACAACTTTTTGTAAACTTTTTTTTTTTTTGTGTCATTATTCAATCACTTGGGACAAAAAAAAAAATATTCAATGGGCTCAACATGCCTCTCCACAACTTCCTTGGGGTGTCTACTTTCCAAAATTTTGGGGTCATTTGGGGGGGGGTTTTGTGTTATTTTGGCATTTTATGGCCTTCGAAACCGTGATAGGTAGTGAGGAGTGAAATCAAAAATTTGCACCCTTAGAAATCCTGAAGGCAGTGATTGGTTTTCGGGGGTGCCGTACGCGGCTAGACTCCCAAAAAGTCCCACATATGTGGTATCCCCGTACTCAGGAGAAGCAGCAGAATATATTTTGGGGTGCAATTCCACATATAACTATGGCATGTGTGAGCAATATATCATTTAGTGACAACTTTTTGTAAACTTTTTTTTTTTTTTTTGTCATTATTCAATCACTTGGGACAAAAAAAAAAAATATTCAATGGGCTCAACATGCCTCTCCACAACTTCCTTGGGGTGTCTACTTTCCAAAATGGGGTCATTTGGGGGGGGGGGGGGTTTGTACTGCCCTGCCATTTTAGCACCTCAAGAAATGAGATGTCGTAAATTAAAAGCTGTGTAAATTCCAGAAAATGTACTCTAGTTTGTAGACGCTATAACTTTTGCGCAAACCAATAAATATACACTTATTGACATTTTTTTTTACTAAAGACATGTGGCTGAATAAATTTTGCCCTAAATGTATGACTAAAATTGAGTTTATTCGATTTTTCTTATAACAAAAAGTAGAAAATATAATTTTTTCTCAAAATTTTCGGTCTTTTTTCATTTATATCGCAAAAAATAAAAATCGCAGAGGCAATCAAATAGCATCAAAAGAAAGCTCTATTTGTGGGAAGAAAAGGACGCAAATTTCGTTTGGGTACAACATTGCATGACCGCGCAATTACCAGTTAAAGCAGTGCAGTGCGAAATTGTAAAAAGACCTCTGGTCCTTAGGCTGTTAATTGGTCCGGGGCTAAAGTGGTTAATCAATTGTGATACCAGCTGTGAACAATATAAATGCAAAATAATAAGCAGTGCTAATATAAGCTTCAGCTCAATAAAAATACATAAAGTGCAAAAATAGAAAATTCTTATAGAGAAAATGTTAAATATACAAATTCATATATTTACACACATTCAAAAGTGGCAAATGCAACCAAGAACATTTATTTTTTCAAATAACAATTTATTAAGTTTTCGTGGTCGCAGAACAAAAGTAGTAGTGCAGGCATACAGCAATAGTAACATGGCTTCCAAAACACAGGAGGCCCAACATGAGTGTGCAGTGCAGAAAAGTACAGTACCGGGAAATACAGCGGGATCAGACCAACCGGCCCAGGATGCATAGCAGGACGGAAGACACCAAAAGTCAGTTATCCGTGCTGGGGTCCGAAAGGCCACCCGGGGTCTGCTGCGTAACTTACATGCCAAACTTAAAACAAAATAAGGACCATCAGTAATGCGAACGAGAAGAGTGGAGGAGAAAAGAGGAGAGAGAAGGAAGGAAAGAGGGAAAGACAGAGAAAAAGAAATAGAGTGCCAACGGTCCACTTCACCATGTCCACACCGGTACACCATCAGTCCTCCAGCAGCCGCCACCTCCCCCAGACCAGGTCATGCTCTTCCAGCCTGTCCCTCACCCTGGCAGTCATCTTCTCCATGAGCTCGACGTCCTTGATCCTGGAGTAAAGGGCCTCCCTAGACGGGGGCAGTGGATTCTTCCAGTTACAAGGACATTTATTGATGTACATAAAGTGTATGTGAAGGGTCCTCCAATTGTGTGATAGCAGCCTAAAATATCCCAAAAGTGCAAATGAGTTTGACTGATGAGATCCACCACCGGACATACTCAGTATTTGCCTCTTACCAAAGGTGATTAATCAAAAATTATAATGGTAATATGCGCCTGTGGTACAACAGCCAGCATCAGATGAAAATGATTGCCACTTGGTCACAACTCCGACTATATCAAGGAATAAAAGAACAAGCCAACATAGTGAAGCCTATTTAACCACTTCAAGACCAAGCCTAGTTTTGACACTTGTTGCTTACAAGTTAAAATCAGTATTTTTTGCTAGAAAATTACTTAGAAACATCAAATCTTTTTTTTCACCTTTAATAATAAACACCTTCATTTACAAATTGCATTTTGTGTTTACTTGTGTTGTCCTTGACTATTGTTTAAATTGGTTTGATGTTCCGAAACACTTAAGTGTGACAAACATGCAAAGGAACAGGAAATGAGGAAGGGGGCAAACACTTTTTCACACCACTGTAGTATCTACAGTACAACTCTGTGCTGATACAGTTTCTATCTATTAATATATTTAAGATTCTAATCCTTAAAGTGGTTGTAAACCCTTACAAACCACTTTGACCTACAGGTAAGCCTAGATTAAGGCTTACCTGTAGGTCTAAGAAATATCTCCTAAACCTATACGGTTTAGGAGATATTTGCCCGAAGAAAGGCAACGCTGTCTACGGCGCATGTGCCGTAGACAGCGGCGCGCAGGCGCACTAAGCGCGCCATCGTCAATGACAAAGATGGGTGCGTGTCAGCTCCAGTGCGCATGCGCGGTAGTGACGGCTTCGCCGAAGGACAGCGGCGGAGCTGTGAGACCCCACCGAGAAGATGGATGCGCCGGACTACAGGGGACAGCGTTGACTTCGCTGGCTCCTGTGTCAGGTAAGTGACACATAATGGAATTATGCTTTGCCTTTGCAGGGAATGAAAGAGGAAGTAAACCCTGATGAGTTTACTTCCTCTTTCATTCCCTGCAAAGGCAAAGCATAATGGACTACTATGCATCACATAGTAGTCCATTATGTGTCACTTACCTGACACGGGAGCCAGCGAAGTCGCCGCTGTCCCTTGTAGTCCGCCGCATTCATCAACTTGGTGGGGTCTCGCAGCTCCGCCGCTGTCATTCGGCGAAGCCGCGATGACGTCACTCCCGCGCATGCGCACGGGAGCCGACACGCACGGCAGCTCCGTCATTGAGAATGCCGCACTCAGTGCGCCTGTGCGCCGCTGTCTACGGCGCATGCGCCGTAGACAGCAGTGCCTGTTTTTGGGCAAATATCTCCTAAACCATACAGGTTTTGGAGATATTTCTTGGACCTACAGGTAAGCCTTAATCTAGGCTTACCTGTAGGTCAAAGTGGTTTGTAAGGGTTTACAACCACTTTAACTTGTGTATGTGACAGAAATACTCCCACTGTCAGTCAATGTCTCGTAATGATCCAGTACAGAAAATGTTCTGTTGACTGGTCTTTGTAAAAAAAAAAAAAATATTTCTTCAGTTTGTGTCCATCTGCTGTTAATATTCTACTATGGTGTAGACAGAATAAAACACAGTGCTATCATTTATATTAAGTGACTTTTGCCAGAAAATGAAAACTACTATTAAAAGATCAAGGGCATTTCTCATGAATCCCTAGCAGAGTTTATCATTGACCTTTAAACTCCAGCTTACCTACACTGTTTATATTTGAAAAAATAAATAAAATACATGTGCATTTATTGAATCCCTAAAAATCTGCTAGGTCACAAATTGATATATAGCAAGCAGCCACTTAAGGACCGCCGTATTGCCAATGTACGTCATTGCAATGGCACGTACAGGCACAAGCACGTACATGTACATGTGCTTGTCTTCCAGCGCGTGGGGGGTCCGATCGGACCCCCTCCTGCTGGATACGGTGGTCCGGTTCGCTTCAGGAGCGATCCGGGATGAGGGGATGGCCATTGGTTTCTGGCCACCCCCTCTCGATCGCTCCTGGCGAATGAGAAGCTTCCTCCCACTGTGTATTGTATACACAGGCAGGGAGGAAGTGATGTCATTCTCCTCGGGGCGGTCTTTTTGACCGGACTACGAGGAGAAGACTAAAAGTAAGTGCACCAAACACTACTCTAACACATAGCTAGTGTTGCTAGGTAGCTAGTTATTTTTTTTAGGTTCACCGCCAGGTTTTTATAGCGCTAGGTACCCCCATATACTACCCAATAATGGTTTTAACCCCCTGATTGCCCCTAGTTAACCCTTTCACCAGCGATCACAGTATAAGTGTCACTGGTGACGCCGGTTAGCCAGTTAGTTATTTAGGTTCCCCATCAGGTTTTTATATAGCGCCAGGGACCCCCATATACTACCTAATAAAAATTTGAACCCCCTGATTGCCCCTAGTTAACCCTTTCACCAGTGATCACCGTATAAGTGTTACGGGTGACTCTGGTTAGTTTGCTTTTTATAGCATCAGGGCACCCACCATTTATTACCCAATAAAGGTTTAACCCCCTGATCACCCGGCGGGTGATATCAATTAGGTTTTAGGGTCAGGGTCTGCGTCGCTCCAGGCAGCGCTAGGTTAGTGCCAGTACCGCTAACACCCACGTACAAAGCATAAACCTCCCGTAGTGAGGTTCAATATCTGATCAGATCTATACTAGCATCCCCAGCAGTTTAGGGTTCCAAAAAAACGCATTGTTAGCGGAATCAGCCCAGATACCTGCTGGCACCTGCGTTTTGCCCCTCTGCCCAGCCCACCCAAGTGCAGTATCGATCGATCACTGTCACTTACAAAACACTAAACACATAACTGCAGCGATCGCAGAGTCAGGCCTGATCCCTGCGATCGCTAACAGTTTTTTTTTTGGTAGCATTTTATATTTAAATCCGGAAGGCAGTGCTTGGTTTTCGGGGTCCCGTACGTGGCTAGGCTCCCAAAAAGTCCCCCACATGTGGTATCCCCGTACTCGGAAGAAGCAGCAGAATTTATTTTGGGGTGTAATTTGACTTATGCCCATAGCATGTGTGAGCAATATATCATTTAGTGACAGCTTTGTGCAAAAAAAAAAAAAATTGTAATATTCCTGCAACTTGTGGCAAAATATAAAATATTTCATGGACTCAACATGCCTCTCAGTAAATAGCTTGGGGTGTCTACTTTCCAAAATTGGGTCATTTGGGGGGGGTTTTGTGCTATTTTGGCATTTTATGGCCTTCGAAACTGTGATAGGTAGTGAGGAGTGAAATCAAAAATTTGCACCCTTAGAAACCCTGAAGGCAGTGATTGGTTTTCGGGGTGCCGTACGCAGCTAGACTCCCAAAAAGTCCCACATATGTGGTATCCCCATACTCAGGAGAAGCAGCAGAATATATTTTGGGGTGCAATTCCACATATAACTATGGCATGTGTGAGCAATATATCATTTAGTGACAACTTTTTGTAAACTTTTTTTTTTTTTGTGTCATTATTCAATCACTTGGGACAAAAAAAAAAATATTCAATGGGCTCAACATGCCTCTCCACAACTTCCTTGGGGTGTCTACTTTCCAAAATTTTGGGGTCATTTGGGGGGGGGTTTTGTGTTATTTTGGCATTTTATGGCCTTCGAAACCGTGATAGGTAGTGAGGAGTGAAATCAAAAATTTGCACCCTTAGAAATCCTGAAGGCAGTGATTGGTTTTCGGGGGTGCCGTACGCGGCTAGACTCCCAAAAAGTCCCACATATGTGGTATCCCCGTACTCAGGAGAAGCAGCAGAATATATTTTGGGGTGCAATTCCACATATAACTATGGCATGTGTGAGCAATATATCATTTAGTGACAACTTTTTGTAAACTTTTTTTTTTTTTTTTGTCATTATTCAATCACTTGGGACAAAAAAAAAAAATATTCAATGGGCTCAACATGCCTCTCCACAACTTCCTTGGGGTGTCTACTTTCCAAAATGGGGTCATTTGGGGGGGGGGGGGGTTTGTACTGCCCTGCCATTTTAGCACCTCAAGAAATGAGATGTCGTAAATTAAAAGCTGTGTAAATTCCAGAAAATGTACTCTAGTTTGTAGACGCTATAACTTTTGCGCAAACCAATAAATATACACTTATTGACATTTTTTTTTACTAAAGACATGTGGCTGAATAAATTTTGCCCTAAATGTATGACTAAAATTGAGTTTATTCGATTTTTCTTATAACAAAAAGTAGAAAATATAATTTTTTCTCAAAATTTTCGGTCTTTTTTCATTTATATCGCAAAAAATAAAAATCGCAGAGGCAATCAAATAGCATCAAAAGAAAGCTCTATTTGTGGGAAGAAAAGGACGCAAATTTCGTTTGGGTACAACATTGCATGACCGCGCAATTACCAGTTAAAGCAGTGCAGTGCGAAATTGTAAAAAGACCTCTGGTCCTTAGGCTGTTAATTGGTCCGGGGCTAAAGTGGTTAATCAATTGTGATACCAGCTGTGAACAATATAAATGCAAAATAATAAGCAGTGCTAATATAAGCTTCAGCTCAATAAAAATACATAAAGTGCAAAAATAGAAAATTCTTATAGAGAAAATGTTAAATATACAAATTCATATATTTACACACATTCAAAAGTGGCAAATGCAACCAAGAACATTTATTTTTTCAAATAACAATTTATTAAGTTTTCGTGGTCGCAGAACAAAAGTAGTAGTGCAGGCATACAGCAATAGTAACATGGCTTCCAAAACACAGGAGGCCCAACATGAGTGTGCAGTGCAGAAAAGTACAGTACCGGGAAATACAGCGGGATCAGACCAACCGGCCCAGGATGCATAGCAGGACGGAAGACACCAAAAGTCAGTTATCCGTGCTGGGGTCCGAAAGGCCACCCGGGGTCTGCTGCGTAACTTACATGCCAAACTTAAAACAAAATAAGGACCATCAGTAATGCGAACGAGAAGAGTGGAGGAGAAAAGAGGAGAGAGAAGGAAGGAAAGAGGGAAAGACAGAGAAAAAGAAATAGAGTGCCAACGGTCCACTTCACCATGTCCACACCGGTACACCATCAGTCCTCCAGCAGCCGCCACCTCCCCCAGACCAGGTCATGCTCTTCCAGCCTGTCCCTCACCCTGGCAGTCATCTTCTCCATGAGCTCGACGTCCTTGATCCTGGAGTAAAGGGCCTCCCTAGACGGGGGCAGTGGATTCTTCCAGTTACAAGGACATTTATTGATGTACATAAAGTGTATGTGAAGGGTCCTCCAATTGTGTGATAGCAGCCTAAAATATCCCAAAAGTGCAAATGAGTTTGACTGATGAGATCCACCACCGGACATACTCAGTATTTGCCTCTTACCAAAGGTGATTAATCAAAAATTATAATGGTAATATGCGCCTGTGGTACAACAGCCAGCATCAGATGAAAATGATTGCCACTTGGTCACAACTCCGACTATATCAAGGAATAAAAGAACAAGCCAACATAGTGAAGCCTATTTAACCACTTCAAGACCAAGCCTAGTTTTGACACTTGTTGCTTACAAGTTAAAATCAGTATTTTTTGCTAGAAAATTACTTAGAAACATCAAATCAACACCAAACATCATAATTTTTTTTAGCAAAGACTCTAGAGAATAACATGTTGGTCCTTGCAATATTTTATGTCATGTAGTATTTGTGCAGTGGTCTTTTAAACACAATTTTTTGTGAAAAAATACACTTTTTGGAATAAAAAATAGGGAAACAGTAAGGTTAGCCCAATGTTTTTTTTTTTTTGCATATTGTGAAAGATGATGTTACATTGAGTAAATAGATAAATAACATGTCATGGTTTAAATTTGCACACACTCGTGGAATGGAGATAAACTAAGGTACCTGAAGTTTTCCATAGGCAACATTTAAAATGTTTTAGCGGTTACCTGTTTCGATCTACAGAGGAGGTCTTTTGCTAGAATTATTTCTCTTGCTCTAACAATCGCGACGATAGCTCACATGTGTGATTTGAACACTGTTTACATTTGCTAGCGTGAGGGGATGAGTGCGCTTTCAAATTATTATTTTTTTCTTTATTTTTTATTTAAAATTGTTCCTTAACCACTTACAGACCGGACCATTTTGCTGGTCAAAGACCACTTTTTGCGATTCGGCACTGGGTCGCTTTAACTGACAATTGCGCGGTCGTGCGACGTGGCTCCCAAACAAAATTGACGTCCTTTTTTTCCCCACGAATAGAGCTTTCTTTTGGTGGTATTTGATCACCCCTGCGGTTTTTATTTTTTGCGCTATAAACAAAAATAGAGCGACAATTTCGAAAAAAACACATTATTTTTTACTTTTTGTTATAATAAATATCCCCCAAAAATATATAAAAAAACATTTTTTTTTCCCTCAGTTTAAGCCGATACGTATTCTTCTACATATTTTTGGTAAAAAAAAATCGCAATAAGCGATTATTGATTGGTTTGCGCAAAAGTTATAGCTTTTACAAAATAGGGATAGTTTTATGGCATTTTTATTAATAATTTTTTATTTATTTTTTTACTAGTAATGGCGGCGATCAGCGATTTTTATTTTGACTGAGACATTATGGCGGACACATCGGACAATTTTGACACATTTTTGGGACCATTGTCAGTTATACAGCAATCGCTGCTATATAAATGCAGTGATTCATGTGTAAATGACACTGGCAGTGAAAGGGGTTAACCGGTGGGTGGCAGTGTAGGGGTTAAGTGTTCCTAGGGGTGTGTTACTAACTGTGGGGGGTTGGGCTTTCATTTAGTGAACACTGATCTCTGCTCCAATCACATGGAGCAGAGATCAGCGTCACTAGTTGCTAGGCAGAATGGAGAAATGCTGTTTACAACAGCATTTCTCCATTCAGCCGTCCCGTGAGACGATCGCGGGTATGCCCGCAGCGATCGAGTCCGCGGGGCCCGCGGCGATCGAGTCCGCGGGACCCGCGACCGGACTCACTGGGGTCCCGACCGGCACGTGAGCGTGCCGCCGGCGGCGCGATGGCAGGGCGGCATTGAAGATTGGACGTACCTGTACGCCAATATGCCTGCCTGTGCCATTCTGCTGACGTACATCGTCATGCGCTGGTCGGGAACCGGTTAAAAAAAAATCTGATTTTTTATTTTTTTTTTGCTGTCACAAGGAATGTAAAAATCCCTTGTGACAGTAATAGGCAGTGATATGTACTCTTTATGGAGGTATCGGGGGTCTAAAAAACTTCATATCCCTCCTTTGCACTTCAAAGTATTTCAAAATGCCAAAATCTGCATTTTGGAATACTGAAATTTTGTTTAAATCGGTGCCATTGGCGGCTGAGTAAACCGGAAGTTATGTCGTGATGTCACTTCCTTGTCTTTCCTTGTCTCTGGAAAAAGATGGTGTAGTTGTTTTTAAGATGCACAGTATGATGATACTTGAACAAGAAAGAGCTGCATGGTTAAGCTGGCAGAAAAAAAAACTTTTACTGTACAAGTTCTACCCAAAAAACTGGTTAAAATATGCCCAATAACATCTTGACGTGCCTCACTGGGCTTTTTTGTGGCCTTAGCACAGTAAAGGCTTCTTTCTGGCAGCTCAACCATGCAGCTTTTTGTTCAAGTATCATTGAATTGTGCTCCTTCAAAACAGCCACCCTGTCTTTTTGGAGAGCAGCCTGTATTTCTCCTGCGGTTACCTGTGGGTTTTTCCTTTCTATCCTGAACAATTCTTCTGCCATTTGTTGCTGCAATCTTTCTTGATCTACCTGACCTTGGCCTGGTAACAAAATATCCCTGAATTTTCCACTTCTTAATACGTGATTAAACAGCACTGACAAGCATATTCAAGGCTTTGGATATATTTTTTTATCCTTTTCCATTTTTGTAGTTTCATTACCTTGTTATGCAGGTCTTTTGACTGTTCTTTTCTACCGCCTTATGTCTCAGTGTCTAGCCTGCTTAGCACATCCATGTGAGAGCTAACAAACTCATTGACTATACACAGACGCTAATTGTGATTTAAAAAGCCACAAATGTGGGAAATTCACATTTAATTACCAATTTAAACTGTGTGTGCCACCTCCTGTGTCTGTACCAATGCCAAACATTCTAGGGTATGTAAACTTTTTATCAGGGCCATTTGGGTGATTTCTGTTGTTGTATTTTGTATCCTTTTTTAAATCATATGTGATAATAAATGGCTCCATGTGATTGCTATCCTTAAATGTTTTTTGGCATGATTTTCATATTTTCAATATTAATGCCAAAATTTCACAATTTCTGCCAGGGTATGCAAACATTTGAGCACAACTGTTTGCTGGCTTCCTATGTTGTACCACATGCGCATATGACCATTATAATTTTTGGTCCATCACATTTGGTAAGAGGTGTATACTAGTGTCTGGTGGTGGATCTCATCATTCAACCTCATTTGCACTTTGCACTTTCTGGATATTTTATGGAATTGAAATTGAAAGACTCTTCACATACACTTTATGTACATCAATCATTTTCTTTGTTGCGTTTTCACTTTTGACCTTTTGGAATATGTGTAAATACATGTGCATTCATGTCTGGTCATGTGACCCCAGAGTCCTCTTCTATATATGTGGTGGGGGCAGGATGCTGCAAGAATTGGTACCACATAATGATGTATCACTTTCTGCAGCATTCTCCCAGATCAGTGTGATGACGTGCCCAAGGTGGGCAGGTCCATAACAGCATGGGATCACAGGAAGTTGGGTGATTGACAGTTGGCCATCATTCAACCTGGAATACAAATGGCGCTGGGATTTGGAGAATCTCCAAGGCTCTTGTCAGGATGTCACCACCTGAAAAAAATGACATATTTCAGGTCCTAAACATTTAAAAGAAAAATAGCTGCAAAAAAAGCTTAAGCTAGAAGGTATTTTATAATTTTACCCAACTTTTTACAACTTGAAAAAAGTATTGACACCTGTATTTTAATTTTTTCTAATTTAACGTTCTAGGTTACTACACTATTTTCGAGGCCGGCATCATCTTGAAGAGATCATGTACAATGAGAACATGCGACGCTCACAACTCTTGATGCTGTTTGATAAATTCCGCAGTGTGTTAGTTGTGACAAACCATGAAGATCCTGTTATATCTGTTTTTCAGTCTGTCTTTCCTTAATCAGTGTGCTGAAAACCAAACACATTGTTTTTGTTTACTTTTTTACATATTTTAATTAATGGAAACAAAAAAAAACCCTCTCTAGCATTACATGTTAATATGTCGAATAGGTAATTCACTTTATTATCTAAAGAAAACCTGTCACAAGGAAAGCATGAAAGCCACAATTGGTCAACTCCATTTGAAAAAAAAATTGCTATTAACTTTTCTTTTACATAGTAAGGTTGAATAAAGACACCAGTCCATCCAGTTCAACATGAGTGAGTTTCTACAATTGTCCCTATCCCTGTACATCGCACACTCACATTGGTCCCTACCATCCAGGAGCCCACAATCCAAGGTCCCCATTCATATACTAGGGCCAATTTTGGACAGAAGCCAATTAACCTACCTGCATGTCTTTGGAGTGTGGGAGGAAACCGGAGTTTCTGATCTGAATGCTTGTTCCTGGTCAGCTGCTCAAAGTATTAAAGTCTACAGGACAGCAAAGCATTTAGGTAACTAGCATTTTCAAATGGAGACCAGTTCATAAAGAAAATCACAATACACTACTTGCAGCCTTGGACATCATGCTAAGTGCCAGACAGTTTGTTTTCATGGTCTTAAAAGTACCCCT
Organism: Lithobates pipiens; assembly: GCF_037356315.1. Classification (NCBI taxonomy): domain Eukaryota; kingdom Metazoa; phylum Chordata; class Amphibia; order Anura; family Ranidae; genus Lithobates; species Lithobates pipiens. The sequence continues at coordinate 196,310,223 of NW_027507784.1, read as the reverse complement.
CAGGTTCACTGTTCTAGGTAAACACCTTGAGACAACATGTTTAAAAACAAACAATCTTGGTATTGAGAATCTTTCATTTTGCTTTTTGTATGTGAAGTATGAAATAAAACTGTGACAAACCAAGTGGGAGAGTGCAGGGATCACCCTTTTCTTCATATTATATGCATGATTTTCAGAAGAAGGTTACCAATGGCAGCACTTGTATTTTTCCCATAACAGGTTTACTCTAAATTGATTTATTTTTCTTTGCCAAAGATTGCTAGCTATGAGAGTTAGTTGAAAGATTAAAAATCCAATCCAACATTGATGCAATTGGTTGTCCAACATAATTACAATACATCACGTTTTTAAATCAACTTTTTTCTTTATTTTTAAAGCATGCAAGCAGGATTAATAGTTACTGAACATTTGGGGTACATTGTGAAGAATTTCAAACCTTGGTGTTGAAAGCTGAAAGAGTATGTATTTTGATAGATTGAGGGGAGGGGTTTAGATTCCCTGTCAGATTTTTTTTCCCTATAATACCTCACTAAAGTGATTCTACTTTCTCTATTACTCATGGCAACAATTGTCATTGATGTGCAATACAATCTTTATTTTTTATTTTTTTAAGAGTTGTCACCTAAAGGGGATGTAAAGCTTATTTTCTTTTCAAATAGTAAGCATGTTATACTTGGATCACTAACAAAGAGGACAGGGTGGGACTTTAACGGTACCAATGATCAAAAAAAGTTTCTAAAAAATGTATGCTGTTCAGTGCTGTTTTTGCTGTGGGTTTTTATGGTACCATCAAGGCGATCCCATGAGTCCTGGGTTCTTTGTTTTACTCAATTTAGGTTACCTCCTCTTCCCTCGTATTGTTTGAGGTGGTTGGGACATTCTGCCTTGCATCCTACCGGGTTCTATTTGTGGTTCCTCTTTTGGACATACATCCCTCTATTTGTATGTATTAATGCATCTTTGGGTATATAAAATACTGATTTCCTCCTGATGAAGATATGTTATGAGTTGAAACGTGTTGAGGTTTTCAAATTGCCATCTGAAATATGGATGGAACACATTTTCTGGACATTGGTACCATTAGATTCCCACCCTGCCCTCTTTTTTAGTAATCTACAGTTCAATAGGGATGAGGTTACCATGTGTGAACCTGGTTGGAATTTGGGATCAAGTTTATTGTGTTATACTTGAATGCTGTGTGCAATTCTATTGCACAGATCGGTCCCTTACCTCCTCGTCTTAAGTCCCCTGCCAGGAGCAGTGTTGCTGCGGCCAGGATGATGCCGGATCGAGAAAGGTAAGTGTTCAGGCATGAGGGGAGGGACTGGTAATGGAATTTTTTTTTTTTATCTTAATGCAGAGAATGCTTTAAATATTAATCCCAAAGATTATTATATTGTATCTTACCAATTCCTTGGATGTGATGACTGTATTCATATTCTTTTTTTAGGCTTGCTTTCTTCTATTTTCATCTGATCTAGCCAGTAAGTCTGTAGTTTTTCAAAAGAGAGAGCTCTCTTGCAGATTATATCAGTAACAGGATGAGACAAACCATTTTAACAATGGCAGGGGTGCTTACAATCATCAGTTTATTTATAGAAAAGCTTTATCCCAAAAGAAAAACAAAGGTTTTCCATAATTGCTTATAAAGTGTGAGTTGCAGTTTGGCTTCAGTTTGTTGTGTATTTAAATCGGCTAGTACATCTAATACTCTCTTCTCCCCAGATAAATAATGCTGCTGTCCAAATCTTTCTCCTGTTCTCATTCATCCAGAGTGGTGCCCTTGTTTACACAACACATGTTACTGGCCATATTACCAGGTGAAAACAGAAGGAACAAAGCCTAAAAAAGAAAACAAATGCAGCCACCACCATCTAATGTTTGCTAAGCTGTGATATATTACATATACGGTTTTAGGTTTAAAGCAGTATTAAACCCCAAAGCATGCATTTATTATATCGCAGCTTACCAATTCTTAGATGTGATGGCTCTATTAGTTTCCTTTTTTTTTTAGGTTTAGTTCCTTCTGTTTTTATCTAGTGATTGGGCCAGTAAGTCTGTTTTTCACAAGCTCTCCAGCAGAATGTATCAGTCAGGGGTGATTAAAATGATCAGCTTGTATTTATTCACGAAAAACCTTTATCCCAAAAGGAAAAAACTGTTTTCTGTAACTGATTATAAATGTGAGCTGGGTTCGGCTTCAGTTTTAGTGCATCTTAATCTGCTAATACATTTAACACCCCCCCCCCCCCCCCCCCCCAATGCTGTTGCGGTCTGCTGTGCCTCCTGTTTTTATTCTTTCAGAGTTTCTTCACTAATACAGGGGGTGTTACTGGTCAGATCACTAGGTGAGAAAAAAGCAAAAGAAATGAAAACTGATGTAGCCACCACATCTAATGATTGGTAAGCTGTAATACGTTTTTGGGTTTAATATAAGAAAAAAAAAAAAACCTTTTGCCTTTTAAACCGCTTTACATCACTGTCTGAGATGAAAATTCCCATTAGTACATAGGCAGCAAAAAAGCCTTGTAGGATTTTAACAATTTTGTATTCTGTCCAAAACTAGAACAAATGCCTTTAGATATACTGTAATATCTTTTAAAATATTGTATGCTCCTCTAAATGTTTAATGCTCATGGAGGCTAAAACGGGACAATTGCTACACTTCAAAAACTGAACATTTTTTTTTTTTTTTTATATATATATTTAGTTACCTTATAATAAAGTACAAACTGATCCACTGTAAGTAATACCTTATATCTGAGAGAAAAAAGGGACAAACTGCAGACTTTTTTTTTGCGCGACTTCTCAAGTTGCCAACGTTCATTGACTTTATAGCACTTACAATTGTGTTTAAAAAAGTGAGTAAAGCTCAAAATCCTTATAATAGCTTTTATTTCCATACATGCAGATACATTGGGAACACTGCACAGTCTATTCCAAATCAAAACACGAAGAAAAATGTTTCAAATTTGTTATTACTTTTCAGAAAGTGAAGAAAAAAAGAATATTCGGCTTTTCCAGAATATAGCAGTGTCTGCATTTTTCTTTACAAACTCTAACATTTACTTTATAAACTGAAAAATTCTCGAAGATTTAGCTTTACTGTGAATTATTGAATGAATATTTAGTTGTGTAGCCACTTTTTCTGAGAAATTGCTTCACATCTGTGTTGCATGGAGTGGACTTCTGACACCTGTGAACAGGTATTCCAGCCCAGGATGATTGCACTACATTCCACAATTCCTATGCATTTCTTGGTTTTACCTCACAAATAGCATTTGTGATGTCGCTCCACGTTTTCTATTGGATTAAGGGCTGGAAATTGGGCAGGGCACTCCATAACATTAAGCTTGTTGGTCTGCAACCAAGATGCTGCTCGCTTACTGGTGTGTTTGGGGTCCTTGTCTTGTTGAAACACCTATTTAAAGGGCATTTCCTCTTCGGCATAAGGCAACATGACCTACTCAAGTATTTTGATGTATTAAAACTGACCCATGATCCCTGGTATGTGATAAATAGAGCCAGCACCATAGTATGAGAAGCCTCCCCTTAGCCTGATGCTTTTTCCACTCTGCTTCACTGTCTTGAATTCAGTGTGTGGGGGTCATCTGACAAACTGTTGGCGGCCCCTAGACCCAAAAAGAACAATCTTGCTTATATCAGTCCACAAAGTGTTGTGCCATTTCTCTTTAAGCCACTCAATGTGTTCTTTGGCAAATTGTAACCCCTTCAGCACATGTCATTTTTTCCCAATAGTGGGACATTGCAGGGTCTTCTTGGCTTTACATAGGTATCTTCTAACTTTACACCTTTCATCACCCTTGAGCTGATTATTGGCTAAGTGCCATTTTAGCTAGTCTTCCTTTTTCATTTTCTTCCACGTCTTTCTGGTTTTGGATGCCATTTAAAGCAACTGAGATCATTTTAGCTGAGCAACCTATCAGTTTATGCACTTCTTTATATGTTTTTCCTTCTCTATTCAACTTTTTAATCAAAGTACGCTGTTCTTCTAAACAATATCTGAAAGGACTAATTTTACTCAGATTTTCAGAGAGAAATGCATATACTCAGCATGTATAGCATTTGCTGCCTTCGTCCTTAAATATGGCCACCTGTTTGACACCTGCTTTTTCACAGACTGAATGACCTCAATAATTAAACTTCACACTGTTATTATTTTGAACACGCCCCTTTCAATTAATGATTCTATTACACAGAATCAGCAGCATGCATGCCATGAGTGTTGGGTCTGTTGGTTTTCTATTACTCTTTTACACCTACTAGTAAATTATTTGCCATGTAGAAATATAATTTATACCAAAAACAGTGATTCAGCTGGTTAGACATGTTGGACTGGTGCGGCCAATCTGTGCGCTTAAAAGGTCCTAGGGAGGTTGCCCCTGCACTTTGTGGCAAAGCGGGATGGTCAAAGAGGGACGTCAAGGGGCCCGGGTCCGAGGAGAGAGTGGAGTTTAGTCCCGTCCTGTACCACATCGTCCACATCGTCAGGGAAGCCAAAGTCAGAGGGGACAAGGAGGTCATACGAGAGTAGGCCAGGTTATAACCCCATGGAAGGGCTCGGAGATCTACAGGAGAAAGGTCCTGTTCAACAGACACCGAGGCCTTGCAGGAAGGGCGAGAGAACCACTCAATGATGCGAGTCAAATGAACGGCCTTATGGTAAGTCTCAAAGTCAGGGAGGCCTGTGCCTCCCAGAGTCTTCGGGATCGTTGGTCATCAGCATACAAGGAAAGTTTGTGATGGGCAGACGGAGTTTGAATACCAAGAATGGAGGGGTTTTGTCGTATGGCACAAGCCAAATGCTCAATGATGATGACAAAGAGGAGGGGGGACAGGGGGCAGCCCTGCCGAGTACCGTTGGCAATACCAAAGGGAGCCGACGTTGTACCGTTGACCAGGACCGCAGCTGAAGGTCGGGAGTATAGGGACATTACTTTTGATATGAAGGAAGCTCCGAGGCCAAGTTGTTCCAGAGAGAGCTGTAGAAACCTCCAGCTGACCCTATCGAAGGCCTTTTCGGCGTCGAAGGATAAGAGACAAGCTCTCAGACCTTTACGTCGGATCAGGGATATAAGATGTATCGTCTTGGTGGTGTTGTCCCTTGCCTCCCTGCTAGGGACAAACCCCACCTGATCATTATGAATAATCTTAGGCAATAGGGGGGACAGACGGGTGGCTAGGACTTTTGCGAATAGCTTGATATCTATGTTGAGCAGGGAGATGGGCCGGTAGCTGCTGCATTGGGACGGATCTTTGCCCAGTTTAGGGATAATAGAAATGTTAGCAGACATAGATTCCTTTGACGGGAGGTTAGAACTGTCCACCGAGTTAAAGGCTTTCATCAGAAGGGAAGCAAGCTGGGGGGCAAAAGTTTTGTAGAACCGGGGTGTAAAGCCGTCAGGGCCCGGGCATTTCCCCACTTTAAGGACTTTAATAGCCTGTAAAAAGTCAAAAGTAGTCAGGGGCTCGTCTAAGGTCGCTGCGTCCACAGCGTCAACAGTGGGTAAGGCAGTCTCTAGGATATAAGCCTGCGTGGGGTCAGAAGATGGAGGGGACCCAACTGGGGGGGTTGCATGCGGGAGGTTATAGAGCTGGGAGTAGTATTGCCTGAAGGATGCAGATATCCCAGAGGTGTTAAATGTTTTCGTTTGGTCGGACAAGGAAGGGAATAGAATGTCGCGGGGGTCTCGGATGAATGACCCTAGCCAGGTGCTTACCGCATTTGTTTGCCAAAGAGTAGAAGTGGCTCCGCGCTTTATCCCTGGCGATCAGGGAGTGCGCGTCTAGGAGTAGGTCTCTGCGGGCATTGGAAAGCTGAACAAAAACAGCAGGGTCCAAGTCCTTTTTGTGGAGGGGTTCGAGGTCCGCAATGATAGTAAGGAGTCTGCGTATGTCATGGGCTCGGGCCTTTTTAAGGCGAGAACCATGTTGTATAAGGGTACCTCGGAGCACACATTTGAGTGTCCCACTGGTTCATAGGAAAGGTAGTGTCAGCGGAATGGTCACCTACAAAGTCCCGAATGGCCTGAGAGACATCCGCCACACACACGGTGTCCCGCAGCAGATTGTCGTTAAGTCTCCAACTCGCTCCCCGACGGATAGCAGGGGGGCGAACCAGAGTCAGGTAGACGGGGGCATGGTCAGACCATAGAATATTACCGATCGAAGTGTGGAGAGGCGTGTCAAGCAGGGATTGTGATATGAGGAAGTGGTCCAGTCTACTATATGAGTCGTGTGCAACGGAAAAGTAGCTGTAATCCCTTTCCGTTGGATGCTGGATTCGCCAGGCATCCACCAGATGGGAAGAATGTAGAAGTGATTTAATGCGTGCTAAGGTGGAATGGGGAATAAAAGACTTACCCGAGGATGTGTCTGCGGACGGGGAGAGGGCAACGTTTAGATCACCTCCAATAATGAAAGTTGACCCTCCAAAGGAGGACAGTCTGGTGAGGACCGAGGAGAGGAACCGAGCCTGGCCCACGTTCGGCACATAGATGTTAGCCACTGTGAAAAGAAAATCATTTAGCTTCAATTTCAGGAAAACATAGCGACCAGAGTTATCTATTAGAGAGTCTAGGACCTCCGGGTTGAAAGATTTATGAAAGGCAACAGACACCCCCTTAGACTTGGACTGAGGATTAACACTATGAAACCATTGTGAGTAATATCTATTGCGCAGGGCTGGAATAGCTCCCGCGCGAAAATGCATCTCTTGGAGCAGCAGGATTTGCGCACGCTTCTTGTGAAAATGGTAGAGTGTCTGGCTCCGCTTCTCAGGCGTGTTGAAACCCCTACAGTTAAAGGAAGCAAAGGTTATGGAACCGTCACTAGCCATGGGGGGGCCGTAGGGAGGAGCTGAGAATCAAAATGAAAGGTGGTACTATGGGCAAACCTTGGGGGATGTGGGAGCGGGAGAAAAGGTCAGGCCAGGGGGGCAGGGGGAGGAGCAGAGGGTGGGAGGGCAGAAGCAGAGGAAAGACAGAGGTAGGAAAGAAGGCAGAAAAAGGGAGAAAAAACAGTAGAACAACCTCGTATAGGGAGCAGTGAGAAATAAAGGCAGGGATACCCGTTCCCAATAGAATCAACAGGGGTATACATAAGACAACAGCTGTAAACATCAATTGTGGGAAACAGGCCCGTGAGGTCTGGTGTAAAACAACATTTAGTAGAACAAAAACAAAAAAAGCCACTGGGTGGCTCCAAAAGGGAAGCAGCATACAGGAAAAAAGCCTATCAGATAGGCACAAATCGGTGCACCCCACAGCGATCATAAGAACACCGCGGGGCGCACATCACAAAATAAAAAGGGAAAAACTAACAGATAAAGAACCCGTGAAAAGGGAAACAAAAAACAAAAAGAAAAAAGGGGGGGGGGAGGGCGAGGAGCTGAATCACCGAGCCGGGCAGCTCCCCGCACCCCGGCCCCACGGGTAAACCGGAGATAGTTGCGACCTGTAAAGTGAACCAAATAACATATTAACATAAAATATTTTAGCGGTCATCCATAAATGCAATTGTAAACCGGCATGAAATAGAAACAACTAGAGGGGACATATTAACAACTGGAGAGTATGGTAAGGGCAGCCCAGAGGGGTACAAAAAACCTGTAAACAAAAGGGTTAACCAGCATTAAAGTCATTCGACCCGCTAGGGTCCAGGCACTTCCTAGGGGAGGGCCCCAGAAGTGAAAAAAGAGAAACTGGTCCAGATGGGCCCGCAGGCACGAATCAGCCGTTAGGATCCTGAGGCAACGGAGATCGAGGGGTGCGCCTACGACCTTGCTTCTGCCATTGCGGAGTGTAGGGAAGGCCAGGTGTGGTCGGAGCAAACGGCCAATCGGGCAGCGCAACTTGAGGCAGTTCAAGTGTACTAAGGAATGTAGGCAGGTCCCCCAATGTGCGGAATATGGCGGTTTTACCCGCGTGATGCACTCGAAGGTGGAACGGAAAGCGCCACTGGTATTTAATTTGTCTTGCTTGAAGGAGCTGCGTGAGAGGCCTCAGGGATTTCCGCATCGCCAAGGTTTGGCGGGAGAGATCAGGAAGGAGCATGACAGGCGTGTCGTTGAATAGGATCGACTGTTGTGTGCTGGCGGCCCTCATGATGTCCTCCTTTACTCTGTAAAAATGGATACGGCAAAGAGTGTCACGGACAAAGGAGGGGTCAGGGGTGCGGGGACCCGATGTACGGTGCACCCGGACCAATTCGATCGGGTCATCTTTGGGTCGTTGGAGTAGCTGGTTGAAGATGGCCGTAACCGCAGCAGGTAGATTCTTGGGTTCAACCGATTCAGGGATCCCCCGTATGCGTATGTTGTTGCGGCGGCTGCGGTTTTCAAGGTCATCCTGCTGATACGAGAGTTGTTGAAGCAGGACAGTGTGGGCATTTAGGATCTGGTCGTGTGACTGTACAGCGTCTCGCAGGCCATCAACCGTGTTGTCCACATCATCAAAGCGTACCCCCACATCTTTTCTCAGGTCTGAAATCTCCTTCCGATAAGTTTCCTCAATCCGACGCACACAGCGTTCAAAGTCATCTTTAGTGGGAAGGGACCGCAGGTAGCCGTGCAGGGATCTGATTTGTGATTCCATGTCCCACCCATCCCCCGATCCCAATGAGGCATTCGAGCGGCTTCTGGTAAGCCTGGGGGAGAGGGCAATGTCTTTGGGGTGTGAGAGTAAACTGTGGGAACGTGCTGGAGGCTGCAGGGTTGGTTCAGAGTGTGCTGGTGACGGAGGAGCCGGCGGCTCTTTAGGTGCTGGACGGTGCTGTGAAGACAACCTTCCGTGGCCGAAGTAGTCATCTAAATCTCCGCCTGGGTGACGGCTACCGCCGCCTCTGTGCGCCTTGGGCTTGTCTTTCCCGGGGTCTCGAGCGGCGGATCCGGGCGGCCAGGAGCCTCAGCGCCGATGGATTTAAGGCCCGGAATGTGCGGAATCACAGCCCGGTCTCGGCCAGGCGAGCTGTGAGGCAAAATCTGCCAGGGATGCAGAGGATGGCGGCGGATAGCTCCGTGGACGCTCGGAGCTCCTCAGTCATGCGTCCGCTGATTTATTTCAGTGAATTTTTTTATTAACATTTTCAGTTTCCTAGACCTTTTGCACTAATATTATGTAACAGAAATTACTACCACTATTTTATTCTCCATGATGTGTTTTCAGAAAATATATATAATGTTTTGGGGGGTTTTTATGTCAGCTTAAAGCCTAAAATGATTTTTTTTTAAATGTGTGCTAAAAAGGCTCTGGTAAGCAAACAGTTAACCACTTGCCGGCCGACGAATAATCCGGCGGTGCCACCGACTGGTCGCAGAAGTGATCAAAGAGTAGACTGGCTGTAATCACTTCCATGGCTTCGGAGTACTGTAGCGTTGTCATAATATAATGTACTACAGCTGTAAAGCCCTAGGTTTGAGTCTCCTTATGGACATTTTAACCCTTTCGTGACTAAGCCTATTTTTGACATTTCGTGTTTGCAAGTTAAAATCTGTATTTTTTGCTAGAAAATTACTTGGAACCCCCAAACATTATATATATTTTTTAGCAGAGAATCTAGAGGAAAAAAATGGCGATTGTTGCAATATTTTATGTCACACGGTATTTGTACAGCAGTGTTTTAAATGCAACTTTTTGGGAAAAGGGACACTTTCATGAATTTAAAAAAAGAAACAGTAAAATTAGCCCCATTTTTTTGTATAATGTGAAAGATGATGTTACACCGAGTAAATAGATACCAAACATGTCACGCTTTATAATAGCACAATAGCAAAAAAAAATTCCGGTTACCAGGTTAGAGTTACAGAGGAGGTCTATTACAAGAATTATTGCTCTCGCTCTGACAATCGCGGCGATACCTCACATGTGTGATTTGAACACCGTTTACATATGCGAGCGTGACTTCCATATACGCGTTTTCTTTGCTGTGCAAGCTCGCGGCGACGGGGGCGCTTTAAAAAAATAATCGTATTTATTTTAAAAGTAATACATTTTTTGTTTTGTTTTTCTTCTTTAAATTTTGATCACTTTCATTGCTGTCACAAGGAATGTAAACATCCCTTGTGACAGTAATAGGTGGTGACAGGTACTCTTTATGGAGGGATCGGGGGTCTAAAAGACCTCCAATCCTCCCTTTGCACTTCAAAGTATTCAGATCGCCGTTTTCGGCGATTCTGAATACTATTTTTTTTTTTAAATCCAGTGCCATTGGCAGCCGAGTAAATGGGAAGTGACGTCATGACGTCGCTTCCGTGTTTACGATTAGGAGGCTGGAATGAAGCAGCTTATGGCTTCATTCCAGTCTGTCCCTAGCCGCCAAGTGGCAGTCTGTTCATCGGGGCTCCCGATTGAACGGGAGCCCCGGTAAGAGCGGTGGGAGGGGGGGGGCGTCCCCTCCCGCTCCTCTGGCATAACAGCCGAGTGGCTTTTAGCTGCATCGGTTGTTATGGCTGGAAAGCCGATCGCCGGCCCTGAAAAACATTACTGGGATGATGCCCGCAGGAAGCCGAGGCCGCACATCTGCATACACTCAGTGGCAAGGGGTTATACGAGGAGTTTTCCTCCAAAACCTGTTGGCAGCTTGAGTGGTTTTCATCCATGCATGTTGTCACTGACCCAGGAGAGCTGCAGGATCATGTGACTAGAGCAGCTAAAAATGGCTAACTGTACAAAAATTTTTTTTTTTTTGCAGGATAGGTAGGTAGTAGGAAGAGGGAGGGAACATTTTTAAGAATAACTAGTGTTAGTTCCGCTTTTGATCTAAGTAAAATGTGTTGTCTTACAGTGTAAATTTCTTAGAAAGCAGCCACACTCTGAATCTTAAAAAAATAAAAAGCAAGCCTTTGCTCTGCCAGTATATTACTTTCTTTGTGGAAGCGGTGGTCTCTGCAGGGGTCTGATACACCCACTATGAGTTAGACCTATAGTGCTCCAAAAAGGAAAGCTCACAATCCCCGGGGGATGTGTTGGAACTCTGAAGAGAGACAGCAAGGTCATTCTCTGCATCATGCATGCATGAAAGCAACGAATGATTAAAGGAAAATTTTTCTATGCAGCAATTAATGCAAATGATGTACATTAAGGCCCCTTTCACACTGGGGCAGGAGTGGCTTTGGTGGTAAAACGGCGCTATTTCTCTTATATTCACCGACCGACACAGCTCCTCTCTGTAACAAATGCGTTGTTAGCCCTATGACTAGGAGAATCCAGGCATAGTTGTAATACAACACTCAGAACTCTCAGTTCCACCCAGGGAGGCAGTCCCTCAGGCTGCAATCCCACACCCTGCAAAAGCAGCCTCAGTTTTATTTTGCCTAGTGAAGGAGAAAGATCTAGGAACCCTGCGGGCCCATAGGTCCATGTTTTTTTATGCAGAAGCTTTGCTTTTTGCGCAAGATGAATGATCCTGTGATCTATCAACAGCTGGATGGGTGACAGGCTGGTTCACTTTTCCTTGTAGTCTCCCCAGTCCGGCCATTGAGCGTGTGCAGGTCGCAACTACGGCTCGGCAGGCGACAACATACCTCAGCTCCAGAGGTGGTGAGCTTTTATGCTCCAGGGCGTAGATATGACCGGGCTACTGATGTCTGCGTCACAGTATGCCGAGGCCAGTAGCCTTCCCTGTACTGATCAGGAGTAGGTCTACAATGGAATGTCTCCCAGCTCTTCAGGACTGGTAAGTATGGCTCTCCCTGTCCCGGCAGGGCTGAGCAGCTGGGCATTCCCTGGGAGGTCGATTCGGGGGTCCCTCACCTCCCTCTCTTCTCTCCCCTGTCCCTATCTCCTCTCCTCCCCCCCCCTCACGGGGGGCTGCGCTTGGGTGCTGAGCAGTGTGTCTCCCTGAGGGCTCTCACCTGGGATCTGGCTGGCTGGTGGTGCCTGGATCCTGCGTGCTTAACTCCCGGGAGGTGTCTGAGGGTTTGCCTGTGTGTCTGTACAGCGCTGTGTCTCTGCCAAATGTTTGCCTCTGTCTCTCATGGAGCTGGCTGGCGGCCATTTTCGGTGTGGGCAAGGGCAGCATGCTGCTGGGCTGCAAGCGGCCATTTTCCCAGTGCTTCCCTATTCAGGACACTGGCGGCCATTTTCTAGAAGCTGGAGCACGCGTTAGTGTTCTAGCAGCAGCTACATGTGCCCTCAGCTTCCTGTTTTGTCATACTGGATGCTGGAACAGCCTTCTATGTAGTCTGAGCACGTTTTTGCGATCGTTCTCCGATCGTTCTGACGGACTGCCACCGACGCAGTTTTGGTTCCTCTGCACGTGGGAGCACTAGGGGTCTACAGGCACTGCTGTGAACAGCGCGAAACTCCTCAGGGCAGTGAGTCCGGTGGGTTAGAACCCCTCAGTCAGCGGCAGCAAGGAAGGTGGGACTGTCACTGTCCTAAGTCCCCTTCGGCTGGGAGACAGGCTAGGGTCAGCATGGCTTCAGAAACCAGTGTTTTTTCCTCCAAAATCCAGGCAATTGCAACCGGGTCACCTGCGGACTGCGCAGTCCCCATGGACACCCTGACGTCGGTCCTTAATTAGTTTGTTGCCAAGATGGAGGTGGTGCATGGGGAAAAAAGTTGCTAAAAAGCGGCCCCTGCCCCCCCATCCTCTGGGGAGAGCTCTGATGCAGACTCTGGTCCTGCCGAGGCCGGTGACCCCTGCTCTGTCTTGTCAGATGACGCTGACCTGGACCGTTCAGACAGTGAGGATGAGTCCCCATCCGGGTGCGACACAGCACATGTTAGAGCACTTATCACAGCTGTGCGTGATACCCTGAAGTTTCAGGAGCCAGCGGATCCATCTGCTGATGTACCAGTCCCTTTTGGGTCCCGCAAGGCAGCACGTTCACCTAAGGTGTTCCCGTATCTGACTTATTTTGACAAGTTTATTTACAAGGAATGGGGTCACCCGCAACAAACCTTTTCAGTCCCCATATACATGGCGGTGTGTTACCCCTTTGAGGAAATCCTTCTCAAGAAATGGTTGGCTCCTCCAGTCATGGACCCCCCAGTATCCAGGTTAAATAAAGTAACCACGATCTCGGTTTAGGGGACTCCTGCATTCAAAGATCCCACAGACAGGAAGGTAGAGGCGGTGGCTCGTTCCTTGTTTACGGTTGTGGGGTCTGCCGTGCGACCTGTACTGGCATCCGCACTTGTGTCACAGACACTGACTGAGTGGGCAAAACTTTTGCACCACGAATTGGGAGAGCAGCAGGCTTCCCCTGTCTGCGTGGAACTAGCAGACCAACTAGTGCAAGGCCTTAAGTACATCTGTGACGCGGCCCTGGATACTCTCCCCCTGTTATCCAGGGCCTCAGTGTCAGCTGTGGTGCTGTGGCGCCTAATTTGGCTAAAATGCTGGTCTGCTGACCAGGCATCCAAAGAAGCCCTGACGGATCTTCTTTTCCTTGGCGACTGGCTCTTTGGAGCCTCATTAGATGACATTATTAAAAATGCCACAGGTGGTAAGAGTACCCTACTCCCACAGGCCAGGAAAGCTTAAGGAGCCACGCCGTAGGCAAGGGCCCTCCTTTTTCCACTCACAAACTGCTTTTCATCCGCCCGGAGCTTTGACAAAACGTCCCCAGCCCAACAGGACACCCACGGACGGTCAAAAATGTCCCTGGAACCGTTAGCCTGTAAATAAAAGTGCTACCGCATGAAGGTTTGCCCCCACCCATGTCTCAGGTGGGGAGTCGCCTTCGGGAGTTTGCAGCCCGGTGGTCCTCCCGGTTATCTGACCTATGGGTCTGCGATCTGATTTCTACAGGCTACAAGATAGTTTCTCTCTTGGTTGGCCGGGAGGCCCTGTTGGGGGCGGTAAGGGATTTGCTGCATCGCGGGGTGATTGTACCGGTTCTGGACTCGGAACGCTTCCAGGGATTCTACTCAAATCTGTTTGTGGTTCCCAACAAGGAAGGGGTATGTCCGAACTTGGACCTGAAAGCCCTCAATCACTTTGTGAAAAAGTTCGCTCAGTAGTCGCTGCACTCCATCGTGGGAACTCCCTGGCATCCTTAGACATCCAGGATGCGTACCTGCACATACCCATGTGCTTTTGGCATCAAATGATTCTGTGATTTGCAGTCGGGGAAGCCCACTACCAGTTTGTGGCTCTTCCTTTTGGTCTGGCATCAGCCCCCCGAGTCTTTACCAAGGTACTGGCTCCAGTTTTGGCTGCGACAACGTGGGATCGCGATCGTGGGATACCTAGATGATCTCCTCCTGAGGGCATCTTCCGCCTCAGAATTAGAAGAGGATGTGCCGATCACCATGCAGACCCTGCAAGAATTTGGGTGGCTGTTGAACCTCAAAAAGTCAGTGATTGTGCCGACCCAGCATCTGGAGTACCTAGGTTTGCTGTTGGACTCCAGGGAAGCGAGAGTTTTTCTCCCTTCCGAGAAATTGCAGACTCTCAGATCTGCGGTCAAACTGTTGATGAACTTAAAGTAGTCGTCGCTCCGTTTTTGCATGCGAGTACTGGGACTCATGGTGGCCTCCTTCGAGGCAGTACCTTATGCCCAGTTCCACACCAGAGTCCTGCAGAAGGAGATTTTGACAAAATGGGACAAATCTCAGTTGTCCCTGGAGATTCAGTCTGGAAAATCGTTCCTTCCTCTGAAATGGACGGTGATCACAACGGATGCCAGTCTATCCGGCTGGGGTGGAGTGATGGGGGTTCAGTCTGCTCACGGCCTCTGGTCGACGGAAGAATCCGAGTTGCCGAACTGAGAGCGATCAGGCTGTGCCTCTACACATGGTCGATGAGACTTCAAGGGCGTCCGATCAGGATACAGTCAGACAACGCGTACGTCAATCACCAAGGGGGAACAAGAAGCTCAGCCGCTGCTCGGGAGGTCGCTCACATACTACGGTGGGCAAAGTGACACGTACCGGCCCTGTTGGCCATTTACATCCCGGGAGTGGAGAACTGGCAGGTGGACTATTTGAGTTGACAGATGCTGGACCCAGGAGAATGGGCATTGCATCCGAGATATTCAGGTTGCTGTGCCTGAAGTGGGGCACACCAGATGTGGATCTACTGGCTTCCCGTCTCAATCGGAAGGTGTCAAGATTCGTGTCCAGGACAAGAGATCCGTGGGCAGGCGCGTCAGCAGTGCTGGTGGCTCTGTGGGATCAGTACCAGTTGATTTACGCTTTTCCTCCATTGAAACGGTTGCCACGTCTGATTCATAGAGTGGAAGCCGAGGGGATCCCAGTAATACTGGTTGCCCTAGATTGGCCTCAACATCCTTGGTATGCAGACCTGGTGCATCTGGTGGCAGATGCTCCCTGGTGACTGCCGTTGCGAGAGGACCTCCTATTGCAAGGTTCAATTCTCCATCCTGCTTTACCATCACTGGCTTTAACGGTATGGCTGTTGAGAGCCAGGTGTTGAGGAACCGGGGTCTGTTGAGGGCACGGAAATCTTCTTCCCGGAAGATATACCATTGTACCTGGAAGGCCTACATCTCCATGTGTGAGGAGAAAGGATGGCACCCGCGCTCCTTTTCCATATCCAAGATCCTACTGTTTCTTCAGCAAGGAGTAGACCAGAAATTGGCATTAAGCACCATTAAAGGGCAAATTTCAGCCTTGGCTATCTTTTTTCAGCGACCCCTGGCATCTCACTCCCTAGTGAGTACCTTCATTCAGGGGGTGTGACATGTAGTCCCTCCGGTGCAACCACCGTTACCCCCTTGGGATCTGAACCTGGTGTTGTCGGCGCTTCAAAAACCGCCGTTTGAAAATATCAGGGAGATTCCCCTTTTGACTCTTTCCCAGAAAGTGGTCTTCCTAGTGGCCATCACATTGGCCAGGAGGGTTTCGGAACTGGCGGCCTCATCTTGCAAGTTGCCCTATCTGGTTATCCACAAAGATAAGGTGGTGTTGCGTCCGCAACCGTCTTTTCTACCGAAAGTGGTCTCGGCTTTTCATATCAATGAGGACATTGTGTTGCCATCTGTGTCCTAAGCCGAAGCACCCTAAGGAGGTGGCCCTTCACGCTCTGAACGTGGTTCAGGCTCTTAAGGTATATTTGTCTGCCACAGCTCCCTTTCAGAAGTCAGACTCACTGTTTGTTTCGGTGGCTGGTCCAAAGAAAGGCATGTCTGTCTCCGCCACCATTTCCAGGTGGATTAGGCAGATTGTAGTACAAGCCTATGCCTTGAAGGGGCAGGTGCCCCCCTTTCCAGTCATGGCCCACTCCACAAGGGCAATCAGAACGTCTTGGGCCTTCCGACACCAACCGTCAGTCGCTCAGGTGTGTAAGGCGGCGACCTGGTTGTCTGTCCATATGTTTACCAAGTTCTGATGCCTGTTTTGGCCACAAGGTTTTGCAGGTGGCCTTGTAGTTGCAATTGAATATGCAATAGATATTTTTTCCTGGTTTTTCGATAAAAACGCAGTACTGTTATGTTAATGCACTGTTGCATTACTTCCGCAGTTTGGAGCGATCTGGGGATCACTCCTGTTGAGGATGCCCTGTTTTTTTGTGGTGGTTTTCCATGCACTGCTGTTTTTTTGTGGGTATAGTTTCACTAGTTCCCACTTGCCATGGTGGATGAAGTTTTTTTTATGCTGTTTTTCCCACCCCTCGTTTGGCACTGCTTGGGGGCGTCCCATTTGTTACAGAGAGGAGCTGTGTCGGTCGGTGAATATAAGAGAAAATATGATTTTTTGTACCGTAAAATCCTTTTCTCTGTAATTCACCGACCGACACAGCACCCACCCCTCCTTTATCTTTACGTTATACTGCTTGTTGACGTACTGAGGCTGCTTTTGCAGGGTGTGGGATTGTAGCCTGAGGGACCACCCCCCTCGGCAGAACTGAGAGTTCTGAGTGTTGTATTACAACTATGCGTAGTATTCTCCTAGTGATCGGGCTAACAACCCATTTGTTACCGAGAGGAGCTGTGTCGGTCGGTGCATTATAGAGAAAAGGATTTTACAGTGATTACAAAAAAAAAATCCTATTTTTTAGCGGCGGTATTCGGCTGCTAGCGGGGTGGTTTTACCCCTACTAGCGGCTGAGAAAGGGTTAAAAGCAGCGATTTTTCCAGCGGTATAGCCGTGCTGCCGCATTTACTTCAGCACTCCACAGATGCTGCTAACAGGACTTTTTTTTTACCTTCCTGCCAGCGCACCGCTCCAGTGTGAAAGTCCTCGGGGCTTTCACACTGGAGACACAGAAGCGGCTCTTTCAGGTCCCTTTGCAGTCGCTGTTTTTAGCGCCTGCAAAGCGCCCCAGTGTGAAAGGAGTCTTAAAAAAAATTATTTGATTTTAGTGAGGTTTATAAAAATACAACCTTTCTTCCAACTAAACATAACAAAACAGGATATGTTGTGGAGAATGAAATGTAAAGCGCATTGCATAATATAGATAACTGGGTGATGTGGAATATACACAGTATATGGTCTAACAAAGTGTACAGAGTGGTGCAATGTGAAATATAGAATGCACAGCAAGCAGGTGTAGGCTGTGGAATAAATAACACGTATCACAGAATTGGTATGGAATATACAATGCAGAATGTAGATTGAACAGGTGTAGGTTGTTTAGTGGTAGGAAAAATTTGTATATGCAGCCCAGCATACAAAGTGGTTAGGTAAAAACATACAGCTCTGCTTACAAAATATAATGATGTGGCATGTACATTGTAGAAAGCAGCACCATGTAGATTATAGAACAGTGTTTCTCAAATGAGGTTCCACGGTCCCCAGGGGATCTGCCGTTCATCATATACTCATGTAGCTGACAGGCTGCAGAGCGCAGACAACTGACATCACTGTCCCGCGCCGATCACAGCCAACCCTCCATCCCAGATGCCTGCATGTGAATATGTGACAATATATGAATATGTGGAGGGACGAGAGGCTGTTCTGTCCTGCCCCCCTATACTGTGCTGTTCTCTCCTGGCCCCCTGTACTATGCTGTTCTTTCATGCCCCCTTATAATGTGCTTTTCCCTCCTGGCCCTCCTAAACTGCTGTTCCCTCCTGGCCCCCCATACTGTGGTGTTCACTCCTGGTCCCCCAAACTGTGCTGTTCCCTCCTGGCCCCCCTATACTGCGCTGTTCCTTCCGTGCCCCCCTATACTGCGCTGTTCCTTCTGGGCCCCTGTACTGTACTGTGCTGGTCTCCTATGCTATGCTCTTCTCTCCTGGCCCCCCTATGCTGTGCTGTTCCCTCATGGCCCCTCCTATACTGTGCTGTTTTCTCCTGTCCCCCCTATACTGTGCTGTACCCTCATGGCCCCTGTACTTTGCTGTTCTCTCCTGGCCCCCTGTACTGTGCTGTTCACTCCTGGCTCCCTGTACGCTGTTGGTCTCTCCTGGTCCCCTCTATACTGTATTGTTCTCTCCTGCCCCCTCCCCCTATACTGTGCTCTTCCCTCCTGGCTCCCTGTACGGTGCTGTTCTCTCCTGGCCCCCCTGTACTATGCTGTTCCCTCACCCCCCCCCCCCATACTGTGCTCTTTGCTCCTGGCCCTCTCTACTGTTGGTCTCTCCTGGTCCCCCCTATACTGTGCTGTTCTCTTCTGCCCCCCTGTTCTGTTCTAGTCCCTCCTGCCCCCCCTGAACTGTGCTCTCCTGCCTCCCATACTGTGGTGTTCACTCCTGGCCCCCCAAACTGTGCTGTTCTCTCCTGGCCCCCCTATGCTGTGCTCTTCTCTCCTGCCCCCCTTATACTGTGCTGTTCCCCCTATGCTGTGCTCTTCTCTCCTGCCTCCCTTATACTGTGCTGTTCCCCCTATGCTGTGCTCTTCTCTCCTGGCCCCCCTGTACTGTGCGGTTTTCTCCTGGCCCCCTGTATGGTGCTGTTCGCTCCTGCTCACTGTACTGTTTCCTCCTGGTCCTCCTATGCTGTATTGTTCCCTCCTCGCCCCCTGTACAGTGCTGTTATTTCCTTGCACCCTATACTGTGCTCTCCTCTCCTGACCCCCCTACACTGTGCTGTACTTTTCTGGCCCCCCTTTACTATGCTGTTATCTCCTGGCCCCCTATACTGTGCTGTTATCTCCTGGCCCCCTATACTGTGCTGTTCTGTTCTCCCCCCGTATCATGCTGTTCTGTCCTGCCCCCCTATACTGTGCTGTTCTCTCCTGGCCCCCTGTACTATGCTGTTCTTTCATGCCCCCTTATAATGTGCTTTTCCCTCCTGGCCCTCCTAAACTGCTGTTCCCTCCTGGCCCCCCATACTGTGGTGTTAACTCCTGGTCCCCCAAACTGTGCTGTTCCCTCCTGGCCCCCCTATACTGCGCTGTTCCTTCCGTGCCCCCCTATACTGCGCTGTTCCTTCTGGGCCCCCTATACTATACTGTACTGTGCTGGTCTCCTATGCTATGCTCTTCTCTCCTGGCCCCCCTATGCTGTGCTGTTCCCTCATGGCCCCTTCTATACTGTGCTGTTTTCTCCTGACCCCCCTATACTGTGCTGTACCCTCATGGCCCCTGTACTTTGCTGTTCTCTCCTGGCCCCCCTGTACTCTGCTGTTCACTCCTGCACCCCTCCCCCTGTACTGTGCTGTTCCCTCCTGCCCCCCCCCAATACTGTGATGTTCCCTCCAGGCCCCCCTGTACTGTGCTATGCTTTCTTGGCCCCCTATACTGTTCCCTCTTGGATCCACTGTGCTCTGCCCTGCTGACCCCCTGTACACAGCTGATCTCAAGTTTGACCATCTGTGCAAAAGAGCAAGCACAAGTTTCACATTAGAGTAAAGTTTTAATATTTATTCGTTTAATGCTTCTTCTAAGAATAATTGTTATATCTACAGCTCGCTGATCACACCGATGTTCCGTGAGCTGTAGAGATGAAAATTATTTCAGGGATTTCCCCTAATCTGACTTTGGCCAGGGGTTCCTCAAAGGTAAAAAGGTTGAGAAACACTGGTATAGAGCATAATACAAAGCATATAGCAAGGCAATATATGCATGCAATGTACACAGTGGGGCAATATGAACATATAGAAAGGCAGTATGTGCTTGCAATGTACAAAGTGAGGCAATATTGGAGTATATAGATAACAGTACACAAGAGGGTGAAATCTAACTGTAGCATAAAAATACTTTTATTATAAACACAGACAAGGTCACTCACTTGAGTAAGATCATACAGATGTAACAATATAGGCATATAGTATCCCCAGTCCTAGGATATAGCTGTCAGTGTGGAGGAAGCTGCCGCCAAATGTCTGGCCCCCCTGACATACAGAACAGTGATGACAACTTGGGAATCTTGAGCAGTGATGTCACGCACTGTGGGTGTAGCAATGCATTTCATAGCTGTTGGCTATTTTTCCCTCAAGCTTGCACCTCCGCTGACAGAATGCACTATTAAAGCACTAGTGGAACAATGAGACTTAGTGATATTATTGCAAAACGAGACATACAAAAACAGGACTAAATAATGGTAAGGGTGCCAAAAACTAAGAGACAATAGGTACATTTAGGAAAGATCATTACAGTAGTAGACTTTTCCTGGAAATATAAGAATCACAGTTAATCCAAGGTCACAAATCATATCTTATCTCTCATGAGCCTTAACCACTTGCTTACTGGGCACTTAAACCCCCCTCAGTCCCAGACCAATTTTCAGCTTTCAGCGCTGATGCACTTTGAATGACAATTGCGCGGTCATACAACACTGTACCCAAATGAAATTTTTATCATTTTTTTTCCCACAAATAGAGCTTTCTTTTGGTGGTATTTAGTTACAGCTCGGAGTTTTATTTTTTGCTAAACAAACAAAAAAAGATGCAAAAAAATAAAAATAAAAAATCATGTTTTAATAGTTTGTTATAAAATTTTGCAAACGGGTCATTTTTCTCCTTCATTGAAGTGCGCTGATTAGGCGGCACTGATAGGCTGCATTGGTGGGCACTGATGGGCTGCATTGGTGGGCACTGATAGGCTGCACTGTTGGGCACTGATAGGCATAGTTAAGGCGGCACTAATAGGCACAGATAAGGCGGCACCGATGGGCACAGATAAGGCGGCACTGATGGGCAAAGATGGGCACAGATAAGATGGCACGGATGGGTGGCACGGATGGGTGGCACGGATGGGCACTGATAGGTACCACAGATAGATGGGACTGATGGGCACTGATAGGTGGCTCTGATAGGTGGCACTGCTGGGCACTGATGGGCGGCACTGCTGGGCACTGATGGGCGGCACTGGGGTGCAGCACCTTTGAGGCAGATTGGGTGGCACTGTGGGGTGGCACTGTGGGTGGCACTGTGGGCACTATGGGCACTGACGGGGGGCACTTACTTTTGCTTTTATTTTACTTCAGGATGGCACTGCGGGAGGCAGGTGGGCACAGGCAGGTGGCAGGTGGTCCCTTGTATTGATGGCCGTGATCGGGACTGATGTCCCGATCACGGCCGCCGGTGATCGGCTTTTTTTTTCTCTCCTCGTGCTGTCAGCGCGAGGAGGAATAATAGCCGATTACCGGCTCCGTTCTATCACATGATCAGCTGTCATTGGCTGACAGCTGATCACGTGATAAGGGGTCGGGATCGACCCCTTGCACGGATCGGTGATCAGGCGAGTCTCATAGACTCGCCGATCACAGAGCGCGCCACGCGCGCCCCTCAGGGGGCGCGCAGGCCGCTCGGAACCGGGACGGCGTCAATAGACGTGGTCCCGGAAATGTAGGTCCGCGCTAATGCCGTCATTTGGCAATAGCGCGGATCTGAAGTGGTTAAAGGGGTTGTAAAGGTAAATGTTTTTTCACCTTAATGCATTCTATGCATTAAGGTGAAAAAACATCTCACAGTGCCAGCGCCCCCAGTCCCCCCGTTTTACTTACCTCACCCCTCGAAAGTCCCGTCTTCGCCCCCGCTGTGCTCTTCGCCGCTCAGCCCGGCCGGTGATTGGCTGGAGTGGATGGATTGAAGGCAGCGCAGCCATTGGCTCGCGCTGCTGTCGATCACATCCAATGACCCGGCGCGCCGGGGGGGCGGGCCATGTGATACAGTGAGTGGCTATAGCCGCTGGCTATATCATAGGAGCACGCCCGCAGGTGCTTCTCACTATGCGAGGGAGCTCGTATGAACGTGAGAAGTACCTGCGGGAAGAAGCAAAGACAGCCACCGAGGGACCCTAGAAGAGCAGGTTCGGGGTCACTCTGTGCAAAACAAGCTGCACAGTGGAGGTAAGTATAACATGTTTGTTATTTAAAAAATAAAAAAATTTACTTTACAATCCCTTTAAACTGGACCCCAATTTTTATATTCACAAAATGAGATCTAAATTGATGCCAATTTTGACTATGCCATCTACAGCTGTAGCACCACAGAACTCTAGATGTAAGAAAAAGAAAAATATACAGATCCCCATGGCTGGTGCAGCAAATGGTGGTTCAAACAATCAAGCCTCTAATTCATCCAGGACCCTCTGAACTTTAACCCCCACTTCCTGTAAGTAGCATTGAGTTTAACGTTACTAAAGTAAATAGGCAAGATGACATGTGAAGCCTTAAAAACACATGCTGACATAGATCCAGAATCAGGTGCCTTAACCTCATCTGCATCTTAGGCCGCGTACACACGCGGGGACTGTTCGCTCAACTTTGTCCGCTGAACAGTGTTTCAGCGGACAGTCCGCTCGTGTGTGGGCTTTCAGCGGACAGTTTCAGCGGACAGTCTGATGAACAAAGTTTTTCGGAAATTCCGAAAAACTGTCCGCTGAAACTTGGTTTGAGCGGACAGTCCGCCCGTGTGTAGGCTTGTTTGTCAAACTAAGTCTCGCGCATGCTCAGAAAGAATTAACACGCCGAAGGTTGCATTGCAGTGTATAGGATGTCGTTTTCTAGTCCCGTCGTACGTGCCGTTCACGTCATCGCGCACGGTTTCAGCAGACTGTTCGTTCGTCGTGTGTGGGCAAGTCCGTCCATGCTAATTTTGAGCGGACTGTCCGCTGAAACTGTTTGACGGACAAAGTTGAGCGAACAGTCCCCGCGTGTGTACGCGGCCTAAGAGATTCTTCTGATCAAGTATCTACTGTGGCACCAACCTCCTCCAAAAGTCTTGGTCGTGTAAATACGACCCACAACCAAGAGATTCCTTTTTTTAAAGCATCCCCTCTGCAACTTCCTAAAAAGTAAATAGCTAGATCTTTTTACAGATGGAACTATTCAAAATTAGGAGATATCATTCCAGGAGAGCACTTCCCCCTCCCAACAGAAATAGTTGATTAAGTTATAAAATCCATTGGAAGGCTGAAGTCAAGAAACAGAACTCATGTTCAAACCGAGTGAACATGAATCTGATATAAAACCAGAGTATGGTCAAAACGTGTTTTCAGACCCGAAGTTAAAAAAACGTTTAAAGGAAAGCTTGGGTAAATAACCCCATTGTTTCAAAGGATGAGATCATCTCCAGAATAAGAGCCCCATGTTGACTTATCTTCCCCTCAGACAATTGATGAGATACAAGGTTAATGTTACACCAATATCAATAATGGAAATGTGTCTGAAATGTCCAAGGTTCATTTCAGTTGCTGTAGGAAAGCATTTAAAACTTTTATACAGGTGGCATTGTAAATATATTTAATCATAAAGTAGAGATATACATTATGATATAGAACCAATGAAGAATTGTGTTTAGATACCCATAATTGTTGTAAATACATAGAAACCGTGACCGCTTTCTACATGAAAATACCCATATAACATGTGTTGTCCCAAGACAAATAGGTTTTCATAAGATATGCAGGAGTCATGCATTTATCCATATAAATGTCTATTTTGTGTGATATTAACCACTTGCTTACTGGGCACTTAAACACCCTTCCTGACCAGACCAATTTTCAGCTTTTGGTGCTCTCACACTTTGAATGACAATTACTCAGTCATGCAACACTGTACCCAAATGAATTTTGTGTCCTTTTTTTCCCACAAATAGAGCTTTCTTTTGGTGGTATTTGATCACCTCTGGGGTTTTTATTTTTTGCGCTATAAATGAAAAAAGACCGAAAATTTTGAAAAAAAACGCATTTTTCTTTGTTTCTGTGATAAAATTTTGCAAATTATAATTTTTTTTTCATACATTTTGGCCACAATTTATACTGCTACATGTCTTTGGTAAAAATAACCCAAATTAGTGGATATTATTTGGTCTTTGTGAAAGTTAGAGAGTCTACAAGCTGTGGTGCGAATCGCACAAAATTGATCACACCTGATGTACTGGTGGCCTATCTCATTTCTTGCGACCCGAACAAGTCAGGAAAGTACAAATACCCCCCAAATGACCCCTTTTTTGAAAGTAGACATTCCAAGGTATTTACTAAGATGCATGGTGAGGTTTTTGATGTTGTCATCTTTTTCCCACAATTCTTTGCAAAATGAAGATTTTTTTTTTATTTTTATTTTTCTCACAAAATTTTCAATGTAATAGGTTATTTCTCTCACATGGCATGTGTATACCACAAATGACACCCCAAAATACGTTCTGCTACTCCTTCTGAGTATTACGACCAAATGTGTGAGACTTTTACACAGCCTGACCACATACAGAGGCCCAATATTGAAATAGCACCATCAGGCGTTCTAGGAGCATAAATTACACATCTTATTTCTCAACCACCTATTACAGTTTTGAAGGCCCTGGAGCACCAGGACAATGGAAATGCCCACAAAGTGACCCCATTTTGGAAAGCTAACACCCCAACGTATAATCTATGAGGCATAATGAGTCGTTTGAATGGTTCATTTTTTTTTTCAGAAGTTTTGGGAAAATGTGGAAAAAAATGAAAACGCATTTTTTTTTTACGCAAAGTTGTCCATTTATAAGATATTTCCAACACATAGCATGTACATAGCAAAAGTGACACCCCAAAATACGTTCTACTACTCCTCCTGAGTATAACGATACCAAATGTGTGAGACTTTTACACAGCCTGACCACATACAGAGGCCCAATATTGAAATAGCACCATCAGGCGTTCTAGGAGCATAAATTACACATCTTATTTCTCAACCACCTATTACAGTTTTGAAGGCCCTGGAGCACCAGGACAATGGAAATGCCCACAAAGTGACCCCACGTGGCACTGGAGGCAGATGGCACTGGAGGCAGATGGCACTGGAGGCAGATGGGGCTGACAGATGGGGCTGACAGATGGGGCTGGCAGATGGGGTTGGCAGATGTCGCCTGGCAGATGGAGCTGGCACTGGCAGATGGTGCTGGCTATTTGCTCTGGCAAATGGGGCTGGCAGATGGCACTGCGGCTGGCAGGTGGCACTGGCGCTGGCAGGTGGCACTGGCAGGTGGCACTGGTGGTGGCACTGGCAGGTGGCACTGGGGCTGACGGATGGCGCTGGCAGGTGGCACTGGCGCTGGCAGGTGGCACTGGCGGCACTGGTGGTGGCACTGGCAGGTGGCACTGGGGCTGACGGATGGCGCTGGCAGGTGGCACTGGCACTGACGGCACTGGGGCTGATGGATGGCACTGGCACTTGCAGGTGGCACTGGTGCTGGCAGGTGGCACTGGGGCTGACGGCACTGGCGCTGATGGCACTGACGGCACTGGGGCTGACGGCACTGATGGCACTGGGGCTGACGGACGGCACTGGGGCTGACGGACGGCACTGGGGCTGACGGACGGCACTGGGGCTGACGGGCGGCACTGGCGGGCGGCACGGGCTGACAGCACTGGGGCTGACAGCAGGCGCTGGCAGGTGGCACTGGCGGCACTGGCACTACTGGCAGATGGCACTGGGCTGACAGATGGCAGTGGTCTGACAGATGGCACTGACACTGGGGCTGACAGATGGCACTGGGGCTGACACTGGCACTGGGCTGACACTGGCACTGGGCTGACACTGGCACTGGGCTGACACAGGCACTGGGGCTGAGACTGGCACTGGGGCTGACACTTAGATCGCTCTCCCTCCTCACACGCTGTCTCTGTGTGAGGAGGGAGAGACACGGCAATGGGAGATGATCTCATATGTTTACATATGAGATCATCTCCCATTGGCAGCTGCGATCGCGCTGTGAACGGCCGCTATGATTGGCCGTTCACGGCGATCTGTATTTGCCTGTCTCCGGGAGACACGGCAAATACAATACTTCCGCGATGCGCGCCCCCGGCGGCGCGCATTGCGGAAGTAAACACCAGGCCGTCCTGGGACGGCCAGGCGAAGGAAGCCGCCCGCTCTAAGGCCGTCATTCGGCCATAGGGCGGGTGGGAAGCGGTTAATCAAATTCATACTAAGTATATTATATTTTGTACCAATTGCCGGGGGCCCTAAACAATATACACATATGTTCATAAGCCCCAGTATATAAATACCTATTATAAAAGAAAACATATTTTTTCTTTTAACAAATAATTTAGAACACATTTTCTGTCCTCCGACACACCTAGTGGCTGAAGATGATATTACCGGAATTCACCAGGTAAATCATTAGACTTCTCCAAACAATGGAGAATAAGCAAAACCTTCTGGGCTGAGCAGAAAAGTGGAAAAAGGATGGCCACGCGTCAAAATAATGCCTTTATTGAATAAAGCTTGATCCATACAACCGTTAATGGCACTTAATCTGAGTTTATGATAATTTTATGAGCTTATTGTCCCAGACGGTATAAAGAATGTGAGGGCCTTAGAGAGGAGATCACAGACCCACAAGCCGGATACATCCCCTAGACTAGTGATGGCGAACCTTGGCACCCCAGATGTTTTGAAACTACATTTTCCATGATACTTATGCACTCTGCAATGTAGTTGAGCATCATGGGAAATGTAGTTCAACCAGATCTGGGGTGCCAAGGTTCACCATCGCTGCCCTAGACGATCAAGAAGTCTGCTTATATTTGACCACTCCCCATCTTGCAGGGCCTTGTGACTGGAACCACTCAATGTACTTAGATGTTGGCAGACATCCTTCCTTTTAAACTGTTGGTAAGATACAGACCATACAAATCTTAATTATCTTTTCTCTCAAAATTGTAGGGATTATATTTTATAGTTTATGTATTGACATTATCATATGCTGTATGTAGGGTAGTTTATCATTATCATCTGCCCATATTGATTGTCTAGGCTGTGTATTAGTGAAGCCATGTTTTGGGGCAATTCAGACAAACGTGCATTACATCTATTTAAATTTCTGTGGTCCCAGGGAGAGTATTATTGTCCTATTCAATTTTAGTAAGCTCTGTTGGTTTAATATTTCTTTCAAATTGGCAATATTTCTCTGTTGACTCTGTGAGACATACTTTAGATTTCTTCTGGCCGGAGAAATTCAGAGGACTGTTTCCCCGAGCGACAAGGGATATTGTGTTCTTGAACATAAGGCGCGATTACTGCACATATTTTTCTAACAGAACAATTTGGGCTCCCCTGAGTAAATTGTAATATTAAGAAATATTGTTTCATTGCCATGTTGATTGTGTGTCTGAAATATCAATCACCAGAAATTCCAGTTCTGTATAAAATTGTGTAACTATATTTTGTTGGGAGATATTTATACATTGGTAAGAAAAACTCAGAAATTAATGAACTCAGGAAAGGATTGGGGTATGTACTGGGTACACAAGATTTGCCGTAAGGTTGGAGGCACTGAAAAACAAAACACTAAGGCCGCGTACACACGGGCGGACTGTCCGTCCAACTAAGTCCGTCAGACAATCCGACAGACAGTCCGTCCTACTTTTGAATGAACGGACTTGACCACACAGATGAACAGACAGTCCGCTGAAAGCTTGCGCGATGACGTGTACAGCACGTACGACGGGACTAGAAATACGACGTCCAATACACTGCAATGCAACCTTCGGCCGTGTAAATCCTTTCTGAGCATGCGCCATACTTAGTCCGTCCAACTTGCCTACTCACGAGCGGACTGTCCGCTGAAACCAAGTTTGGACGGACAATATTACAGAAATTCCGAAAGACTTAGTCCGCCAGACTGTCCGCTCAAAAAGTCCGCTGAAGCCCACACACGAGCGGATTGTCCGCTGAAACACGTTTCAGCGGACCAAGTCCGTCAGACAGTCCGCCCATGTGTACGTGGCCTAAGATCTTAATTAAGATTCTGTACCACACTCATAACAACTAAGAAGGAGAGCATAGCACGGCATTAGATTTTGTGTTATGGAAAAATCAGCCCTCGCGCCACTAAGTGATAAATGTGACTAAAGTGAATCAATGTCTAAACTACTAATACATAAATGGAAAAAAATTAAATAGATAAATATATCAAATGTAAACCACTGAGTGATATAAAGTGCATGTGCTAATAAATAGTGCAAAAAATGCAGCAAGACAAAATAGTGAACACAAACTATCAAATGAATAATAATCAAAAAAGAGTCATGCGCAGGACTCTTTTTTGATTATTATAGATTTTGTGTTATACTTAAGGTTTCTAAACTTGTACAAACCAAGAGCCTGCTACCTCATGGATTAATCTTCTAACATTGGTTAATGAGTCTTTTGCACTGTAATTCAGTGATAATATACGATTTTGATGAATTTGTTATCCTTTATCTTTACCAGGGTCACACATATATGGTATTTCTATATTCAGGAGGAGTAGCAGAATGTGTTTTGGAGGTATAATTCTAAGTATGCCCATGCTGTGTGTGAAAAAAAATCTTATTAAATTGACAACTTTGTGTAAAAAAATTTATTTTTGTTTTCTTTTTGTATTTTCAAAAACTTATGGCAAAAAAATTAGTCTTCAAAAGACTCATTATGCCACTTAAAATGACCTTGGGGTAATTACTCTCCAAATTGTGGTAATGGGTAAGCTTCAGAAAACTGTAGAAACATATACAAGAGGGTGCAATTGCCTAGTGTATTACCTCCAAAACCATTTATTAAAATCTTAGGACAGTAATGTACTCACAAAGGGAGAATAATATTCAGCTTGACGATAGCACCAATCCAGCAAGTGAGATGGGCATCCCAACCGATGCCACATGATAGAGAAGCTTGCGCGTTTCCATGAACAGACCCCCTTCCCCAGAGCTGCCCCAACCAATGTATCGCCACTTATATGTTTGCACATGGAGGACACACACCCCCCCAGCAAGAATATTCTCTCATAGGCTTGCTAAAGGATCCTCAGCAGATGAGAGGATAATGGTGGACGAGTCTCTCCGGGGTGGCCAGAGCTATTCAGCTCATGTCACATCATAGCATATGTTTGCTGTCATAATTCAGTGTGATTTATATTTATTTTCGCCCTGTTTGTTTTGTTGTTTCTTCGCTTTAGGGCACTGATGTGCAACCATGGAGGGGCAGCTCCACCCATTTCCTCACTGAGGGGGGTGTGTCCTCCTTGTGAAAACATAAATGGTGGTACTTTGTCTGGTTGGGATAGCTCTTTTTTTCTGCCTTTGTGAGTACATTACAGTCTTATGATTTTACAGTTTTGAAGGTAATTCACTAGGAGTTTGTGCCCTCTTGTATGTTTTTACAGTTGTGATAATTTTTCAGGTCTTTCCACTGTCCTGGTGCTCCAGGGCCTCCAGCAATGTGATAGGTAGTCAGCAAATTAGATGCATAATTTAGGCCCCTAGAAAGCCTGAAGGTGTGCTTTAAATTTTGGGCCCCTCTATCTGGTTAGGCCATGAAAATTTCTCACATGTGGTGCCCCATACTCAGGTGGAGTAACAGAATATGTTTGGGGTGTTAGAAATATATTTAATTATTCTGCATTTTCAAAAAACTTTAGGCAAAAGAATTAAGTCTTCAAGAAAAAAAGACTCACCAATGCCTCTTAGAAAATACCTTGGGTGTTTGCTTTCCAAAATGTAATAATTTTGTGAGTGTTTCCACTTCTCTGGAGCTCCAGGGCCCCCAAGAAAAATGTGATAAATGACAGATCTAATTTTCTGTCTACCTATGTCCCTTGAATGTTTGACTGTGCTCTTTGAGTTTTGGGCCTCTCTATGTGGCTTGTCTGTGAAAAAATATCACACCTGATATTGCCATACCTAGGAGGAGTAGCAGAATGTGTTTTGGGGTGTAACTCTAAGTATGCCTATTGCATACGTTAGAAATATCATATTAATGGACAACTTTGTGTAAAAATAATAGTATTTTTTTGTACTCAACGTAAAATCCCTTTCTCTGTAATTCACCGACCGACACAGCTCCTCTCTTAGCCTTTGGGTTGTTATGCCCACCACTAGGCGAATACTTCTTATGTAACACTCAGAACTCTCCAGTTCTGCCCAGGGGGCAGTCCCTTGGGTAACAACCCTCCAGCCTGCCATGCAGTCATCAGTACGTCAACAAGCAGTATAACTTAAAGAGAAAAAGGAGGGGCGGGTGCTGTGTTGGTCGGTGAATTACAGAGAAAAGGATTTTACGGTGAGTACAAAAAATCCTATTTTCTCATATATTCACTGACCGACACAGCTCCTCTGTTAGCCATTGGGACATCCCCAAGCAGTGCCAAATGAGGGGTGGGAAAAACAGCATAGAAAACTTCATCCACTATGGCAAGTGGGAACTAGTGAAACTTTACCCACAAAAAAACAGTGCGTGGAGAAGTCCACCACAAAACCAGGGTACCCTCAAAAGGAGCGACTACCCACAACCGCACCCAAACTGCGGAATGTATTGCAACAGTGCATTAACTTAACGGTACTGTGTTTTTACAAAAAAAAACCAGGAAAAAGGGAAATATATTGCATATCCAATTGCAACTATACGGCCGCCTGCAAAACTTTGCAGCAAAACAGGCATCAGCCGATGCACTGATGTCTACCTTGTAGAACTTGGTAAATGTGTGAACAGACGACCAGGTCGCCGCTTTACACACCTGAGCAACAGACACTTGGTGTCGGAAGGCCCAAGATGTTCCGATTGCCCTTGTGGAGTGGGCTGTGACCAGAAAGGGGGCACCTGCCCCTTCAAGGCGTAGGCTTGCACTACAATCTGTCTGATCCACCTAGAAATGGTGGTCGACGAGACCGCCATGCCTTTCTTTGGACCAGCCACCAAAACAAACAGCGAGTCTGACTTCCGAAAGGGAGCAGTGGCAGACAAATACACCTTTAGAGCCCGAACCATGTCCAGAGCGTGAAGGGCCACTTCCTTGGGGTGTTTTGGCTTAGGACACATAGATGGTAACACTGCCAAGGCTGATAATGGTGCTTAAAGCCATTTTCTGGTCTACTCCTTGCTGAAGAAACATCAGGATACTGGATATAGAAAAGGAGCGCGGGTGCCATCCTTTCTCCTCACACATGGAGATGTAGGCCTTCCAGGTACAATGATATATCTTCAGAGAAGGATATTTCCGTGCCCTCAGCATAGTTGGGATCACCGAGTCCAACAGACCCCGGTTCCTCAACACCTGGCTCTCAATAGCCATGCCATTAAAGCCAAAGCCAGCGATGGTAAAGCAGGATGGAGAATCGGACCTTAAAGACAGAAGGTTGTAACGGCAGTTGCCATGGGGCGTCTGCCACCAGGCGCACTAGGTCTGTGTACCAAGGCCGCTGAGACCAATCTGGGGTGACCAGAATCACTGGGATCCCCTCGACTTCCACCCTGCAAAGCAGATGTGGTAACAGCTTCAGTGGAGGAAAGGCGTAGATCAGCTGGTACTGATCCCATAGAGCCACCAGCACATCTGACACGTCTGCCAAAGGATCTCTTGTCCTGGACACGAATCTCAGCACCTTCCGATTGAAACGGGAGGCCAGAAGATCCACGTCTGGTGTGCCCCACCGCAGGCACAGTAGCCTGAATATCTCCAGATGCAACGCCCACTCTCCTGGGTCCAGCATCTGGTGACTCAGATAGTCCGCCTGCCAGTTCTCCACTCCCGGGATGTAAATGGCCGACAGGGCCGGTACATGTCGCTCTGCCCAACGAAGTATGTGAGCGACCTTCCATGTGGCGGCTGAGCTTCTTGTTCCTCCTTGGTGATTAACGTATGCCACGGCCGTGGCGTTGTCTGACTGGATCCTGAACAGATGCCCCTGTAGTCTCATCGACCAAGTGGAGAGGCACAGTCTGATTGCTCTTAGCTTGAGCAGACTGATCGGCAACTTGGATTCTTCCGTCAACCAGAGGCCCTGAGCCGACTGAACCCCCATCACTCCACCCCAGCCGGATAGGCTGGCATCCGTTGTGATCAATGTTCACTTCAGAGGTAGGAACGACTTCCCAGACTGAATCACCGGGGGCCTCAACCACCAGGTCAGTCAGTCTCTGACTGACTGGCTCACCTGGATCTATCGATCCAGGGATAACTGAGATTTGTCCCACTGTCAAAATCTTCTTCTGCAGGACTCTGGTGTGGAACTGGGCATATGATACTGCCTCGAAGAAGGCTACCATGAGTCCCAGGACTCGCATTCAAAAGTGGAGCGACAACCACTTGCGGCTCATCCACAGTTTTACCGTGGATCTGAGAGTCTGCAGCATGTCTGAAGGGAGAAAAACTCTCGCTTCCCTGGAGTCCAGCAGCAAGCCCAGGTACTCCAGACGCTGGGTCGGTACAATCACTGACTTCTTTAGGTTCAACAGCCACCCAAATTCTTGCAGGGTCTACATGGTGATCGCCACATCCTCCTCTAATTCGGAGGTGGAAGATGCTCTCAGGAGGAGATCGTCTAGGTATCCCAGGATCGTGATCCTGCGTTGCCACAGCAACACCAAAACTGGAAGCAATACCTTGGTATAAAGCCTCGGGGGGCTGAAGCCAGACCAAAAAGAGCCACAAACTGGTAGTGGGCTTCCCTGACTGCAAATTGCAGAAACTTTTGATGCCGGAGGCATATGGGTATGTGCAGGTATGCGTCCCGGATATCCAAGGACGCCAGGGGGTCCTCTAGATGGAGTGCAGCGACTACTGAGCAAACTGATTCCATTCTGAACCTCTGCACTTTCACAAAGTGATTGAGGGCTTTTAGGTCCAAGATTGGACATACCCCTTCCTTCTTGGGAACTACAAACAGATTTGAGTAGAATCCCCGGAAACGTTCTGATTCCGGAACTGGTACAACCATCCTGTGACTCAGCAGGTCCCTTACTGCCCCCAAGAGGGCCTCCCGGCGAGCCGGGGATATGGGTATGCTGGAGGGGAAGAATCGATTTAGCCGCCAAGAGAGAAGCTATCTTGTAGCCTGAGGAAATCAGATCGCAGACCCATTGGTCAGACAGTCGGGAGGACCACCGGGCTGCAAATTCCCAAAGGCAACCCCCCACCTGAGACCTGGGTGGGGGCAAACCTTCACGCAGTAGCGCTTTTGTTCGTAGGCTTGCGGGTCCAGGGACGTTTCTGTCCTTCCATGGTCGTCCTGTTGTGCTGGGGACATTTTGCTGAAGCTCCGGGCGGATGAAAAAAAAAAAACGCTTGTGAGCAGAAAAAGAGGGCCCTTGCCTACGGCGTGGCTCCTTAGCCATCCTGGCCTGTGGGAGTAGGGTACTCTTACCACCAGTGGCATTTTTAATAATGTCATCCAACGAGGCTCCGAAAAGCCAGTCGCCAAGGAAGGAAATATACGTTAGGGCTTTCTTAGATGCCTGGTCAGCAGACCAGCATTTTAACCAAATCAAGCGCCTCAGCACCACTGCTGACACTGAAGCCCTGGATAACAGAGGGAGGGTATCCAGGGACGCATCACAAACGTACTTAAGGCCGTGCACTAGTTGGTCTGCTAGTTCCACACAGACAGGAGAAGCCTGTTGCTCTCCCAATTCACGGTGCAAAAGTTCTGCCCACTCAGTTATTGTCTGCAACACAAGTGCGGATGCCAGGACTGGTCCCACGGCAGACCCCACCACCGTAAACAGGGAACAAGCCACTGCCTTGGCTTTCCTGTCCATGGGATCCTTAAATGCAGGAGTCCCCTCCACCGGGATCGTAGTTTAATTATTTAACCTGGATACTGGAGGGTCCACGACCAGAGGAGCCGACCACTTTTTGAGAAGGCTCACCTCAAAGGGGTAACGCATTGCCATGGATTTGGGGACCGAAAAGGTTCTTTGCAAGCGACCCCATTCCTTGTAAATTAACTTGTCAGATACGGGAACACCTTAGGTCAGTAATGGCGAACTTTGGCACCCCAGATGTTTTGGATCTACATTTCCCATGATGCTCAACTACACTGCAGACTGCATGAGCATCATGGGAAATGTAGTTCCAAAACATCTGGGGTGCCAAGGTTCGCCATCACTGCCTTAGGTGAACGAGCTGGCTTATGGGACCCAAAAGGGACCGCTACCTCAGCAGCGGAATCTGCTGGCTCCTGAATCTTCAGGGTATCGTGCACAGCTGTGATAAGTGCTCCAACAAGCGCTTTGTCGCGCACGGAGCCGGACGGGGACTCATCCTCACTGTCCGAGCGGTCCTGGTCAGCGTCGTCTGACAAAACAGAGCAGGGGTTACCAGCCTCAGCAGCGCTCGAGTCTGCATCAGAGCTCTCCCTAGAGGACGGGGGGCAGGGGCCGCTTTTTTGCCCATGTCCCGCCTCCATCTTGGCAACGAACGATTGACGACCGCCGTCAGGGTGTCCAGGGGCACTGCGCAGTCCGCAGGTGACCCGGTTGCAATTGCCTGGATTTCGGGGAAGAAAAAACTGTTTCTGAAGCCATGCTGACCCTACCCTGTCTGCCACCCAAAGGGGACTTATGACAGGGACAGTCCCACCCTCCTTACTGCTGCTGGCTGAGGGGCCCTTTCCTGCAGGACTCACCACCCTGAGTAGTTCTGCGCTATCCAGCAGGTAGTGCCTGTAGTCTCTGTTGGCTCCCAGGTGCAGAGGAAACAGCGCTGTGTCAGTGGAAGCAGCTGCAAATGGTGCTGAAACTGCTCTGAAGTGTGCTCCAAGAAGATGGCCGCCCAGCGTCCAGCATAATGACATAAAACACAGGGAACATGGCCATTAGAGCACATGCTGCCGCTAGAGAACACTGAAAACGTGTTTAGGCTTCAAGAAAGTGGCCGCCGGCATCTGTATAGGGACAATCACAAGGAAAATGTCCGCCGAAGCCCAGGAGAGCATGCTTTCCCTTGCCCACATCTAAGATGGCCGCCGAATGCCAGAGCGATGAGCGACAGGGAGAAACAATGGCGGTGAGTACAGTGCTGCACAGGACACCAGCATAGCCTCACAGACACCTTCCAGGGACATGAACAACAGGACTCAGCCAGCCAGCACCACCCCCCAGGTGAGAGTCCCCTGGAGAGCCCCTGCACAGACGCACACACACCGCTCAGCAGCATCCCCCCAGCAAGGGGGGAAAGGGACAGGGAGAGAAGAGAGGGATGTGAGGGACCCCTGAATCGACCTCCCAGGGAATGCCCAGCTGCTCAGCCCCACCGAGGCAGGGAGAGCTGTACTTACCGGTCCTGCAGAGCTGGGATACAGGGAGACTGGCCCGGCACACTGTGACGCATACATCAGTAGCCCAGTCATATGTGTGCCCCGGAGCATAAAAGCTCACCGACCA
Organism: Lithobates pipiens; assembly: GCF_037356315.1. NCBI lineage: Eukaryota > Metazoa > Chordata > Amphibia > Anura > Ranidae > Lithobates > Lithobates pipiens. Next base: position 196,274,783 of record NW_027507784.1, on the reverse strand, counting down.
CCTCTGGAGCTGAGGTTTCATCGTGGCCGGCCTAGCGCGGACCTGCCACCTGCACATGCTCAATGGCCAGACTGGGGAGACTACAAGGATAAGGGTATCCAGCCTGTCACCCAGCCAGCTCAGCCAGGATCAATCATCTTGCGCAAAAAGTCACGCTTCTACAGGGAAAAAAAAGCACGGACCGATGGACCCACAGGGTTCCTAGGTCCTTCTCCTTCACTAGGCAAAATAAAACTGATGACTGCATGGCAGGCTGGAGGCTTGTTACCCAAGGGACTACCCCCTGGGCGGAACTGGAAGTTCTGAGTGTTACATAACAAGTAATGCCTAGTATGCTGCTAGTGGTAGGCATAACAACCCAATGGCTAAGAGAGGAGCTGTGTCGGTCGGTGAATATGAGAAAAACACATTTACACTTTTTCCACATTTTATGCATTTTCCAAAAACTTGTGGCATAAAATGATATTTTAAATACTCATTATGCCTTTCATTATGCCTTGGGGTGTTTGCTTTCCAAAATGTGGTCATTCTGCAGGTGTTTCTCCTGTCCTGGCAGTTCATAAACTCAAGAAATATGGGTAACCAGGAAATTAGATGTGTCATTTAGGCTCCTTAAAAATTCAAAGGTGCTCCTTAGATTTTGGGCCCCTCTGTGCATCTAGGTTGTAAAAAAGTTTTACAGTTGTGGTATCCCCATACTCGGGAGGCGTGGTAGAATGTGTTTTGTGTAATTGTAAGTATGCCTATACTGTTTGGGAAAACTTCTGTGAAAAAAGCAAGTTTTAATTTCATTTTCCAAAAAAAAAGTGTCTAAAAAATACAACTTCACAAAACTCACCATGCCTCTTACCTTGGACTGTCTACTTTCCAAATATATAATATATTATATTTCTATATAATATATTATATATATTTCCATATATAATATACACTGATTTTGGTTATTTATACCGAAGAAATGTAGCAGAATACATTTTGGTCTAAATTTATGAAGAAAGATTATTTGCAACATAAACTTTACTCCAAGTTTTTGGCCTTTTTTCCTTTTATATAGCAAAAAAAGTAAAACAAAAGAACAAAACAGTAGTTATTAAATACCACCAAAAGGAAGCTCTGCCTAAAAAAAGCACATAAAATTCATTTGGCTACTGTGTTGAATGAATAGGGTAGGAACAGGTTGAAACAATCTGATCTTGAACTGATTAACCACCTCAATACAGTGCAGTTACACCCCCTTCCTGACCAGACCAATTTTCAGCTTTCAGCGCTCTCACAGTTTGAATGACAATTACTCATCCAACACTGTATCCATATGAAACTTGCGTCCTTTTTTCCACACAAATAGAGCTTTCTTTTAGTGGTATTTAATCACTAGTGGGTTTTTTATTTTTTGTGCTATAAATAAAATAAAACGTAAATTTTGTGAAAAAAATGCCTTTTTCTTTGTTTCTGTCATAAATATTTGCTAATTAGTAATTTTTCTTCATAAATTTTGGCCAAAATTTATACTGCTACATATCTTTGGTAAAAATAACCCACATTAGTATATATTATTTGGTCTTTGTGAAAGTTATAGAGTCTACAAACTATGGTGCCAATCACTGAAAATTGATCACTTCTGATCAGGCCTTCAGTACATCAGGTGTACCTCATTTCTTGAGACACTAACAAGTCAGGAAAGTACAAATACCCCCCAAATTACCTCTTTTTACAAAGTAGACATTCCAAGGTATTAAGTAAGTAGCATGATGAGTTTTTTTAAGTTGTCATTTTTTCCCACAATTCTTTGAAAAATGAAGATTTTTTTTATTATTATTATTATTTTTTACAAAATTGTCATATTATCAGGTTATTTCTCACACACAGCATATGCATACAACAAATTACACCCCAAAATACATTCTGCTACTCTTCACGGGTACGGCGATACCACATGTGTGAGACTTTTACACTGCCTGGCCACATACAGAACACCAACATTGACGTAGTACTTTCAGACGTTCTACGAGCAAAAATGACGCATCTCATTTCTCAACCACCTATTACATTTTTGAAGGCCCTGGAGTACCAGGACAATGGAATTTCCCATAAAATGACCCCATTTTGGAAAGAAAACACCCCAACGTATAATCTGTGAGGCATAATGAGTCTTTTGAATGGTTATTTTTTTTCCAGAAGTTTTTGGAATATGTGGAAAAAAATTAAAACGCATTTTTTTTTTTACACAAAATTGTCAATTTATAAGATATTTCTAACACATAGCATGTATATAGCAAAAATTACACCCCAAAATACATTCTGCTACTCCTCCCGAGTATGGCGATACCTCATGTGTAGAACTTTTACACAGCGTGGTCACATAGAGAGGCCGAACATTGAAGTAGTACGTTCAGGCGTTCTAGGAGCATAAATGACACATCTCATTTCATTCCTACCTATCACACTTTTGAAGGTCCTGGACCACCAGGACAGTGAAATTACCCACAAAATGACCCCATTTTGGAAAGCAAACACCCCAACGTATATTCTGTGAGACATGGGCTGCAAAAAGGTACTCTGATGGGCTGGAGATAGGTACTCGGGTACTCTGATGGCCTGGTGACAGGTACTCGGGTACTCTGATGGCCTGGTGACAGGTACTCGGGTACTCTGATGGCCTGGTGACAGGTACTCGGGTACTCTGATGGCTTGGTGACAGGTATTTGGGTACTCTGAAAGGCGGTGACAGGTACTCATATGGACTGTGACAGGTACTCGGGCACTAAGATGAACTGTGACGGGTACTCGGGTACTCAGATGGGCTGTGACGGGTACTCGGGTACTCAGATGGGCTGTGACGGGTACTCGGGTACTCAGATGGGCTGTGACGGGTACTCGGGTACTCTGATGGACTGTGACGGGTACTCGGGTACTCTGATGGACTGTGACGGGTACTCGGGTACTCAGATGGGCTGTGACGGGTACTCAGATGGGCTGTGACGGGTACTCGGGTACTCAGATGGGCTGTGACAGGTACTCGGGTACTCTGATGGACTGTGACGGGTAGTCGGGTACTCAGATGGGCTGTGACGGGTACTCGGGTACTCTGATGGGCCAGGACAGGTACTCGGGTACTTTGATGGGCTGTGACAGGTACTCGGGTACTTTGATGGGCTGTGACAGGTACTCGGGTACTTTGATGGGCTGTGACAGGTACTCGGGTACTTTGATGGGCTGTGACAGGTACTCAGGTACTTTGATGGGCTGTGACAGATACTCGGGTACTCTGATGGACCGTGACAGATACTCGGGTACCCTGATGGACTGTCACAGGTACTCGGGTACCCTGATGGACCGTGACAGGTACTCGGGTACCCTGATGGACCGTGACAGGTACTCGGGTACCCTGATGGACCGTGACAGGTACTCGGGTACCCTGATGGACCGTGACAGGTACTCGGGTACCCTGATGGACCGTGACAGGTACCCTGATGGACCGTGACAGATACTCGGGTACCCTGATGGACCGTGACAGGTACTCGGGTACCCTGATGGACCGTGACAGGTACTCGGGTACCCTGATGGACCGTGACAGGTACTCGGGTACTCTGATGGGCCGGGACAGGTACTCGGGTACTCTGATGGGCCGGGACAGGTACTCGGGTACTCTGATGGGCCGGGACAGGTACTCGGGTACTCTGATGGGCTGGGACAGGTACTCAAATACTCTGATGGACTGTAACAGGTACTCTGATGGACTGTGATTGACAGGTACTATGAGGGGTGGTGACAGGTCCTCTGGGGGGGCAATCAGTATGATTGGTGTACACTGTGGGCGGTAACGAGATGTTACCGCAATCTCCTCCTCACACACGATCGGTGTGTGAGGAGGAGGACCCGGTAACATCTCGTTACCACGGTTTGTTTACATTTTAGTGATCGGCTGTGAAAGGATCACAGCCGATCACGTGGGTAAACAGCCGGCAAATGGCTGTGTACCAGCGTTGGTGACGAGCAGTGTTCCTGGGGAACACGCCGCCACTGACGTGCACGCACAGCGCGCTCACGATCGCGCGCATGCGCCGTGCACAGTCGGGGTGTGACCATCTGTGATCGGCCGTGACTTCATCACGGCCGATCACGTGGTAAACAGCCATAACCAATGGCTGTTCACCCCCTTCGGTGGCGAGCGGTGTCTCCGTGACACGCCGCCACTGAAGAAACAGGGATGCGCACGCACGATCGCGCGCATTCCCTGTTTAAACGGGAGGCTGTCATATGACGGCCTCCTGCCACAATAGGTGCGCCGCCTGGCCATCATTCGACAGCCAGCGGTGAGCATCTAGTTAAAGAGGCTCAGAAAACTTTCAAACTTCTACATGCAGCCAGCTGAAGGAAAACTTCAAACAAGCTCAATGGCTCTGGCACAGCAGCTCCTGAACAGCAAGGCTCCCTTCAATAGGTACCCAACTGTAGCTCAAAACATAGGAATACAGAACAGAGCACCAGAATTGGATGAAAAAATCCCAAATCATTTGAATTGCTGGTAATTAAGTCATATAAAAACAGCTGTGTTTTGGGGGCAACACAGCATAAGACTTGGATGGACTCATACAGTTACCTCTCAGACCTATACACCAGTAATAAACTCTCCCCATGATGTAACAAATGTGTTAGCTGCTGAGCAGCAATGAAGTAAATACCATAAAACTTAACTTTATTTATTTAGGGCGTTCTTCATTTTGTCAACATCCATTTTATTAACCACTAGGCGTCCACGCTATAGCCGAAAGACGGCTGCAGCACGGACGCCAATTGCTGGGAGGCCGTCCCTGGATGTCCTCCTGTTTACTTCCGCGTTGCCCGCTCCCACGAGCATGCATTGGGGAAGTTCTGTGCTGGCCATGTCCCCTGGACACAGCCAGTCACAGATCGCTGTAAACGGCCAATCACAGGGGCAATTTACAGCACGATCGGCGTGCCCAATGAGAGATCATCTCTCATCGCCTGCTTTCCCTCCTCACACAGACAGTGTGTGAGGAGGGAGAGATGAATGGCTGCATCGGCCGTTAGTAGGTAAAAAATAAAAATAAAATAAAGGTCCCACAATGTCACTGCCACCTGTCATCAGTGCCACCGGTCAGTGTCATGTGTCATCAATACCACGTATCAGTGTCACGTATTAGTGCCATCTGTCATCAGTGCCACGTGTTATCAGTGCCACATATTAGTGCCATCTGTCATCAGGGCCATGTCAGTGTCACTGTCCTGGCGCTCCAGGGCCTTCAAAAGTGTAATAGTTAGTCAACAAGTTAGATGTGTAATTTATGCTCCTAGAACACCTAATGGTGCTCCCTGCATGTTGGGCTTCTCTGAGTGGCTAGGCTGTGGAAAAGTCCCACACATGTGGTATCGTAATACTCAGGAGTAGCAGAATTTATTTTGGGGCATCATCTGTGGTATACACATGCCAAGTGAGAGAAATAACCTATTACAATGACAATTTTGTGAAAAAGAATTGTGGGAAAAAATTACATCATCAAAAACCTCACCATGCCTCTTACTAAATACCTTGGAATGTCTACTTTCAAAAAAGGGATCATTTGGGGGGTATTTGTACTTTCCTGGCTTGTTCGGGTCTCAAGAAATGAGATGAGGCCACCAGTACATTAGATGTGATCAATCTTGTATGATTTGCACCACAGCTTGTGGACTCTCTAACTTTCACAAAGACCAAATAATATCCACTAATTTGGGTTATTTTTACCAAAGATATGTAGCAGTATAAATTGTGGCCAAAATTTATGAAAACAAATTAATAATTTGCAAAATTTTATCACAGAAACAAAGAAAAATGTGTTGTTGTTTTTTTCTAAATTTTCTGTCTTTTTTCATTTATAGTGCAAAAAATAAAAAACCCAGAGGTGATCAAATACCACCAAAAGAAAGCTCTATTTGTGGGAAAAAAAAAAAAGGACAAAAAATGTATTTGGGTACAGTGTTACATGACTTAGTAATTGTCATTCAAAGTGTGAGAGCACTGAAAGCTGAAAATTGGTCTGGTCACAAGTTTAAGTGCCCAGTTGCCAAGTGGTTAAAGTGGTTTGGTACCTAAAAATGAAAGTTCATGTTATTAACCACTTGAGGACCGCCGTATTGCCATTGTACGTCAGCACAATGGCACAGGCAGGCATAATCACGTACATCTACGTGATTGCCTTCCAGCGGGTGGGGGGTCCGATCGGACCCCCTCCCGCTGGTTACGGCGGTCCGATTCGGTCCAGGAGCGCTCCGTGATGAGGGGATGGCCGTTGGTTTTCGGCCACCCCCTCTGGATCGCTCCTGGCCAATGAGAAGCTTCCTCCCCTGTGTATTGTTTACACAGGAAGGAGGAAGTGATGTCATTCTCCTCGGGGCGGTCTTTTTGACCGGACTACGAGGAGAACAGTAAAAGTAAGTGTGCACCAACACTACACTGACATGTAGGTACACACAGGCACACAAACCCCCCCCGATCCCCCCCCCGCCCCCCCTCCCCCCCCAGTCACAGTGTCACTGATTGCATTGATCATTTCTTTACTGATCAATGCATTCAGTGTCAGTTGTGACAGTAAAAACTGTCAGGACAGTTAGTGTTAGGTCCAGGGTAGCCCCCTATCACCCCCCAATAAAGATTTAACCCTCCGATTGCCCCTAGAGTTAACCCTTTCACCCCCTTTTGCCAGTGTCACTAAGCGATCATTTTTCTGATCGCTGCATGTGTCGCTAGTGTCGCTAGGTAGCTAGTTATTTTTTTAGGTTCACCGCCAGGTTTTTATATCGCTAGGTACCCCGATATACTACCCAATAATGTTTTTAACCCCCTGATTGCCGCTAGTTAACCCTTTCACCCCCTTTTGCCAGTGTCACTAAGCGATCGTTTTTCTGATCGCTGCATTAGTGTCGCTACAGTCGCTAGGTAGCTAGTTATTTTTTTAGGTTCACCGCCAGGTTTTTATAGCGCTAGGTACCCCGATATACTACCCAATAATGTTTTTAACCCCCTGATTGCCGCTAGTTAACCCTTTCACCCCCTTTTGCCAGTGTCACTAAGCGATCATTTTTCTGATCGCTGCATGTGTCGCTAGGTAGCTAGTTATTTTTTTAGGTTCACCGCCAGGTTTTTATATCGCTAGGTACCCCGATATACTACCCAATAATGTTTTTAACCCCCTGATTGCCGCTAGTTAACCCTTTCACCCCCTTTTGCCAGTGTCACTAAGCGATCGTTTTTCTGATCGCTGCATTAGTGTCGCTACAGTCGCTAGGAAGCTAGTTATTTTTTTAGGTTCACCGCCAGGTTTTTATAGCGCTAGGTACCCCGATATACTACCCAATAATGGTTTTAACCCCCTGATTTCCGCTAGTTAACCCTTTCACCCCCTTTTGCCAGTGTCACTAAGCGATAATTTTTCTGAACGCTGCATCAGTGTCGCTAGGTAGCTAGTTATTTTTTTAGGTTCACCGCCAGGTTTTTATAGCGCTAGGTACCCCGATATACTACCCAATAATGGTTTTAACCCCCTGATTGCTGCTAGTTAACCCTTTCACCCCCTTTCACCAGCGATCACAGTATAAGTGTCACTGGTGACGCTGGTTAGCCAGTTAGTTATTTAGGTTCCCCGTCAGGTTTTTATATAGCGCCAGGGACCCCCATATACTACCTAATAAAAATTTGAACCCCCTGATTGCCCCTAGTTAACCCTTTCACCACTGATCACCGTATAAGTGTTACGGGTGACTCTGGTTAGTTTGTTTTTTATAGCATTTTATATTCAAATCCGGAAGGCAGTGCTTGGTTTTCAGGGTCCCGTACGTGGCTAGGCTCCCAAAAAGTCCCCCACATGTGGTATCCCCGTACTCGGGAGAAGCAGCAGAATTTATTTTGGGGTGTAATTTGACTTCTGCCCATAGCATGTGTGAGCAATATATCATTTAGTGACAACTTTGTGCAAAAAAAAAAAAGTTTGTAATATTCCCGCAACTTTTGGCAAAATATAAAATATTCCATGGACTCAACATGCCTCTCAGTAAATAGCTTGGGGTGTCTACTTTCCAAAATGGGGTCATTTGGGGGGGGTTTTGTGCTATTTTGGCATTTTATGGCCTTCGAAACTGTGATAGGTAGTGAGGAGTTAAATCAAAAATTTGCACCCTTAGAAATCCTGAAGGTGGTGATTGGTTTTCGGGGTGCCGTGCGCGACTAGACTCCCAAAAAGTCCCACACATGTGGTATCCCCGTACTCGGGAGAAGCAGCAGAATGTATTTTGGGGTGCAATTCCACATATAACCATGGCATGTGTGAGCAATATATCATTTAGTGACAACTTTTTGTAAAAAAAATATATATTTTTTTTTTTTGTCATTATTCAATCCCTTAGGACAAAAAAAATAAATATTCAATGGGCTCAACATACCCATCAGCAATTTCCTTGGGGTGTCTACTTTCCAAAATGGGGTCATTTGGGGGGGATTTGTACTGCCCTGCCATTTTAGCACCTCAAGAAATGAGATCGGCAGTCATAAATTAAAAGCTGTGTAAATTCCAGAAAATGTACTCTAGTTTGTAGACGCTATAACTTTTGCGCAAACCAAAAAATATTCGCTTATTGACATTTTTTTTACTAAAGACATGTGGCTGAATACATTTTGCCCTCAATGTATGACTAAAATTTAGTTTATTCGATTTTTCTTATAACAAAAAGAAGAAAATATCTTTTTTTTTCAAAATTTTCGCTCTTTTTCCATTTATATCGCAAAAAAAAAAAAATCGCAGAGGCAATCAAATACCATCAAAAGAAAGCTCTATTTGTGGGAAGAAAAGGACGCAAATTTCGTTTGGGTGCAATATTGCATGACCGCGCAATTACCAGTTAAAGCAGCGCAGTGCGAAATTGCAAAAAGACCTCTGGTCCTTAAGGTATTTATTGGTCCGAGGCTGAAGTGGTTAAAATCAACAGATAGCATACTTACCTAAACGAACCCTGAAAAAAAAAAATATTATTTACTTACCTTTAATTTCTGATGTTTCAGCTGACTTCCGGGTTGTCCTCCCGTGGGAGTAGGCGTGGCTATCGTCCTCGCAATGGTCCCTGGGAAATTTCCCAAGAATCCATGGGGGGCAATGAAAGTTTTTCTTTCCTTGTCACTGCTCTCACTGAGCATGTGCAAGATGGAGCAGAGCATGCTGGGAGCTAGACGTCATCATATACCAGGAAGGTAAATGCCTGTGGGCTTCAGACGCCCACAGTTAAAATGGAAAACGCCAGAGCAGGTTTTTATAAGTCATCCTGAGGAAAAGATTCGTCGCGCCGGGGGTCAAATAAACGCCGGACGTGGATGCCAATCGAAGGTAGCACTCGCCCACCAGTGAGACAGGTAAGAAAAAAATAAAAAAAGAGCGGAATCCCGCTTTAAGGACCAGGCCTCTTTTTCAGACTGTGTTTACATGTTTAAAACAGTTTTTTTTTGCTAGAAAATTACTTAGAACCCCCAAACATTATAATTGGGTTTTTTTTTTCTAACACCCTAGAGAATAAAATGACGGTCATTGCAATACTTTTTTTCACACCGTATTTGCGCAGCGGTCTTACAAGCGCACATTTTTAGCAAAAAAAAAAAATCACTTTTTTGAATAAAAAAATATATGACATCAGTAAAATTATCCCCATTTTTTTTTATATTGTGAAAGTTAATGTTGAGTAAATTGATACCCCACGTGTCATGCTTCAAAATTGTGCCCGCTCGTGGAATGGCATCAAACTTTTACCCTCAAAAAAACTCCATAAAACGACATTTAAAAAATTCTACAGATTGCATGTTTTGCGTTACAGAGGATGTCTATGGCTAGAATTATTGTTCTCGCTCTACCGATCATGGCGATATCTCACGATATCTACCGGTTTCATATGCGGGCGCTACTCACATATGCGTTCGCTTGTGTGCACAAGCTCGTTGGGACCAGGGGGTTTTAAAAAAAAATTCTCATTTATTTTACTTGATTTTATTTATTTTTACACTGTTTAAAAAAAATAGATCACTTTTATTCATATTACAAGGAATGTAAACATTCCTTGTAATAGAAAAAAGCATGACATATCCTCTTACATATGAGATCTGGGGTCAAAAAGTCCTCAGATCTCATATTTGGACTTAAATGCAATAAAAGAATAAAAAAAGTAATTTGAAAAAAATGACATTGAAAAAATGTTCCTTTAAGAGGTATGGGCGGAAGTGACGTTTTGACGTCACTTCCGCCCTCCTATGGTATAGAGATGAGTGGGGGCCCATCTTAGCCTTACTCGTCTCCATACCCAGCACAGAAAAGGACCCGATCGCCTCCGCCGCTACCGACGGCTCCGGTAAGCGGTGGAAGGTGCGGGAAAGCGGCGGGAGAGGGGATCGCCGATAACGGGGATCTCGCGGAGACTACCATTATCGTAAAACAAGACTGCCTCCTGTAAAGATGGATATCTCGGTTGTGGTAGCAGCTGCTGCCGTTACAGAGATATCCATCTTCAAAGTGCCGAAGTGTATATATACAGGAGGCGGTCGGCAAGTGGTTAAATATGATCACACAGATCAGAAAGGAGGAAGTACATTTGAGGAATGTTCTATTAACCACTTCCCGACCGGCGCACGTCGATGTACGTCGGCAGAATGGCACGGGCAGGCAAATTGGCGTACAGGTACGTCCATTTGAAATTGCCACCGTGCCATCGCATGTGCGCCTGTGAGTCCGGTCGCGGGTCCCACGGACTCAATCGCCGCGGGGATATCCGCGCTTGTCTCACAGGGAGGCTGAATGGGGAGATGCAGAATTAAAACAGCATCTCCCCGTTCTGCCTAACAACAAGTGACACTGATCTCTGCTCCCTGTGATTGGAGCAGAGATCAGTGTTCACTAACACACAGCCCCCAGTTAGTAACACACCCCTAGGACACACTTAACCCCTACACTGCCACCCCTGGTTAACCCCTTCCCTGCCAGTGTAATTTACACAGGAATCAGTGCATTTGTAAAGGCACTGATTGCTCTACAAATGACAATGATCCCAAAAATGTGTCAAAAATGTCCGATGTGTCCGCCATAATGTCGCAGTCACAATAAAAATCGCTGATTCCCGCCATTACGAGTAAAAAAAATATATCAATAAAAATTTCATAAAACTATCCCCTATATTATAAACGCTATAAATTGTGCGCAACCCAATCAATCGCTTATTGCGATTTTTTTTTACCAACAATATGTAGAAAAATATGTAATCGGCCTAAACTGAGAGAAAAATAATGTTTTTTTAACTAGATACCGACCGCCGGCCGTCAAATGACGGCCAGGCGGCGCACCTATTGTGGCGGGAGGACGTCATATGACGTCCTCCCGTTTAAACAGGGAATGCGCGCGATCGTGCGCGCGCATCCCTGTTTATTCGGTGGCGGCGTGTCACGGAGTCACCGCTCGCCACCGAAGGGGGTGAACAGCCATTCGTTATGGCTGTTTACCACGTGATCGGCCGTGATAAAGTCACGGCCGATCACAGATGGTCACACCCCGAACGTGCACGGCGCATGCACGCAATCGCGAGCGCACTGCGCGTGCACGTCGGTGGTGGCGTGTTCCCCGGGAACACTGCTTGTCACTGACGCTGGTAAACAGCCATTGGCCGGCTGTTTACCCACGTGATCCTTTCACAGCCGATCACTAAAATGTAAACAAACCGCGGTAACATCTCGTTACCGCATACAGTGTACACCAATCATACTGATTGCCCCCCCCCCCCCCAATAAAGAGGACCTGTCACCACCCCTCATAGTACCTGTCAATCACAGTCCATCAGAGTACCTGTCACAGTCCATCAGAGTATTTGAGTACCTGTCCCAGCCCATCAGAGTACCCGAGTACCTGTCCCAGCCCATCAGAGTACCCGAGTACCTGTCCCAGCCCATCTGAGTACCTGTCCCAGCCCATCTGAGTACCCGAGTACCTGTCCCAGCCCATCTGAGTACCCGAGTACCTGTCCCAGCCCATCTGAGTACCCGAGTACCTGTCACAGTTCATCAGAGTACCCGAGTACCTGTCCCGGCCCATCAGAGTACCCGAGTACCTGTCCCGGCCCATCAGAGTACCCGAGTACCTGTCCCGGCCCATCAGAGTACCAGAGTACCTGTCCCGGCCCATCAGAGTACCCGAGTACCTGTCCCGGCCCATCAGAGTACCCGAGTACCTGTCCCGGCACATCAGAGTACCCGAGTACCTGTCCCGGCCCATCAGGGTACCCGAGTACCTGTCACGGTCCATCAGGGTACCCGAGTACCTGTCACAGTCCATTAGAGTACCGAGTACCTGTCGCAGTCCATCAGGGTACCCGAGTACCTGTCACAGCCCATCTGAGTACCCGAGTACCTGTCACAGTCCATCAGGGTACCAGAGTACCTGTCACAGTCCATTAGAGTACCGAGTACCTGTCACAGTCCATCAGGGTACCCGAGTACCTGTCACAGTCCATTAGAGTACCGAGTACCTGTCACAGTCCATCAGGGTACCCGAGTACCTGTCACAGCCCATCTGAGTACCCGAGTACCTGTTCCAGTCCATCTGTGTACCCGAGTACCTGTCAGTCCATCTGAGTACCCGAGTACCTGTCACAGCCCATCTGAGTACCCGAGTACCTGTTCCAGTCCATCTGTGTACCAGAGTACCTGTCACAGTCCATATGAGTACCTGTCGCCGCCCTTCAGAGTACCCAAATACCAGTCACCAAACCATCAGAGTACCTGTCACCAGGCCATCAGAGTACCCGAGTACCTGTCACCAGGCCATCAGAGTACCCGAGTACCTGTCACCAGGCCATCAGAGTACCCGAGTACCTGTCACCAGGCCATCAGAGTACCCGAGTACCTGTCACCAGCCCATCAGAGTACCCGAGTACCTATTTGCAGCCCATGTCTCATAGAATATACGTTGGGGTGTTTGCTTTCCAAAATGGGGTCATTTTGTGGGTAATTTCACTGTCCTGGTGGTCCAGGACCTTCAAAAGTGTGATGGGTAGGAATGAAATGAGATGTGTCATTTATGCTCCTAGAATGCCTGAACGTACTACTTCAATGTTCGGCCTCTCTATGTGGCCAGGCTGTGTAAAAGTCCTACACATGTGGTATTGCCATACTCGGGAGGAGTAGCAGAATGTATTTTGGGGTGTAATTTTTGCTATATACATGCTATGTGTTAGAAATATCTTATAAATTGACAATTTTGTGTAAAAAAAATGCGTTTTAATTTTTTTCCACATATTCCAAAAACTTCTGGAAAAAAATTAACCATTCAAAAGACTCATTATGCCTCACAGATTATACGTTGGGGTGTTTGCTTTCCAAAATGGGGTCATTTTATGGGAAATTCCATTGTCCTGGTACTCCAGGGCCTTCAAAAGTGTAATAGGTGGTTGAGAAATGAGATTCGTCATTTTTGCTCGTAGAACGTCTGAAAGTACTACATCAATGTTGGTGCTCTGTATGTGGCCAGGCTGTGTAAAAGTCTCACACATGTGGTATTGCCGTACTCGGGAAGAGTAGCAGAACGCATTTTGGGGTGTAATTTGTTGTATGCATATGCTGTGTGTGAGAAATAACCTGATAATGACAATTTAGTAAAAAAAAAATTAAAAAAATAAAAAATCTTCATTTTGCAAATAATTGTGGGAAAAAATGACAACTTAAAAAAACTCACCATGCTACTTACTTAATACCTTGGGATGTCTACTTTGTAAAAAGGGGTCATTTGGGGGGTATTTGTACTTTCCTGACTTGTTAGTGTCTCAAGAAATGAGATACACCTGATGTACTGAAGGCCTGATCAGAAGTGATCAATTTTCAGTGATTGGCACCATAGTTTGTAGACTCTAACTTTCACAAAGACCAAATAATATATACTAATGTGGGTTATTTTTACCAAAGATATGTAGCAGTATAAATTTTGGCCAAAATTTATGAAGAAAAATTACTAATTAGCAAAAATTTATGACAGAAACGAAGAAAAGGGCATTTTTTTCACAGAATTTATGTTTTATTTTATTTATAGCACAAAAAATAAAAAACCCACTAGTGATTAAATACCACTAAAAGAAAGCTCTATTTGTGTGGAAAAAAGGACGCAAGTTTCATATGGATACAGTGTTGGATGACTGAGTAATTGTCATTCAAACTGTGAGAGCGCTGAAAGCTGAAAATTGGTCTGGTCAGGAAGGGGGTGTAACTGCACTGTATTGAGGTGGTTAATATATTCTTTGGGGGATATTTATTATAGCAAAAAGTAAAAAATAATGAGTTTTTTCAAAATGTATGCTTTTTTTGTTTATAGCGCAAAAAATAAAAACTGCAGGGGTGATCAAATACCACCAAAAGAAAGTTCTATTTGTGGAAAAAAAAAAGGACGTCAATTTTGTTTGGGAGCCACTTTGCACGACTGCGCAATTGTCAGTTAAAGCGACGCAGTGCCGAATTGCAAAAAGTGGTCTGGTCTTAAGCCAGCAAAATGGTCCGGTCTGAAGGTGGTTAAAGAACTTTTGTTTTTTACCACTGTCCTAAAGCATAACAATTCCAGGCTTTGATCACATTAAATGAACATAACCTGAGAAAACATAGGGGGAGGAGATGAAGTTGTGCATGATTTTAGGTATGGTTCACATTGGCCAAAACTATGTTCCCTACTGGCTAGATGCTGGCAGAAATCATTTACAATCCTTGCTTATTTCTAGACAATCTAATAGTTTGCATTAATTAGTGGGAATGCTTTAGCAGTCCCACTATTGTTATTAATTTTTTTATTTATTAGTGGGAATGCTTCAGCAGTCTCACTATTGTTATTCTTTTTTTTATTTATTAATCATCGTCTTTTTAATTTTATTATTCCGTACGTTTTTTGGCTCTGCGTAACGTCTGCATACTTTCAGCTATTAAAGCCATTCAACTTTTAAAACGTTCAGCTCTTTCAGCTGATGTGTGCTCTCCGTCAACTTTTTTTCTACGATTTATACTTTTTAAAATATTAAGCTTTTTAACACTTTTTTTTAAACACTGAAGTCAATGACAGCATGCTTAAAATCTGTAAAATCTTCAGCTGCCAAAAGTTTCAGCTCCTTCATACTTTCACCTTCAGACACCAAACAAACTTGAGAGCACAGACACACCATGTACCGATTTATAATAGAGAAATATGATGGGGCAGTTTTGATGCTATTCAGCATTCCCATGCATTTTCTCCAGGAAGTGCATTTTCTAGTTCCTGATATGACCTTTGTTTTACAACTAGAAAGTGCAGAGACAACTAACATTCATAATATATATCTATAGGTCTGTATATTAAAATCAATACATACATACAGCCCCTGACAAAAGTCTTGTCACTTCTCTAGTTTGTAGAAACTCCTGCTATAAACCTGACTTTTAATTAATCAATTGGTGTTAGAAATAGCTCATATGAAAAGCTAAAGCCCTCCCAAATGATGTTTAATGCACTGAAATAAATTAGTTTCGCTGAAAAAATATTTATCATTTAATCAATCAAGACAGACAGGTCAAATTTTGGCAAGACAAAAGTTTTGTCGCCTAAACAGAAATTGAACAACTTTACTGAAAATCTAAAAATATTTCAGCAAAATAAGTAGTGATGCTGTGAGATCCAAATTTAATATCTTGTATGACTTCCATGAGCTTGAAGGACAGCATCCATGAGGTTTGGCAAGGATTCTGTCAGAAATCATGAAACAGACTGAGACAGAAGTACAATCAAATAACACTTGTTTATTAATAAAAATAAAAAGGCTAATAGAAAAAGCGTAGTCAAGCATAACCAGAGTCCTGTAGCCAGATCGGGTAGTCAGCCAGTCCAAAGTTCATTAACCAGATCGGGTAATTAGCCAGGCCGGAAGGCAGAGATCCAAGGAGAGCAACCGCAAGCAGGAGAAGAAGCCAAGTGGGATGTCAGCAACCCAGTCTTGAAACAAACAGCAGGAGATGGTTCCCTGTGATGTGACCAACGCAAAGGCAAATGAAAAAGTGAGCAGGAAGGCTTTAAATAGGCAGGTCAGACGAGCATCATCGGGAACAGCTGGTAACTGTGGAAAGAGAGGAGAGCTGGCAATTAGCCAACAGCTGAGAGGCCAGCCCAGAGGAGGAAGGGCTAAGCCAGCCCTGACAGATTCTTTTACAAAGGTTTTTATTAGTATTAATGAACAAGTTTACATTCCAATACAATAGGCTGTCGTACAAATAACAGTACAGATGATTCACTGCATGGTAGTAATTAAAGCAGGCTGTTGCCCGAACGATTCCAACGTGTCCTGCGTCCGGGAGAACCCGGGTTTTCACATGACTGCAACAGAAGCATGTCATACAGTGCATTAACAGCCCATAGTAATCATCTACTGGTAATTGCTGAGACAAGAGAGAGAAGGGGAGAAGAAGATGTAGAGTGAGTCAAGGGAAGATGAAAAGAGGTTGTTGAATGGGAAGCAGGGGAGGAGTAGGGAGGATCAAAAGAGAGAAGAAGGGGGGGGGTCGAGGAAGAGAGAGGGGAGGGAGGGTAGAGAAGAGAATTGGTTCACAGGGTGCGCACCACCGGTCCCTACATTGATAATAAAGCAACATCAAATCTAGGAGAATAATTATATGCTATCCAGGGCTGCCAGACACGCAGGAACTTGGCGTGAGTGTCTGAAAGAACAGAAGACAATTTCTCATTGACCATAACATCATTCGGGCGGTTCTTGACTGCCTCGAAACTCAGAGCCGGGGTTCTCCATGCTTTGGCTATTGTCAACTTAGTTGCAGTAAAGAGATGTTGCGCCAATTGGCGCTCTGGGCGCAACAGCTCAGTGATTGGTTTGCCAAGGAGTGCCTCAAATGGATCCTTTTTAAGATTTACTCGAAGAAGGCTACGGAGCAATGCGTACACCCTGACCCATAGTCTGCACACCCGCGGGCAGGTCCACCAAATATGGGCCATAGTGCCCTCTTGGGCACATTCTCTAAAACAAAGTGGGGAACAGGTTGGAACAAAGCGAGCCAGACGCGTCGGGGTATAATACCACCGGTATAACACCTTATATGCATTTTCCAGAATTACCACATTGCGCGAGCAGTTGGATATGGCTAGGGTCATTGCCTGCCATTCCTCCGGGTCCAGCTTCTTCCCCAACTCTCTCTCCCATTGCAAATGGTAAGACCGCACAGGAGGTCTCCGCCTAGAAACCAAAGCTGAGTATATCATAGATATCAGACCAGGAGAGTGGGGCCTGGATCTGCAGATGCTCTCAAACGGTGTCAACCTGTATGGGGCGTCCTGAGATTTAATGAGACTCTGGAGGAAATGACGGATCTGGAGATACCTGAAATATTCCAGTAGAGGTATATCGTGTGATGAACGTAAAACATCATATGGTAAAATTTTTGTGGGAGTAAGCAAGGAGTGTACATCGCCGAAGCCATTCATGGTCCACCACTTGAATTGCACGGAGTCATGAAGGCCTGGAGGGAAAAGTGGGCAACGTAGAAGTCGCAGCAGCGGGAGATGGGGAGAAGCCAGCCCCGCCGAGTACTTCACAGAGTCCCAAACTCGTAGCGTATGAATCATACAAGGCCCTGTAATCTTAGGGCGATGTGCAGGTGGGAGCCATGGTAATGAAGAGATTGGGACAGGGTCCGTCTCAAGCAAATCAATAGTCGCCCAGAGCGGGAGTTGATACGTCTCATGAAGGTGAGAGAGCGGAGCAATGGTAGCAGCCACGTAGTAGTCTCTTATATTCGGGACCGAGAGGCCCCCATTACTTTTGTTGGCGAACAGGATTTGTTTATTAATACGGGGGCGAGACGATCCCCAGATAAATTGCAGGATCCTACGCTGATGGATATTGAGGACATGGGAGGGAATTGGGATGGGGAGAACCCTAAAATAATAGAGTAATTTTGGGAGATATGCCATCCTAATGGCCGTTATTCTCCCAAACCATGAAAGAGGTAAGGAGGACCACGCCGACAACATATCCGTTAATTTTTTGAATAATGGTGGATAATTCGCCTGATATAAAGCCTGGTATGTTGATGTGAGACGGATTCCTAAATAAGGCAAAGAGGAAACCCATTGGTAAGGAAAGTCCGACTGCAAGTCCCCCAGTAACTCCACAGAGAGATTAGTCGACAATGCCTTCGATTTAGATGAGTTAATTTGGAGTCCTGAGAGAGATGCAAAGGATTGCAACAGTGTGTGTAAGTTTGGCAGGGAAGTTCTAGGAGAGGTGACAGAAAGGAGAATGTCATCAGCGAATAAGGAAATCTTATGGGGGCAACCTGCTATTTCTATGCCCCGGATATCTGGGTGAGCTCTTATTGCCTCCGCCAGAGGTTCCAGTGCCAACACAAAAAGAAGGGGTGATAGCGGACAACCCTGGCGGGTTCCCCTGTGGATAGTAAAAATGGGGGATTCAAATCCGTAATATTTAATTTTTGCTCGGGGGGAATCATATAGGGCCGACATCCAAGTCATAAATGAAGTCCCAAATCCATAGTGCCGTAGGACAGACATGAGATAGGGCCAAGATAAGGAGTCAAAGGCCTTATTCATATCGAGGGAGAGAAGCATGGATTCCTGGGAGCGAGCCTGGGCTATATGCTGGAGTTGAACTATTCGTCGAATTGCATCTCCCGCCTGTCTCTGTGGTACGAAGCCAACCTGGTCCTTTTTTATTAAACGGGGGAGGAAAGAGTTTAGTCGAGTCGCCAAGATTTTTGTCAAGAGTTTCATATCAACATTGATGAGCGAGATCGGCCTGAAATTGGCCAAAGATGAGTGGTCACGGTCCGGTTTAGGAATCATCACCACATTTGCAGTCAGAAGATCTGGGGAGAGAGGGCTGCCGTTTTTGACCGAATTGTACATTGCCACCAGATGAGGGGCTACTACCGATGCCAGCTTCCTATAGTAAAGCGCGGTGTACCCATCAGGCCCAGGACGTTTTCCCACCTTAAGTTCCTTTATGGCTTGTAGAACTTCGGTGATCTGAATATCCCTATCCATGAGGGCAATGTGAGCCCCCGTTAAGGATGGGAGCGAAAGGCTTTCCAGGAAGTCTGCCGTGCTCTGAGCCGCATTACCCTCTGGTGCCGCATATAGCTTCGCAAGGCGAAACCCAAATTCCTCCAGAACATGCTTCGGGTTCCCTGATAGGACATTGTTTCGATCACGTAGGGTAATCGGGTTCAATTTAGGGGCAAAGGTTCGGAGTCTGTTAGCTAACATACGGTTTGGCTTATTTGCTCTCACATACCACCGCTGGCCATGTCCAACAGCTTACGGTTGTTCGGGGTGGGAAACTGTTTAAACTTCTCGGATAGTGACTCCAATCGGGACTCAAGCTCTTTTTGTTTTATCTCTCTTGCCCTCTTACGGGCCGAAGCCAGACTAATTATCCGACCCCGTAACACCGCTTTATAAGCCTCCCAAAGGACCACTGGTGACTGCACCGAGCCCAAATTTTCACGAAAGTAGTCCTCCGAAGCCTTAACAATATCCGCTGTCACACCTGCATGCGAAAGAAGGGAATCATTCATCACCCAAGGAGAAAATCTAGGTCTATCCAGAATAGTGTGACAGACAACTAGCACCGGGTCGTGATCTGACCAAGGAACAGCCAAGATTGAGGCCGATACCACTAACGGAAGGTGACGTCTGAGCATAAACATATGGTCAATCCTTGAGTGGACCTGATGGGGGTGAGAGTAATGGGTGTAGTCCTTGCCCTGAGGATGACATTCCCTCCACAGATCAACCAAGTCAAGTGTTTGCAAGGAGGACATGAATTTTTTAACCCCTGCCGACTGTCCATTTCTCTCGGGCGGCTGCTTATCTAGTTTGGGATTTAGTAGAAGGTTAGAGTCACCCGCAAGAAGGAGGGTGCCCTTGCCGTGGGACATAAGTAGGGTGCAGACATGGGTCAAGAAGGGCCCCGGATTTACATTCGGGGCATAGTACGTTAGTACGGTAACCTCCATGCCATGAATAGTGCCTTGGAGCAATAGGTACCGCCCATCAGGGTCTGCGATCTGTTTAGTGCAACTAAATGGAACAGATTTGCGAAAAGCTACGAGGACCCCCCTTTGTTTGGTTGAAGCATTTGCAAAAAATACCTGAGGGAACTGAGCATCGAAGTACCTAGGATGGGAGGTCTCAGAAAAATGTGTCTCCTGTAAACAAGCAATGTCAACTTGTCGTTTGCGCAGATATTTAAAAACCTTCACCCTCTTATGGGGAGAGTTCATGCCCTGAACATTCAGGGACAACCAGTTAATTGTCATTGGGACAGCTTTAGGCGGCCATCAACCTTGAACCAGCGTACACACCCTGCGAACCCAGAGGGGGAAAAAAGGGATAGAAGCAGTGAAGAGGGAGAAGGAAAAGAGAAATATTGTATCACATCAGAAAAGGTAGTAGAAACATGCAATGCTGCGAACATATACAGTGGTGTGAAAAAGTGTTTGCCCCCTTCCTCATTTCCTGTTCCTTTGCATGTTTGTCACACTTAAGTGTTTCGGAACATCAAACCAATTTAAACAATAGTCAAGGACAACACAAGTAAACACAAAATGCAATTTGTAAATGAAGGTGTTTATTATTAAAAGGTGAAAAAAAATCAAAACCATCATGGCCCTGTGTGAAAAATTGATTGCCCCCCTTGTTAAAACATACTATAACTGTGGTTGTCCACACCTGAGTTCAATTTCTCTAGCCACACCCAGGCCTGATTATTGCCACACCTGTTCACAATCAAGGCATCACTTAAATAGGAGCTGCTTGACACAGTAAGGTCCACCAGAAGATCCTTAAAAGCTACACATCATGCCGAGACCCAAAGAAATTCAGGAACAATTGAGAAAGAAAGTAATTGAGATCTATCAGTCTGGAAAGGGTTATAAAGCCATTTCCAAAGCTTTGGGAATCCAGCGAACCACAGTGAGAGCCATTATCCACAAATGGCGAAGACATGGAACAGTGGTGAACCTTCCCAGGAGTGGCCGGCCGCCCAAAATTACCCCAAGAGCGCAGCGACGACTCATCCAAGAGGTCACAAAAGACCCCACAACAACGTCCAAGGAACTGCAGGCCTCACTTGCCTCAGTTAAGGTCAGCGTTCATGCCTCCACCATCAGGAAAAGACTGGGCAAAAATGGCCTGCATGGCAGAGTTCCAAGGAGAAAACCACTGCTGAGCAAAAAGAACATCAAAGCTCGTCTCAATTTCTCCACAACACATCTTGATGATCCCCAAGACTTTTGGGACAACATTCTGTGGACCGATGAGACAAAAGTGGAACTCTTTGGAAGGTGTGTGTCCAAGTATATCTGGCGTAGAAGGAACACTGCATTTCATAAAAAGAACATTATACCAACAGTAAAATATGGTGGTGGTAGTGTGATGGTCTGGGGCTGTTTTGCTGCTTCAGGACCTGGAAGACTTGCCGTGATAAAAGGAACTATGAATTCTGCTGTCTACCAAGAGATCCTGAAGGAGAATGTCCGACCATCTGTTCATGTACTCAAGCTGAAACGAACTTGGGTTCTGCAGCAGGACAATGATCCTAAACACACCAGCAAGTCCACCACCGAATGGCTGAAGAAAAACAAAATGAAGACTTTGGAGTGGCCTAGCCAAAGTCCTGACCTGAATCCTATTGAGATGTTGTGGTATGACCTTAAAAAGGCCGTTCATACTCGAAAACCCTCTAATGTAACTGAATTAGGACTATTCTGCAAAGATGAGTGGGCCAAAATTCCTCCAGGACGCTGTAAAAGCCTCATTGCACGTTATCGCAAACGCTTGGTTGCAGTTGTTGCTGCTAAGGGTGGCCCAACCAGTTATTAGGTTTAGGGGGCAATCACTTTTTCACACAGGGCCATGATGGTTTGGATTTTTTTTCACCTTTAATAATAAACACCTTCATTTACAAATTGCATTTTGTGTTTACTTGTGTTGTCCTTGACTATTGTTTAAATTGGTTTGATGTTCCGAAACACTTAAGTGTGACAAACATGCAAAGGAACAGGAAATGAGCAAGGGGGCAAACACTTTTTCACACCACTGTAACTCTGTAACAGTAAGATTGCTATGAGTCGTGGGTTAAACATCCCACTACCTGGTCGGGTGTTGACTCGAACGTTAGTTCGGATCAAGTACCACAGGATGAGGGTGCAGTGGTCCGTCGGGGACCACTCGGCTTAACAGTAACAATAACCATAAATATAAAAGAACATGTCAACAATGGCATATCGAAATAAACCCCAAGAACAAATGAAAGACTGTAGAAGGAAAAAAAAAAAAAAATGTCACCATCCCCATCCCCTACCCCCCCCCAAAAAAAAAAAACACAGGGCAGTACATGGGGTGACCCCCCGCCCATGAAAAAACAGCATGAACCCAGCAACATCTAAAAGGAACCCAAAGCAAAAAAAAAAAAAAACAAGTGTGCCTATTAACCGCGGGATGGGCGCAAGGCCTCCCCCCATTCGGCCAATAGTAGGCAGGGGTCCAGTCCACAGTGCATACACCCCCTCTTAACTCACACAGTGGGAGGGGAAAAAAAATTGAAAAGGGTAAAAAAGGAGGTGGGGAATCGAAATAGCTTATGCAATTGGGGGGGGGGGATACGGCAGTCATTACCTGAGTGCACTAATTGTACAAAAAAAAAAGAAGGGTCAAAACAATTCCCCCGCCATTCATCTGCAACCAGTAGGGTGGGCCGCCACAGTCCAGGGTTAAAGACCAGCACAGTCTGCCTGTAAGCAAATAATGACTAGCTTACCAATCCTCAGAGTTGCAGTTCAGAGGTGTCCCGTTCTAGTCTCCTAGTGGCAGTAGTTGCTGCTTGTTCCAAGAGCCTGAGGCGAACTTGCTGTGCGAAGGCAGGGGAAAAGAAGAAAAAAACAAAAAACAAACAAAAAAAACAAAGCACAATCAAATTTAGCAAAGGGCAGAAGCAGCACTTTTCTAACGATGCCGGGCTGTAGAAACTTCTTGAAACCTCTGAGCCTTGAGAGAGCGGAGGGCTTGGGATCCGTGTTGTGAGGATTGAGAGGATCTCGGTGGGGCCCGGGAGGGACCCGGGCGGGCCAAAGCTGTTTCAGGTTGAGAAGGAGGGAGGTCAAACTGCAGCTCCTGGAATTGTCGCCTCAGATCCGGCAAAGATGAGGCATGAAACTGACGTCCCAGATGATAAAAAGAGAGTTTAAAGGGGAACCCCCACCGATAGCGGATGTTTCTGGCTTGTAGGATTTGCAGATAGGGCTTCATATTCCGCCTTTTAGCGATAGTGACCGGAGAAAGATCTGCAAACAGTTGGAGGGAGTTTCCCTGGAATGTAATGTCCGGCAACTCTCTGGCCGCTTGAAGAAGCCGTTCCTTGGTTCTATAGAAGTGAAATTTTATGATCACATCTCTAGGGGGGCCCTCAGTTGGCTTGGGAGCGAGGGACCTATGGATACGGTCGAACTCCAGGTGTTCTGTAGGAATATCGGGTGCAAGCTCCTGGAAGAACGCTGTGGCTGTACCCTGTAGGTCTGTGATGGTTTCCGGGAGGCCGCGTATACGCAAATTACCTCTGCGAGCTCTATTTTCTGAGTCCTCAAGTTTGTCCTGGAGCGTCACAAGTTCTGCATTCAGTTTCTCCACCTCTTCCTCATGACCCTCAAGTACCGTGGTTGTTAAGTCCATCCGTTCCTCCAACTGATTAGTGCGGTGGCCTAGTTCTTTAAGACCCTTCACCAGTTCAGCAGACAGCTTGCGAGAGGCCGCGGTGATCTCGTCCCTTACTATGGTGCGGAATTTTTGTAGCAAAGCTTCAGAGTTAGCGTCCGCTGGGCTTGCTAGGTTAGAGGGGAACTGTGACAGGCTATCATCAGAATGCTGTGTGGTGTCATCAGGTTCCGGCGGTTCAGGCGCCATCCTGCCCTTCCCCTTCGCCTTCCCCAGGACCGGAGTGGATTTCTGTTGTGATCTGTTGCGGGGACGGTTCCGGGGCGTATTATACATACCCGCCGGTTGCCAAATAGCGCATGCAGTGGTTGGGGTAGATGTGACGAGAGTCGTTAGCTGAATATGCCTTATCCGCCAAGTGGAATGGTCCGACGGCGCAGTGCTAGGGAATTACGCTGTCATTTTCCCCTGCGACCGCGTATGCACCCCCAGGCAGGATATATATGATCACACTTCCATCTGTAGGCCCTCCAGGGCCACTATAGTCTATGTGGATGGCGTGTAGTGCAGGGGGGGGGAGCAGAATCCGTCCTTGGGAGTGTGTGAGGGGCCTGTAATGGAGGACTAGGTGTACCAAGATGGCCGCCTACCTCAGTCTTCCAAATGTCCTCCACTGTGACGAGCTGCCTGTTGGTTCCAGTGCTCTCTGCCAAAGTTTTGTCCCAGGCCTTAGGGAGGCTCCTCCGGCCCACTGATGATGCGTGTGCAGCGCCGCTATCCGCGCGGCCCGCGGTACGCGAGCGCGGAGGCTCCGGAGGCCTTGTAGGCCGCAAGATGGCGGCCGGCGCTCGCCAGGTGTAGTAGGCCTCGGGCCCGATCGCGGGGCGCACCGCCGGTCCAGAGCCGCAATACGGCGGCGGTTGTGCTCCCGGGACTCGTGGGGAGCGAGTTGAGGTGTCCGCCGGCCAAAATCCCGCTTGGTAGCGGCGGATGGGCGAAGATTGTGTCTCGGCCGGCGGAGCTCAGCAGGGATGCGACCTCTCCCCAGCACTTCCGGTCACGCCCCCCAGCCCTGACAGATTCATACAATTTATTGATGAAGTCATCAGGAATAGCAAAGAAAACAGTCTTGCATGCCTCCCAGAGTTCATCAATATTCTTTGGTTTCGTCTTCTATGTTTTATCTTTCATCCTACACCACATATGCTCAATGATGTTCATGTCTGCTGACTGGGCTGGCCAATCCTGAAGCATCTTGATCTTCTTTGCCTTAAGGAACTTTGATGTGGAGATGGAAGTATGCGATGGAGCAAAATTTGGCCTTTTTTATGGTTGGGAATATAAGAGGTAGCTAAGATTTCTTGGTATTTTAGACTATTGATGTTGCCTTCCACCCTGCAGATCCCTCGCACACCCCCATACTGGATGTAACACCAGACCATAATTTTGCCTCCACCAAACTTCACTGTTTTCTGGGTAAATCTCGGCTCCATGCGGGTTCCAGTAGGTCTCCTGCAATATTTGCGGTGACTGTGGTGTAATTCAACAGAAGATTCATCTGAAAAACCCACCTTCTGCCACTTTTCCAGAGTCCATCCTTTTAGCAGGCTGTGGCCCTTGCAAATGCCCCATGGTTTTTCAATTGTCTTTTGTTTAGTGCTGGCTTATGGGCACTGATTCGAACATGGAGTCCATTTCGAGACAGACTCCGACAAACTTCTGGTTGACACAGGGACTTCAGGTGACCAGGTCTCGTGGAGCTGCAGTGGAAAATGGGCTGGTCTTGGATTTTCGAGCCAACAAACGGTCCTCTCGAGCAGTTGTCTTGTGGGGTCGGCCTGACCTGGCCTTGTCCAAAACGTCTCCAGTCTCTTAAAATCTTTTTTTTATCCTCTGAACTTGACGCTGAGACACATTGAAGGTGTCTGCCACATCAGCAGTGGATCTGGTCTTCAGCCTCTTGATAATCAACACTTTAGTCTCTGGGTGAATCTTAGGCATGTTTGCAGAGGTCTAGTTGCAGTTGAGAAGGTCTAGTGTGCTGGTGTTCTTTTTATACACACCTGAGACCTAATTGAGCCATTATTAGTCACAGGTGAAGCTCATATAAAAAGGCGACAACACTTATGTCTTGGCAAAAATTGACTAAATGGGCTTTACCAAGCTGTGAATATTAGAATACTATTTGTCAGTTTCGTTTTGCACTGAAACATTATTACAAAAACTGTTGGGATTAAAATTACCCATTTCTTGTAACAAAATCTTGATTAGAAATATATTTTCGTGGCACTTCAGGTCAATTTGTACACAATCGACAAGACTTTTGACAGGGACTGTACGTACATACATACACACACACACACACACACACACACACACACACACACACACACACACACACCATGTTACAGGGAACTATAGATAACAATTATGAATGATCTCATCAATAGTCCTACTCTGAAAGAAAATGCATTGAAAAGAATGTTAAAGCATTTGAAGCAATTAGGAAAAACCTTTAAAAATGCCTCCCCCAACATCCATTCTCATACACTCAACCCAATTTATAATTAGAGATATGCTGTTTATTTGGAAGACAGGTTTTGTATTCTTAAGTGTTACATAAATTGCATTTTCATACAGTAAAATATATCTTACAGCTAAAAACAATACACGTGTGGGCAGGTCTTTAAGAATTACTCTTTTGGCCAGCAGGTTTACACAAACATATGGAACATTTAGAACAAATCACATAAACTTACTATTACATGAAAATGTTGAAGTTCAAAGTCCGAGCCCTGGCACAACCCTATACTCACCATACCATATTTATATAATATTTAACACAGTAAATATGTTTCACTTATTGTCTACGAGTACATTTGTATGAACAAAAGTCATACCACCCTCTGCAGCTTTATCCCGCACACTAACATACTGGTTGCCTTTAATATAAAAACGCAGAGGTTTGTGTGTCCACTCTCCTGCATAACCAATGCCAATCCGTGCACAAGATACAATGTTCTCCTCCATGACTTCTGACCCCGCCTCTAACCATGCGCTCTGGTCACTGGCTAGGTCTCGGCGGTCGAAACTCTTATCAAAATTCAAAGCCTGACAGAGTTTTGAGGGTCCATTACAAAGTTCTTTGTCTTTCAATGACTTTGATGCATTTCTGCGAATACTTCTAAAGCTTCTCATTTCATCAAGGCCTTCTACTGGCTCTAGAGATCTTAAGAGAACTGCTGCACCATCTCCTGTAGGTAAAACAAAAAATAAAATAGTACATTTTAATCTCCATTAAAAGCCTTAATGTCCACCCCTAACTTTCAACGCTCCTTTGTTTTTTAAAATACCTTTAAAATGAAAGTTTTACTCACCTAAGAACACCATCTGAGTCCCTCATCAGTTTCAGGTGCAGGGGGCCATAAGCCAGTGCTACAGGTGTGT
The DNA here is from genome assembly GCF_037356315.1 of Lithobates pipiens. NCBI lineage: Eukaryota > Metazoa > Chordata > Amphibia > Anura > Ranidae > Lithobates > Lithobates pipiens. Next base: position 196,247,580 of record NW_027507784.1, on the reverse strand, counting down.
CGCACTGGCTGGCTCCCTCACACTGATGTCACTACTATGACTCCCCTTCTGGATCCATAACGGACCCCAACCCTAGATAGCCAAGAGAAAGTGCCCATGTCAGTGTCATGGGCACACAAAGAAGGGCCTCAACCCCTGTAAACAAAAAGGTCAGAGAAGACTGAAGTGTCACATGACAACAGATTTAAATAAGTTAAAAAAGGGCATTTTGGTAGGGGGAGATCAGTTTTAAATAACAGTCTCATCATTACTCCAACTTCTAACATTACAACTTCACGGATGACCTGTTTGTCTTTAAACTCGTGCTCATGAGGGGAAGTGCTCAAATTAAATGTGCTGAAAGGATCTCAGTCACCTAAACCAAACACAAACTAACATTGCTCCTTGCAAAGAAGAAAGTACATACCTTTCCCGCTGCCTGTGCCACTGAAAAATACTGATCAAAAACAGTTGCTCACTTAAGCTTCTTCAAAAATCAACACACCCTACGCTCTGTTGTTCCTCCCGCTGATCCTCATGTTACTACAGGATACAGAAGTTACGTAGGGTTCAGCTGGCTAGCTACAGGTTTTGCACTTTGCTGGCTATCCACAAGTTTTATTGATTTTTATAAAGATGGTGTGTAGTGTCATATTTTGCTCCCCATCGTAGAATGCTCCGGAAGTGACGTTGCGGCCAGAAAGTTTGCACTGCGCATGCGCCATGCGTTCCAGAGGATTTGCAACAATGCCGTTCAGTAAAACCGTCAGATAATGTCACGGAAGTGAGGGGAGGTAATCGTGGCGTTAACTTTAGACAGAGCGGAGAGTAACCGTGGCTCGGGGAGGGGATTACCTCCCCTCATTTCCGTGACATTGTCTAACGGTTTCACTGGTCTGCATTGTCGCAAATCCTTTGGAACGCATGGCACAAGTGTATGGAACGCATCGCGCATGCGCAGTGCAAACTTTCTGGCTGCAAGGTCACTTTGGAGCATTCTACGATGGGGAGCAAAATATGACACTACTGGGGCTCTGAGTCTGAGAAACTGTGCTGTTGGAATAATAAAAGAAAATTGAATGTTCCATGTAAACCCATGTGAAATAACTAATATTTTTAACAATTGGCCAGGAGGCTGTAAAAATTCTATTGACTGTGATGTACCCTGTAAGGGAAGATTTTCTGTTATTGTTTTAAAGGATAAATGTTTTCACATGGATGTATCTGTTGTGTCCCTGTGCTCAAAGGGTGCAGAGGTGTGCCTGGCCTATTAAAGTGAGATCTCCAACTCCTTAATTTGCCATTAGTCAACTAACAGTTCACATTTTTCACCTACTACCTTGATTGTTTAACCACTTCCCGACCAGCGCACGACGATGTACATCGACAGAATGGCACGGGCAGGCATATTGGCGTACAGGTACGTCCAATATTCGATGCCGCCGGCGGCGCGCTCCCGCGCTGGTCGGGACCCCCGTGAGTCCGGTCGCGGGACCCGCGGACTCGATCTCCGCGGGCATCCCCGCGATCGTCTCACGGAGCGGCCGAATGGAGGAAATGCTGTATAAACAACATTTTTCCATTCTGCCTAGCAACTAGTGACGCTGATCTCTGCTCCATGTGATTGGAGCAGAGATCAGTGTACATTAAATGAAAGCCCAACCCCCCCACAGTTAGTAACACACCCCTAGGAACACTTAACCCCTACACTGCCACCCACTGGTTAACCCTTTCACTGCCAGTATCATTTACACAGGAATCACTGCATTTATATAGCAGTGATTACTGTATAAATGACAATGGTCCCAAAAATGTGTCAAAAATGTCCGATGGGTCCCCCACAATGTTGCAGTCACAATAAAAATCGCAGCTCGCCGCCATTACTAGTAAAAAAAAATAATAAAAAATTATTAATAAAAATGCTATAAAACTATCCCTATTTTGTAAACGCTATAACTTTTGCGCAAACCAATCAATAATCGCTTATTGCGATTTTTTTTACCAAAAATATGTAGAAGAATACGTATCGGCCTAAACTGAGGGAAAAAAATGTTTTTTTTATATATTTTTGGGGGATATTTATTATATCAAAAAGTAAAAAATAATGCGTTTTTTTCAAAATTGTCGCTCTATTTTTGTTTATAGCGCAAAAATAAAAACCGCAGGGGTGATCAAATACCACCAAAAGAAAGCTCTATTTGTGGGAAAAAAAGGACGTCAATTTTGTTTGGGAGCCACGTCGCACGACCGCGCAATTGTCAGTTAAAGCGACGCAGTGCTGAATTCACAAAAAGTGGTCTGGTCTTTGACCGGTCTGCAAGTGGTTAAACCATTTAACTAGTAAAGCTATTGATTTTAAAAATATATATATATATGAGTTTATCTGTTAACCAGTAATTCCAAGCAGCTTAACCAGTTTGGCTCCAGAGCAATTTTTTTCCGTTTTGCACACATGTAAAAATCTTAATTTTTGGCAATAAAATTACCTAAACTCTGAAAACATTATACATTTTTGGAAAGCAGAGGCTCTGTAGAATAAAAAGATGATAGTTTCAAATTTTTATGTCATTACATTTTTGTGCAATTTTTTTATTGAACACTAACTTCCAGGAAACATATAATAAAATACATTTTAGTGCAAACAAACACAATATACAGTCAGGTCCATAAATATTGGAACATCAACACAATTCTAACCTTTTTGGCTCTATACACCACCAGAATGGATTTGAAATGAAACGAACAAGATATGCTTTAACTGCAGACTTTCAGCTTTAATTTGAGGGTATTTACATCCAAAATCGGGTGAACGGTGTAGGAATTACAACAGTTTGTATATGTGTCTCCCACTTTTTAAGGGACTAAAAGTAATGGGACAATTGACTGCTCAGCGGTTCCATGTCTAGGTGTGTGTTATTCCCTCATTATCCCATTTACAAGGAGCAGATAAAAGGTCCAGAGTTCATTTCAAGTGTGCTATTTGCATGTGGAATCTGTTGCTGTCAACTCTCAATATGAGATCCAAAAATCTGTCACTATCAGTAAAGCAAGCCATCGTTAGGCTGAAAAAAAAAGACAAACCCATCAGATAGATATCAGAAACATTAGGTGTGGGGGGGCGTGGCCAGCGCGTAGCGGAATGGACGCCTGACTCGAGAGTTCCGCTCCAGCAAAGGGATAAAGTGCATTTCGAGGCAGCGAATACCACCCTAACCTACATATTCACGGAGCTAAACCACCGCTCAATCTCCGAAGATGACCCCCAAGCAACGCTTCACAACCGAGGAAACTCCGGGATTTCTTCACTACCATAGGCCGCGATGCCCAAGATGGCGCCGGCGGCGAATCTCCGTCCCCTGCTGGCGGTTCCCCTTCGGAGACGCTGAGTCCGGGCTCGGACAGAGACGCACAGCGGCACTCTCCTGCTGCCTCAACTCCTCTTTCCAGCAGCCCAGCTAAATCGAGACCCCGTTTGGCGGCTGATCCACCGGATGATAAGGTCAGTGTACATCAGAGCTCTTTAGATGACACGAGGGAACTGGCTGACACCATTAACTCCTTCCCTACTACGAATCAGCCTATATCAGACACTACCTTAAAGGACATGTTAATTTCCCTCCGCGGATCATTGCACTCAGATTTAATGGAATGTGTGAGAAGTTTCAAATCCGAAGTGAAAGAACTGGGGGGCAGGATTGACCACGTGGAAAAAAAGATGGGTGAATATGCGTCCTCTTATAACACTTTGGTAGACTCCCATAATGAACAAGCTGATGAAGTGGCCTGGCTTAAAACTAAACTCGCCGACCTCGAGGACAGATCTCGCAGAAATAATGTTAAGCTAAGGGGAGTGCCTGAAAATGTCCTCCCTGCCCACCTTCATCAATATGCCAGAGATCTAATACTAGCGTTTCTACCGTCGACACCAGACGCCGAACTGGTTATCGACCGGATCCATCGTCTGCCCAAACCATCCCATCTCCCAGATAATACCCCCAGAGATGTTTTGATGAGGGGGCATTTCTACCATGTAAAGGAGCATCTCATGGCGGCTTATCGCAAAAACTCCAACCCCCCAGTGCAATACTCCACCATCCAGCTGTTTGCGGATCTTTCGCAGTATACCATGCAAAAACGCAAATCTCTCTTTTCAATTACTAAAGCACTTAGGAACCACAACATCTTGTACAGATGGGGGTTTGGAATTGCTCCGTACGTGGGATATCCTTCCAGCCCCAGACAATACCCCAGCTGCCTCGGCGTTGAATATTAGTGATGAATGGCAAGTGGTATCTCGCAAGAGACATTCCAAGAAAACTGACAAATAATTGCCTCGACCATACCAATTGTTCTAGTTTAACAAATTGATCGACAAGATCCCTATTGCTTTGGAGCTCTCAGCCCGTGAGTCTCCCTGTTATTACACATGTGCAGTTCACCTGCCACCGGATTCCGGATGGAGTCTACCTTTTTATTTCTTTATCATTTGATTATTGGTTCTCTTTTGACTTTTATCTTTCTCAAGTTTATCCTTTGTGTTTTCTCCCCCCACCCCTCGGAGATGGATGAGGACGGCTTATCTAAGGACATGACCTACTCTGTATCTACATTTTCAACCAGCCGATCTTGGAATTCCTGGAGCAAGTATGGATTCCTTAAGGTACTCTGTTCGACATTTTATTTATTTTTTTATATTGACCCATGTCAATCACAATAACTTCCTTTAATGTTTGACGCCTGAACCACCCCGCCAAGGGTGCCTCGTTATGGAAGGAGGCTCTGAGGTTGAGGTCCGATGTACTGTGTGTTCAAGAAACACACTGGGCATCCTCTTCTGAACCCACTTTTAAACATCCTAGATTCCCGCATGTCTTCCGGGCCTCTTTTTCCACAAAAAAGAAAGGAGTTTTAATTGCCATAAAAGACTCAGTAACTTTCTCGCTGCAGGAGACATACGCCGACCCTGAAGGACGATACCTGGCCATAGTGGGCACTTTTAACCACAGACTTTACACAATAGTCAACGTGTATGCACCTAACGCCCATCAACTGCGCTTCTTGAAAAAACTCCTCCACAAAGTTGATCTACTTAACCACTTAAGTACGTCATTACAATGGCACAGGCAGGCACAAGCACGTACATGTACGTGCCTGCCTTCCAGCGGGTGGGGGGTCCAATCGGACCCCCTCCCGCTGGATACGGCAGTCCGTTTCCCTCCAGGAGCGATCCGTGATGAGGGGATGGCCGTTGGTTTCTGGCCACCCCCTCTGGATCACTCCTGGCCAATGACGAACTTCCTCCCACTGTGTATTGTTTACACAGGAAGGAGGAAGTGATGTCATTCTCCTCGGGGCGGTCTTTTTGACCGGACTACGAGGAGAAGACTAAAAGTAAGTGCACCAAAACACTACACTGACACATAGGTACACATAGGTACACAAACCCCCCCCCCCCCCCAGTCACAGTGTCACTGATTGCATTGATCATTTCTTTACTGATCAATGCATTCAGTGTCAGTTGTAAAAGTAAAAACTGTCAGCGCAGTTAGTGTTAGGTCCAGGGTAGCCCCCTATCACCCCCCAATAAAGATTTAACCCCCTGATTGCCCCTAGAGTTAACCCTTTCACCCCCTTTTGCCAGTGTCACTAAGCGATAATTTTTCTGATCGCTGCATCAGTGTCGCTAGGTAGCTAGTTATTTTTTTAGGTTCACCGCCAGGTTTTTATATCGCTAGGTACCCCGATATACTACCCAATAATGGTTTTAACATCCTGATTGCCCCTAGTTAACCCTTTCACCCCCTTTTGCCACTGTCACTAAGCGATCATTTTTCTGATCGCTGCATCAGTGTCGCTAGGTAGCTAGTTATTTTTTTAGGTTCACCGCCAGGTTTTTATAGCGCTAGGTACCCCGATATACTACCCAATAATGGTTTTAACATCCTGATTGCCCCTAGTTAACCCTTTCACCCCCTTTTGCCAGTGTCACTAAGCGATCATTTTTCTGATCGCTGCATCAGTGTCGCTAGGTAGCTAGTTATTTTTTTAGGTTCACCGCCAGGTTTTTATAGCGCTAGGTACCCCGATATACTACCCAATAATGGTTTTCACCCCCTGATTGCCCCTAGTTAACCCTTTCACCAGCGATCACAGTATAAGTGTCACTGGTGACGCTGGTTAGCCAGTTAGTTATTTAGGTTCCCCGTCAGGTTTTTATATAGCGCCAGGGACCCCCATATACTACCTAATAAAAATTTGAACCCCCTGATTGCCCCTAGTTAACCATTTCACCACTGATCACCGTATAAGTGTTACGGGTGACTCTGGTTAGTTTGCTTTTTATAGCATCAGGGCACCCACCATTTATTACCCAATAAAGGTTTAACACCCTGATCACCCAGCGGGTGATATCAATTAGGTTTTAGGGTCAGGGTCTGCGTCGCCCCAGGCAGCGCTAGGTTAGTGCCAGTACCGCTAACACCCACGCGCAAAGCATACACCTCCCGTAGTGGTATAGAATCTGAACAGATCAATATCTGATCTGATCAGATCTATACTAGCGTCCCCAGCAGTTCAGGGTTCCAAAAAAACGCATTGTTAGCGGGATCAGCCCAGATACCTGCTAGCACCTGCGTTTTGCCCCTCTGCCCAGCCCACCCAAGTGCAGTATCGATCGATCACTGTCACTTACAAAACACTAAACACATAACTGCAGCGATCGCAGAGTCAGGCCTGATCCCTGCGATCGCTAACAGTTTTTTTGGTAGCATTTTATATTTAAATCCGGAAGGCAGTGCTTGGTTTTCCGGGTCCCGTATGTGGCTAGGCTCCCAAAAAGTCCCCCACATGTGGTATCCCCGTACTCGGGAGAAGTAGCAGAATTTATTTTGGGGTGTAATTTGACTTATGCCCATAGCATGTGTGAGCAATATATCATTTAGTGACAACTTTGTGCAAAAAAAAAAAAAGTTTGTAATATTCCCGCAACTTTTGGCAAAATATAAAATATTCCATGGACTCAACATGCCTCTCAGTAAATAGCTTGGAGTGTCTACTTTCCAAAATGGGGTCATTTTGGGGGGTTTTGTGCTATTTTGGCATTTTATGGCCTTCGAAACTATGATAGGTAGTGAGGAGTTAAATCAAAAATTTGCACCCTTAGAAATCCTGAAGGTGGTGATTGGTTTTCGGGGTGCCGTGCGCGACTAGACTCCCAAAAAGTCCCACACATGTGGTATCCCCATACTCGGGAGAAGTAGCGGAATATATTTTGGGGTGCAATTCCACATATAACCATGGCATGTGTGAGCAATATATCATTTAGTGACAACTTTTTGTAAAAAAAAAATTTATTTTATTTTTTGTCATTATTCAATCCCTTGGGACAAAAAAAAAATATTCAATGTTCTCAACATGGCCCTCAGCAAATAGCTTGGGGTGTCTACTTTCCAAAATGGGGTCATTTGGGGGGGGTTTTGTGCCATCTTGGCATTTTATGGCCTTCAAAACTGTGATAGGTAGTGATAGGTAGTGAGGAGTAAAATAAAAAATGTATGCCCTTAGAAATCCTGAAGGCGGTGCTTGGATTTCGGGGTCCCGTACGCGGCTAGGCTCCCAAAAAGTCCCACACATGTGGTATCCCCGTACTCAGGAGAAGCAGCAGAATGTATTTTGGGGTGTTATTTCACATATGCCCATAGCATGTGTGAGCAATATATCATTTAGTGACAACTTTGTGCAAAAAAAAAAAAGTTTGTAATATTCCCGCAACTTGTGGCAAAATATAAAATATTCCATGGACTCAACATGCTTCTCAGTAAATAGCTTGGGGTGTCTTCTTTCCAAAATGGGGTAATTTTGGGGGGTTTTGTGCTATTTTGGCATTTTATGGCCTTCGAAACTGTGATAGGTAGTGAGGAGTGAAATCAAAAATTTGCACCCTTAGAAATCCTGAAGGTGGTGATTGGTTTTCGGGGTGCCGTGTGCAACTAGACTCCCAAAAAGCCCCACACAAGTGGTATCCCCATACTCGGGAGAAGTAGCGGAATATATTTTGGGGTGCAATTCCACATATAACCATGGCATGTGTGAGCAATATATCATTTAGTGACAACTTTTTGTAAAAAACTTTTTGTAAAAAACTTTTTTTTGTCATTATTCAATCCCTTAGGACAAAAAAAAAAAATATTCAATGGGCTCAACATACCCATCAGCAATTTCCTTGGGGTGTCTACTTTCCAAAATGGGGTCATTTGGGGGGGGTTTGTACTGCCCTGCCATTTTAGCACCTCAAGAAATGAGATAGGCAGTCATAAATTAAAAGCTGTGTAAATTCCAGAAAATGTACTCTAGTTTGTAGACGCTATAACTTTTGCGCAAACCAAAAAATATACGCTTATTGACATTTTTTTTTACTAAAGACATGTGGCTGAATAAAAAAATTTTTTGTTTTCAAAAAAGTTTTATTAAAGCTATTAACAGAAATACAAAGTCAGCAAAAGGAATCATATTTCAACATTAGCATAAGTAGTTGGATGACAAGATTACAGGAAGGTGATAAACAAATAGCATAACACTGCAGGTCAAACCACCGACAACTGGTTAACAGTATGGGTCTTACATCCAACAACAGGTCATAAAAAATAAAGAGAATGATACGTTCAATGAGCTGACCAACATAACCAAAATACATAAGAAAGATCATGTCAAGAGAGAGAAGGGAAAGAGAGCAGAGAGAAACAAAGGGAAAAGAGGAAAAAATGCAGACAGAACAGAAAAGAAATATGAAAAACCCAAGGTACGATCACTTTAGTAAACGAAATAGGAACCATGGGTTCCACTTAAGGTCATATATGCGTTTTGTGTCCTGCAGAGTGTGAAAGATCTTTTCAGACAGCATCACTTGGTCGATACGTGAGAGAACCTGTGCTAACGGTATCGACGGGGATTTCCAGTGAAGTGCAATAGTCCATAGCACAGCGACACACATAGAGTGCACTAACCTTACAAAGTGTTTAGGAGTGTCAGCGGGGGTCTGGAAGAGAAGACAGTGGTGATAAGAGAGGGACAGTGCTCGGCCAGCGAACCCGTCCATCAGCCTTAAGACCTCCTGCCAGACTGGGCGAATTAAATCACAATCCCAAAAAATGTGAATAAAAGTGCCAGGGTGATTGCATCCTCTAAAACAGTTGGGGGATGTAAGGGGATAAATCTGGCGCAAACGTACCGGGGTGTAGTACCACCTGGTGAGAACTTTGATGGCCGTCTCTCTAATAGTCAGGGATCTGGTGCATTTGCGCATGTTGTTCCAACCCTCCTCCCAATCCACCACTCCCGTCTCCAGAGCCAACTCCTCCTCCCAGCGCGATCTATATCGCAGAGGCTGACACACCGAATGTCCCTCCAGGGCCCTGTATATCAGAGAGATCAGTCCTTTTTGGCGTGGGAAATTAAAACATAAGTCTTCAAAGATAGTGAGCTGTGCTTGGGGACGGAGCCCATAACGGGAGAGAAAGAAGTGGCGGATCTGTAGGTATCTAAAACGTTCAGTATCCGGGAGTTGGTGTTGGGTCTGCAGTGTCGAAAAAGGAACAAAGCCAGAACCCGTCACAAAGTCCTTCAACTGGGTAAGCCCACAATGGACCCACATACCAAAATATTCAGGATGGAGATAAGCTGGGGGGAACCTAGGATCACCCAGGAAGGAAGCACCCATAGAGCAACCCAGGGCGAGGTCGTATTTATGCTTGAAGCGGTGCCACAGTAGGAGGCTGTCCGCCACTATAGTATTAAGGGTGGTTAAAGTCGAGTGAGGACGATTAGTTGACCACATAAGTCCAGGGAGATAAAATGGAGTAATCGAGTCACTCTCAAACCTCACCCAGGGGACTCTAGAATTAGGGATCGACCACTGTGCTTGTTGAGTAAATCTGCAGGAAAGATAGTACAACCAAATTTGAGGAACCCCCAAACCACCATTTTTCATAGATCTGTAGAGTACCCCCCTCGCAAACCTGGGAGATCTATTGTTCCAAATAAATCTGTTGAAATGGGACTGAAGGTTAAGGAGAAAATATTTGGAGAGCTTAACAGGTAGAGAGCGAAATAGATACAATAGCCTGGGAAGGATGACCATTTTGAGCGCTGTGATTCGTCCTATAAAGGGGATACGTAAAGAGAGCCAGCCTTTTAAGGTGTTTTTAAGTTTGCTAATCAGTGGGGGATAATTGACCCCAAAGAGGTCACGGAAATTCCCGGGCAGTCCCACTCCCAAGTAGGGAATATGGGAGGCAGCCCAAGTAAAGGAGTAGTTTTGTTTAATAAGGGCCAAGTCATTGGGAGTAAAGCCTATAGGGAGGGCTACAGATTTGGAAACATTAATGGACAGGCCAGAGACCTTCGCAAAGTGAGACAGTGTCAGAAAAAGGTTAGGAAGGGAGACATGAGGGTTCGTGATAAACATCAAAACATCATCAGCATACATGCAAAATTTGTACATTTCGTTACCCTTAGTGTAACCAGTAATGTCAGGATGTCTCAGGAGGGCAATCGCAAGGGGCTCTAGGGCTAAAGCAAAGATTAAAGGGGAAAGGGGGCACCCCTGTCTAGTGCCTCTACCTATGGGGAAGAATTCTGAGCTACAGCCAGGCAACTTAATGGGAGTCATAGGATTATTGTAGAGGGCTTGGAATCCCACCAGAAAGCTGCCCTGAAAGCCCATGAGTGGCAAAAGTGTAAATAGTTCCATGTAACACTGTCAAACGCCTTCTGTATGTCTAGACTCAACAAGAGGAGCCTACGGGAGTACAGGTTGGCATCTTGAATAACGTTTGAGGCTAGGCGGATATTGTCTGTGATAAAGCGATGTGGAATAAACCCAGATTGGAAGGGGGAAATCAGGGAAGGGATACATTTTGCCAGTCTGTCTGCTAAGATTCTACTAAATATTTTGATATCGTTATTTATAACCGAGATTGGCCTAAAATTTTGAGGTAAATTATGATTTTTATTGGGTTTAGGGATCAGTGACATGTTAGCTAACAGCATTTCTTCCGGGAAGCTATCGCCTAACAAAATTGAGTTGAAGAGTTGCATCATTCTAGGGGCTAAGATCATGGAAAAATTTTTGTAATAAAGAGCCGAAAAGCCGTCCGGGCCCGGGGCAGAACCCAATTTTAGTGACTTGAGAACCCCTAAGATTTCTGGGACCGTGATAGGGGCATTCAGTGCCTCCATTTGTGAGGGGGAGAGTGTCGGAAGAGGGATGTCATGTAACCAGGACAGGTCCACGGGAGAAGGAAGAGTGTGGGGGGATTCTAGGAGTTTAGTATAGAATTGCTCAAAGATCTTGAGAACTTCTTTGGGATGTGACGATATAAAACCGTCCCTATTAGACAGCCGGTAAACATGAGGCGGGCGAAGTGAGTTAGACAATTTCCTAGCAAACGAGGTCGATGCAGAGTTGTTGAATAACAAACTGCGGGCCTTGGCCCAGCGTAGTGTCTTCTCGACCTTGGATGACAACAAGGAGTCAAGTTCCAGGCGCTTCTGGTCTATGGAACGCCTGGTTGAGTCCAAGTGCAATGAGGACGAGTCTTTATATAAGTGATCTAATTCTCTGGTTAATTCAACTATCCTAAGTCTGTTGGATTTGTTACGGGCCGCGGAAATACTGATAAGTCTTCCTCTAATGACGGCTTTATGTGCCATCCAGAGAGTCGAGGGCTGCATATCTGGGCGAGCATTCAAGGAAAAATACTCTTCCAGAGACTGAGCTACCTGGGCTTCCACCCCTGCATCCGAGAGAAGGGATTCATTCAATCTCCAGGAATGGGGCATGGGGGCGAGTTTAATGAAACCCGTAGTAAAGGAAATAGCCTGATGGTCTGACCAAACACAGGGATGAATGGAGGCTTCTAAAGAATTAGCAAGTATAATTGGGGTGGAGTATATGTAGTCTAACCTCGCATAACTATTATGCGGATGGGAGAAGAAAGTGTACTCCCTGCAGCCTATGTTGTGGGCTCTCCAGGTGTCAGTGAGTTGGAGGTCCCGTAGGCCTCTAGAGAGCGACCTCGGGAAAGCTCTAGAAGTGGTCGAAGTCGATGAACGGTCTAGAGTGGCGTTGGCTACTGAATTAAAATCGCCACCCACGATCATGTGGGGGGAGTGGTATTGTGCCAATTTCTCAAAAAATAACCCAAAGAAAGTAGCTGAGCCCTCATTGGGTGCGTAAATACTGGCAATGGTAAATTCTCTGTTGTGGACAATGCCCTGAACAATAACATATCGACTTTCGGGGTCTCTGAATATATGCTTAACCTCCATCGGGAGGGAAGAGTGGAGAAGTATGGCGGCACCCCTGGTCTTGGACGAGTGGAGCGAGTAAAAGGCCTGAGGAAAATCCTTATGGAAAAATTTAGGGTGAGAGGAGCGGGAGAAATGGGTTTCTTGGAGTAGAAGGATTTTAGCTCCAAGACTTCTATAAAAGGAAAAGGCTTTACGCCGTTTGGAAGGTGAATTAAATCCCTTAACATTATGGGAGATACATGTTATTGCCATGGTAAATGAGAAATAACAACTATAGTTAAGAGATCAAATATGGTGGCGGGGGGAGAGAGGGAAACTCTCAAGGAATACTCGTCCAACAGGCGCAAGATAAACAGGGGGACCCTCATATCGTCATCAAGGTAACAGAAAAATAAGGTACAGTACAATAACACCAAGCGTAACATGAGAACACTAATCCTGAGTATAAAAGGAGCCTGAGTTGCTGAAGGAGCATAGGACATGAAAAATGATCGACCTAAATGGGAGAAAATCAAAAAACATAAAATAAGAAAATAAACATTAGAGAAAAAAAAGCCCAGAGCCTGACCTAGGTCTGGGACACAACATTAATGCTAAACGTGGTAGTGTGTGGGAAAGAATAGCCACACCAAAATAACAGTCAGATACCGAGACTACAAGGTCTCGTGACCAGTAGGGTTGCGCAATGGTAGGGGGCACCCACCAGAGCAGCAACCAACCACTGGAAAGGGGAGCCATACAACAGCTCCTAGGGACTTGTAAATGACCAGTGGGTTGGGTAGGAAAACCTGGAAAACATATAGCCCCTCTCTCTCGCACGCTCCACCACCCCCCAAAAAGATGGAGGCACGGAGCGAGCGGGAGAAAAGAGGGGGAAAACAGTATAAAAACCAAAAACCCGAACAAACTCTACCCTCGAAAATGTAAACAAGAGCACTTTATAAAAAACACACTGGGAATTATAGCAAACCGCAGTCAGAGCCTCAAGATGAAGTAGAGAAAAATAGCATCATCGAGGACTATCTTCCACCCGATCCTCAGCACCATATCTGATCCTACGCCTGTCCCTTCTGGTCGGGGGTGTTTGCCAAATAGGTGTAGCTCTGGGAGTGGAGGGCAGTCTGCGAATCGTAGAGGCATCCAAAAGTCCAAGCTTCACCAGGATCTCCTGACCCTCCAGGACCGAAGTGGCAGAGTATGTCGAGCCATTATGAGGAATCACAAGACGAAACGGGAACCCCCATCGGTATCTGATGCGGGCTGATTGCAAGACTGTGGTTATCTCCTTCAGGTTCCTTCTCCGCTCCAAAGTCGCCGGTGCGATATCCGGGAAAATTTGGATTACTTTGTCATCGAGAGTGATCCTCTGTTTGTTACGAGCTGCTCTCAATATTTCCTCCTTGACCAGAAAGTCTTTCATACAGAGGATGACATCCCTGGGTGGTTTATCCTCCGGGGGTTTGGGACGTAGAGCCCTATGTATCCGATCGCATTTGAACATATTGGCTTCATGGTCAGGGAGCAAGGATTTAAACAACCTAATCACCACCAGAATGAGCTCAGATTCGGACTCAGGGATACCACGGATGCGCAGATTATTGCGTCTATTTCTGTTATCGAGGTCTTCTATCTGAGACTGTAGTAGCTGGACCGTGGAGGATAGGGCCTCATGTTCTCTGCTGAGGTCATTATGAGCTATTGCCAACTCATCATGTTTAGTCTCTAGCCTCTCAGTCCTTGTGCCAAGAGCAGAGATTTCCTGTGAAAGTGCATGTGAAGTCTTTTGTAGTTCCGATTGAAACTTGGATGCCAATCTGTTGTACATGGATTCCAGACTGTCCTCTAGATCTGCTTTTGAGAGGGCACTGGGGCTCCTTCTATCCACCAATGGAGCAGGTGAGGTTGGACCCAATGAGCGTGGTGGGGTGGCAGGGTCGGGGGAGAGGCGCCCTCCAACTGCCCCCTCACGCTCCATACTAGATTGTTCTTGAGAGCGTAGAAGGTACTGCGTGAGTTTTTTGGGCGGTGCTCCGTGCCTTCTTTTTTTTCGCCGGCATACACCAAGGCTCTGCGGGTTAGGAGGTGATGTGAGAAAAAAAAAGGGGGTGAAACGTGGTGAAAATGTACCTCAGAGATAGGCTGAAGTCCCGGACGGAGCTAATCTGGGGCCTCAAACACACATTTCGAAACTAGCTGCGTGCGCTGCTACAGTGAGAGGGGGTGTGTTGAGACAGGAGCAGCAAGAGTAGTGTCAATTATCAATCTGTGGGCTTGCTGGGGCCTGCTGTACCACAGACTGATGTTGCAGCCCGGCAGCTACCAGTCCTAATGTGACAGGTGAAGGGGAGCACTCCCCAGAATAAAAGATCAATGGGGGGCAGGGCACCAGGTAGCAGCCAACACCAGGGGGGGGGGGGGAAGGCTGTGTCGTACTCACTGCGAGTCCAGGGGGAAATGTAGTGATAGCCGCGGCAAGGGGCACTGTGCACCGCAGTCACTTGAGGTGAAAACTTGTGATAATGTCCAGGAAGTGGTGAGAAGCGGTGGCAGGAAAGACACAGTAGGCCCCAAGTAGCACTCGCCACCAGTCCGATCCACCTGTGGGCAAATTATTGCAGGAGGGGCAGAGATGGCCCCCACAGGTTCCAGAGTTGCCCCACTCCGCCCAAGGGAGCGGAACCGGGAAGGGGTGCCTCACCAGCAGCAGAAACAGGTACCAGAAGCGGGGATGAAAGGTTGAGGCCTGCTCTGGGTGTACCAAGATGGCCGCCGGCCGGCGCTTCGGATCACCAGGCCCCAATCCTCCAGGCGTTCCTCTACCACCGTGCACGGCCACCCGGTCCCGGGCGGGGATGTCTCACTGTGCGGATGCTGGGAGAGAGAACCTTTTTCGGATGCGATGAACGTCTGGATGCACGGGAGCCAAGGTAGGCCGCAAGATGGCGGCGGAGCGCCACTCGTGCTGACAGCAGCCTCCGGACGGACCGGAGCTCGTGGACAACCCGGAGTCACTCCAAAAGACCCCCGAACGACAGCGGGCAACCCCAGCGGACCGTGTGGATGGAGGAGAGGTCCTCTCGCAAAGTCAGGAGTCCGGATGGCGGTGGATGAAATTAGGCCGCAGCGGAGCTCTCCCTGGAAGCGTCCGTCCGCTTCAACTTCCGGCCACGCCCCCCCTGGCTGAATAAATTTTGCCCTCAATGTATGACTAAAATTTAGTTTATTCGATTTTTCTTATAACAAAAAGAAGAAAATATATTTTTTTTTCAAAATTTTCGCTCTTTTTCCATTTATATCGCAAAAAAAAAAAAAATCGCAGAGGCAATCAAATACCATCAAAAGAAAGCTCTATTTGTGGGAAGAAAAGGATGCAAATTTCGTTTGGGTGCAATATTGCATGACCGCGCAATTTCCAGTTAAAGCAGCGCAGTGCGAAATTGGAAAAAGACCTCTGGTCCTTAAGGTGTTTATTGGTCCGGGGCTGTAGTGGTTAAAAAAGGCGACCTGATAGTCTGCGGAGATTTCAATGTCACACCTAACTCTAAGATCGACACAACTTCGACTTCGAAACGCTCTTTACCTACTTTACAACCTCTACTCCACACTGAAGAACTATATGATGTTTGGCGATGCCAACACTCTAATGAAAGAGACTATTCCTACCACTCTTCCAGACACAACTCTTATTCCCGTATAGATTTAATCTTGACTGATAAATTACTCCTGCAAAAAATCTCATCCTCGACTATTCACGATATTACCTGG
This sequence comes from Lithobates pipiens, assembly GCF_037356315.1. Taxonomy (NCBI): domain Eukaryota; kingdom Metazoa; phylum Chordata; class Amphibia; order Anura; family Ranidae; genus Lithobates; species Lithobates pipiens. Next base: position 196,231,527 of record NW_027507784.1, on the reverse strand, counting down.
TCGGATCACGCTCCCGTGTCCATCACAGTGGATGGGAAGCGCCCTCCGACGTCTGCAAGTGTCTGGCGTGCCAACTCTCACCTTCTTCAACAACCTCAACATGTCGCTTACCTTACTAAACAACTGCAGGAATATTTTGCTTTTAATAATAATTCTGTGTCTAATCCCTTCACTATGTGGTGTGCCCATAAGGCCTTTATAAGGGGCATTCTAATCCAACTGAGCTCACGGGTCAAAAGGCAGAGGACACAAAAGTTAGACTCCCTTTTGTCTGATATCAGGCAGCTAGAGGCCCAAAATAAAGCTAGTAAAGATTATAAAACGATGAATGCATTGAATAAACTTCGTTCGGATCTCAGGCTCCTACTGTTAGAGCAATATGACAAACATATCCAATACTTGAAACTGTCACACTACTCGTCCGGCAATAGGGCCGGTAAGTTATTAGCCCAGAGATTAAAAGATCGCAAAACTAAATCTAACATTCCCTTTCTAATCTGCAAGAATGATAATAGTAAATTGTATAACCCCATGAACATTGCAAATTCTTTTGCAGATTACTACTCCTCCTTATATAATCTTAAAAATGACCCAACTACCCCACAGCCCACTGAAAATGACATCCAACAATTCTTTACTGGTCTCTCTCTTCCCACCCTAACACAAGATCAACTAGACACCCTCAATTCGCCTATCACGGAACCTGAGATCCGACGGGTCATCAAGACCCTACCAAGTGGGAAATCCCCAGGCCCTGATGGCCTCCCAAATTGTTATTACAAAACTTTCTCTCAGATTCTGTCCCCGGCCCTGAGGGAAGTTTATTCTGAAGCTATGTCCTCTGCCTCGTTTCCTTCGGAGATGCTCAAAGCGTTTATAGTCACCATTCCAAAACCTGGGAAGGACCCCACCACTCCAGCCAATTTTAGGCCCATTTCCCTACTAAATACTGATGTGAAATTGTTTGCCAAAGTCTTGTCCCATAGGCTCCTCCCTATTCTCCCGTCCCTGGTCAAGCCGGAGCAGACGGGCTTTACAAAAGGAAGGCAGGCGTCTGATGCCACAAGGAGGGTTGTCAATGTTTTGCACTATGCCAAGTCCTGTCGGATGCCTTCTCTGCTGCTGTCTTTGGATGCGGAGAAGGCATTCGACAGGATACATTGGGGATACATGTCCCAGACACTCAGTAGATTTGGGTTTTCAGGTCCCATTTTATCTGCAGTTTTAGCCTTATACTCCTCCCCCTGTGCCCAGGTTTACACTTCTAATATGCTTTCCTCCCCTTTCTATATTTCTAATGGGACTAGGCAAGGTTGCCCCTTATCCCCCTCTATTTTCAACCTCCTCATAGAGCCCCTCGCTGAAAAAATTAGAACCCATCCTGGTATACCAGGTTTTATGTTTGCAGACAAACCCCATAATATAAGTCTTTTTGCGGAGGACATCATCCTTTTCTTATCCTCCCCACAATCCTCCCTCCCACATGCTCATTCCATACTCAATCATTTTAGTTGCATATCTTACTATAAAGTAAACTTCACAAAGTCCCTTATTTTAGGCCTTAACATTACCCCTCAAATTCAGCTTAGTTTACAAAATAACTTCCCCTACACATGGACGGAGTCGAGTCTACCCTACTTGGAACTGGCGGATGCTAATTACACACCCTTAATCGCCAAAATAGAGAAGGAAACACATAGACTTGCTAAAACAGAACTTACCTGGTCCGGAAGGTTAGCGTCCTTCAAAATGTTACTACTCCCTCAAATATTGTACGTATTTCGTACACTACCTATCCCTCTTAAACATACCCACTTACAGGCGCTGAATGCCATTCTTAGACGATACATCTGGGGAAATAAACGACCCAGATGCTCCAGACATCTTCTGATCAAGCATAGATCAGTGGGAGGAATGGGTTTGATCGACCTAAAGGATTATCACAGAGCGGCCATACTTACCTCGCTCAAATATTGGCTCTCTCCTTCGCCAGATATTCTCTGGTGCGGTATGGAGCAGGCCCTTAGTCCCACAAAAGATCTACGTTTACTTTTACTGTTGGACATATGGAGGCCTTTCTCTTTGTGTCGCTTCCCACTCACCTTGCAGGCCTCGTTGCTAGCATGGAGGGACTTACACGGTCTGTCGGATACATCTTCTGACAGTATAGGAGTTCCTGTACCCATAGAAATCCTACACCACATAATTCCGAACACAAACTACTCAAGATGGAAAGCTAAAGGTATTTCTTATATTGCTGATCTATACCAAGACGACCAACCTAAACTTTTCGAATTACTTCGAAAAGAGTTTACCCTGCTCCCTAGGGATTACTACGGATATTTGCAAGCAACACATCTTCTCAAATCATTGGGGTCCTCTCGAGTTCATATTCACATCCTTGAAAAACTATGGCGATTTTATACAACATCCCCTCCTCCTTCTAAAGGGATCTCCCTTTTCTACTCAGCTTTTCAGAACAAATCTACTTTCACAAATTCCCGTCCCCACATTAAATGGTCGTCAGACTTCGACAAAAATTTTACGCCATCTGAGTGGCAAAAAGCATTCCAAACCATATACAGATCCTCGAGGTGCGTGAATCACTGGGAACTCTCACAGAAAATAGCCTTAAGATGGTATTTGAAGCCGTACCTTATGGCAAAAATCTCACCATCCAATTCTCCCTTGTGTTGGAGAGGCTGCGGTGAGATTGCCAACATCTCACACATGTTTTGGTTTTGCAAGCACCTCTCCAGCTTCTGGGGTAGTATGTTCCGGTGTATTTCGCGCATCTCTGGGATTCTAACACCTTTGAGTGCCGAACTAGCAGTCCTAAACCTGGGTATTGAGAACTTCCCCCCCTACTGCCGCACAGTGATTACGCATCTGCTACTGGTGGCCAGATTATTGATCACTAGAAACTGGAAATCTGATCGATCCCCCAATATTTCAGAGGTTCTTGACATCACTAGACAAAACTACATATTCGAATCCCTATTAGCTGATAAGAATGGATCTCGGGTAAGCTTTGACAACCAGTGGCAGGTCTGGGTGGATTGGTCTAGAGTGAATTAATGTTGGAACAGATCTCTTTTCATGATGCTGATTACGAATATAAACAAAATACTACCAGATTATTGACGAATATAGTGGTAACACTTTCCGTTGGTCTCCTTCTTGCCCATCCAATCTCTAGTTTTCTAAATCTCTTCCGATGCCCTCTCCCGTCTCCCTTCCTCTCCAACCCATTTTTCTTTCTTTCTTTCTATTCTTGTTGCTTATATGGAGCTACATAATGTAGACAAACTTCTTTGGCTTCTACAATGTAGGACTGTAGCATTATCATCCTCGCTTATATGTATGTCATGATGTTGACTGTACTACACTACCTTTTGCATGTTCATTGTATGCTCTATGTGCTCTTTACACCTGTTGTAAGTATATTTCTGTTAAAACTCTTATTTTTTTTTTCAATTCGTTTTTATTAAAAGAAACATTAGGTGTGGCCAAATCAACTGTTTGGAACATCCTTAAAAAGAACCCGGAAGACAACGGAAAACAACTGTGTTGGATGACCGAAGAATTTCCCTGGTGAAGAAAACACCCTTCACAACAGTTGGTCAGATCAATAACACTCTCCAGGAGGTAAGTGTATGTGTGTCAAAGTCAACAATCAAGAGAAGACTTCACCAGAGTGAATACAGTGGGTTCACTACAAGATGTAAACCATTTGCGAGCCTCAAAAACAGGAAGGCCAGATTAGAGTTTGCCAACAACATATAAAAAAGCCTTCACTGTTCTGGAACAACATCCTATGGACAGATGAGACCAAGATCAACTTGTACCAGAGTGATGGGAAGAGAAGAGTATGGAGAAGGAAAGGAACTGCTCATGATCCAAAGCATACCACCTCATCAGTGAAGCATGGTGGTGGTAGTGTCATGGCGTGGGCATGTATGGCTGCCAATGGTAATGGTTCTCTTGTATTTATTGATGTGACTGCTGACAAAAGCAGCAGTATGAATTCTAAAGTGTTTCAGGCAATATTATCTGCTCATATTCAGCAAAATGATTCAGAATTCATTGGACGGCGCTTCACAGCGCAGATGGACAAGGACCCGAAGCATACTGTGAAAGCAACCAAAGTTTTTTAAACAAAAGAAGTGGAATGTTATGCAATGGCCAAGTCAATCACCTGACCTGAATCCTATTGAGCATGCATTTCACTTGCTGAAGACAAACCTGAAGGGAAAATGTAGGAACTGAAGACAGTTGCAGTAGAGGCCTGGCAGAGCATCACCAGGGATAAAACCCAGCGTCTGGTGATGTCTATGTGTTCCAGACTTCAGGCTGTAATTGACTGCAAAGGATTTGCAACCAAGTATTAAAAAGTGAAAGTTTGATGGATGATTGTTAATCTGTCCCATTCATTTTGGTCCATTAAAAAGTGGGAGGCACATATACAAACTGTTGTAATTCCTACACCGTTCACCTGATTTGGGTGTAAATACCTTCACATTAAAGCTGAAAGTCTGCAGTTAAAACACATCTTGTTTGTTTCATTTCAAATCCATTGTGGTGGTGTATAGAGCCAAAAAGATTAGAATTGTGTCGATGTTCCAATATTTATGGGAAAATATAAAATATTATTTACTCAATGTAAATGCGATAGCGAAGCATGCCAAGTCTTTAACCACTTCAGCCCAGGACCATTTGGCTGGCAAAAGACCAGAGCACATTTTGCGATTTGGCACTGCGTTGCTTTAACTAACAATTGCATGCGATGTGGCTCCCAAACAAAATTTACGTCCTTTTTTCCCCACAAATAGAGCTTTCTTTTGGTGTTATTTGGTCACTGCTGCGGTTTTAATTTTTTGCGATATAAACAAAAAAATAGGGCCAATTTTGCGATAATAAATATCCTCCAAAAATATATAAAAAAAACGTTTTTTTCCTCAGTTTAGGCTGATACGTATTCTACTACATATTTTTGGTAAAAAAAATTGCAATAAGCGTTTATTGATTGGTTTGTGCAAAAGTTATAACTTCTACAAAATAGGGGATAGTTTTATGGCATTTTTATTAATATATATTTTTTGACCATTCACATTTATACAGTGATCAGTGCGATTAAAAGTGCATTGATTACTGTGTAAATGTGACTGGTAGTGAAGGGGTTAATCACTAGGGGTCGCTGTAGGGGTTAAGTATGTCCTAGGGAGTGATTCTAAAGCCGCGTACACACGTAGCGGTATGTCCGACGTACTTAGTCTGGCGGACTTCCCGCCAGACTGTCCGTCGGACTTTCCGAACGGGCTACTTGCCCACACACGGCACTTTTTGAGCGGACTAATGCGGCGTACTAAGTCCGCCGTACTATCCGCCCTACTTTTGAAATGAACGGACTCGCCCACACACGCAGAGGAAAGTCCGCTCATTTCGAGCGCGTCTCCAGGTAGGCGGGGCCCGCGAAGGAGACGTCGCTGGCCCCGCCGCCTGGTATGGACTTAAAGGGGAACCCCAAAGCCGAAAAAAATCGGCGTGGGGTTCCCCCCCAAGTCCACAACAGACCCTTGTCCGAGCACGCTACCCGGCCGGCCAGGAAAGGAGGGGCGAGCGAGCCCCCCCCTCCTGAGCCATACCAGGCCGCGTGCCCTCAGCATGGGGGGTGCCTTGGGGAAGGGGGGGCCGCGCGGCCCCCCCACCCCAAAGCACCTTGTCCCCATGTTGATGAGGACAAGGGCCTCTTCCCGACAACCCTGGCCGTTGGTTGTCGGGGTCTGCGGGCGGGGGGCTTATAGGAATCCGGGAGCCCCCTTTAATAAGGGGGCCCCCGGATACCGGCCCCCCACCCTAGGTGAATGAGTATGGGGTACAATGTACCCCTACCCATTCACCTGTAAAATAAAAGTACAAAAAAAACACAACACACAAGATAAAATACTTTATTGCACAGCTCCGGGGGTCTTCCGTCTTCGGGGGTCTTCTCGCCGGACTCCTCCGCTATCTTCTTGTAGCTCTTTTGCTAGCGGAGGAGTCCGGCTTTCTTCCTCGCCGCCGGCCTCTTCTTCCGACTTCGGGGGTCTTGTCCCCCTCTTCAGTTCTTCTGCCAGGCCACCGCGCCTTCTTATAGCTCTTTTACAGGCGGTGGCCCAGTCTTCTGTCGCCGCCGCCGCCTTCCGTTCTTCTTCTTCTTCTTCTCCAGGAGATGTTGACTCGACGATCTCTCCGGCCGCAATGCCAGGGACGCGCTGCGCTGCCACTTATATAGGGACAAGGGGCGGTGTCACATGGGTTTATGTCACATGGGTTGGTGTCACATGGTGACCCCGCCCCCTTACGATGTCACAGTCCCGGAGGATGCTGGGACTGTCGCCATGTGACATCAACCCATGTGACCAACCCATGTGACATAAACCCATGTGACACCGCCCCTTGTCCCTATATAAGTGGCAGCGCAGCGCGTCCCTGGCATTGTGGCCGGAGAGATCGTCGAGTCAACATCTCCTGGAGAAGAAGAAGAAAAAGAAGAAGAACGGAAGGCGGCGGCGGTGACAGAAGACCGGGCCACCGCCTGTAAAAGAGCTATAAGAAGGCGTGGTGGCCCGGCAGAAGAACCGAAGAGGGGGACAAGACCCCCGAAGTCGGAAGAAGAGGCCGGCGGCAAGGAAGAAAGCCGGACTCCTCCGCTAGCAAAAGAGCTACAAGAAGATAGCGGAGGAGTCCAGCGAGAAGACCCCCGAAGACGGAAGACCCCCGGAGCTGTGCAATAAAGTATTTTATCTCGTGTGTTGTGTTTTTTTTGTACTTTTATTTTACAGGTGAATGGGTAGGGGTACCTTGTACCCCATACTCATTCACATAGGGTGGGGGGCCGGTATCCGCGTGCCCCCTTATTAAAGGGGGCTCCCGGATTTCCGATAAGCCCCCCGCCCGCAGACCCCGACAACCAACGGCCAGGGTTGTCGGGAAGAGGCCCTTGTCCTCATCAACATGGGACAAGGTGCTTTGGGGGTAGGGGGGCCCCCCTTCCCCAAGGCACCCCCCATGTTGAGGGCACGCGGCCTGGTACGGCTCAGGAGGGGGGCGCTCGTTCGCCCCCCCTTTCCTGGCCGGCCGGGTAGCGTGCTCGGACAAGGGTCTGTTGTGGACTTGGGGGGGACCCCCACGCCGATTTTTTTCGGCGTTGGGGTTCCCCTTTAAGTCCATACCAGGCGGCGGGGCCAGCGACGTCTCCTTCGCGGGCCCTGCCTACCTGGAGACGCGCTCGAAATGAGCGGACTTTCCTCTGCGTGTGTGGGCGAGTCCGCTCATTTCAAAAGTACGGCGGACTGGCATACACACGGCCGGATTGTCCGCCGAAATGCGAGTCCGGCGGGAAGATTGGAGTGCAACACGGCATTCTAAGTCCGCCGTACTTTCGGGTCAAAAAAGTATGCCGGAGGCTACACAAGGGGAGATTGTCTGCCGGACTTTTCCACCGGATTGTTTGATCGTGTGTACGCGGCATAACTGTAGGAGGGGGGGAGCTATGTGTGACATGACACTGATCACCGCTCCCCATTACAGGGAGCGGTGATCAGTGTCACTAGGCAGTGACACTAGCATTTCCCCGTTCCACTCTGAGAGACGATCGCCGGTATTCCCGCAGACATCGAGTCTGCGGGACTCGCGATCACACTCACGAAGCTCGCGGCGGGTGCGTCCGCAAGCAGCTTCTTAAAGGGCAATGTACGGGTACATTGATATGCCTGTATGTGCCCTTCTGCTGACGTATAGCGGCGTGAGCCGGTCCGCAAGCGGTTAAATCGTGTTTACCCATTAAATAAAATTTTTTTAAAAAACAGTATTGAAAAATATCCATAGGTGCCGATTTAAAAGCCTTTACGGCTCATCAGTTTAGAGTTAACCAGGTGCTGAAACTATTGCTCTCATTCTGACGTTAAGCCCTGGTTCACATTGATGCTACTTTGAAATTGAAATACTTCACTTGAAGTAGTGCAATTTAAAAGTAGCAAGGTCAGCACGATTTCAGGTGCTACTTGATAGACGCCTGTGTAGCTTCATGCACAGATGTCTATTGCAGTCGCACCTGAAATCTGCAAAAGTAGTACAGAAACCACTTTTGCAAATTGGTGCACCACACTGATTAGAACAGTGCCATTGCCTCCAATAGACTGCAACTTGTTATGCGATTTGATCTCTCAAATTGCTCCAATGTGAACCTATGCTCACAATGATATATCACACATCTGGTGTGACTGCAGTTTACATGTGTGCGCACCGTGGGCTTGTATTTGCGCAACAGCAATTAAAAAAAAATAATACTTTTTAATACATTATAATTTTTTTACATTTATGTGAGTGAAATTCACCAGAGACCACACTCTGGAACAAGTTAAGAAGTTTTCTTTATTTGACTCGTACGAGGAGACAAGTTACAACAAATGGATAGCTATTTGCCTATTGGTTTTGACCTCTATGACCCGTGCAATAAGGTAGCATACAAAGAGTTCAGCCTTATGAGCTCCTATCTGTCTAACATTTGTAGCGCTTGCATTTATATACCCTTTTACAAGCCTTATCTTAATCATCTATCCTGGATATGATTGGTCGCTAAGATCTAAGTCAATGTAACTATCCATAAATTTGACACCTGTTCTATAACCAGATAAACTTAATTATTCCCATATGTTCATTAACCCCCCTGACGGTATTCCCGAGTCTGGCTCGGGGTGGATTTTTTATACCAAAAGCGGTATCCCCGAGCCAGACTCGGGACTGCATCGCTGGATCCAGGAGGATGTTTACTTACCTTCTCCCTCGGATCCAGCGTTGTCTCCCCGCTGTACGAGCGAGCCGTGTCTCGCTTGATCTATCACGGACCCGATCTCCGTGCCCTGCAAGCGTTGTGACGCATGGGGACGGAGATCGGTGCCAAATTCAAAAAGTGAAACACACAGTATACATACAGTATAATGTAATCTTACAGAATACATTGCTGTATGTAAATATTTCACATCCCCTTTGTCCCTAGTGGTCTGCCCAGTGTCCTGCATGCAGTTTTATATAATAAAAACTGTTCTTTCTGCCTGGAAACTGGAGATTGTCCATAGCAACCCAACTGTCACTTTACATCAAAAATGGTTTTAGACCAGCTAGAAAACAGCGATAATAAATTGGAATCACTCGCAGAATTGAGTGATAGCGATTTGTGGGGAGACCCGTCATCAAATACTGAAAAGTAATGACAGTGACAATTCTGCAACTGAGCAAATTTCAGTGTTTTTGATTTGCTTACATTATTGAATAATTTTTATTATTGTTATATTATTATTTGGTACAATTATTTATAGTTATTTATTATATTATAATTTATGATTTCATTTTTCAAACTTTATCATAACCGGGATGTCTGCTAGACTCTGGTTTGGACAGATTTAAGAGAGTTATTCCTAAGAATATACTACAATATAAAACGCCAAATTTTCATGCAAAATAATGGTACCGCTTTTAGCACCTAAAATCCGAAATAATCGTACCGCCAGGGAGGTTAAAGTGATTTATAACTGGTTGTGTCCAATTAAAAACACCTGTGTAGAGACAGTCTGGCACCCTACTGTGTTAAATCAGACCTTCCTCATCTTGATAAGGTTTAACTTCAAGGATTGCAGATTTACGACTTTGAGAAAATGAACCAGATGTGTTGTGTGTGTTATTATATAGTCCTATGCATAAACGTACTGTATCGATATATATATATATATATATATATATATATATATACACACACATACAGTGGTGTGAAAAAGTGTTTGCCCCCTTCCTCATTTCCTGTTCCTTTGCATGTTTGTCACACTTAAGTGTTTCGGAACATCAAACCAATTTAAACAATAGTCAAGGACAACACAAGTAAACACAAAATGCAATTTGTAAATGAAGGTGTTTATTATTAAAGGTGAAAAAAAATCCAAACCATCATGGCCCTGTGTGAAAAAGTGATTGCCCCCTAAACCTAATAACTGGTTGGGCCACCCTTAGCAGCAACAACTGCAACCAAGCGTTTGCGATAACGTGCAATGAGGCTTTTACAGCGTCCTGGAGGAATTTTGGCCCACTCATCTTTGCAGAATTGTCCTAATTCAGTTACATTAGAGGGTTTTCGAGCATGAACGGCCTTTTTAAGGTCATACCACAACATCTCAATAGGATTCAGGTCAGGACTTTGGCTAGGCCACTCCAAAGTCTTCATTTTGTTTTTCTTCAGCCATTCGGTGGTGGACTTGCTGGTGTGTTTAGGATCATTGTCCTGCTGCAGAACCCAAGTTCGTTTCAGCTTGAGTACACGAACAGATGGTCGGACATTCTCCTTCAGGATCTCTTGGTAGACAGCAGAATTCATAGTTCCTTTTATCACGGCAAGTCTTCCAGGTCCTGAAGCAGCAAAACAGCCCCAGACCATCACACTACCACCACCATATTTTACTGTTGGTATAATGCTCTTTTTATGAAATGCAGTGTTCCTTCTACGCCAGATATACTTGGACACACACCTTCCAAAGAGTTCCACTTTTGTCTCATCGGTCCACAGAATGTTGTCCCAAAAGTCTTGGGGATCATCAAGATGTGTTGTGGAGAAATTGAGACGAGCTTTGATGTTCTTTTTGCTCAGCAGTGGTTTTCTCCTTGGAACTCTGCCATGCAGGCCATTTTTGCCCAGTCTTTTCCTGATGGTGGAGGCATGAACGCTGACCTTAACTGAGGCAAGTGAGGCCTGCAGTTCCTTGGACGTTGTTGTGGGGTCTTTTGTGACCTCTTGGATGAGTCGTCGCTGCGCTCTTGGGGTAATTTTGGGCGGCCGGCCACTCCTGGGAAGGTTCACCACTGTTCCATGTCTTCCCCATTTGTGGATAATGGCTCTCACTGTGGTTCGCTGGATTCCCAAAGCTTTGGAAATGGCTTTATAACCCTTTCCAGACTGATAGATCTCAATTACTTTCTTTCTCAATTGTTCCTGAATTTCTTTGGGTCTCGGCATGATGTGTAGCTTTTAAGGATCTTCTGGTGGACCTTACTGTGTCAAGCAGCTCCTATTTAAGTGATGCCTTGATTGTGAACAGGTGTGGCAATAATCAGGCCTGGGTGTGGCTAGAGAAATTGAACTCAGGTGTGGACAACCACAGTTATAGTATGTTTTAACAAGGGGGGCAATCACTTTTTCACACAGGGCCATGATGGTTTGGATTTTTTTTCACCTTTAATAATAAACACCTTCATTTACAAATTGCATTTTGTGTTTACTTGTGTTGTTCTTGACTATTGTTTAAATTGGTTTGATGTTCCGAAACACTTAAGTGTGACAAACATGCAAAGGAACAGGAAATGAGGAAGGGGGCAAACACTTTTTCACACCACTGTACATATATACCAAGCCAACTACTTATTCAATATTATCTAATTATTAACATACACATACACATATACACACACACGCACGCACGCACGCACACACACACATATACATACATATTTCCTTAACTTGTTGCTGACCGCCGCCTGTCAAATGACGGCCAGGCGGCGCAGCTCTTGTGGCGGGAGGGCGTCATATGACGGCCTCCCGTTTAAACAGGGAATGCACGCGATTGTGCACGCATCCCTGTTCCCTCGGTGGTGGCGTGTCACGGAGACACCGTTCACCACCGGGGGTGGTAAACAGCCATTGGTCATGGCTGTTTACCACGTGATCGGCCGTGATGAAGTCACGGCCGATCACAGCTAGTGCCAGTATTGTGTGAACGGCGAATGCGCGGGATCGGGATCGCACTGCTCTTCACATCGTTGGTGGTGTGTTCCCCCGGGAACACAGCTCGTCACTGATGCCGGTAAACAGCCATCGCCTGTCACCCATCAGTGACCGCCAGCCATTGCCTGTCAACCATCAGTGACTGCCATCCATCGCCTGTCCCCCATCAGTGACCGCCAGCCATTGTCTGTCACCCATCAGTGACCGCCAGCCATTGCCTGTCACCCATCAGTGACCGCCAGCCATTGCCTGTCACCCATCAGTGACCGCCAGCCATTGCCCGTCACCCATCAGTGACCGCCAGCCATCACCCGTCACCCATCAGTCACCGCCACCCATCAGTGACCACTAGCCATCAGCCATCACCTGTCACCCATCAGTGACGGCCAGCCATCACCTGTCACCCATCAGTGACGGCCAGCCATCACCTGTCACCCATCAGTGACCGCCAGCCATCACTCGTCACCTGTCACCCATCAGTGACCGCCAGCCATCAACCGCCACCCATCGTGACTGCCAGACATCAGTGGCCATCACCCATCATTGACCGCCAGCCATCAGTGACCATCACCCATCATTGACTGCCAGCCATCAGTGACCATCACCCGTCACAGTCCGTGGCCTGTCACACCGTCATCACTTGCCACCCATCGCACAGCCCATCAGTTAACGTCACCTGTCACACAGCCAACAGCGTCATGGCTAAAAGAGTATACACCAGTGAGGAGGCGTTCCAGATCCTCTCCATGACCGATGAGAGCAACGGGGAATTCTCATCAGATTCCAATTGCGATTCTGATTCCGAATCAAATTCGGCATTTAACCCGAATAGTGAATCGGAAAATGATTCGGTCCCTCCTAAAAGGGCAAGACCCTCTGAAAATCAGGATTATATTCCCAGGCCCAGTACCAGAGCTCCTGCCAGCAATAGGCCCCAAAGAAGAAATTCTCAGGCCCAGTACCAGCGCTGCCGTCAGCATTAGGCCCCGGGAACAAATGCCTTGTACCAGCTTTGCCTCCGGCGATGGGCCCCACCAACAATTGCCCAGACCCAGTACCAGTGCTGCCACATCACGCCTGAGTACCAGCACAGGAAATTCCAATCCAACTACTAGAGTGTCACATCGCCCAAGAGCCAGGGCCTCTACATTTATGCCAGATGGTCTTGCCAACCCAACATGGCTGCCTTCCGACTCGGCATCACCAAGTATTCCCCCTTTCACAGCACAGCCAGGTGTGCAGACCAACACCCAAAATTTTTCAGAGATCGATTTTGTTCATCTGTTTTTGCCCAACACATTTCTGCAATTAGTTGTGGACCAGACAAATTTATATGCCCAGCAGTATATTGCCAATAACCCCCACTCATCATATGCCCGTCCCTTTGAGTGGAGAGATCTCAATTTGGAGGAGTTCAAAATTTTTATGGGCCTCACCCTGAACATGGGGATTACAAAAAAAAATGAAGGACATGCCTATTGGTCCACCCAACCCATTCATCACATGGCTATTTATTCTGCCGAAATGTCCAGGTCCCGATACAAGAAGATAATGCGCTTTCTTCACTTTAGAGACAACACCGAGTGCCTTCCCCACAATCATCCAAATTGTGACAAGTTATGTAAACTTCGCCCACTGATAAATTTATTTTCCCAACAATTTTCAGAACTCTATGTCCCCGATCAAAATATATGTGTCGATGAGTCCCTGGTACCCTTTGCAGGCCGGCTAGGAATAAAGCAATATATACCTAGCAAAAGGGCCAGACATAGAATAAAATTATACAAGCTGTGTGAGAGAACCACGGGATATCTGTATGAGTTCCGCATATATGAAGGAAGAGATTCCCAGCCCCAGCCCCCTGAGTGCCCAGCCTACATGGGCACAACTGGAAAGATTGTATGGGACCTGGCATACCCACTTCTGAACAAAGGATATCACATATACCTTGATAACTTTTACACCAGCCTGCCCCTTGTCAGACACTTATACCTTGCAAAAACCCTGGCCTGCGGAACCTGCAGAACCTGCAGAAAAAATAGAACGGGCTTCCCACAATCACTGGCAAACAAAAAGCTGCGAAGGGGGGAAACAGCATTACTGAGATGCAACGAAGTGCTGGCCTTGAGGTGGAAGGATAAAAGGGACGTGCACATGATGTCCACCATCCATGAGGACACTACAATTGAGGTTCAAAGAAAACAAGGTCCCATTGAAAAGCCAACGTGTGTCCAAGATTATAATCTCTACATGGGGGGAGTGGATTTCAACGATCAAATGATTCAGCCCTATTTGTCAATAAGGAGGTCCCGATTCTGGTACAAGAAAGTAGCAATCTATCTAATCCATTTGGCCATTTATAATTCCTACGTAGTCTACACCAAATCCATGGAAAGCCCCGCCCCCTTCCTAAAATTCATCGAAGAAGTTGTCATGTCCCTCATCTATCACCAAAGACCCCCCCAGAAGACCTTCGCTCTGAGGCTGTTTGCCGACTTCGTGAGTGCCACTTCCCCTTCAGAATTCCACCATCTGAAACAGGCCGAAGACAGCAAAAAAAATGTCCCGTGTGCACCAAAAAAGGGTTTCGAAAAGATACCAGCTACTATTGTCCCCAGTGTCCCTCCCAACCTGGCCTTTGCATTGGTGAATGCTTCCAACTTTATCATACATGCCTAAAATATTAGCCCATATTTTTAACCATTTCCCCATTTTCATCATCTGTGCTCACCATTTTTCATGCTTCCCCAAATAACCATGCCACTGCCTTCCATGTGAACTGACCCTGGCCTGTTTTTTGACTTTGCCTCTGCCTACTGTTTGGACTGCTTCTACATGAACTAACCCTGGCCTGTTTTGCGACTATGCCTTTGCCTACCGTTTAGATTGCTTCCACGTGAACTGACCCTGGCCTGTTTTACCAACTACGCTTATGCCTACCCCTTGGACTGCTTTCACGTCATCTGACCCTGGCCTGTTTTATGGACTATGCTTTTGCCTACTGCTTGGACTGATCTGTTGCCCTGCTACTCTAGGACACAGGGGTCTCACATGTGAGGTGCTCCATAAATGTTTTTCCGGATGGAGGAAACAATTTTTATTGTTTTTTTCCGGTTTTCGGAATAGGGTCGAAGTCTCTACCCCTGTGTCCCTGTGCACAGGTCTTACGTGATTGCGGCCCTCAGCCTGCCGCTGACTTACTGCCACCATGCCTCTGCCTGCCGCATGAACAGACCACACCGCTACCTGGACTATGCAAATAATTAGCTGTAGCAAGAGGCAGTATGTTTATGAAGGGCTGGAGAGCGGTGCGATAATGAGTGTCTGCAGGTAACAGTGTACCAGGACCAATATTATGGCTGTGCTGGCTGTCTCTGCCTGGACAATTTCTATGGATTGCCGTGCTGACAATATCCTTGTGCTGACTATAGACAATATTTCTGCCGGCTGCCTTGATACTTACCATTGCTGTCGCTAAGCACATCCCTGCCTGCTGCCTGGACCAGTGCTCTGGTGGATACTACTAAAAGCACAGGTAATGCTTTTTATTTTACCCTTTCCACAATAGAATTTATTTTGGATTGTAATTCTTAGTATGTACATGCTATGTGTTAGAAATATGAAGGGCCTTAAACCGTTTGTTTACTGCGTTCAGGCCCCTCACGTTATACGACACACAATTTACTATTATCATACTAGAACCCGGATAATGCCCTTGAGAGAGATATTGAGAGAATTGGAGCAACTTAATGCAGAGGTTGTGTTCTTACAGGAAATGCACTTAACCCATTAAAGTAAAATAAGACTGTTCCCCTAAGGTACCCAACATGGTTCTATGGAGATTCAATTTCAAGTAGAACAAAGGGGGTAGCGGTGGGGCTGGGCCGGGATATACAATTTAAGGTAGAGGGTAGGATGGGAGACCCGGAAGGGAGATTCCTGTTTTTAAAAGGGAAATTATGGGGAATAAAATATACCTTGGCAAACATATATAGCCCAAACAAGAACCCAATAATATATCTGAGAAAGATACTGAGAAAACTATGGGATTTTAAGGAGGGGAGGGTGATTGTGGCAGGAGACCTGAATTTTCCGATGAACCCGAGACTGGATAGTTCGTCCCATGCACAGGAGAAAGGAAACGGACCGCGGAATGGAATTAAACAACAGATGGCGGAGTTTCAGCTGATAGATGTGTGGAGGATGCAATACCCGAAGAAACTAGATTATTCGTTCTACTCCCCTGTGCATGGGACATACACCAGTATAGATTATTGGCTGGTGGAACACCAGCTATTGGAGGAAGTGGTAGATACGGACATCAGAATTAGGACCCTGTCAGACCACGCACCCATAACTATGAGAATTAATATCCCAGAGGTAAAGAAACCCCTGTTTACCTGGAAACTCAATAAAGATTTATTAGCTGTAGAAGGAGAGGAAATAATAGGAAAGGAGTTGGATTTTTTTTTGCCTCAAATGGGAAGGATGAGATGGCGGAGGCCCATAAGGCTTACATAAGAGGAATATATATTTCCCTTGGGCCAAAAAGAAAAAAAGAAAGGAATAATAAGGTAAAGGAATTAAGAGAAGAAATTTGAAGATTAGAATTAAAACACAAAATAGAGAAACAAAATGGAAAAGAGACAGACACAGGTGTTACAATGGAATTTAGCTATTAAAAAATTAGAGCTAGAGGAAATAATAGAGCAAGAAGTAAGGAGAGAATATCATAAAATAGCGAAAGAGCGATATATGTTGGGAAATAAGAATGGTAAGAGCTTAGCTAGGATACTGAGGAAAAAGAAAGCAAAAAATTATATTGAGAAAATACTAGATAAAAATAATGAGATCAAGCATAAGACTAAATATATAGCAGAGGTATTTAGAGAATACTATGAGCAATTATATTGGGTCAGAAAAAAGGAGACAGAACAACAAGAGAACATCAGAAAGGGGAAAACTAAAGAATATATAATAAACGCCAAGGTCTCTAGATTATCACAGGAAATAGCACAGGAATTGGAGTCCCCTATAACAGTGTCCGAAGTAAACCAAGCAATAAAAGAAACTACAGGAGGGAAAAGCCTGGGCCCGGATGTCTATATAATAGAATACCTTAAGAAATTTGGGGAAATATTGTCACCAAGGTTATGTGCATATTTTAATGGCCTAGGTATAAAATATGGTTTGGGTAAGGAAGCCTCTCTAGCAATCATTTCTACAATATTGAAAGAAGGGAGTGAGGGTTTGATATGTTCAAACTATAGACCAATCTCATTGTTAAATAAATATTAATAAAAATATTAATAAAAACATTAGCTACTAGAATGAAAAAATTTGTCCCGAACTTGGTCCACCCAGACCAAGTGGGGTTTGTGGGGGGCCGAGAGGGAAGGGATAATGGAGTGAGGACACTATTGATTCTCCAGAAAGCCCAAGAGAGCAGAATCCCCAGTCTAGTTCTGTCAATAGACACAGAAAAAGCTTTCGACTGAGTAGACTGGGGATTCATGTTGGGCACGCTGAAAGAAATGGGATTTGGTACCCGAACCCTGAGTTGGATAAAGACACCTTACGAGTGTCCAATGGCAGTGGTAAGGGTAAACAGCAATTTGTCTGACCCCTTCAGGATGTACAATGGGACTAGACAGGGCTGCCCACTTTCACCCATACTGTTTGTGTTGACTTTAGAACCACTGTTGGAGACAGCGAGGAAAAATCCTGATATAGGAGGAATTGAGCTCGGGGAAGAGACACATAAGGTAGCCGCATTTGCGGACGATGTCCTATTTTATGCGACGAAACCTAGAATCTCCATGCCAAATTTGGTAAAGAGTATCGAGCAGTATGGAGATTTTTCAAACTTTAAAATAAACTCAAAGAAACCAGAGGTGTTAAATGTCAACACGAGCAATAGGGAAGAACAGGATATTAAGGGTGAATTTCCCTTCCTATGGAAGAAGGAAATTAAATATCTAGGTATAAAGTTGGCAGCCTCATTAAAGAAAATCTATGAGATAAACTATATCCCCCTACTGGATGAAGTAAGAGAAGACACGAAAAAAATAATGATGAAACCATTGTCCTGGTTTGGCCGGATAAATGCCCTCAAGATGATCATACAACCAAAAATATTATACAAGTTACAGATGTTACCAATATATATCCCTCCAGTTTATTTCAATACCATTAAACATTTAATAACCAAGCTCATTTGGAAAAATAAGAAGCCTAGAATAGCCTTAAAGGTATTACAATTGGGAAAAGAGAGGGGAGGTTTAAAGGTACCGGATTTTAAGAAATACTATGAATCTATAGTATTAACACGGGTGGTGGAGTGGACAAAATTAGATAATGAAAAGAGATGGGTGGCAATAGAACACAGCTCTGCAGAGACACGACTAGGAAAGGAAATTTGGATACCCCCAAAACACAGATCACTAGGACCAACAACACTTGCACTCACAAAAAACATCTTTAGAATATGGGATGGAATTCATAAACATAATAAGTGGAAATACAATTCCCCATTAATGGCATTAAAAGAAAATAATTTATTTCCACCGGAGAAGAGCACTATGGGAGGACATTGGATTAGAAGAGAAGACATTCAATTGAGACACATAATAAATGCGGGTAAAATGATGACTTCAGAAACACTACAGGAGTATATGGATATAGATGGATGGCGGTACCTCCAGCTCAGACATTTTGTCTCATCATTGCCACAACCATTGAGAAGTGGAGAAGATCTTCTGTGTGAAGGGAAAATAATAAGAGTAAATATCTCACAGATATATAAGATGCTGGGAGAAATGGATGAGATGGAGGTACCTATATATATATAAAAAAATGGGAAGAAGAAATAGGACCACGAGGGGAGAAACAGAATATAGAAAAAATCTTGCACCTAACACACGGGACATCTAAAAATCTTAACACAATAGAAATTAATTACAAAAGCCTTGCTAGGTGGTATAGGACACCAGACATGATGAGGAGATACCCGGAAGAGCAACTCGGGATGTGCTGGAGAGGGTGTGGACAGCAAGGGAGTGCGGCACACATCTGGTGGGATTGCCCAAAAATTAGAAAGTACTGGAGGGAAATATTAGCTCTAATAAAAATAATAACAGGAACTCAGGTACTAGAAAACCCTTGGACGCGTCTCTTTCATGGTACAGACACCCAAACTCAAAAGTAAAAAGAGGCCCTCATAGGAAATTTAATAAATGTAACAAAGAGCTTGATCCCAAAAAATTGGAGACAGGTGGAAGTCCCAAAACTGAGGGAATGGATAGGAAAAGTAGAAGATATGTATAGAATGGAGGGATGGGAAGAGGACGAGGAGAGTGGAAAAAAGAAATTCCGAAAGAAATGAGAACAATGGAAACTGTTTAAATTAACGAAGAAATATAATGAGGTAGTAGGGCTATAGGGGGGGGGGGGGAGTAGGGTGCATATATATGTATATATGTTTTATACTTTTGTATGGAAAAAACATTTAAATAAAGATAAAAAAAAAGAAATATGAAGGGCCTTCAAAAATGATAGGTTGCCAGGAAACTATATGTCATTTATGCTCCTAGAACGTCTGATGGTGCTACTTGGATGTTGGGCCTTTGTATGTGGCCAGGCTGTGTAAAAGTTTCACACATGTGGTATTGCCATACTCAGGAGGAGTAGCAGAATGTATTTTAGGGTGTCATCTTTGCTATGTACATGCTATGTGTTAGAAATATCTGATAAATAGACAACTTTGTGTAAAACAAAATGCGTTTTCATTTTTTCCCACATTTTCCAAAAACTTCTGGAAAAAAATGAACCGTTCAAAAAACTCATTATGCCTCATAGATTATACGTTGGGGTGTCTGCTTTCCAAAATGGGGTCATTTTGGGGGCAATTCCATTGTCCTGGTTCTCCAGGGCCTTCAAAACTGTAATATGTGGTTGAGAAATAAGATGTGTCATTTATGCTCGTAAAACGCCTGAAGATGCTTCTTCAATGTTGGACCTTTGTATGTTGTCAGGTTGTGTAAAAGTCCCACACATGTGGTATCGCCATACTCAGGAAGAGTAGCAGAGTGTATTTTGGAATGTAATTTGTTGTATGCATTGCATGTGAGAGAAATAACCTGTTAATATGACAAAAAAAAAAAAAAAAAATATCTTAATTTTGCAAAGAATTGTGGGAAAAAATTACAACTCAAAAAAAATCATCATGCTACTTACTTAATACCTTGGAATGTCTACTTTCTAAAAAGGGGTCATTTGGGAGGGTATTTGTACTTTCCTGACTTGTTAGTGTCTCAAGAAATGAGATACACCTGATATACTGAAGGCCTGATCAGATGTGATAAATTTTCAGTGATTGGTACCATAGTTTGTAGACTCTATAACTTGAAAAAAGACCAAAATAATTTACACTAATTTAGGTTATTTTTACCAAAGATATGTAGCAGTATAAATATTGGCCAAAATTTCTGAAGAAAAATTACCAATTTGCAAAAAATGTTGATGGAAAAAAAGAAAAAGGCATTTTTTTCACAAAATTTACGGCATTGTTTATTTATAGCACAAAAAATAAAAAACCCACTAGTGATTAAATACCACCAAAAGAAAGCTCTATTTGTGTTAAAAAAGGACGCAAGGTTCATATGGCTACAGTGTTGCATGACTGAGTAATTGTCATTCAAAGTGTGAGAGCGCTGAAAGCTGAAAATTGGTCTGGTCAGGAAGGGGGTGTAAGTGCACTGTATTGAGGTGGTTAATCAATGTATTTTAACAGTTTAATGAGGGTTCAAGTTATGTACTACACATAACTTTTCCGTATTCCACCTAAATATTTTAACCACCTGTTTTCTTATTTGTCTGATTTATATGCATTTCAAGGACTTTGAGACAATTCTATATAACTTAAATCTATTCTAATGAACTTTCATTCAGTAAACTATAAAAGTATGAAAAAGAAGCAGAGAGGTCATCTAAAGTTCAACATTTTCTATATCTACGAAATAACATATATTGGTTAATATGAAATTCTACTACTTTTAAGCAATCTTTTGCAAACAAACATAAATTATTATAAAATAATAATCTAAATTCTCTAACAGTTTACTTGATTGTTATTATAGGGGGTTAATAAACCCCCACATCATAGCAACTTGGATGGGCATTTTGTTCCCTTTTTACTTTCATGGGGGTTCTAACCTTCAAGAAGGAGTTCCTCCTTCCCTTTCTGAGCCCAATTCGAAATGCATTGACTTTCCAGAATGGAATAAATCTATAGACACTGTTTATGAGCATTATCATTGATATCTCTACCAGCGAAGCACTTATCTACCGTATACCAGCTGTTATTTCCATGCTGGGGTGGGGTAATTGTTGGTATCAGATTGAATATGTTTTGAGGGTGTTTTTTTGCTTTATGCTATGGTTTTTAACCATTTTAAGAAAAAAGGAATAGAAATTTTAACAAAGCAGCCTCATGTTGTGTCGATAAAATCCACCTTTTTATATATAGGTTTCCCATTTATCCTTTTGCTTATATATGGGATGTGGCACGGTGGAGGTCTACTAAGTTTTTACAATTAACAGCTTGTTTTAGGTTCATCGGCTTTCTTTTCTTTGTCCTGTCTGCCTGTTACTGCTGTTTAGCTGTATTGTTGCCCACCCCTCAATTGTTGTTTGGGGACATCACATGGTCTATTATTCGATTCTTATATCCTGTACTGTACAATAAAGATAAGAGAATTCAGATCTACCTGTAAATTCTATACCTTGGAGTACAGTATAGGAACACAGGTCAAAACCCCCACCCTTCTCTGTGATCTGTTTATTGCTTGCTAACAAAACTGGAGCATCATGCAGTGGGCAGGGTTATTTGGGGAGAATAGTCCAATCACCTGAATGTAGTGGCATATAACTCATGCTCTATTAAATGGATTCCTGTGTCCTGTACTATATTCAAAGATACAGAATTAACAGGTACCTCAAATCTCCTCTTTTTGTTGATTTTGACAATAGATCTCTAATGTAAGGCTCTTTATGTTTCCTAAAATTAAGTTTATCATCAATTAAATTGAAATAACAAAAGTTATGGAAAAGTTATATGGTACAGAAACAATGGTGTAAATACAGAGTATATGTATAAAGTAAAACGCCACAATCACAGCTTTTATATAGAGAATGTATAACCCAGCTATTTAACCAGTTCCCGACCAGCGCACGCCAACAGAATGGCATGGGCAGGCATATTGGCGTACAGGTACGTCCAATCTTTAATGCCGCCCTGCCATCGCAAGCGCCCCTGTGAGTCCGGTCACGGGTCCCGCGGACTCTATCGCCGCGGGCATACCCACGATCGTCTCACGGGGCGGCTGAACGGAGAGATGCCGTTGTAAACAGCATCTCCCCTTTCTGCCTAGCAACAAATGATGCTGATCTCTTCTCCATGTGATTGGAGCAGAGATCAGTGTTCACTAAATGAAAGCCCAGCCCCCAACAGTTAGTAACACACCCCTAGGAACACTTAACCCCTACACTGCCACCCACTGGTTAACCCCTTCACTGCCAGTGTCATTTACACAGGAATCACTGCATTTATATAGCAGTGATTGCTGAATAAATGGCAATAGTTCCAGAAATGTGTCAGAAATGTCCGATGTGTCCGCCATAATGTTGCAGTCACAATAAAAATCGCTGATCGCCGCCATTACTAGTAAAAAAAATTATTAATAAAAATGCCTAAAACTATCCCCTATTTTGTAAACGCTATAACTTTTGCGCAAACCAATCAATAATCGCTTATTGCGATTTTTTTACCAAAAATATGTAGAGGAATACGTATGGGCCTAAACTGAGGGGAAAAAAATGTTTTTTTATATATTTTTGGGGGATATTTATTATAACAAAAAGTAAAAAATAATTTTTTTTTTTCAAAATTGTTGCTCTATTTTTGTTTATAGCGCAAAAAATAAAAACCGCAGGGATGATCAAATACCACTAAAAGAAAGCTCTATTTGTGGGAAAAAAGACGACAATTTTGTTTGAGAGCCACGTCGCATGGCCGCGCAATTGTCAGTTAAAGCGACGCAGTGCTGAATCGTAAAAAGTGGTCTGGTCTTTGGCCAGCAAAATGGTTCGGGGCTGAAGTGGTTAAACTGAGCCAGTGCTCGGGTTTAGTATTGTCTCATCTACAGTGTTTTCCGTGAGACTTGTCATCTGTTAACTGCATCTTATACCAGTTACCTACCCAGATTGTCCTGACCATCTGTTGAAGAGCACAACAGTTTTTAATATTGGACATTTCTGGACTATTAATGATTGGTTATATAAGCCACCAGGACACTGCTGGTGATCATCTTGTTTTACAAAATGTTTATTGGGTTTTTACAGGGTAAACAGAGGGAGGATTGTCAGAAAAGCATATAAATGTTACGACAAGGGCTTTGAGGAAGGGATGGACACAGCTTTGCTTCAAGACATCTGAAGGTCCATAACTTACACAGGAGATGAGAATACTATAAATGTCAGTGGGAAGTGTTCCCTATCAGCGGGTATGATTGCCTCTGTAGGGGAAAGGGAAGGAAAAGTGCCATTCTGCTCAGGAGGGTAACACTAGGGTAAAGAGAGAGAGAGCAGGTATAGATGCAAACAGCAGAAGAGGAAAAAAGAAAAGAACTGAAATAAAGGGAGGTCCAGAAGTAAAAACTTGACTGGGGTGCGCAAGAAGGAGAGAAGAGGGACATTATAGCTTAGCCAAGGGTCCCAGACCTTCAAATATTCTGCATGAGAATCTTAAAGGATGGAAGTGAACCATAGTTCCCATGAGACCTGTGTGTCATCTGAGGAGGCTTCATACATGGTGGAATATTTGGGCTTTTCCGAAAAGCCTTGTTGGCCTCCATGAATTCATGCCAATGGGCTGGAATGGTGGGGAGCCGAATCTGACTAGAGAAAGCCTGGGCAACTGAGAAGGGTTTGGAGTTCAAATAAAGATGGGACAAATGGTGTCAGAACTCTGCCAGGATTTCCTGAGAATAACTTGTTAACCTGTATTGTCATGTTCGGAGGGCTAAAGGTTTGTTCTGTGGTGTGAGACAATGTAGGTCGTTTCACTAGAATGGAACCTGGGTTGTTGCCCTAAGCATAAAATTTCTGGTTAATCCAGCACAGCAGCTTCTCTTAGATATCGGTGAAGCAAAAAGTTCAATTCAGTCTCCACCTTCTCCAGGTGGAGTTTGGTTGTGGGAGTAGAGTTCAATTTGTGGATTTATGAAGCTTTCTCCAGTTTTGATACCAGTTAGGTCCTGCATTGTTCCCTCCTACATCATCTCTGGGAGGCAATCTGGATAAAGTGGCCCCTAACAACCACCTTGTAGGCTTTCCAGACTGTGGTTGGCGATGAGACTGCATGAGTGTTTTGATGGAAAAAGTCTAGGGTAACAGGCCGTAACTTCTCTACAACCTCAGGGAGTGAAATTAATGAATTGTTAAGCATCCAGTCAGAGGGCCTGGATTTCTGTAGTAGGGATCGGTAATTACCATGGGATCAAGGTCCGACCAAAACACAGAAGCAATTGGTGCCTTCAGCAGTTCAGAGAAGAAAGATCAATGTACCCTTATGTGGTCGATAGGTGTATAGAGGTTGTGGGAGGATAAAAAGTACATGCATTTCCTCAGTGTCGAATCCAGTTCCGGCCAGGCATCGACCAGTTTTGTCTGGGTGTAGAGGTCGAGGAAGCGGATAGAATCAGGAGTGGGTGAGCGTGGAGAGCTGGAGAATTTGTCTAGGATTGGGGGAGTTACCAGATTTGAGTCACCAGAAAGCAGAATTATCCCCTTAGCGTGAGAAGTCAAGAGCTCCAGGAGGTGGGGTAGGAAAGGGATGCTGGAAGTGTTTGGAACATAGTACATGAGTAGAGATGGACGAACTTCCGACGGGACATTTCGCGAACGTGAACCGCGAACGCGGCCGAAAAGCGGGCCCCATTGACTTCAATGGCAGGCGAACTTTAAAAACCTACAGGTCATATTTCCAGCCACAAAATAATTACTAGCTGTGCACACATAGTCCCACCACATGGCCACTGACATAACACATGTATGAAGTGAATCTGGGATCGACAAATACAAGCATTCTTTTTTTATATGTGAAATTTTGACAATTCAGTACTCAGGAGCGCATGAAGGCAATGGAGGAGAGGAAAGGTCAGGGTAGGCTATGACGAGGGTGCAGGAGATGATCACCAGCACCGTGATATAGAGCACTGACACCAGCGCCGTGATATAGAGCACTGACACCAGCGCCGTGATATAGAGCACTGACACCGGCACCAGACTGTACCTATATACTGTACACCTATACCAGTCCTTAAAAGGACCTTTGTGGACCTAATAGTAATATCTAGTGATTAAACTGACTGTCCCTGCTGCACACAGCATCCTGTCCCTCCCTGCACTGACAAAAGACAGGCTCATACCAGCACAGCAGTGCACTCAACCCTATATACTGTACTACACCTATACAAAAGGACTTTTGTGGACCTAATAGCTAGCGATTTGTGTCACTACAGTCTCTCCCTGCGCCATACAGTGTCCTGTCCCTACACTGAAATAAGACAGAATGTAAAAAGGCCGCCAGATCAGGTCTATTTATAAGGTAGGGGGAATGTCCACTTGTCCATGTGCTGAAATTTCTCACTTGGCTGTCCTGTACCCCATGATGGATGTGTCATCATGGGTCAAAGTTCTTTCAGACTAAACACATATGTCCGCCGATCGGGCGAATCGCGAACACGCAAAATTTGCCGCGAAACGACTGCATGAGGATATAGCAAAAGGTATCTACCTTGCAGATCTTGCAATTGTTTGTGGCAAATAAACAAGAGGCTCTTGCAGAACATTGTGATGATGAAGAAGCAGACTAGCAGCTCGGCTAGACAACAGACTATAACCGACCAGAAAAGACCGATTCAACACCAGTAACTCTGCATACGACAAAACGGGTTGCTCCGAATGCAACCAGTGGGAGGGAGTTAATGGAAGATAAGGCAGCATGAGGAGGTTGCAGATGGAGAGAGGGGAATAAGTGGAAGAGATTCACATCTAAAGATAGTGCACTTTAAAAGGGAGGAGGGAATTAGGTGTGGAGCAAACATAGCAGACCATTTTGTAAACCATTTGAAAAGAAACATATCAACATTACACAAGCACTGAGTGGGTGTCTGCCCAGCCCAGAAATCAAAGAGCAATTAGTAAATAGACAACTGCATTCACGAGCTAAGCCCTACATCAGCAAATCTAGGTTCTCGATCAAATTAGTGGATAATTAGATACAAATTCTGAGGAAGGTGCCCAGAGAGGACGAGAAAGTCAGCATAGTATAGTAACATGGCCAGGCTCCGAATCCCACTGGGGTCATGTAGAGTATAACATCAAGTGTACCGGTGGGATGATAAGTGCCATACAGGGAAACAATCAACTGCTGTGGATTGCCACAACCCGATGTGGGTAGGTCTCCCTTGGGCATCTGATCCCGAACCTAGGCCAGTCCTGGGTAGTGATGAGTTAAAGAGGAAGTAAACCCTGATGAGTTTACTTCCTCTTTCATTCCCTGCAAAGGCAAAGCATAATGGACTACTATGCATCGCATAGTAGCCCATTATGTGTCACTTACCTGACACAGGAGCCAGCGAAGTCACCGCTGTCCCCTGTAGTTCCGAGCGTCCATCTTCTTGGTGGGGTCTCGCAGCTCCGCCGCTGTCATCGGCGAAGCCGCGATGACGTCACTCCGGCGCATGCGCACGGGAGCCGACTCGCATGGCAGCTCCGTCTCGGAGAATGCCGCGCTCAGTGCGCCTGCGCGCTGCGCCGTAGACAGCAGTGCCTGTTTTCGGGCAAATATCTCCTAAACCATATACAGTGGTGTGAAAAAGTGTTTGCCCCCTTCCTCATTTCCTGTTCCTTTGCATGTTTGTCACACTTAAGTGTTTCGGAACATCAAACCATAGTCAAGGACAACACAAGTAAACACAAAATGCAATTTGTAAATGAAGGTGTTTATTATTAAAGGTGAAAAAAAATCCAAACCATCATGGCCCTATGTGAAAAAGTGATTGCCCCCCTTGTTAAAACATACTATAACTGTGGTTGTCCACACCTGAGTTCAATTTCTCTAGCCACACCCAGGCCTGATTATTGCCACACCTGTTCACAATCAAGGCATCACTTAAATAGGAGCTGCTTGACACAGTAAGGTCCACCAGAAGATCCTTAAAAGCTACACATCATGCCGAGACCCAAAGAAATTCAGGAACAATTGAGAAAGAAAGTAATTGAGATCTATCAGTCTGGAAAGGGTTATAAAGCCATTTCCAAAGCTTTGGGAATCCAGCGAACCACAGTGAGAGCCATTATCCACAAATGGCGAAGACATGGAACAGTGGTGAACCTTCCCAGGAGTGGCCGGCCGCCCAAAATTACCCCAAGAGCGCAGCGACGACTCATCCAAGAGGTCACAAAAGACCCCACAACAACGTCCAAGAAACTGCAGGCCTCACTTGCCTCAGTTAAGGTCAGCGTTCATGCCTCCACTATCAGGAAAAGACTGGGCAAAAATGGCCTGCATGGCAGAGTTCCAAGGAGAAAACCACTGCTGAGCAAAAAGAACATCAAAGCTCGTCTCAATTTCTCCACAACACATCTTGATGATCCCCAAGACTTTTGGGACAACATTCTGTGGACCGATGAGACAAAAGTGGAACTCTTTGGAAGGTGTGTGTCCAAGTATATCTGGCGTAGAAGGAACACTGCATTTCATAAAAAGAACATTATACCAACAGTAAAATATGGTGGTGGTAGTGTGATGGTCTGGGGCTGTTTTGCTGCTTCAGGACCTGGAAGACTTGCCGTGATAAAAGGAACTATGAATTCTGCTGTCTACCAAGAGATCCTGAAGGAGAATGTCCGACCATCTGTTCGTGTACTCAAGCTGAAACGAACTTGGGTTCTGCAGCAGGACAATGATCCTAAACACACCAGCAAGTCCACCACCGAATGGCTGAAGAAAAACAAAATGAAGACTTTGGAGTGGCCTAGCCAAAGTCCTGACCTGAATCCTATTGAGATGTTGTGGTATGACCTTAAAAAGGCCGTTCATGCTCGAAAACCCTCTAATGTAACTGAATTAAGACAATTCTGCAAAGATGAGTGGGCCAAAATTCCTCCAGGACGCTGTAAAAGCCTCATTGCACGTTATCGCAAACGCTTGGTTGCAGTTGTTGCTGCTAAGGGTGGCCCAACCAGTTATTAGGTTTAGGGGGCAATCACTTTTTCACACAGGGCCATGATGGTTTGGATTTTTTTTCACCTTTAATAATAAACACCTTCATTTACAAATTGCATTTTGTGTTTACTTGTGTTGTCCTTGACTATTGTTTAAATTGGTTTGATGTTCCGAAACACTTAAGTGTGACAAACATGCAAAAGAACAGGAAATGAGCAAGGGGGCAAACACTTTTTCACACCACTGTATTTGCTTGGAGGGCAAACCGGTGGAGAGGACAACGTCACTTATGTGCACATGTCTCCAGCGGCACGGGCATACGGACTCGGTCCGTTTCAGGGAACAATGGGAAACGTCGCTCCAGACCTGCTTTACGGACCTGCAGTGGCAAAACGCATGTAGTGAAAACTCTTATAAGCTATTGTCACAATGGTATGCCACCCCAGAGAAAGTAAAGAGATGGTACCCTGCTTCCACGGACCTTTGTTGGAGGTGTGGTGAGGCTAAAGGAGACATGTTGCACATATGGTGGAATTGCCCCCGGATTTCTGTATTTTGGGGAAAAATCTGTGATCTAATTTTACGCATTACGAACACGACCCTACCACTGACACCGGCGTGTTGCCTGCTACATATCTCTGATTGTCCCCTTGGTAGATACAAAAGGTCCTTAACAAAGCACCTCCTTATTGCCGCTAAGTCCCTGATTCCTAGGTATTGGAAGTCGACCTCAACCCCATCAGTTGGAGAATGGCTGAGGGAAGTTAACCGTATATTTGCAATGGAGGAGACTCTGGCTATAGCTAATGAATCTTCTGAAAAATTTCACAATACTTGGTCCCCATGGGTTCAGTTTAAATATTCAGATGCATTTGATAGCTTGTCCACGGGTTGAGGGGTTCCTCGACTTTAGTGGATCGTCTAGCTAGGCCTTTGTCTGCCCATATTGGAAGGCGTTGGTGTGAACTCCTCTGTGAAGGTTGCCTTGAAACACAGTCTTGCTCCTTCTTTATTTCCATTTCTTCTCTATTTTTTTTTTCTTTTTTTTCTACCCTCCTTTATGTCCCCCTATACCTCCCCCCACCCCCTTATTAAACACGTATCCTACAGATAAGTTGTGCTATCAGTTCTCAGGATATTGTACTGTTTAAGTAGGTGCTGTTACATAGGTCTTTCCGGTATTCCTTTTTTACGAGTGATGTTACAGTTGGTTTCAGATCCTGAGTCCATGATTACGTCAAAGTTACCAGAAGACATTTATAATTGTTATGCAATATTTGTTTACTGACACTGCATAATGTGATTTCTTTTGCCTGTTATGTGACTTCACGTGAATAAAAAATTTTTATTGGGAAAAAAAAAAAAATGAAAAGATATAATAAAATATTCACAAAAATGTGAGGGGTGTACTCACTTTTGTGCGATACTGTATATATTCAACTCTTTTAAACCATTCCCTTATTGTGGGTCCTTCTGGATTAAGCCTTTTTTTGGTATTACTCCTTTGGCTGCATTTAACAAAAATGGAACGATTGTATTCTTATACGGGTTTATTGTATTATTTGTACTGTGAAATAGGCAACTCCACAAGTCGTCTCATACCTCTGTTTCAGTAATCTCAACTATCTTTTGCCACACTTCCCATCAATATTCCTGCATCTTTGGGCATTTCCCCCATATGTGGATCATAGTGCCCTGCAAATTACAGCTTCTCCAACACAATGGAGATTTCTCTGGTTGATAGTTATGTGCTTTAACCAGGGTTATATACCATCTTGCCAGACATTTATAGTTCATCTCAATGGTGTTAATATCTACCGAATAACTGTTTACAGCTCTCAGTATTTTATTTAATTGTTGATCTGTTACTTGTGTATCTGATTCCCTTTCCCATTTTCTGATGAATGGAGGTATTTTCGGCTCCGCTATATCCGTAATTATTTTATAAATCTGTGCTATACTGTGCTTAATAGGCTCCCGCAAGTTACATAGCTTTTCAAATGAATTCAGCTTTTCTTCTGATCTGATCAGTTGTGGAAGCGTTGACACAAGATGCTTTAGCTGTAAATATTTCCACAGTTTTTCCAATCCTCCCTTGTGTTTCAATTCTTGGAATGAGTCTAGTTTTCCTTTTTTTATAATATATTTTACCTGTGTATTTTTAACCCAATCACCAAATTGTGCCCTGTTCCCTAGTAAAAAAAATAAAAAAAAAATAAAAAAAAAGGTTTGTGCCCGTGAAATTAAGGGTGAATTATATTCCATGTATTTCCATTTTTTCCATATATTTCCATTTTGCTTGTCGATACAATCTATCCCAAACTTGGAAAACATTTCTAGTTAGTTCAGGGACTTTTCTATTTAGTGATCTATAATTTATGTGGGGCCCAAATTCTTATCTAATTGTGTTTTACTCAGTGTGTTCTCTACCTCCACCTATCTTTTTTTATTAAATCCTCTCCTTGCATAGGCTCTGGTAGGCAGCGTATTCTCAAGTTTTTCCTTCTCTGTCGATTCTCCTGATCGTCCAATTTATATGCTTGACGATTCATTTATTTATTTGACGGTATTTTCTTTCACTTGTGTCTGTTTACCGCTGGGCTCCTTGTTGCTTTTCTACACTGCCTTCTTGGGTCATGTACTTTTTTATTGGACCAGGGCTTAGGCTGGTTTTAGGAGATTTTACCACAGCGCCTCTTCTTTCTGTCCCCCCCCCCATATTGTTCACTTCTTTGTTCTTCTCTGCACCCCTTCCTTATTTACTGCCCTTCTTTTGTATTTCCTCAATTACTGTTTTATTTTCTGCTTGTTTTGCTAGTGTATGGTGGTGAGCCGTTTAACCCTTAACAGTTTAATATTCAGCAGTGCAATAACTCAGTATCACCCCTGCAGTCCAAATATGCTCTGTTCATTTAGCAGTCTGTGTGTGTACAAATAAATGGTACTCACCACTCTTTTAGTCCATGTGGGTTTAAGTGAAGCCAAAAGAAAGGGGTTAGTCTCTCTTCCTCTGAGGGGCTTCTTAATGAGGGGGAGTTTGGGGGGACCTCCTTGTGAGTCTGCTCCGCTTGCTGCTCACCGGTCCTTGGCACACCAGCCATGGACACTTTGGCCGCAGTCCCTCTAGGTATCACCTGCCACTCTGCTTTCCTCCCGGGTATCTCCAAGCACTGCTGAACTGCTTGGGGCGCTTTCATTTTCTCCTCCGGTGAAAAGCACCCTCACAACTAATGCTTCCACCACCATGTTTCATGGTGGGCATGGTGTGTTCAGGGTGATGCACAGCGTTTGTTGTCTGACCACACATAGCAATTTGCTTTTAAGCCAAAAAGTTCAATTTTGGTCTCATCTGACCAGAGCACCTTCTTCCACATGTTTGCTTTGTCCCCCACATGGCTTTACGCAAACTGCAAACGAGACTTATTATGGCTTTCTTTTGCCACTCTTCCATAAAGGCCAGATTTGTGGAGTGCACATGTCATAGTTGTCCTGTGGACAGATTCATCCACCTAAGCTGTGGATTCCCGCAGCTCCTCCAGAGTTGCCATGGGCCTCTTGGCTGCTTCTCTGATTAATGCTCTCCTTGCCCGGCCTGTCAGTTTAGGTGGACAGCCAATGTCTTGGTAGGTTTGCAGTTGTGCCATACTATTTCCATTTTTGGATGATGGATTGAACAGTACTCTGTGAGATGTTCAAAGCTTGGGATTTTTTTTTATAACCCAACTTTACCTTGCTTTAAACTTCTCCACAACTTTATCCCTGATCTGTCTGTTGTTTGGTCATTAAAGGTTCTCCAACAAATCTCTGAGTGCTTCAAAGAACAGCTGTATTTTTACTGAGATTAAATTACACACAGGTGGACTCTATTTACTAATTAGGTGACTTCTGAAGGCAATTGGTTCCCTTAGATTATAGTTAAGGGTATCAGAGTAAAGGGGGCTGAATACAAATGCATGTCACACTTTTCAGATATTTATTTGTAAAAAAATGTGAAAACCATTTTTCATTTTCCTTTCACTTCACAATTACATGCCACTTTGTGTTGGTCTATCACATAAAATCCCAATAAAACACATTTATGTTTTTGGTTGTAACATAACAAAATTTGGAAAATTTCACGGGGTATGAATACTTTGTGCAAGGCAACCCGAGGAAACTCTCAATTGGTTTCAACAAAAGAAAATAAAGCTGCTAGAATGGCCCAGCCAATCACTTAACTTGAATCCAATAGAAAATCTATGGAAAGAACTAAAGATCAGAGTTCATAGAAAAGGCCCATGGCACCTTCAAGATTTGAAGACTGTGTGGAAGAATGGGCCAAAATCACACCTGAGCAATGTATATGACTAGTTTCTAGGCATCTTGAAGCTGTCATTACCAACAAAGGATAGAAAAATGGTGGCACGTTAAATACTTATTTTACCCGGTGTCTGTGTGTGTGTCTCTGTGTGTGTGTCTCTGTTTGTGTGTCTCTGTGTGTGTCTGTGTCATTTTTCATGTTTTGTTGCCTCACAACCTGGAATTAACATGGGTTGTTTGAGGATTTGCATCATTTAATTTACAGAACACGCCCACAACTTTGAAGATGTGTTTTTTTTTATTATTATTGTGAAGCAAACAACAAATAGGACAAAATAATAGAAAAAGTCAGTGCATAACTATTCACCCCCCTAAAGTCAATACTTTGTAGAGCCACCTTTTGCAGCTATCACAGCTCCAAGTTGCTTTTAGTTAAGTCTCTATGAGCTTGCCAACATCTTACCATTGGGATTTTTGCCCATTCCTCTTTGCAAAACTGCTCCAGCTCCCTCAAGTTGGATGATTTGTGCTTGTGAACAGAATTCTTTAAGTCTGAACACAGATTTTCTATTGGATTGAGGTCTGGGCTTTGACTAGGCCTTCCCAACACATTTACATGTTTACCCTTAACCACTTAAGGACCGCCTCACTCCGATATACATCGGCAGAATGGCACGGCTGGGCATAATCACGTACCGGTTCGTGATTCTTTAAGTGTCCAGCTGTGGGTCAGGAGCGCGGCGGCGCGCTCCCGACCCGCTCCTGTGCTCCGTGACCATGGCCGTGGGACCAGCGGACCCGATCGCCGCTGGTGTCCCACGATCGGGTCACAGAGCTGAAGAACGAGGTGAGGTCTGTGTAAACAAACCTCTCCCCGTGCTTCCCTGTATGGCTGTCACCGATTGTCTCTTCCCTTTTATAGGGAAGGACGATCAGTGACATCACAAGCCAGGCCACGCCCCCCTACAATAAAAAAAAATCACGTCATACATAACCCCTACACTGCCCCCTAGTGGTTAACTCCTTCACTGCCAGTGTAATTTACACAGGAATTAGTGCATTTAAATAGCATTGATTGCTGTATAAAGGACAATGGTCCCAAAAATGTGTCAAAAATGTCTGATGTGTCCGTCAAAATGTCGCAGTCACAATAAAAATCGCTGATCGCCGCCATTACTAGTAAAAAAAAAATATATTAATAAAAATGATATAAAACTAGCCCTATTTTGTAAACGCTATAACTTTTGCGCAAACCAATCAATAATCGCTTATTGCGTTTTTTTTACCAAAAATATGTAGAAGAATACGTATCGGCCTAAACTGAGGAAAAAATTGTTTTTTTTTATATATTTTTTGGGGATATTTATTATAGAAAAAAGTAAAAAATATTGCATTATATTTTTGTTTATAGCGCAAAAAATAAAAACCGCAGAGGTGATTAAATACCACCAAAAGAAAGCTCTATTTGTGGAAAAAAAAGGCGCCAATTTTGTTTGGAAACCACGTCGCACGATCAAGCAAATTGTCAGTTAAAGCGACGCAGCGCAGAATCGCAAAAAGGGGCCTGGTCCTTTGGCTGCAAATTGGTCCCGGGCTTAAGTGGTTAAACCACTCAAGTGTTTTAGCAGTGTGTCTGGGGGTCATTGTCCTGCTGGAAGGTGAACCTCCATTCTACCCTCGAATCACACATGGGGTGGTACAGGTTTTGCTCAAGAATATCCCTGTATTTAGCACCATCCATCTTTCCCTCAACTCTGACCAGTTTCCCAGTCTCGACTGCTGAAAAACATCCCCACAGCATGATGCTGCCACCTTCATGTTTCACTGTAGAGATGGGTGTTCTTTGGGTGATGTGATGTGTTGGGTTTGCACCAGACATAGAGTTTTCTTTTATGGCCAAAAAGTTAAATTTTTGTCTCATCCGACCAGAGCACCTTCCTCCATACATTTTGGGAGTCTCCCACATGCCTTTTAGCAAGCTCAAAACGTGCCATTTAGTTTTTTTGCTGAAAGTAATGGCTTTCTTCTGTCCACTCTGACATAAAGCAACTCTATGGAGCGTACAGCTTATTGTCATCCTATGTACAGATACTCCAGTCTCTGCTGTACAACTCTGCAGCTCCTCCAGGGTTACTTTAGGTCTCTGTGCTGCCTCTGTGATTAATGCCCTCCTTGCCCTGTTTGTGAGTTTTGGTGTGCGGCCGTCTCTTGGCAGGTTTGCTGTTGTGCCATGTTCTTTCCATTTGGTTATGATAGATTTAATGGTGCTCCTAGGGATCATCAAAGATTTGGAGATTTTTTTTTATAACCTATCCCTGACTTGTACTTCTCAACAACATTGTCCCTTACTTGTGTGAAGAGTTCCTTTCACGAATTATGTGACTTCTGAAGGTAATTGGTTGCACCAGAACTTTTTATGGGCTTCATAACAAAGGGGGTGAATACATACGCACATGCCAATTATCAGTTTTTATTTTTATTTCTGAAAAATAGTTTTATGTATATAGTTTTCTAATTTTACTTCACCAACTTAGACTATTGTGTTCTGATCCATCACATATAATTCAGATTAAAAAAAACATTGAACTAAAGGCTGTAATGTAATGTAAAGGTGGTCTCCTGAAGAGCATGCACTATGTTTTTTAACCACTTTCAGACCAGACCATTTTGCTGGTCAATGACCAGAGGTCTTTTTACAATTTGGCACTGCGCTGCTTTAACTGGTAATTGCGCGGTCATGCAATGTTGTACCCAAACAAAATTTGCATCCTTTTTTTCCCACAAATAGAGCTTTTTTTTAAAGGTATTTGACTGACTCTGCGATTTTTATTTTTTGCGATATAAATGTAAAAAGACCGCAAATTTTGAAAAAAAATGATATTTTCTACTTTTTGTTATTAGAAAAATCCAATAAACTCAATTTTAGTCATACATTTAGGCCAAAATGTAATCAGCCACATGTCTTTGGTAAAAAAAAAAGTCAATAACTGTATATTTATTGGTTTGCGCAAAAGTTGTCACATCTACAAACTAAGGTACGTTTTCTGGAATTTACGCAGCTTTTAGTTTATGACTGCCTATCTCATTTCTTGAGGTGCTAAAATGGCAGGGCAGTACAAAACCCCCCCAAATGACCCCATTTTGGAAAGTAGATACCCTAAGGAAATTGATAAGAGGCATGTTGAGCCCATTGAATTTTTTATTTTTTTGCCTCAAGCGATTGAATAATGACAAAAAAATATATATATTTTTTTTTTTTTTAGACAAAGTTGTCACTAAATGATATATTGCTCACACATGCCATGGTTATATGTGGAATTGTACCCCAAAATACATTCTGCTGCTTCTCCTGAGTACGGGGATACCACATGTGGTCGACTTTTTGGAAGCCTAGCCGCGTACGGGGCCCCGAAAGCCAAGCACCGCCTTCAGGATTTCTAAGGGCATACATTTGTAATTTCACTCCTCACTACCTATCACAGTTTTGAAGGACATAAAATGCCAATATGGCACAAAACCCCCACAAATTACCCCATTTTAGAAAGTAGACACCCCAAGCTATTTGCTGAGAGGCATGTTGAGTCCATGGAATATTTTATATTTGGCACAAGTTGCGGGAAAATTACAAACTTTTATTTATTTTATTTTTTTTTTTCACAAAGTTGTCACTAAATGATATATTGCTCACACATGCTATGGGCATATGTGAAATGACACCCCAAAATAAGTTCTGCTGCTTCTCCTGAGTACGGGGATACCACATATGTGGGACTTTTTGGGAGCCTAGCCGCGTACGGGGCCCCGAAAACCAAGCATCGCCTTCAGGCTTTCTAAGGGCGTAAATTTTTGACTTCACTCCTCACTACCTATTACAGTTTTGAAGGCCATAAAATGCCAAGATGGCACAAACCCCCCCCCCCCAAATGACCCCATTTTGGAAAGTAGACACCCCTAAATTTAGGGGTACACTAGTGAGACTAGGTAATAAATGGCGGGTGCCCTGAAACTATAAAAAAATAACTAACCAACCAGCGTCACCTGTAACAGTTATATGGTGATCACTGGTGAAAGGGTTAACTAGGGGGCAATCAGGGGGCTTTATGCGGTAGTATATGGGGGTCCCTGGCGCTATAAAAAGCTGCGGCGAACCTAAATACCTACCTGCCTAACTAGCGTCACCTGTGACACTAATACAGCGATCAGAAAAACGATCGCTTATTAGGCTGGGTTCACACTGGAGCGATGCGGGAACGCCACGAATCCGCGGCGGGTTCCCGCATCGCATGCCTCCCGGCGGCAGTTCACACTGCCCTATGCGAACTGCTGGGAGTGTCAGTGAAATGTTAATGACACCCCCAGATCAGTTCGCATATCGCAGTGCGATCTGCAAACTCGGATCGCATGGTGTGAACACCCATGCGATCCGATTCTGCTGCGGACCAAAAAAAGGGTCCCGTGCGAGTTTGCGGCGGGTGTGACACGAATTCAGCCATACTATCTGTATGGCTGAACTCGAATCGCACAGAGATCGGATGTGATTTGCACTGCAGTGCGGTGCGAATCACATCCGTTCTCATAAACCGCTGCAATGTGAACCCAGCCTTAGTGACACTGGCGACGGGGGGTGATCACGGGGTTAAACCTTTATTGGGGGGGTTAGGGGGGTACCTTAGAACTAAAGGGGGCTAGCCCTAACTGCCCTAACAGTTATTACAGTCACAAATGACACCAATGCAAAAAAAATGCAATTGGTGTCACTGTGACTGGGGGGACAGGGGTAATTGGGGGGGTGATCGGGGGGTGAAGGGGGGGTGTGAGTGTGCCTGGCATGTTTTACTGTGTAGTGTCGTGTTGGTGCAACTCACCGATCCTCTCTCCTCGGTGCCGGAACGAAAAATACCGACACGGAGGAGAGATTACATCACTTTGTGTTTACATTACAGGAGAGGAAGTGATGCAATGCTTCACTTCCATTCGTCAGAAGCGATCGCGAGGGGTTGGCCATGAATGAATGGCCGCCCCCTCATCCCGGATCGCTCCTGAATGGATACGGACCTCCGCTGGCGCCGATCGGGCCCCCCACCTGCGGGAAGGCAGGGACGTACAGGTACGCCCATATGCCTGCCCGTGCCATTCTGTCGACGTATATCGTTGTGCGGCGGTCGGCAAGTGGTTAAAATTAAAACTTTACCCAAAACTACAGTTTGGTTTGGGTCTGTTTACCTAAATTAGACTTCTGTGTCAGTCTAACTGGGCTGTGAGATGTTCAGCCTAGCCACAGGGGTCACTGTCTCTTGTGGCAGGCATGGAACTATGGTCTGGTTGGGCGTTTCATTTACTCTGTCTCTGAGTCAGGTCAGTGGGAGTGGCCCTCTCGCTGTGTCCTCTGGGAGAGGGCATTTAAGATGCGGACGTTAAGTGGTTTTAGGTTACGGTCCAGTATGAAGTGTTGAGTACTTGGTCCTGGTCCTCCTGACCAGCCCCCAGGAAGGCTATGGCCTGGGGTGTGGATCCACCTGACTTTAATGCCTTGGGCTGGCTGGCCCAAGGCAGGGAAACTAAAGGAGGATTCTGAGGTGGTTGGGTGCCGTCTCCGGTTCGGGAGAGACCCAGTATACTTCAAGCATTCCTGGGGAGAAGATTACAACGTTTTCTTAACAAGAACCTGGAAGGGCTGAAGTAATCGAGAGAATCTGGTCTTGTGGATATAGCCAAGCTGGTTGAAAGATCCAGGTATCCTACAAGTGTTCTACAGCTTTGTTTCCCTACGTGTACTGCAACAACGTCGGTGATAAAGACTTTGTTCCTGAGTAAACACCTTGTTGGCTGCTAGGCCTTGTGAGAGAGGGACTGTCCAACCTGAGTGTTCATCCAGCTGTGAATGGCTATTCTCTGGATGCAGTCAAAGTAAGCAAGTTCTTTAACTTTTTTGACTTTGACATGAGAGTACCTGAACTTTCCTTTCCAACCCTCTGTTCCCAAGTTAAAAGACTGTTCAATGGTTGAAGTTTGCAAATAAAATCCATTCAACTGGATCTATGGTCAGTCTCAGCGGAAGGTAATGGTAAGCCCAGAAATAACCAGCAACTCCTTCGGGGGTTAGTGCTACAGTAACAAAATAGGTAAAAAGCCAAGGTGGTGAATAATTCTGCAAGGCACTGTGTATATATACACACACACACACACACACACACTTGTGCTCATGAGCTTACATACCCTGGCAGAATTTATGATTTGTTGGCCATTTTTCAGAGAATATGAATAACACAAAAACTTTTCTTTCACTCATGGTTAGCGTTTGGTTGAAGCCATTTATTATGAATCGACTGTCAAATAAAAATAAATATGTGGCGCTAACTGCAGTAAGGAAAAGTGAGTGGTCAAGCTGAATAAAATAAACAAAAAATGGTTAATTGTATAGCTTTGTGATTGCTATCCACTCCTATGCATTTTTAGAGCTATATTGGTTGCGTTTGATTATTATTGTTTTTTTTTTTTTTATCATATGGATTTAGTCAGTCTGGTGATGTTACACTGCTGATTTTTTTTTTTTGTTTATTTATTTTATTCAGCTTGACCACTCAATTTTCCTTATTGCAGTTAGCGCCACATATTTATTTTTATTTGATTGCTTTTTGTGTTGGAACACTTTTTTATGTTTGGCAGCTTCTGCTGGTCTGCATGGATTTGCTTTAGGGGTTCACTGGTTTTACACATTAGTCTGCGTTTAGTTTACTATGAATCAACTGTGTTTACTCTTTTTAAATCATAATGAAAACAGAAACTACCCAAATGACCCTGATCAAAAGTTTACATACCCTGGTGATTTTGGCCTGATAACATGCACACAAATTGACACAAAGGGGTTTGAATGGCTACTAAAGGTAACCATCCTCATGTGTGATCTGTTTGCTTGTAATTAGTGTGTGTGTGTGTATAAAAGGTCAATGAGTTTCTGGACTCCTGACAGACCCTTGCATCTTTCATCCAGTGCTTCACTGACGTTTCTGGATTCTGAGTTATGGGGAAAGCAAAAGGATTGTCAAAGGATCTGCGGGGAAAGGTAGTTGAACTGTATAAAACAGGAAAGGGATATAAAAAGATATCCAAGGAATTGAGAATGCCAATCAACAGTGTTCAAACTCTAATCAAGAAGTGGAAAATGAAGGGTTTTGGTGAAACCAGGACTCTCTGAAAACATGCGGTGTGGCTGTTTCAAGATGCACAATAAGGAGGCACTTGAAAAAAGACGGGCTGCATGGTCGAGACGCCAGAAGAAAGCCAGTACTACACAAATGCCACAAAGAATCCCGCTTACAATACACTAAACAGCACAAAGACAAGCCTCAAACCTTCTGGCACAGTCATTTGGAGTGACGAGACCAAAATATAGCTTTTTGGCCACAACCATAAACGCTTAATTTGGAGAGGAGTCAACAATGCCTTTGATGAAAGGTACTGTGAAACATGGGAGGTGGATCCCTGATGTTTTGGGGATGTGTGAGCTACAAAGGCACAGGAAATTTGGTCAAAATTGATGGCAAGATGAATGCAGTATGTTATCAAAAAATATGGGAGGAACATTTGCATTCATCAGCCATAAAGCTGCGCATGGGATGTACTTGGACATTCCAACATGACAATGATCCAAAACACAAGGCAAAGTCGCCCTGTCATTGGCTACAGCAAAATAAAGTGAAGGTTCTGGAGTGGCAATCTCAGTCTCCTGACCTCAATATCATTGAACCACTCTGAGGAGATCTCAAATGTGCAGTTCATGCAAGACAGCCCAATAATTTACAGGAACTTGAGGCTTTTTGCCAAGAGGAATGAGCAGCTTTACCATCTGTGAAGATAAAGAGCCTCACCCACAAATACCACAAAAGACTTCAAGCTGTCATTGATGTTAAAGGCGGAAATACACGGTATTAAGAACTGGGATGTGTAAACTTTTTATCAAGGTCATTTGGGTAGTTTCGGTTTTCATTATGATTTAAAAAGAGTAAACACAGTTGAGTCATCATAAATGGCTTCAGCCAAACACTAACCATGAGTGAAAGAAAAAGTTTGTGTGTTATCATTTATATTCTCTAAAAAATGGCCAAGAAATCATAAATTCTGCCAGGGTATGCAAACTTATGAGCACAACCAGTGGCGTAACTAGAACCTTCAGGGCCCCGATGCAAGAAACCATGAAGGGCCCCCCTGAACCCCAGCCAGGGCCCTTCCCTCCGAGTCCGGCGGTGGAACTCCAGGGGGTGGTCACAGGTATGACCTTTGTGAGCCCTGTAGTTCCACCACTGGTATCAGCAGTTTTTTATTTAGTTATATTTTTACATTTTTAGGTGCCCCATTGGGGGACTGTCCCTAGGCAGGATGGGGTCCCCGTCCCCAGAAGAGATGAGGTCCTTTTCTCCAGGGCAGATGAAGTTACTGTCCCCAGGTGAGAAGGGGTCCCTGTCCCCACATGAGAAGGGATCCCTGTCCCCACATGAGAAGGGGTCCCTGTCCCCAGGGGGATATGGAGGGGGTATGTAATAGTGTGTGCTAGCTGCCTATGCTGCCGCCGACCATATGTAGAGGGGGCTGCATGGGCCCCCTGCATCACAGGGCCCGGTTGCGGTCGCGACTGCTGCACCCCCTATAGTTACGCCCCTGAGCACAACTATGTATAATATATCATATTATATATATATATATATACACACACACACACACACACACACACACACACACACTATCTCACAAAAGTAAATATACCTCTCACACGTTATTAAAATATTTACTATCACTTTTTATGTGACAACACTGAAGAAATTACACTTGCTACAACGTAAAGAGGTAAGTGTAAAGCTTGTATTTCTGTCCCCTCA
Organism: Lithobates pipiens; assembly: GCF_037356315.1. Lineage (NCBI taxonomy): Eukaryota > Metazoa > Chordata > Amphibia > Anura > Ranidae > Lithobates > Lithobates pipiens. The sequence goes on along the minus strand of NW_027507784.1, from coordinate 196,190,258 downwards.
AAATAACTCAACACACAGCCAGTCTAAACTTTTGGCAACAAAAGTGAGTACACCACTAAGTGAAAATGTCCAAATTTCTTCAGTGTTGTCACATGAAAAGATATAATAAAATATTTACAAAAAATGTGAGGGGTGTACTCTCACTTTTGTGAAAATTATTATATATATATATATATATATATATATATATATATAAATGTTTGTTTTTTACAGAGCGAAGGAAGCTACGAAACCTTGCCCAGAAATAGCAGCCAAAAGGTAACTGGCAGATGGTTCTGGCCCCCTGCTCCCCAAATCCAGAGGCCAGTTTAGCACGTCCAGCAAGAGAAACACACACCAGACTTGTCCACCACAAGGATAAGACACCTAACTCTTATGCTGAGTACACACGATCAGACTATCTGGTGGACTTGGTCCAGCGGACCAGAGTCTGACGGACAATCTGCCCGTGTGTGGGCTCCGGCGGACTCTTTTTTCTCAAAAGTCCGGCGGACTTAGAAACAAGTTTTGACTCAAAATTGTCCACCGGACTCAGCAGTCCGGCGGACAATCTGCCCGTATGTGTGCTAGTCTGCCGGACTTTTGAAATGAACGGACTTGCCCAAACACTGAGAAAAGCCCGTTAATTTTGAACGCGGCTCAAGGTAGATGGGACTAGTACAGGAGGTCAATGTCGCTGCCTCCATTGGCGAGATTGACACGTCGCTAGCTCTGTCACAGATTTAAAAGGGGAAGCCCTACGCCTCAAAGTCCATATCAGACCCTTATCCGAGCACGCAGCCCGGCCGGTCAGGAAAGGGGGTGGGGACAAGCGAGCACCCCCCCTCCTGAGCCGTACCAGGCCGCGTGTCCGCAACATGGGGGGTGCGTTGGGGAAGGGGAGCACTGCGGCCCCCCACCTCAAAACACCTTGTCCCCATGTTGATGCGGACAAGGGCCTCTTCCCGACAACCCAGGCTGTTGGTTGTTGGGGTCTGCAGGCAGGTGGCTTATCGGAATCCGGGAGCCCCCTTTAATAAGGGGGCCCCCAGATACTGGCCCCCCACCCTATGTGAATTAGTATTGGGGTACCATGTACCCCTACCCATTCACCTAGAGAAAAAAAGTGTAAAGAAAAAACACCACACTTTTTTTTAAAATAATTTATTGCACAGCTCCGGTGGTCTTCCGTCTTGGGGGGTCTTCTCGCCAGACTCCTCCGCTATCTTCTGCTAGCTCTTTTACTAACGGAGGAGCCCGGCTTTCTTCATCGTCGTCGCCACCGTCCGGGGGTCTTGTCCCCCTCTTCAGTTCTTCTTGCCGGGCCGCCACTATCTTCCTATAACTCTTTTACTAGCGGTGGCCCGGTCTTTTGTCACCACCGCCTCTTCTTCCGACTTCGGGGGTCTTGTCCCCCTCTTCAGTTCTTCTTGCCAGGCCTCTGCTTTTTTTTCTTCCAGCTCTTTTACTAGGGTTGGCCCGGTCTTCTGTCGCCACCGTCGTCGCCTTCTCCTCCTCCTCTTCTTCCTTGAGATGTTGATTTAACGCTCTCTCCAGCCGCAATGACAGGGACGCGTCATGCGGCGACTTATATAGGGATAAGGGGGGGGTCACCGGGTGATGTCCCCCTATGATATCACAGCCCCAGCATCCTCCGGGACTGTGGGGGCCCCCTTATTTAAAAGGAGCTCCCAGATTCCGATAAACCCCCAGCCCGCAGACCCCGACAACCAATGGCCAGGGTTGTCGGGAAGAGGCCCTTGTCCTCATCAACATGGGGACAAGGTGCTTTGGGGTGGGGGGGCTGCAGGGCCTCCCTTCCCCAAAGCACCCACCATGTTGAGGGCACGCGGCCTGGTACGGCTCAGGAGGGGGGGGGCGTTTTTTCAGTGTAGGGCTTCCCCTTTAAGTCCATACCAGGTGACTGGGCCGATGGAGGCGGCGACATTGACCTCCTGCACTAGTTCCGTCTACCTGGAGTCACGTTCAAAATGAACAGACTTTTCTCTGTGTGTGGGAAAGTCCATTCATTTCAAAAGTCTGGCGGACTCCCGCCATAGTCCGGCGGTTTGTCTGCCGGCAAAGTCCGGTCGTGTGTGGGCAGGTCCGCTCATTCGGTAAGTCTGGCGGACCTCCGCTGCAAAGTCCGCCGGATAGTCCGATCGTGTGGATGCAGCATTAGTGTTGGACCTTCTGAGACACTGAAGGAGTGGGGCTATGCCTTTCTGTCTATACAGAAGAAGGGCTGTGGAGACCTTATGACCGACACGTTACCCTACTCCTATGTGCATGTGTAGGTAGGAGGCAGCACATCACTCATTTAGGTCCCTTTTACCAGGATACCAAAGCAAATCTCCCTTGGATGGTTAAAGAAAAATTGAGTATTGGTATCTTTACCCACCACCGCCTACACACTAACCAAAGCTGGAAGTCACAAAACCAATAAAACCAGAAGTGATGTCTTCCCTACCTGAGGTTCTGAACAGTGATAACTGGTACAGTTCAAGGACACTCCACAACCACTACAGAACACCTCTGATAAAGTAGTACTTCTACAGCTACACTAAGCTAGAGTTTGAAGGAGGATCAAGACTAGTAGCCTGCTCATTCATAAAGGAGATTAGAGGACCAGCAAAAAAAGGGAATTTAGCTAAAACTTGAGAAATCATATCTTTTATAGCAGTGGTCTCCAAACTGTGGCTCAGGGGCTGGATGTGGCCCTTTGCTTGCCTTTATCTGGCCCTTGGGGTACTATTCCACCATCTGACACCAATGTTGGGGCACCATTCCCCCTACTGACACGCTCAATGGGGCACTATTTTGCATTTTAAAACCAATGATGGGGCACTGATGTCGGGACATTTTCTACACCTACTAGCAACAGTCCAGCCTCCCTAAAGCCTAAAAGGACAGTAAATTGACCATTTGCTTAGAAAGCCCGGAGACCCCTTTACAGTCTAGCCTGGGAATGCTTGACACAGACCACAATAACTGTCTGGAAGGTTCAGGTGGACTTATTTTTATATTTTGTCTGGATTTGTGTTTACTATTGAGGTAGCGTCCTTGAAGATGAGTAGGCAAATAATGGCTGACTGTTGACTGAAATAATTAAATTATTATTGTGTATCATATACTGTATATTATACAAGATTTATATATTGTCAACAATCTGTGCTAAGCTTTACAAAGTAAAAGGAAACATTACAGACACAAAACAAGAGCATTAGGAGGGCCCAGCTCGTGAGAGCTTATAATCTAAAAAGGAGGAGAAAGTGATATACGAAAGATAACACCTGTGAGGGAGGAACTGATGGAGAATTTAGAATTACAATTTTTAGGGGATGTGAAATAGGCTTCCCAGAAGAGATGAGTATTTAGGGATTGTCTAAAGACGAACAGATTAGGAAATAGCTGGACAGATTGGGGTGTGGAGTTACAGAAGACAGAGAAGCTCTGGAGGCAAGCATGAGAGAAAGTACAAAAGAGCTGGAGCACATCGCCCTGATGGCCCCTGATCTGTTAGTAAGGTGGATGAGTCTAATAGCAGAATTCATGTTAGACTGAAGGAGGGATAGCCTGTGTAAAGGTAAGTCAAGAAAAATATATTGGGAACAGTGGAAGAAAGAGATCATCAGGGGGTGAATTAGTATCTTTGAGGTGTTGTTGAGAGGGGAGGGGTGAATTTTGGGCATGTTACAGAGATAAGTTGGCAAGATTTGGACAGCGATTGGATGTGGAACCTGAAGAAGAGGTCAGAGCCCAGTATTATACCTAGCACCCTTGCATTAGTGGAAGGACTGAAAGTTGTGCTATTTATTTTCATGGAAGTGTCGAGGGGTAGACAGGAAGGACAAGGAAAGACAACTTACCCTTACTGGAAACATTCATACAGAAGTATACACCATAAATCTGATACACGTAAATCGTCCCAGGTTTCATGTACATTGCAATATTTCTTTCTGTCCGCTTGCCACCTCTGGAATGTGAAGCTTCATCTTCACCTCCTAAATAGGACTCTGTCTCAACAATCTTGGCACGGAGTTCTGATCCATCTGGCAGCTTACGAACCAAAATCTAATAAACAAGAGTTGAAAATAAGGTAATAAATCTTGCTCTACAGAGTAGATTAAAGTAGAATTCAGTTAGTCAGTTAGGCCAATTGGGGAGCCAGAAGGCTGGTGTCTTTCTTTAGGAGACCGAGAATATGTCTTCCTGCTAACAGAGAAGGCTCAAAACATTACACATCAGGTAGATTTTTTTTTTAGGCGAGTTGGATGCTTTGTTTTTGGGCTTGTTTAACCTGAGCATTACTACCAACACTAAGGAATAAAACGATTTCAGACAGACTTTGCAAAATAACAAATAATATGTCAGCCAATACTACACTAATAAAGATCAAGAAGCAGATTCAATTTCTGATGAGTAAAATCTGTAAAAAAAAAAGCTTTCAAAAAAGGGATACAACTGTCCTAATTGCACATGATAATTTTTCCAGGAAATTAAAGTGTGTGTTTTTCATAATCTATATTTAAAGCAGAATTCGGGGCAAATAATTTTTTTCATAATTTTAATGCTGCTTTCCTACCTTTCTAGAATATGTAGTTCATCTTCTGATTGCCTCTGTAGTTTTTGAGAAACAGCCTGTGCATTTTTTAAATAATGGGGTCGATTCCTTGTGGTTTCCAGTTTGCAAAATCACAGGCTGCTATGCCTTGCATTCCACTGGTCTTGTCATGTCCCTCCTGTAGTTCAGTTCAGCCAGCACTTCCTGCTCACTGCAGTGGGTGGACAGAGGTACCCGGTCTGAACCTCTCACAGAGGCAGTGCTCCCATCACAAGCCCAGTTGGAGCTGACAAGTTTCCTCAAACCCTTTAACCCTATACATGCTGGGATATTACACAGGCAGGCAGGGGGTACAGATCTCACTAGTGACATTAAGAGTGCACTGTGACAGCCTAGACTTCAGAGATCAGTATTAATTATGCGGAACAATGGAGACACAAAGGGGAGAGATAATAGGATTTTTAGAACAGCTTACCTGTAAAATCCTTTTCTTGGAGTACATCACGGGACACATGGCCATAGTAATTACTATGTGGGTTATAGGCCACCTTTAGGTGATGGACACTGGCACACCCTAAGACAGGAAGTCTACTCCCTATATAACCCTTCCCACTACTGGGAGTGCCTCAGTTTTTGTAGCAAAGCAATATACGTGTATTAAAAGAGGGGAGGGACCCTCTGTGCCCCGTGATGTACTCCAAGAAAAGAATTTTGCAGCTAAGCTGTCCTATTTTCTTTATTGTCTATCATGGGACACAGAGTCATAGTATTTACTATGTGGGATGCCCCAAGCAATGCCAACTGAGGGGAGGGAGACAACAAAAGTAGGGCACCATGATACCAGAGGACTTGTACTGCTGCCTGGTGACACAAGATAATTTGCGAAACGCGTAGAGGCTGCTACGAATTCTGTTTTGTCACTTCCGGTATAATGAAAAACGAGGCTTGGAACGCACTCCAAGGGTTGTGGGATGCACACCGCTATTTGGAGGGGATAGGAGTGATAGACCTGAACGCCATCCAGACGCACACGGCTGGATATGCTTGGTGCTAGCATAGGCACAGGCGCATGCGAGTTAAAAATTTGTTTTTTACTTTTTAAATAAAATTTATGATTACATACTACACTATGATGGCTATTTATATATCTTTACGAGAAAATTAGCACAAGAGGCTCTTACATACTGCTTGGAAAGGCTGTTGGTGAAATCCTTAACGGAGTGGTTATCCTAAATGAACTAAAAGGTGCATATACAGATTTATCTGGTGAGTGGCCATTGCAGCAGGTGGTGGTGAAGTCACTCGTTTGGTGGATAAAGGAAGCACTTTACATAGGAGGAATTTATTGGCACTGAAGTGATCACTCACTTAGGACATTCTTTTTGCACTGGAATTAATTACTTTTTCTGTCCATATATATTTTCTGTCCTTTTTTTCCTTTCATTCATTTTTTGGTATTGTTTACAACAATGAATTGCACTTTATATAGCAATATAGAATATATATGCCTTTATTAATTGTAAAGCGAGGAGTTTATAGGAGTATTCATTTATGCACGGCACTTTGGTTTTCATAAGGCACTGTGAAAGTATTATTTAACGAGTTGTGGTGGTAGTTAGCGCAATCCATATTACACATATACTTTTTTAAATTTGTTTACTTATACAGTGACATTCATATTAGATTGCAGCAAACTAAGATATAATCTGTTGGTTCCTTTTTGCGCCGGTAGTCCATTGTTTTTCAGACTTATACTGCTGCCTGCAGCACACTGTGCCCCAAAGGCGATATCCTCATGTCTTTTTACATCAACCTGATAGAATCTGGTAAATGTATGGACTGAAGACCAAGTTACAGCCTTGCAGATTTGAGCCATGGAGGCTTGGAGATGCACTGCCCACGAAGCACTAACAGGCCTAGTGGAGTGCGCTTTGATTTGAGAGGGTGGAATCCACATCAAACCATAAGCTTGAACAATTACTTGTCAAATCCATTTAGAAATAGTAGATTTCGATGTGCCTGTCCTTTTTTAGGACCTTCAGGCAACACAAACAAAATATCCGTTTGTCGAATCTGAGCAGTCGCCTTCAAGTAGACTTTGACTACTCTCACCACATCAAGAGAATGTAGTGACTTTTCTTCCGTAGAACCGGGTTCTGGGAAAAACTAAGGAAGAACAATATCCTGGTTTAGATAAAAACCTGACACTACCTTCGGTAGAAAGTTAGGATGAGGATGCAATACTACTCTATCCTTGTGAATAATTAAATATGGCTCTTTACAAGAAAGAGCAGCCAACTCTGATACCTTCTTGCAGAAGATATGACTACCAGAAAAAGGAGTTTCCTTGTCAAAAGGACCAAGGGAATATGTCGTATTGGCTCAAAGGGCAGTTTCTGTAATGCCGACAGAACTAAATTCAAATCCCAAGGGTTCAGGGGTGACCTAGCAGGTGGATTAAGCCGTGTTACCCCGGTATAAAACTATGGATCAAAGAATACGAAGTAAATGGTCATTGAAACAATACCGATAAGGCCGAGACCTGGCCTTTGATAATACTTAAGGCCAGCTTAATTTCTAACCCCATCTGCAGAAAGTCAAGGATTCTACCTATGACATACTTTCCAGGCTGCCAACCCCTGGATTCACACCAGGAAACATATGCCTTCCAGACTCTATAATTCTAGAGGCCGGCTTCCTTGCATTAATCAAGATAGATACCACTCAACCTGACAGCCCACACTTCAGAATGTGGGTCTCAATAGCCAAACCGTTAAATTTAGCTTTTGTAAGGTAGGATGGAATACCGAACCTTGCGAGAGTAGGTCTGGACGTGGTGGTAGGGTCCATGAGTCCCCTACCGCCATCCTTATGATCTCTGCATACCAAGATCTTCTGGGTCACAAGAATCACCAACTTCCTTTCCTGCTTGATCCTGCGAATAAGTTGTGGAAGCAGCAGAATAGGAGGTAATGCATAAATCAGTGAACGGATTCCACAGGACCACCCAGGCATCTGTTCCGCATGCTAGCGGATCCCTTGTTCTTGACAGAAAATTGTCAATCTTCTTGTTGAACCTGGACGCTAACAGATCTAGGTCTGGGATCCCCTATCTTTGGCATATTGCTCGGGGTGAAGGGACCATTCTCCCGGGAACAACTGCTGGCGACTCAAATAGTCCGCCTGACAATTTTCTACCCCTGGAATGATGACTCCCGATAGGCAAGGTACATTGTTTTATGCCCAAGTTAGGATATGATTCACCTCTCTCTGGGCTGCACGACTTCTTATGCCCCTTGGTGATTGATATAAGCCACAGCTATGACATTGTCGGATTGAATCCTGACAGGACAATTCCGTAACCTGAACGTTCAGGCCCTACGGGCCAAGCACACTGCCTGCATCTCTAGAGTGTTGATGGGCAAGGCCATTTCTGATTTGGTCCATTTCCCTTGGACGGTTGCCTCCTCCAGGACTGCTCGCCAACACGAAAGGCTGGCATCTGTTGTTACCACCTTCTAGGTAACTGGAAGGATCTTCCCTTTTGCAGATTTTTGGTTATCAACCACCAAATGAGACTCTGCCGCACCCTTGGAGACAGATACATTGGGAAATCTAGAGATCGGACTTTCTTGTTAAAAGGATACTGTTTTTCAGTAGCCTTGAATGGAACTGAGCATAAGGAATGGCCTCAAATGAAGCCACCATCTTTCCCAACAACCTCACAAAAAGCCGAATAGAAGGATTATTGTTTGCTTTAACCACCTGAATCAGTTCCTTTATGGCGCTGATCTTTGCCTGGGGCAAGAATATCTTTTTCTGGGCTGTATCTATGATCAGACCCAAGCATTATAATCTCCTTGACGGTTTTAAAGGAAGATTTCTCTAGGTTGAGAATCCAACCTAGGTATTACAGATAGTCGACTGTGGTGACCATACTTTGGTCTAAGCGGGCTACCAACTGGTCTATGAAGAGCAGATCGTCTAGGTAAGCTATAATCGTTATACCTTGGGCCCTTAATCTGGCTAGAGGAGGGGCCAGGACTTTTGTAAACACTCAAGGTGCAGTAGCTAGACTGAAAGGCAGAGCTACAAACTGAAAATGAAGATTTTCTACCTCGAAACGTAGATATTTCTGGTGAGCGGGGAAAAATCGGCACAGGTATGCATCCTTGATGTCGATTGATGCCAAAAAGTTCTCCTACTTGTAGGATGGAGACTACTGATTGGATTGACTCCATGTGAAAAGAGCGGATAATCAGGAACCAGGTTAGATCTTTGAGATCTAGAATGGGTCCGACATCTCCATTTGGTTTTTGCACCGTGAAAAGGTTTGAATAAAACTCCAATCCCTGCTCTTGCATGGGGACCACCGAGATCACTTTTTGAGACAAAAGACAGTACAATGCTTGAAAGGGAAACTTCTTTTTCTCTGGATCCTTAGGAACATTTGATCTGAGAAAACGAGGAGACGGGGACTCTCGGAACTCTAGCTTGTACCCTTGAGCTATTGAGGAAATCCCCCATTTGTCTCGATACTCTTCCTGCCAGACCCTTGAGAACTGCAGAAGTCTTCCCCCCGCTCAAGCGAGCGGGGGCGCCCCTTAATAAGGCTTTAGTATTTTGTTTTGTAGGTTTCCTCCCCCAGGACTTCTTTTGTCCCTGGGGTTGACCTTGAGGTTTACCTTTTGAACCTGACGGCAGAGGCCATTGTGACTGCCTGTAAATGAAATACCTTTACTCCTTTTCCTAACTGGCTAAAAGGGTACTTTTTCCACTAGAAAGTTTTTGGATGTATTTATCCAAATCATCCCCAAACAGCCATTCGCTGAGGAAAGGAAAACTAGCCAGGAGCTTTTTGCAAGGTGATTTGGCTGACCAATTTTTCAACCATAGTATTCTATGCATATGTACCAGCCCAAGAGTAAGGTGCGAGACCTGAAGAACAGAATCTCTCACAGCGTTTATTGCAAAACATAAGGGACCTGGTAGCTCAGCTAAATCCTGTGCCTGCTGATAAAGGGTAACCTTGAGCACCTGTTTAAACTAGTCTTTCAAGGATTGACATTAATCAATTGCTGCTACCATGTCCAGTATAATAAAGTGTAGACAGGGCAAATTAATATGCAAGAGACAGTAATAAACTATCCCCACATATACTCACATACAAACAAAGCCGGGAATCTGAGAGACTCAAACCTGAAGGCTGCCTATAGTGTCCATACCGGGAACTGTGGTAGATTGGGCCCACCAGGGAGTCAAGCGCACACACACACACATTGACAGGGATGGAGGCATGTCAGTTTCGTTCTCCTATATCCTAGAGCTGCATCGTGTTCTGGGTGCCCTCCCCCTTCACCTCCTCTTTGCTTTGGCAGGATGTGGGGTGATCAGCGGGCTTGCCCTATTACACTTCGGCGCCAGACCCCCATGCCCCACGCAGGACGCTCTTTTGGGCGTTTCTGCACTGGAATGTGTGTTGTGGGATCTCGGCTGACATATGAGGGGGTGAACACGGGTGGGAGGTTCTGCTACTCAGGTGTGCACACCCCCCCCTGTTGTGTCATGCCCACATGACGCTGGTATAGGGCCCCCTGGATAGCTCATGTGCATATAAAATCTCCTTTTGGTGTTAGTCCATTGTATCCGATATTGGTATTTGGTTTTCCCTCTTGTGTCAATAGGTAATTTTCCTTTATCCATATGCCTAGCATTTTTTGGGGTTGGGCTCCATTCCTTTTTTCTTCCCCTTTTTTCTAGCAAGTAGTATACTCTTTATTAATAGTACTTGCTTATAGTTGATTTTAGTATTTCAGAAAAAAACTAAGCCCAAACAATCTACCATTGTTTTTTTTCCCCAACAGCTGAACCTCCCCCTTGTACATCTATTAGTGTGGTACCGTGTGTGTGTGTGCTTGACTCCCTGATGGGTCCAATTTGGGCCTCCTGAGTAGTTTAACCACTTGACCACTGGGCACTTAAACACCCTTAATAACCAGACCAATTTTCAGCTTTCGGTGCTCTCACATTTTGAATGACAATTACTCAGTCATGCAACGCTGGACCTATATGAAATTTTTGTCCTTTTTTTCACACAAATGGAGCTTTCTTTTGGTGGTATTTAATCACCGCTGGGTTTTTTATTTTTTGTGCTATAAAAGAAAAAATACAGAAAATTCTGTAAAAAAAAAGAATTTTTCTTCATTTCTGTTATAAAATTTAGCAGATTAGTAATTTTTTCTTCATAAATTTTGGCCAAAATTTATACCACTACATATCTTTGGTAAAAATAAGTACAAATTGGTGGATATTATTTGGTCTTTGTGAAAGTTATAGAGTCCACAAGCTATGGTGCCAATATCTGAAAATTGATCACACCTGAAGTACTGACGGCCTATTTCAATTCTTGAGACCCTAACATGCCAGAAAAGTACAAATACCCCCCAAATGACCCCTTTTTGGAAAGAAGACATTCCAAGGTATTTAGTAAGAGGCATGATGAGTTTTTTGAAGTTGTCATTTTTTCCCACAATTCTTTGCAAAATCAAGATTTTTTTTACTTTTTTTTTTTTTTTTCACAAAATTGTCATATTATCAGTTTATTTCTCACACAGCATATGCATACCACAAATTACACCCCAAAACACATTCTGCTATTACTCCCGTGTACGGCGATACCACATGTGTGAGACTTTTACACAGCGTGGCCACATACAGAGGCCCAACATGCAGGGAGCGCCATCAGGCGTTCTGGAGCACCCAGGACAATTCTGACATTTCTCTCCTACATGTAAAAATCATCATTTATTTGCTAGAAAATTACATAGAATCCCAAAACATTATATATGTTTTTTTAGCAAACACCCTGGAGAATACAATGGTGGTCGTTGCAACTTTTTATCTCGCACGGTATTTGCGCAGCAATTTTTCGAATGCTTTTTTTTTGGAAAAAAAACTGTTTTGTGCTTAAAAAAACAAAAAAAACCACAGTAAAGTTAGCCCAATTTTTGCATAATGTGAAAGATGAAGTTACACCGAGTAAATCGATACCTAACATGTCACTCTTCAAAATTGCACAGGCTCGTGGAATGGCGCCAAACGTCGCTACTTAAAAATCCCCATAGGCGACGATTAAATTTTTTTTTACTGGTTATATGTTTTGAGTTACAGAGGAGGTCTAGGGCTAGAATTATTGCTCTCGCTCCAACGTACGCAGCGATACCTCACATGTGTGGTTTGAACACCGTTTTCATATGTGGGCGGGACTTACGTATGCGTTCGCTTCTGCATGCGAGCACATGGGGACAGGGGCGCTTTAAAAAAATAATAATAATTTTATTGTTCATTTTACTTTATTTATTTTAGTTTGACATTTTTTTCCCCAAAAATAAATTTTTTGATCACTTTTATTCCTATTACAAGGAATGTAAACATCCCTTGTAATAGGAATATGGCATGACAGGTCCTCTTTACAGTGAGATGTGGGGTCAATAAGACCCACATCTCACCTCTAAGCTGGGAAGCCTGAAAAAAAAAAAAAAAAAAAAAAAAAAAAGATTCTGGATTTGATAGTATTGGCGAGTCGGTAGAAGCACCGGAGGGCGGCGGGAGGGGGGGGGGGGGTGTCTATGGCTGGGTATTGCAGGGTATCACCGACTATGGCTGGGTATGGCTGGGTATATCAGAGTATGGCTGGGTATCTCAGAGTATGGCGTTGCAGAGCATTGCAGGATATTGGAGGGTGTTGCAGAGCATTGCAGAGTGTTGCACGGTAATGGCGGGTGTTGCAGAGCATTGCAGAGTGTTGCAGGGTATTGGTGGGTGTTGCAGAGCATTGCAGAGTGTTGCAGGGTATTGGCGGGTGTTGCAGAGCATTGCAGGATATTGGAGGGTGTTGCAGAGCATTGCAGAGTGTTGCACGGTATTGGCGGGTGTTGCAGGGTATTGGTGGGTGTTGCAGAGCATTGCAGAGTGTTGCAGAGCATTGCAGTGTTGCAGAGCATTGCAGAGTGTTGCAGAGCATTGCAGGGTGTTGCAGAGCATTGCAGAGTATTGCAGGGTATTGCAGAGTATTATTGCAGAGTATTATTGCAGAGTATTATTGCAGGGTATTATTGCAGGGTATTATTGCAGGGTATTATTGCAGGGTATTATTGCAGAGTATTATTGCAGAGTATTATTGCAGAGTATTATTGCAGAGTATTATTGCAGGGTATTATTGCAGGGTATTATTGCAGGGTATTATTGCAGGGTATTATTGCAGGGTATTATTGCAGAGTATTATTGCAGGGTATTATTGCAGGGTATTGCAGAGTTTTTGCAGGGAATTGAGGGGTTAATTTTCGGTGAGCAGCGATGTGGGCACTGCAGATGCAGCCCACATCGCTGCTGACACCGATCTCCTCCCCCTCCGCTGTTCCGATCGGTACAGAGAGGGGGAGGGAGGAACCGGCGTCATAACATGACGCCGGTTTGTTTACAAGTGATCACTCCGTCATTTGACGGAGCGATCACGTGGTAAACGGCCGCGACGAGCGGCCGTTTACCGTGATCCGTGATGCGCCGGGTCCTGTGGACCCGGCGGTCACGGATGCTCTCGAGTGCGCGCCCCAGGGGGCGCGCGAGAGCGGAATTCTGGGAGGACGTCATATGACGGCCTCCCACAGTTAAGAAACCGCCCTTAAGCCGTCATTCGGCTATAGGGCGGTTATTAAGTGGTTAAGCACATATAACATCTCCATTTGGTGTCAGTCTGTCCGTATGGCAGGATCTCTCACACACTGCATCTGCTATTGTATTTCAGTCTTCCCTGTTGTGGCAAGAGATAATTTTCTCTTATCCATATTTTCAGTATCTTTGGGGTTAGGCTCTATTCCTTTTCTTTCCCCTGCTTTTTTAGAAAGTAGTATGCTCTTTATTATTAGCATTTACTTATAGTTGATTTTTGAACTTTACAGAAATGGAGCCCAAACTCTTTAGCAATTGGGTCTTTTCCAACACCTCACCCCCATTTACACATCAAACACACCCCACATCAAACAGTGTGGAACCGCGTGTGTGTGTGTCTCCCTTTATATATTTCTCAATTTATTTAGATGCACCCGCCCCTGAGGAAGTGTTTTTTATCCACGAAGCAAGTCGGGCATATCTGAATGCATCTTATGTCTTATATAGAAGGTCTATTTGATTTTAGTTCAGTTATTACTATTATACCACTCTGTTCAAAAGTCACATAATCATGGTGGATGGTATTTTATGCCACATTGTGTAGTGTACTTTTATGTTATGATCTATTTCTAGGACAATTGTCTTTTTTTTCTTTAAATCCACTAATTTGTTTATTGCAAATTTTTTCCTTAGATACAAAAAAAAAAAAAATAATCCATATAGAACCTTGATACACATCACATTTAATAAACCATATTCACTCACTCAATATTAAGCTCCTTCCAAATCAGGGCCTAAAACATCTAACCATCTTCTCCAAATAGTCTCAAAATTTCCCTTGGCAACCTTGAAGCAAAAGAATATAATTCTCTTTTAAAAGGGTTTCTTTTATTTGCATTCTCCATTCCTCCACTGTTGGTGGGTATACGGAAAGCCATTTTTGTGCTATTAGCTTCTGTGCTTGAAACAGACTTCTTACCATTGGAATATAAGCACACTCCAGATAGTTAGATTCCTCCATTATATTTAACAAACAAATTCCAGGGTCTAATGGCAATTTAATTCCAAACAGACCATTAATAGTCTTAATTATACCCTGCCAATATCGGTGGAGTTTGGGACATCTCCATAACATATGTATTAAGTGTGGCGGGCCTCCCCTACATCGGGGACAAACAGGGGAATCTTTACGTTTCCATTTAATTAGTTCCCAACCATGACGCGTACATTTTCTGAGGCACAATGGCACTGCTGCACGAAATCTGGTACCAACGCACCCCCCGCCTTGCTCGTGACCATCGGATTTGACTCAGAACCAATCAATCTTCAGGTCCAGGCCAATGATTTATGGCCTGGACCTGCTGATCGGTTCTGGCAAATGAAAACCTTCTCCTTCCTGTAATTGTAAACACATGCAGGGGAAGCGACGTCATCTCCTCTCATGGAACGGTTTTCATTCCAGAGAGAGGAGAGGAGACATCTCACAGTAAGTTGCATGAACACTACACTAACACCAGTACACGTAGGTCACACTCGTCACCCCCTAATAGCCCCCCAGTTAACCCCTTCACTCCCTGTCAGTGTCACCCAGTGCAGTTGTCAGATTTTTCACCGATCACCTTACTGGTGTCATTTGTGATAGTAATCAGCATTAGGGCAGTTAGTGGTAGGCCCAAGTAGCTTTAGGGTACCCCCCTAACCCCCCAATAAAGGTTTAACCCCTTGATCACCCCCTGTCACCAGTGATCACCATATTAGTGTTACAGGTGATGTTGGTTAGTTAGTTATTAACTAAATAAAGGTTTAACCCCCTGATCACCCTACGGGTCATATCAGTTAGGTTTTAGCGTCAGTTAGGGTCTGCGTTGCCCCAGGCAGCGTCAGATTAGTGCCAGTAGTGCCAACACCCACGCACGCACCATACACCTCCCCTAGTAGTATAGTGTCTGAACGGATAAATATCTTTGATCTGATGAGATCTATACTTGCGTCCCCAGTAGTTTAGGGTTCCCAAAAATGCAGTGTTAGCGGGATCAACCCAGATACCTGCTAGCACCTGCGTTTAGCCCCTCCGCCCAGCCTAGCCCAGCCAACCCAAGTGCAGTATCAATAGATCACTGTCACTTAGAAAACACTAAAACACATAACTGCAGCATTCACAGAGTCAGGCCTGATCCCTACGAACACTAACAGTTTTTTTGGTAGCGTTTGAAGTAGTCGCTGACAGTCAGGTGCCTTTTTTCCTGTGAGGCTCACTAGTTGTACCAGTAAATTTATGGGCCAAAATGTGCAATCGAAGGTACACTAGTGAAGAGGCCTACACGTTTCTGAGAATGGCAGATGAGAGTGAAGAGGAAGTCACAGATCTGTCAGATTCAGGCTCAGAATACGATCTTGTAGACAGCAGCAGCACCCTGACAGATAGCTCTGACGACAGAGTAGTGGTCCCTGCCAAGGCCAGGCGTACCTGGCCCCGTTCTTCTGCTGTTGTTGAGGTGCAAGAAATGCAGGGTTCTCGTATGGGAGCAGAGAGCAAGTACTAGTGTATCCTTCTGGTGAACTGGCAAGCACCAGTGGCCTAGTACATCCTGGTTGTACATCCAGCACTGCAGTAGCACTTGATGACGTGGCGAGTCCCATAACTGCAGTTCAAGCTGGTGAGGTGGCTAGCACAAGTAGTGTCCCACAGCCACCAAGAAGACAAAAACAGGCCCATTTGCCCACCCAGTGCCCTTCCTGCTGCATTTGCCAATCCAAATTGGGAGCCCACCACTTCTGCAGCACCCGTACTTCCCCCATTCAATGGCAAACCTGGAATTCAGGTGGAAACAGTTGATTTTACGTCACTTGATTTTTATTCGCTGTTTTTCACTGACGATCTCTTGTGGACCAAAGCAATTTGTATGCTGGTCAATTCATCGCTGCTAATCACCAGTTGACCCTTGCCAGAGATTGGAGACCTATTATGGTCTCCGAATTTTAGACCTTCCTGGGGCTATCCCTCCTCATGGGCATAACTAAAAAAAAAAAGAAAAAAAAAGAAAAAAAAAAAGTGAGTTGCGGTCATATTGGTCCACTGACCCAATTCACCATATGACCATGTTCTCTGCCTCCTTAACCAGGACACGGTACGGGCAGATCTTGCAGTTCATGCATTTCAATGATACGATTGACTCTACAAAATTCGGCCCCTCGTAAAAGACTTCAACCAACATTTTGCAGTCTTGTTTACTCCCGATCAAGTTGTCTGCGTTGATGAGTCCCTGATTAAATTTTCTGGCCGCTTGCCATTCAAACAGTATCTTCCCAGCAAGCGTGCCAGTTAATGGGGTCAAGATGTATAAGCTCTGTGACAGGGCAACAGGCTATACATATAGTTTTATAGTTTACGAGGGAAGAGATGTTTACATAGAGCTGGAGAACTGCCCAGACTAAATAGCGAGCGCTGGTAAGATTGTGTGGGACTTGATGTGACCCTTATTCAGAAAGGGGTACCACTTGTATGTGAACAATTATTACACAAGCGTGCCACTTTTTAGTCACTTGTTTGATCATGGAATTGGCACATGTGGCACTGTGTGATCTAATTGCCGGGGCTTACCCCAGCGGCTTGTAGATTCCCGTCTTAGACTGGAAGGGGGGGGGGGGGGGGACCTGCTTGAGATGTAATTTGCTTGTTGTGAAGTGGAGGGATAATAAAAATGTTTTTGTTCTGTCCTCCCTTCACGCAGACACAATAGTCCCAATTGAAACGGCGACTCATGTTGTGGAGAAACCCCTCTGTGTCCACGAATTCAACCTTTGGGAAGGGTGGACCTCAACTACCAGTTGATGGCGCTGTATTTAATTGCCCGTAAGGCTAAACACTGGTACAAAAAAGTGTCTGTATACTTATTCCAATTGGCTCTGCTAAACGCTTATGTGCTATACAAAGCTTCAGGGTGAACTAGATCCTTCCTTAAATTCCAGGAAGAGGTCACAGCCCTTCTGTTTCCAGAAGGCGCTGTGGCCCAACTTCCCAATGTAAAAACAGTGAGCCGGCTGCATGGGAGGCATTTTCTGTATGTCCTCCCTGGTATCCCTACCAATCGAACATCCCAAAGATGATGATGTCTGTAGCAAGCGCGGATTTAGGCATGACACCCGCGCTATTGTTGTCTCTCCTGTCCTGACCAACCTGGTCTCTGCATCGGTGAATGTTTCAAACGCTACCACACACTAATGGGAGTAATAGCGTGGGGTACAGCACTGCATAGAGTAGGACACATTTTCACAGTGTCTCCAAAGATGCCATCGCATTTTTAGAGACCCAAACCTGGAACCGTTACAAATAAAAGTGTAAACAAAAAGAAAAAATATAAAATAAAAAACCCCAAAATAGTTGTTGTTTTATTCTTTCTCTATTCTCTCTCTATTGTTCTGCTCTTTTTTACTGTATTTTTTAACTGCAATGTTTTATTGTTACTTTGTTTTATCATGTTTTCTTTTCAGACATGTAATTCTTTTATACGTTACCGTTTACTGTGTTTTATTGTTACCAGGTATGCCATTCAGCTGCAGCACTGATTTATTTATCTTGACAGCAACAGCATTTGCTCTCACGATACATAAATCAGCAACTTCAGTGCTGTAGGAGGTGATTTCACCACCACAGTTTAAAAAAAAAAGCTGCATGTATGCCCATCATTAGAAGTGGGTGGATGCAGAGTGGCATTCTAAATGGTGGGCATACCCACTGATCAATCGCTTTTTTGTTCGGCCCACAGGCTGCATGAAAAAAAAAAAAAAATGAACATTACATTATATGCCCAACAAGGACCAGTAACATCGTACTGGTATGCTTGCTAGACTTTTAGTGGTTCTACCAGAATGATGCCTGCAGGTTTAGGTATCATCTTGGTATCGCTCTCTTCAGCCAGCGGTCAGCTTTCATGTAAAAGCAATCCTAGTGGCTAATTAGCCGCTATACTGCTTTTACAAGCAGTAAAACCACATTCCATGGTTTTCTCGGGCTCTCCTGTCCCACCGGGGGAACCTGAGAACGCCTCCAATCATCTCTATGGCCTAAAAAAACTGAAGCTACAAGCATTTCATTAGTTCAGTTTTGCTAAATATAAACAGGGCCATTGGGAAATTATCTTATCCCGATCTTGGTGTGGTCAGATGCTTTGAGGGCAGAGGATAGATCTAGAATCTAATAGACCCAGTTTAAAAAAAAAAAAAGAAGGAGTACCTGTCACTACCTATTGCTATCATAGGGGATATTTACATTCCCTGTGATAACAATAAAAATGATAAGAAAATAAAAAAATGAAAGGAACAGTGTAAAAATAAAATAAGCAAAATAAATAATAATTATATATATTAAAAAAAAACGGAGGCCCTGAAATGTCCAGATAGCACAACCCCCCCCAAATGACCCCATTTTGGAAAGTAGACACACCAAGGTATTTGCTAAGAGGCATGGTGAGTATTTTGCAGCTCTCATTTGTTTTTGAAAATGAAGAAAGGAAACATTTCATGTTTTTCTCTTTTAAATTTTCAAAACTTTGTGACAAAAAGCGAGATCTGCAAAATACTCAACATGCCTCTCAGCAAATAGCTTGGGGTGTCTACTTTCCAAAATGGGGTCATTTGGAGGGGGGGGGGCTGGTTTGTGCTGTCTGGGCATTTCATGGTCTCAGAAACTGTGATAGGTAGTGAGGAGTGAAATCAAGAATTTACACCCTTAGAAAGCCTGAAGATGTTGCTTGGTTTTCATGGTCCTGTACACGGCTAGACTGCCAAAAGTCCCACATGTGGTATCCCCGTACTCCGGAGAAGCAGCAGAACGTATTTTGGGGTGTCATTTCACATTTGTCCATGGCATGTTGGAGCATTGTATCATTTCAGTGACAAGTTTGTGTAATTTTTATTTTATTTTTTGTCATTTATCAATCACTCATGACAAAAAAATTAAATATTAAGTGTGCTCAACAAGCCTTTCAGCAAATTCATTGGGGTGTCTACTTTCCAAAATGGGGTCATTGGGGGGGGGGGGGGTTGTACTGCCCTGCCATTTTAGAACCTCAAGAAATTAGATAGGCAGTCAAACTAAAAGTTGAGTAAATTCCAGAAAATGTACCCTAGTTTGTAGACGCTATAACTTTTGCGCAAACCAATATATGCTTATTGATTTTGTTTTATTACACAAGACATGCGACTGAATGCCTTTTGGCCTAAATGTATGATTAAAATTGAGTTTATTGTATTTTTTTTTTTATAAACAAAATGTAGAAAATCTTTTTTTTCCAAATTTTTCTGTATTTTCGTTTATATCGCAAAAAATAAAAAAACGCAGAGGTGATCATATACCACCAAAAGAAAGCTCTATTTGTGAAAAAAAAAAAAAAAAAAAGAGGACGCAAATTTAATTTGGGTACAGCATTGCATGACCATGCAATTACCAGTTAAAACAGTGCAGTGCCAAATTGTAAAAAGTGCTCTGGTCAGGAAGGGGATAAAACCTTCCGGGGCTGAAGTGGTTAAATAATTTTCTCAGGAGTATAATGCGACCTATGTAAAATTAATAATTGCGTTCGTTTTTGCGTAGTTGACAATGATACTTTTGGGACCACGGACAGAGCCATTATCCAGTGGTCATCTGACAACTGTCAGAGATCTCGTTCCCACTGAGCCTTTGAGAGAATATCCACAGATTCTTTAAACTTATTATACAATACCCTATGGAGTCATGATATAAGACCTTGCTTATGCCCTTTATCCTTTAACCACTACAATACAGGGCACTTTCGCCCCCTTCCTTCCCAGCCCAATTTTCAGCTTTCAACGCTCTCGCAATTTCAATGACAATTGCGCGATCATGCTACGCTGTACCCAAATGAAATTTTTATAATTTTGTTTGCACAAATAGAGCTTTATTTTGGTGGTATTTATTCACGACTCAGTTTTTTATTTTTTGCAATATAAGCGAAATTTGGGAAAAAAAACAATATTTTCTTTTTTCTATTTTAAAATCAAATTTTGTCATAAATTTAAGCCAAAATGTATTCTGCTACATGTTTTTGGTAAAAAAAATTCTGTTAAGTGTATAATAATTGGTTTGTGTGATCACAGACATATGGACGCAAATGATCATGTACATATGTGTGCAGGTGATCACGTACATATGTGTGCAGATAATCATTGGAACATGTGATTTTAGTGGGACATATGTGGGGGACATGTATTTTTTTATTTGGGGACATGTTTTTTTTATTTGGGGACATGTGTGGTGACGTGTATTGTGGTGACATGTGTGTTTACACTGTAGGTTTATACTAGACTAGTGATCAGTGAGTAAAAAGCTGTAAAAACAGCTCATATTAACTGATCACCAGCCGCCTGCAGCGATCTGCTCTCCTCAGCGACGACTTCCGTGTGAGGAGAGGAGAGCCGATTGCCTAGCAACCGGCTGTTTGTTTACATCACATGATGGCCATGATTGGACACGGCTGTCATGTGATCAGGAGGGCCAATCACAGAGCCCTCCTGCCGATCCGAGATGCGCCATGTCCGGTTGACACGAGCGCATCGGGATCGCGCCCGCGCGATCCCCCTCCTTCTGAAGGACGTTCCTGAACGTCCAGTCAGAAGGAGGCGGCTCCCACCCGGCCGTATATGTACATTGGCCGGGTGGGAAGTGGTTAATAATGATATTATTTTAGAATGATTACATTTAAATTCAAAAGAGCGGGCCTGAGCTGCAGATACTGGAAAAACCTCTGCCTTGGAATTCCAAATTCATCCGTTATTTGAGTAAAGGATTTTAAACTATCATTCCAAAACAGTTGCTCCAAATATCTCAACCCATGTTTTTGCCATAGCTCGAACCCTTCTAGTTTCTGCAATTCCACACAATTTGCATTATTCCAAATTGGGGTATGGCATGTATAACTTGTAATATTAGTAATATTTTTCATTTCTTTGTTCATTTATCAAAAAGTTTACCTGTCAGAAACTCTATCGCTTTGGAGATTTTTTGTCTCCAACAAGGAGATCAATGTGTATTGCCTACATAGCGGTAATAGCAGGCCCTCCGTCCAGCCAAAAAATTGCTGTAATTGTGAGGCTAAAAAATAACTTGACATATGGAATAGCAAGTCTCCCCTGTGTCTTTAGCCAACATTAAGCTGGTCAAATGTATACAGGATTGTTTTTTCCACCATATACAGTGCCCCCTTGAACTTTTCAACCTTTTGCCACATTTCAGGCTTCAAACATAAAGATATACAATTTAAATTTGTTGTGAAGAATCACCAACAAGCGGGACACAATTGTGAAGTGGAAGTTCAGCGAGGATCTCTGAATGATCCAATGTTGTCCTAAATGACTGATGGTGATAAAGAGAATCCACCTGTGTGTAATCAAGTCTCTGTATAAATGCACCTTCTCTGTGATACTCTCTGCTCTTTCAACAGAACCCTGAGACTATCATGAAGACCAAGGAACACACCAGGCAGGTCCGTAATACTGTTGTGGAGAAGTTTAAAGCCGGATTTGGATACAAAAAGATTTCTCAAGCTTTAAACATCCTAAGGAGCACTGTGCAAGCGATAATTTTGAAATGGAAGGAGTATCAGACCACTGCAAATCTACCAAGACCTGGCCTTCCCTCTAAACTTTCAGCTTAGACAAGGAGAAGACTGATCAGAGATGCAGCCAAGAGGCCCATGATCACTCTGGATGAACTGCAGAGAACTACAGCTGAGGTGGGAGAGTCTGTCCATAGGACAACAATCAGTCGTACACTGCACAAATCTGGCCTTTATGGAAGAGTGGCAAGAAGAAAGCCATTTCTCAAAGATATCCATAAAAAGTCTCATCTAAAGTTTGCCACAAGCCACCTGGGAGACACACCAAACATGTGGAAGAAGGTGCTCTGGTCATATGAAACCAAAAATCTAACTTTTTGCCCACAATGCAAAACTATATGTTTGGCGTAAAAGCAACACAGCTCATCACCCTCAACAAACCATCCCCACTGTCAAACATGGTGGTGGCAGCATCATGGTTTGGGCCTGCTTTTCTTCAGCAGGGACAGGGAAGATGGTTAAAATTGAGGGGAAGATGGATGCAGCCAAATACAGGACCATTCTGGATGAAAACCTGTTGGAGTCTGCAAAAGACCTGAAACTGGGACGGAGATTTATCTTCCAACAAGACAATGATCCCAAACATACAGCAAAATCTACAAAGGAATGGTTCACAAATAAACGTATACAGGTATTAGAATGGCCAAGTCAAAGTCCAGACCTGAATCCAATCGAGAATCTGTGGAAAGAGCTGAAAACTGCTGTTCACAAACGCTCTCCATCCAACCTCACTGAGCTCGAGCTGTTTTGCAACTAAGAATGGGCAAGAATTTCAGTCTCTCGATGTGCAAAACTGATAGAGACATACCCCAAGCGACTTGCAGCTGTAATCGCAGCAAAATTTGGCTCTACAAAGTATTAACGCAAGGGGGCCGAATAATTTTGCACGCCCCACTTTTCATTTTTTTATTAGTTAAAAAAGTTTCAAAAATCCAATAGATTTCGTTCCACTTCACAATTGTGTCCCACTTGTTGGTCATTCTTCACAAAAAATAAACATTTTATATCTGTATGTTTGAAGCCTGAAATGTGGCAAAAGGTTGAAAAGTTCAAGGGGGCCGAATACTTTCGCAAGGCACTGTAAGTTCTCGGAAGAGAGAGATTCAACCTTCCTAAACCAATACAGTAGTATCCAAATGGGAGAATTATGAAGGATATATAGTAACTGGAGTCCAAATCATTTTAATGAGACTTGCTCTGCCAATCACTGTAAGTGGGAGTTTACACCAACTCCGACACTTATCCCTAAACCTAAGCAATAATGGTTTAAGATTCAAATCAACATAATCCTTTATGTTACGAGTTACCTCAATCCCCAAATATTCAACTGTATGTTTTATTTGAATTTGCATGGTTTGATCTGGTAAAGAGATATCCGTATCATCTAACTGTATCAATATTGATTTCTCCCAATTAATACAAAACCCAGAGAGCTGCCCAGATGTAGAAATAAGAAAAATAAGAGCATCGTCCGCACATAGAGTAATTTTTTTCTTCCCTTCCTGAGCATCGAAACCCACCTTCTGAGTGTCTTATGGCCATAGCCAAAGGTTCTATTGCCAAGTCAAACAGTAATGGGGACAGAGGGCAGCTTGTCTGGTCCCTCCTGAAAATGGTGGCATTGGGAGTTATTTATGAAAGGCAAATCCACTTTGCACTACAAGTGCAAAGTGCACTTGAAATTGCACTGCAAGTGCACTTGGAAGGGCAGTCGCTGTAGATCCAAGGGGGACATGCAAGGAAAATAAAAACAGCATTTTAGCCTGCACATCACTGGATAATAAAATTAGCAGAGCTTCCCCTCATTTTAGATCTACCCTTCAGATTTACAGCGAATGCACTTCCAAGTGCAATTCCAAGTGCACTTTGCACTTGTAGTACAAAGTGGATTTGCCTTTTGTAAATAACCCCGTTATTAATTCTCAACCTTGCCTTGGGATCTTTATACAGCAGTTTCAACCATGATAAAAATCCTGGACCTATAACGAAAAGCATTTAATACCGTCCACAAATATTCCCATTCCACCATATCAAAAGCCTTCTGGGCATCCAGGTACAATATGGCACCAGTTTCTTCGTTATCCATAGGTAGCTGCATATTTTAAAAAAGTCTGCAAGAACCCTAGCTAAGGTCTTAACGTCTGAAATAAGGAGAGAAATAGTGTGGTATGATTCTGATTTTAGTGCATTGTGCCTGGTTTTAAAATTACTATTATTGTTTCCTCATGGATTTGGGGAGTTCCTGTGTAGTATATGCCTCATTTAAAACTTCAAGAAGTTCTGGGAGTAGAATATGGCCATATTTTTGATACATCTCGGCAGGCAATACATCCATTCCTGGAGCCTTATTATTTTGAGTTTGAACCACTGCTTCTTCCAGCTCTACCAGGGTTATAACTTTATCCAGAAGTTCTCATTCTTTTTAAGGGGTGGTAAAGGTAAACATTTTTTCACCTTAATGCATTCTATGCATTAAAGCGGGAGTCCGCTGTTTTTTTTTTTTTTTTTTTAAAAGCCAGCAGCTACAAATACTGCAGCTGCTGACTTTTAAAATAATGACACTTACCCGCCCAGCGCGCCCGCAATGTCGGCACCCGAAGCCGATCTCTCGATCATCTCTCGGGTGCTGCCGCCGCCATCTTGGGTATGGGAATCAGGAAGTGGAGCCTTGCGGCTTCATTTCCCGGTTCCCTACTGCGCATGCGCAATAAGGATGGTCCCCGCTGTCTCTGGGATCCGTGTGTTTCCCAGAAGGCAGCGGGGGACCTTCAGAAAGGGGCGTAGATTCTGCGGAAAGGGGCGTAGCTTCTGCAAAATCTACGCCGGAAGTGGGTGCAGATACCTGTACTGTACAGGTACCTGCACCCCCCTCCCCCCTGAAAGGTGCCAATTGTGGCGCCGGAGGGGGGGAGGGTTCCAATGAGCGGAAGCTCCACTTTAGGGTGGACCTCCGCTTTAAGGTGAAAAAACACCTGGCAGTGCCGGTGGCCCCAGCCCCTCCCGTTTAATTTACCTGACCCCTCGACAGTCCCGCGCTCGCCTCTGACATCCTCTTCGCGGCTCAGCTTGGCCGTTGATTGGCTAGAGTGGATGGATTGAAAGCAGCGCAGCCATTGGCCCGTGCTGCTGTCAATCACATCCAATGACGTGTCGAGCCGGGGCAAGGCCGAGTGATACAGTGAGCGGCTATAGCCGCTGGCTGTATCACGGGAGCGCGCCCGCAAGTGCTTCTCACCATGCGATGGAGCTCGCATGAACGTGAGAAGTACTTGCGGGGGGGAGCCGAGACAGCCGCCGAGGGACCCCAGAAGACCAGGTTAGGGGCCGCTCTGTGCAAAACGAGCTGCACAGTGGAGGTAAGTATAACATGTTTTTTTTTTCTTTTTTTTTAATTCCCTTTACAACCCCTTTAATGTCAATTTAGGTATATCTTGTTCATCTAAAAATTGTTTACTTTGATTAAATTTAAAGTCCCAGATTCATAAAGCAGGGTATAAAAATCCACAAATGTATTCTGTATACTATTTGTATCATATACAACTGCACCATTTATAGCTTTAATAGCAGCTATGCCTGACGGGCCATCTTGATTACGTGCCATCATAGCCAACATATGTCCTACCTGCTCCCTTGTTTTATAATGCTTTTGACTCTGAAGAAATCTACTGTTCTCTGCTTTTACTAAGGATACATTTCTATATATCTTCTGAGCTTCCTGCCAGGCTAAATGTCTATCTTCCTAGGGTCTAATATAAACTCCTGTTCCACTTAATTAACTCTTTGCATTACTTCTTCCTCTCGTTGTCTTGTTGATATCTTAGGTTTGGATATTTCTTTAATTATCAGGCCTCGTATGTCGGCCGAGTTCTTATTATCGCTAAAGAATCCTAACAACAGTAATTCTATTCAATTCTGCTCTGGAATCATGGACAGCCACTGAGGATTAACTTTCCATGGTGGAGGAGACAATTGTTCCCCTATTTCCAGAGACAGAATCAAAGGAGAATGATCAGAGAGTCCCCTCAGCTTATACTGAATTGACCTTAGCCACGGGAGAAAACTCCCATTCCCCAAGGCCAGGTCAATTGTTGATAGTGACCCATAAGTATTTGAAAGGCACGAGTATTCTCTACTTACTGGATGTCTAAATCTCCACACATCTACTAATCCCATCTACTGTATTTGGCTAGCCACTCTTGTTATACTTCTTCTCCCCTTCATCTTTATATTACTCTGTCTATCTTCCTCCTCATTTAATATATTGTTAAAATCCCCATTAAGATTGGTAGATCTGACCATTGTGCCATTTTTTTAAAGACTTTTTTTTTTTAGTACATCATCCTCATATGAAGGTGGGATATAGACATTCACTAAAAAGAACAATTTAGCATTTAAGGTACAAAAAAGCATTAAATAACGACCATCAGGGTCTTTAACCACTTGCTTACTGGGCACTTAAACCCCCCTCCTGCCCAGACCAATTTTCAGCTTTCAGCGCTGATGCACTTTGAATGACAATTGCACGGCCATATAACACTGTACCCAAATGAAATTTTTATCATTTTTTTCCCCACAAATAGAGATTTCTTTTGGTGGTATTTAATTACAGCTGGGAGTTTTATTTTTTGCTAAACAAACAAAAAAAGATGCAAAAAAAAAATAAATATCTGGTTTCATAGTTTGTTATAAAATGTTGCAAACAGGTCATTTTTCTCTTTCATTGAAATGCGCTGATGAGGCGGCACTGGTGGGCACTGATAGGCTGCACTGGTGGGCACTGATAGGCACAGTTAAGGCGGCACCGATAGGCACAGTTAAGGCGGCACCGATAGGCACAGATAAGGCAGCACTGATGGGCACAGATAAGATGGCACTGATGGGTGGCACTGATGGGTGGCACTAAGGGGCACTGATAGGTACCACTGATAGATGGGACTGATGGCCACTGATAGGTGGCACTGCTGGGCGGCACTGGGGTGCAGCACTGTTGTTGAGGCAGATTGTGGGCACTGATAGGTGGCACTGTGGGCACTGATAGGTGGCACTTTTTTATTATTTAGGTGGCACTGGCAGGGGGCAGGTAGGCACTGATAAGCTGGCCGTGATCGGGACTAATGTCCCGATCACGGCCACCGGTGATCGGCTTTTTTTTTCTCCTCGCGCTGAGGAAAAATAGCCGACTACCGGCTCTGTTGTGTCACATGATCAGCTGTCATTGGTTGACAGCTGATCACGTGGTAAGGGGTCGGGATCGACCCCTTGCTCCGATCCGTGATCAGGCGAGTCTCATAGACTCGCTGATCACAGAGCGCGCCGCGCGCCCCTCTATTGACGTCGTCCCGGCAAAGCAGGTCCGCGCTGTAGCCGTCATTCGGCTATAGCGTGGATCTCTAGTGGTTAATACACTGTTTGCATGAAAAACAAAGGGAGCTAGAAATCAAAATGCTCACTCCTCAGAGGTGTGTAGAATAGGTGGCATGATATTGGCACCTATATCTACCAAACAATATATCCTCCTCATTCCCCAGATGTGTTTCCTGCAAACATATACTATTGCTGGATTATGGAATTAGATTGATTCCATCCTAGGACATCACCTTTATTTTACTTGTCACCGGTATCCAGTATCCTATGAAGACAGACTATACCTATTGGATCACTAATTATTATAGTACCCTCCATAGAGTAATAGACCAGTTCTCGAAGAGAAAAGCAAGAAAGGAAAAGCAAGAGAAAGGGGAGAGAAAGAAAAAAGGGAAGAAACCCAAAACAGCCCAAAACAGACCCCCCTTAATACACTACCACACTACCCATCCTCCCTCCCACCCACAACCCCCACTCTAGCCTCTATCTGAAAACATCCGTATCTAGCCGAATACCCTCCCTGTGTAAGAAGGCATCAACTACACATCTCTTGTCCACACGGGACACATACAGGGGACGACGTCACGTCAGTACCTATATTGTGGGGTGGCAGACAACAAAGTGTCTAACCCCCTCTCCCCAAAAGAGAAAAAAATGGTCTTTAATGTATTTATCAATTGCTGTATTCAATATGAGACAGTTTTTCACTGCACAGATAATAAATACTAGGGATGCACTGAAATTTCGGCCGCCGAAACATATCGGACGAAAATTGCCTTTTCGGCAACTTGCCGAAAGAAAATTCTTGCTGAAAATGTCGCCGAAAATGGGGCGGGCTGCAGCCCATTAAGGGGTATCGTTCTGGAGTGCTGCCGTGCTTTGTGGGGGGAAACTGTGCAGAGCGGCTTTCCCTCCCAGCTCCACCTCCTGACATCTCGCTCTGAATTGCTCCTGTACAGTATGTTAAGTGCAGCCAGTGTACAGATTTATCGGAGGCACAGGCTGTGGAGCTTGCTCCCCTCCTCCCATCACTCAACTCTGTGATAGAAGTCCCTGCATGTGGGAGGATTCTGACATCTGACCCCATTCCTGCTCCTGTCTTCTGTCACTGTGCAGTGCAGTGCAATGTGATCCTCTCCTATCTCTGAGTACCACTGCCCAGTGCTTCTGTATGACCGGTGTACTATAACATACTGTCCCCCATCGGATAGCGCCCACTGTGTACTGCGCATGTGCAGTACACAGGACACACAGATTCCAAAAATAGCCAAAGATGAACGGCGCCTGCGCCGTGAGTCCAGGTTCTCGCCCCACCATCCAAGTGAACATAGAGTAACAATAAAGAGCACAGCGCAGTGAGGCCGTGCCCGAAGCGTGTCGAGCAAAGCGATCCCCCGAGGGGCCCTTTAGTATGTGCAGCCCTATGTCCACTTGAATGGTGGGGCTTGCACCTCAACTCAGGGCGTAGGTGCCGTTCATCTTCTGAGATCCTCCGAATCTCCTTCTGCTCCGTGCTGCACCTGCGCAGTACGGGGCGAACACTTCTAGATGGCCAGACGCTATATGGCAGAACACCGGTATGTGCTTTGTAGAAAGTAAAATGAAGTATGGTAATCTTCCCAGCATCACTTGCACACTGATAACTCCTCACACCCAGCACTTTTCTTCTCTCTCCTTGCTTGTCCAGCTCTCACTACACTCACAGTCTTCTTAACCCTCTATATGCTCTAGTCTGCAACTGTCTCAGCCTCAGAATCCTGCCAGAATTCCATGCATTCCTCATTGCTCCTTCATTCTGCCAGAACTTTTTTTTTCTTTACTTCACTGCAGGGACATAACTACAGTGGTCACCATTGCGACCCAGCCTAAGAGGAGGGGCGGCATACAGAGGAACCAATGCCTTCCATGTTTTTCCTGCAGCCATTGAATGCCTGTAGGAGGGAGAGCAGGAAAAGTGGGCATTCGGCAGCTGCAGGAAGAACATGGAGGACATTGGTTTCTCTGTATGCCGCCTCTCTTCAGCTTTTTTCTGCTGCCCGTGGGCCCCTCAGCTCTCTCCTCGCCCTTCTGTGATCTTCCCAGCAACTTCTCTGCCCCCTTACTGTTCTCTGGCCCCCCCGCGCTATTTTCCAGTCCCCCCTGTGCTCTTCTCTGATCCCCCCCGTGCTCTTCTCTGACCCCCCCCGTGCTCTTCTCTGATTCCCCCCCCCCCCCCCCCACTGTGCGCTTCTCTGATCCCTGTTCTGTTCTCCTTTACCCTGCCATTCTCCTGTCACCCTGTACTGGCTCCTGCCCACCCCCCCAGCTCTGCCAGGTTTCCCCCCTCCCATCTCCCACAGCTGCTATGGAGAATATGTCAGGATGGAGAGCAGGGATAAGAACCTGTTATGTACTAAGCATCGCTTAGTGCATAACAAAAAACCGTGCTAACTTTAGTGTTTTTTTATGAATGAACCAGTTTCTTTCAAAAAAAAAGTTTGAAAAATTGCTGCGCAAATATCGTGTAACATTGCAAAGACCACCATTTTCTTCTGAGTAATTTTATAGCATAAAAAAAAATGATGACTTGTAGTAAATGTAGGAGAGAAGTCTCAGAATGGGCCTTACTTATCATAAGTAATATACAAATAATTATTATAAGCACTGTGAGTTCATCCTCTCAGTCTGCTGCAGAGTGTTCCAGCTTGTATTTAAACTGGCCGCTCTGTATATAGCTTATGACAGGCTGTGCAAGCAGCCCTGTATCTCTGGAACCATATATGATAGCAGCCCCATATTTTAACCAGTGCTGGAGTGAGTCTTTATCTACCTACCCTGTGGGGTCTCTGTGACTCCTGATCGCCGAGCTACAATCCTCGAAGTCAATCCTTTTTTTTTTGGGCAGATGGGCCTATCTTGAGAAAGGGGCCTGGAGCTGCATTTCCAATAGCCCCCTATGTTAATCCGGCCCTGCTTCCCCTCATTTTCTAAGCTCTGAAGCAAATTCCCTTGTACACAATCTATTTGCCTTAAATAAATCATCCCCTATAATTGCTGAAAGTGATTACCTGTCCTAAGAAAGATTTAGCCAAATCAATGCAGGACTTTTCGTAAAAGTCAGATGAAAGGCGAGTTTTCTCACTTAGGAAGTATTTGCTAGCGGTAGAAGGTTCTCTCTGAATTGTAGATTCACCACTTGCTATAAATATTTTTTGATTTTTTAACGTCTGTATTTGTTTTCTTTTTGTAGCCATTCTAAAAGAAAAAGAAAAAAAAAAAAAAAAGGAAAAAGCAGCAATTACAAAAATGAATAACCAATTACAAAATCAGAAAACAAATACAAGGAGTTTAAGCTTGACAGATAGTTTTTGCATTATAATTGGGATAATATGCATAAAGAATTTATTACTGGCAGGTTCGAGGGCAATTTATCTAAACTGGAGCAGACAGAATCTGGAACAGCATTGCATGACAACCGATTTAGCTTTTAGTTTTCATTTTTAAAGGGTAACTGCACGGTGTCTGAGTATCGGCTCATTTACACTTGCTTTGGCTTTAACACACATTAATAGCTAGTTTAAACTTGCTTCAAAAACAAGGCCTTGGAAACCCTTTGTTAAAGCTTTCTGAAAGCTAGTCAAAGCCCCTGTCACTAAATAAAATGGTTAGTTTACAGTCCTGTTTACACCTAGTTTTTGCTTCGCTTCAAAAATTATAATCCCATGTAGCTTTAGTAGTGCTTCAAAGCCTCCATATAAGTCTATGGCAAAGCTCGCTCGAAGCCTCACCAAGGCCCCATCAAAGCTCCACCAAAGCACCAAGCAAAAGCAAGGTGTAAACAGGACTGTAAGATAACCATTTTATTTAGTGACAAGAGCTTTTACTGGCATTCAGAGAGCTTGAATAAAGTTTGTCTGAAGCCTTGTTTTGAAGCAAGTGTAAACTAGCCCTAAATGTAGTGGAGCAGCCTCAGATGCAATGTCATGGTGCTCCAATAGGGTTGCCACCTGTCCGGGATTCACCCAGGCAGTACGGGTTTTGAAACATGTGCTCGGGTCTCTGACCACCTGAGACCTGGGCACATTATTCATTTCAGACCCGTCAGTGGCTCCCTGTGCTATCAGTGCGGCCGTGTCTCCTCAATTTTGGGTCCGCAGCGGCGTAGTACTGCTTGATTTCTGCTCAGCTGTCTGTGCGGACGGGAGTCGGGACACAGAGGCAGAGGCGGAGCCTGCATGGCGCTCTCCTCGAATCCCCTGGCTGGCTGCAGACGGGACAAGGAGGTGGACGGAGCCTTCCCATCCCCTGCTGCTCTGGAATGTGTGCAGAGATCGCTGGGACTGCAGCCAAGCTTGTAAGGTAAGTTTTTTTTCATTGTCAGGATTTCAAAGTACTCTCACCTCTCCTCCCCCCACCATACACTATACATACACCCCCCTCCCCCCACCATACACTATACATACACCCCCCTCCACCACCATACACTATACATACACCCCTCCCCCCACCATACACTATACATACACCCTTCCCCCCACCATACACCATTCATATATACAGTCTCCCCATATATACTGTTCTCCACCCCCCCAGACACCATGCATATATACAGTTCTCACTGGGTGACACCGTCCACTGCTCTACTGACACCGTCCACTGCCCTGCTGACACCATTTACTCTACTGACACTGTCCTCTGCCCTGCTGACACCATTTACTCTTCTGACACTGTCCTCTGTCCTGCTGACACCATTTACTCTACTGAGACTGTCCTCTGCCTTGCTGACACCATTTACTCTGCTGACACTGTCCTCTGCCCTGCTGACACCATTTACTCTGCTGACACTGTCCTCTGCCCTGCTGACACCATTTACTCTACTGATACTGTCTTCTGCCCTGCTGACACTGTCCACTGCCCTACTGACACCATTTACTGCTCTACTGACACTGTCCTCTGCCTTGCTGACACCATTTACTCTGCTGACACTGTCCTCTGCCCTGCTGACACCATTTACTCTGCTGACACTGTCCTCTGCCCTGCTGACACCATTTACTCTACTGACACTGTCCTCTGCCCTGCTGACACCATTTACTGCTCTATTGACACTGTCCACTGCTCTACTGACACCATTTACTGCTCTATTGACACTGTCCACTGCTCTACTGACACCATTACTGCCCTACCGACACTGTCCACTGCCCTACTGACTGACAGTGTCCATTTTTAAAGTAGGCTATTTTCACTGACATTTCTTTTATAAATCTAATCATATTTTATGGGTACACTAAATGCTTTTGTTTTATTTAATCATGCCCCTTTATGTCCCCCCACTTTTATTGCAATTTGGCTATAGCCACTGTTCACTGTAGCACACCTCATTACTACTCTTTTAGGGTAACCCAATGTATTTTACAATCCTATAGCGTGTACTACAAAAAAATTGCCATGCACCGTAAAAATGTTCGGGTTTGGCTTGAAGAAAAGGTGGCAACCCTATGCTCCAAGTACAGCTTTTTCTTTCTCAGCCTGTCCGACACTGACATTGTTTTTATGATAGTGCTAAACTTAATCAGGCTAGGAAGTGATGGTATAGGGTAACATTAAATGGATTCAGTTAGAATTTAGAAAAATTAACATTTTTAGATTATTGATCAAGGATGTCTTTGTTTGCCATTAGTAAATTTAATGGCAAACAAAGACATCCTTGATCAATAATCTAAAAATGTTAATTTTTCTAAATTCTAACTGAATCCATTTAATGTGCTGGTCTCAGAAAAAGCTCATAATTTATCCATGAACAAATTTTGAAATTTGTGAATGAAAAAATAGGATTTTTATAACAGCTTACCTGTAAAATCCTTTTCTTTTGAGGTACATCACGGGACACAGCGACTCAGTAATTACTGGTGGGTCATAGGGTATCACTAGGTGATTGGACACTGGCACACCCTAGACAGGAAGTTCAATCCCCCATATAACCCCTCCTCCTAGAGGAGGTACCTCAGTTTTGTGGCAAAGCAATATAAACTTGTATTAGAAGAGGGGAGGGGCCTCTATGTCCTGTGATGTACCTCAAAAGAAAAGGATTTTACAGGTAAGCTGTTATAAAAATCCTATTTTCTTTCTCATACATCACGGGACACAGAGACTCGGTAATTACTCGTGGGATGTCCCAGAGCAATGCTATCTGAGGGGAGGGGAACCACACAACATAGGGTGTACTCAGACCTGAGGACCCTGTACCGCTGCCTGCAGCACACTACGCCCAAAGGCGAAGTCCTCATGCCTTCTCACATCCACCTGATAAAATTTGGTGAATGTATGGACTGATGACCAGGTTGCGGCCTTGCAGATTTGAGCCATGGAGGCCTGGTCATGCACCGCCCATGAAGCACCAATAGCCCTAGTGGAATGCGCCTTGATCTGAAAAGGTGGAATCTTTTGCTTCAAACCATAAGCTTGAACAATTACTTGTCGAATCCATTTAGCAATGGTAGATTTTGATGCTGCCTGTCCTCTCTTAGGACCCTCTGGCAACCCGAACAAAACATCCATTTGCGAACCTGAGCCGTCGCTTCCAGATAGGCTTTGACTGCTCTTCCGTAGAACAGGGATTTGGAAAAAAAGGAAGGCAGAACAATATCTTGGTTTAGATGAAAACCTGAGACCACCTTCGGTAGAAAACTAGGATGAGGGCGTAACACCACTCTATCCTTGTGCATTATCAGATACGGTTCTTTACAAGAGAGGGCCGCTAATTATGATACTCTTATGGCAGAAGAAATGCCCACCAGAAAAATGTATTTCCTTGTCAACAGAACTAAGGGAATCTGATGTATCGGTTCAAAAGGCTGCTTCTGTAAAGCTGACAGAACCAAATTCAAATCCCAGGGGATCAGAGGCGCCCTAACTGGAGGATTAAGGCATGTTATCCCTTTTATAAAGCCTTGTTGTTGAACCTGGATGCAAAGAGATCTACATCCGGAACCCCCCCATTTCTGGCATATGGCCAAAAAGACGTCGGGGTGGAGAGACCATTCCCCTGGCACTAACTGCTGGCGGCTCAAGTAGTCCGCCTGCCAGTTCTCTACCCCCGGAATGAAGACTGCTGATATGCATGGCACATGTCTTTCTGCCCAAATTAAGATCTGGTTTACTTCTTCCTGAGCTGCACGACTCTTGGTGCCCCCTTGGTGATTGATATAAGCCACTGCTGTCGCATTGTGGGACTGGATACTGAAAGGGCAACCCTGCAACCTGAGTGTCCAGGCTTTTAGGGCTAGATACGCCGCATGGATCTCCAGAATGTCACCAACATTTTCTCATCCTGAGAAGCTGAAGAGGGCCCTTCTTCACTAGATTCCTCAGAAGTGGAATCATCAGTTTCCTTCCGATCCTCTGAGGAGGCATTCCTCTCCTTTATCCCAGAGTTCCTCACTCTGAGGGTCCTGGGTGACAGAGGGGGGCCTAGTGCATTTTTTTCCACTGAGTGAAGATGTGATTAAAGCGGAGGTCCACCCTAAAATGGACCTCCGCTCATCGGAATCCCCCCCCCCCTCCGGCGCCACAATCGGCACCTTTCAGGGGGGAGGGGGTGCAGTTACCTGGATAATCCAGGTAACTGCACCCACTTCCGGGCTAGCTCTCTGCGGAACGAGCGTAGGTTACGCCCCCGTTCCGCAAGCGCCCGCCCCCTTCAGCAAGTGCCCCGCTGCCTGCTGGGAAACACACAGCTCCCAGAGGCAGCGGGGACCGTCCGGATTGCGCCGCGCGGCTCGCGCATGCGCAGTAGGGAACCGGGAAATGAAGCCGAAAGGCTCCATTTCCTGATTCCCATACCCAAGATGGCGGCGGGACCCGGCAGCCGAGCGAGCGATCGGCTTCGGGTGCCGACATCGCGGGCGCGCTGGACAGGTAAGTGTCACTATTTAAAAGTCAGCAGCTGCAGTATTTGTAGCTGCTGGCTTTTAAAAAAAAAACAAAAAAAAAAAAAACGCGGAGTCCCGGTGGACTCCCGCTTTAAGGCCAGCTGCAGGGTCTGAATAACAGACCCAATCTTCACCTCTCACGGTGGGCTCCAATAGCACCCTGCCAGGAATATGGCTGAAAAAAACAAATACTGGATGCCAGGGTCCAGCTCTCTAAAAAGAGAAGCGTTACAGGTAAAACCTTGTTTCTTCGGACACAAGGCCCGGGTACCATCCAATTCTGCCTGGAAAAGACACATTGAATGGATCCGGTCGCATAGCTGGCCCCAGTAAAGATATTCCAGCAGAGCTCAGCACAGCACATCTTTACTTGTGACCAACACCTAAGACACTGGCGAAAAAACTGAGGTACCTCCACTAGGAGGAGGGGTTATATGGGGGATTGAACTTCCTGTCTAGGGTGTGCCAGTGTCCAATCACCTAGTGATACCCTATAACCCACCAGTAATTACTGAGTCTCTGTGTCCCCTGATGTATGAGAAAGAAAGATCTCTAACTGACAGAAAGCCAGCTCTCCACAAACTGTTAGGCCTCATACACACTGGACGTTTTTTGACGTTTTTACAGCAGATGTTTTTGGCTGTAAACGGTTTCTTCTACAGTCACTAAACTCTCCATCATGTTATCCTATGTGTCCATGCACACATAGGCTGTTATCGTTTTTGAGCAGTAAAAAAAATCCAAACTAGTGGGTTCTGAGAGACGTTTTTCAGGTGTAAAAATGCTAACGCTGATAAACACTCACCATCGTTGAACGTTTTTGATTCATATAAAAAAAAAAAAAAAAACTGTCTTAAAATTTTTTTTAAAACGCTAATAAACGCAAAATAAAACGTTGAAAACCTCACTGCAAAGCTACTGGCGTTTTTTTATAACGTTAGTATAACGTCCAGTGTGCATGAGGCCTAAAAGTCTGAATAAATGCAAATATCTGCAATTAAACTGAAAGAAAAACAAACTATTCTGGTAATTTGAAGCACTGCTGAATAGGAACAAGAGCAAAACGATGAACTGTGAAGATTCGAGGCTTGTTCATACTATACGTGTGTGAAAACTGATGGGAAAACTATGCAGATTGAACTTTGAGAGACTTCACTTTCCATCAGTTTTCCTGCACGTTCCAGTGAGTTTTTATGCAGGCTGACATCAGTTTTCATGAACGTCAGTTATGTACCTTGTTCACACCAATGTTGATGTAGTGTCAGTTTTTTATATCCTGTGCAGAGAACTGCATACACATTCCTGCACAGAAAAAATCTGCACGTTGTGGTGTGAACATGGAAACAGAGAACCATTACTTTCTTTGAGCCTTTGCAGAACACGTGCACAAAAACTGACCTCTCTGCACCATGATGTGGATGAGGCTTCATGAAATAAATGTTAACAAAAAGGTATGGTTAAAATGTTAGTATAGAACTATTTGCTCCTTATGCACAGATACAGTTTTAAAGTACGTTGTACAGTATATGTGAAGTAAAAACAAAAAAAAAAAAATCATAATTTTTGGGAATAATTACATCCCCTATTAATCCCTATATCTGTCAAATAGACCCAAAGAGCAAGAGGATATTTCTCCAAAGTGAGAAAAATCTCTTATGCCCCATACACACTATCAGATTTTCTGCTGATTTTTTCCTTCAGGTTTACCAAAACCATGTAGTACAAGGGCCTGCCCGATTGCATACAAATTGAAACTCCTAAGGTTTGACGTCATATTATATGGTTTTGGTAAATCTGAAGGAAAAACTCAGCAGAAAAACTGATAGTGTGTATGGGGCTTTAAATTGTTATTGCCACAAGTTTCCCCATTGGTATATTTGCCCTCTATTTCTCTTCTGCTGACAGGGGAAAAAACGTTTAGATTCATTTTCAGACCTGATAAAAATGGTCACCAGAACAAATGGAGATGAGAGGGTGAATCTTCCTAGCACAGATAAAGGCAGCATTGAAAACTAGACAGGAGTTTTAAAGAGGAAGTAAACTCTCCCACTCTGATGCTTCTCTTCATTTAGTCCATTATAATAAGTAATTATCGGACTATAGCCACTGTAATCCAGCCCAAATCGCATATTACTTACTGTTTAAAGAAACTTTAAAAAAAAAACTTGTTTCCAGGGGTTAGGCAGCGCCATCCTAAGTATTGTTTTCTGAGTCCACAGTGGAGTATATTTCTGCCCTTACACTGAGCACTTCCTGTACTGTTAACCAAGCCTCCTTCTCAATCCAACGTTTCTATGGCAACCCTGTTTCCCTGTTCATAGCTGACTTGTTTTATTTCATAGTATTTACTTGTGCTGATGTCTAATGTTTCCCTTTGCCAGTCTTATCAGCTTCAGCTGATAAGACTGCAGTAATGGCCAGGTTTACATTGTATGTCATGTCACATGGTGTGTAGGAAGAAGCTCTGAATGAGTCTGAAGTCTCCTGGGAGTTAAGTGTTGTGCTGTAGGAAGTCCTGATAACAGATAGATAAGACATAGAGAGTGTGCCATAAATCAGGGGAGATCTGGGCATGCTCAGTGACTTCATTCTAAAGAACAAAAAGGATTACAACAACACTAAGCAAGTAAGGAGATATCTACAAGCAATGTTCATTAGGGTTTTTTATGCTGATTTACATGGGACAAAGTTGTAGGGGAGGGTTTACAACCACTTTAAGCACTTGCCACTTTATCCAAAACTAAACTATATCAGGTAATATTAACTTTATATAATATATATTAAATCTATGGGGAACATCCTTGCCCAGTCTCTGCAGCTGTTGTCGCTGCCTCTCCTCTACACTGAAGTCAGCGCTGGAAGATGGTCATGTGACCGGACCGGCTTCAGAATTGGCAAGTATAGACAGCTTTTCTTTATAGGGTAGATAGAATAGTTTTAGAATGGGGATGGGAGTAGATTTAGGCTTAGTTAGGGTGAGACTAGAATTCCACTTTGAGGCCTCATGCACGCTGGACATTTTTACAGCAGTTGTTTTTTCTACAGTCATTAAACTCTCCATCATTTTGTCCTATGTGTCCATGCACACATAGGCTGTTATCAGCAGTTTTGGGCAGTGGCGTTTTTGAGCAGTTAAAGACTCCCAAAACTAGTGGATTCTGAGAGACGTTTTTCAGCTGTAAAAGCGCTCTAACGCCGATAACCATCGTTAAGCGCTCAAAATGGTCGCCCACCAGCGTTTAACATTTTTGATCCATTGGAAAAAGAAAAAAAAAAGTTTTTCTAAAAAAAAAAAAAAAAAAAAAAACGCTAACGTGGAAAAACGCTAATAAGCACTAAAAATGCTATTGCAAAAATGTTGAAAATCTCACTGCAAAGCATCTGATGTTTTTATAACATTATTTTAACGTTTTGGCTTCAGATGTTTTTTTTCTGCAGGCAGCAAACTCCCCAGCATGTTAGTCTGTGTCCATGCACACACAGGCTGTTGTGAGCAGTTTTTGCCAGGGGCTTTTTCTGGCTGGAAAAGAACCCAGAACTAGTGGGTTTTGAGGAGTTTTTCAGCTGTAAAAATGCTCTAACTAAAAGCTGAAAAAAAAGCTGAAAAATGCCAAGAAATGCTGAAAAACAAGGCTATTTGAAATTTATCAGTGTTTTTGAGCCATAAGCTTTTGTTGGAGTATGACGTTGTTAAAAAAACCTAAAAAACGCTGAAAAACACTACTGCAAAAACGCTGAAAAACAAATTTTTACAGCTATAGCTTTCTACAGCTAATGCTACTGGCTTTTTTTTTATAACGTCCAGTATGCATGAGGCCTAAAACCCACTAGTTCTGTGTTTTTTTTTTCTCCAGCTAGAAAATGCCCCTGCCAAAAACTGCTGATAATAGCCTGTGTGAATGGACACACAGGATAACATGCTGTGGAGTTTACTGACTGCAGAAAAAGTGTCTAAAGCCAAAAACAGCAGCTGTAAAAACGTCCAGTGTGCATGAGGCCTAAGGCCAAAATTATCAGAAGATAACAATGCAGTAGTAAAATATAAATGTATTAATGGAAGACCAGGAAACAGTCTAGCAGATCATTCTGGTGGCATGTGACAAGAAGCTGCCTAGGAAGTTGACAAACTTCTGGTTGAGTATGCAGTCATTGCCTCTGGGGGAACTAAGCCCTTTGCCTTATATGCCTGTTCAATGGCATGCACAATCCATGCCAGCGATGGTCCTGGTAGAAGCCTTTTTTTTCAGAAAAGGAAACAAATAGAAGATCAAAGATTCTAAATGAGACAGTAGCCCGCAGATAAGCCTGTAACATCTCACCAACATCCAGCATTGACACGCCAGGGCTCCCTTGGAGCATGAGCCCTGTTGCACTCAGCCATCTTAAAAGTGGAAAGTACAATTTCTTGGTTTTGGTGAAACACCAAGGTCACTTTAGGGCTAATGCCTAGTGTAAGAATCGGGACCCCTTGGCCTTCATAAAAGGTCAGGAAAGTATTCTTGTATCCGTAGGCCCCGATTTCAGAAACCCTCTTGGCTGATGTAATGGCCACAAGGAATTCTGTCTTGATGAAGAAATCTTTGATCGAAATAGACTAATGCCGCGTACACACGGTCAGAGAATCCGTCGGAATGCGTCTTATCGGACCGTGTCGTCAGATAATCCGACTGTGTGTGGTATGCATCGGACTGATTCCGTCCGAATCTCCGTCGGACCCAATTTTCCAACATGTTGGAAATATTTCCCGACCAACTGGGCCGGTCGGACGTAATCCGATCATGTGTAGAGAATTTTGATCGGACCAAGTGCCACGCATGCTCAGATCAAATTCCTACATCAAAGCTATTGGCTACTAGCCTGTATCTAGTCCCATCGTAATGAAATTACGTCATCACGTTCTGAAAGATCGGATTTTTCGTCAACTTAGTCCGACCGTGTGTATGCAACAGTTTCGGACACAATCAGTCAGACTAAATCTGATGCACAAAATCCGACGGATTTGGATGTGGAAATCTCCGACCGCGTGTACAGGGGCTTAGAGAGGTGAAAACAAGCATCAGACAGGAAGTTGAGGAAAATCCCACTTTGGAAATCTAGGCTCTCTTAGGACTTAGGCCTAAACATATCTGCACCTTAGAAAAATTGTACCACCAAGGTGGTTTGCCCAGGCAACACTAGTGAAGGCTGAGAGTGCAAAGATTTGCACCTTGAAGGAACTGATACTCAGGCCAAGATCCAAGATCCAAGCAGGATTGTAGGAAGTCCAATATGTTGTGGATTTGAGGCTTAGTGCATGACACAGCAGAGGCAGCTGTAAACGTGACAAATCTCAACCAGATTCTGTTGTAGACTCTATTAGGGCTTGCCCTCCTGGAACTTATTACCATAAAGACGACTCTGGAGGAACAACCAGGGCCCGCTAGCCTTTTCCTCTCAAGAACCAGACCGTCAGGTGGAGGCAAGCTGGAGATGGGTACAACACTGGACCCTGCAACTGGAGACCCCGTCTGACAGGTAGAGGCACTGGGTCTCAGTAACAAAATTGCAACAGCAGAGGACACCAGGGCCTGTTTGGCAAGTGTGGAATCCCTGGAACTACTTCCTCTCTCTCTAACCGAAGTCTTCCAAGAAACATGAAGATGAACAGGATTGGTGGAAAGGCATATATGCCTGGTGGAACCTCTACTGGTCCGTTACTGCATACACACCCAGGACCTGGGAGCAATCACCCCTCATGCAGAACTTCTCCAGCTTGTGGTTGCATAGATAGGCGACAAGGTCCATTTCTAGAGATATGGCCAGGGAGAGGATCCACCTGAAGGAGACTCATTGTCTAACCAGAAGTGAGACAGGAAATCCGAGGTTTCTCAGCAGATTCATACTGTGAGTTCCCCCTGTCTCTTTATGTAGGAGACTGCAGTGGTGTTGTCTATCCTCAGTAGGACAGACAATCTCTTTATTAGATGATGGAAAGCATGAAGGGGCAGATGGCTGCCCGTAGCTCCAGAATATTTGAGATGATCCCAATAGCATTGCCGCATTAAAAACATGAGTTTTTTGCATTAACATTTTGCTGCGTTTTTTTAGCGTTAGCTTGTGTTTTCCTGCTTAAAACCACTATGGGATCGAAAACGTCGGTTAGCATCGTTTTACCGGCATTAGAGCTTTTTTACAGCTCAAAAACTCCTTTCAAAAACCCACTAGTTCTGGGGGTTTTTCCAGCCAAAAATGCTGATAACAGCCTACGTGTACATGGACACATAGGAGAACATGCTGGGGAGTTTATTGACTGTAGAAAAAAAAAAACTGCTGCTGTAAAAATTTAAAAACTTCCAGTGTGCATGAGGCCAAAAGTTTCCCACTCTCTAAGTGCAATCCTGAGTGCTACAGGGAGATAACATTATCTGAGAAGGTACATCACTTTGCAGGGGGCATGGTTTGCCTTTGAGGAATATGGCGGCTTAGAACCTGAGCTCCGTCAGACAACAGCCTAACTTCAGTTTTACTAGAGGGTTCACACAGTGATACGAGCATTCAGAATGGGGATCTCAACCCGCGAAACTCAGGAACCAAATCCCGCTCCCCTCGCGACACTAGCAGGCACATACGCCAAAACGTTCCGGAGATATTCCGGACACAAGAGGCCAAAATGACAGCGTTATCATCGGCCTTGGCTCCCACACCAAAGCACATCAACCTAACTCCCGCCGGTCTGCCTCCCTCCTGTGATGAGGGTCACCACTAGGGATGAGCTCAGGCGAAATGGAACAGGTGCAAAGCCCACCAGGAAGTGAGCGCAGCGCTGCGCTAATCACAGGCAGTGAGACATTGCCCGATCTCTGCAGCCGCACATCGGGGCAATGTCTCACTGCCTGTGATTAGAGCATAGCTGCGCTCACTTCCTGGCGGCCTCTGCACGTGTTCCATGCGAACACGCCTGAGCTCATCCCTAGTCACCACCCCATCACTCCAACAACCGAGCCTGAGCGATCTCTGCACTATAGCAACAGACATCAAGGAAACGCTGTCCGCAGCCATCACAGACCTCCGCCTTGACATCCAGAGTACACGAAGTGGAGCGCACTGCTGCTCGTCAACACACATCGATTCGGAGGACCCACCGCACTGTGGACACGCATTCCCTGCAACTTCGGGACCTCCAACGGTATGTAGACAACCGCGGGAGACAACATAAATTGAGGGTGACAGGCCTCCCTGAAACGGCTGAGCCTGAGCAAATACTTCCCACTGTAACAGGCCTATTCAACCACCTCCTTGATAG
Source organism: Lithobates pipiens (assembly GCF_037356315.1). Taxonomy (NCBI): domain Eukaryota; kingdom Metazoa; phylum Chordata; class Amphibia; order Anura; family Ranidae; genus Lithobates; species Lithobates pipiens. Next base: position 196,147,862 of record NW_027507784.1, on the reverse strand, counting down.
GCCCCCACTGACACACCATCAACATGGAGCGCATACATAGAGCCCTCAGACCATGAGGCAGGGACTTAGACCCACCGTCTGACATAGTGTGCTGCCTGCCTTCAAACTTAAAGAAGAGATTTTCAGGAAGGCCTGCAACAGGACACAACACACATATCTTCCAAGATCTCTCAGCCATCACCCTCAAGCACCGCAAGGATCTGCGTCCTCTCCTGGATATTCTGCAAACCAGGGGAATCCATTACCTGTTCCCCTTCTGCCTGTCGGCCACCCACCAGGGTTATATAGCTTTATTAAGAGTCCCAGAAGAATTAGACACCTTCTGTGAAACGCTCGACTTGCCAAGAGTAGAGGTTCCGAATTGGTACTTACTATTAGGGATGAGCCAAACACCCCCAGTTCGGTTCGCATCCAGAACATACGAACAAGCAAAAAATTTGAACACGCGAACACCGTTAAAGTCTATGAGACACAAAACATGAATAATCAAAAGTGCTAATTTTAAAGGCTTATATACAAGTTATTGTCATAAAAAGTGTTTGGGGACCTGGGTCCTGCCCCAGGGGACATGTATCAATGCAAAAAAAAAAAAAGTTTTAAAAACCTGCAGTCTTTTCAGGAGCAGTGATTTTAATAATGCTTAAAGTGGAACAATAAAAGTGTAATATTCCTTTAAATTTCGTACCGGGGGGGGGGGTGTGTCTATAGTATGCCTATAAAGGGGCGCATGTTTCCTGTGTTTAGAACAGTCCCTGCACAAAACAACATTTCTAAAGGAAAAAAAGTCATTTAAAAACGACTCGTCTACTACTCGTCTAAACTACTACTAGTCTATAATGACTTGTCGGTCTGACAATACTCATAAAAGTTCATTGATTAAAACGACATGGAATTTCCCTACAGGGAACCCTGAACCAAAATTTTAAAAAAATGCGTGGGCCCCCCCCCCCCCTAAGTTCCATATCTGGTCTGGTATGGATATTAAGGGGAATCCCGCGCCAAGATTGAAAAAAAAAAAAGTTGTGGGGTCCCCCCAAAAATTCATACCAGACCCTAATCCGAGCACGCAACATGGCAGGCCGCAGGAAAAGAGGTGAGGACGAGAGAGCGCCCCCCCCTCCTGAACCATACCAGGCCACCTGCCCTCAACATTGGGAGGGTGCTTTGGGGTAGCTCCCCAAAGCACCTTGTCCCCATGTTGATGGGGAGAAGGGCCTCATCCTCACAACCCTTTACCCGGTGGTTGTGGGGGTCTGAGGGCGGGGGGCTTATCGGAATCTGGAAGCCCTCTTTAACAAGCGGACCCCCAGATCCCGCCCCCCCCCCGTGGCTACCCCAAAGCAGTTCAGGAGGGGGGGCGCTCTCGTCCTCCCTCTTTTTCCTGCAGCCTGCCAGGTTGCCTGCTCGGATAAGGGTCTGGTATGGATTTTTGGGGGGACCCCCACGCCTTATTTTTTTTTTTTTTGGGGGGGTTCCCCTGTGGGGAAATTCCATGCCGTTTTTATCAATGAATTTTTAAGTGTATTGTCAGACCGACAATTCATTATAGCCGCGAGTGGTTTTAAATTACTTTTTTTCCCTTTAGAAATGTCATTTTCATGTCAGACTGTTCTAAACACAGGAAACATGCACCCCTTTACAGGCATACTATAGACACCCCCCAGGTACAAAATTTAAAGGAATATTACACTTTTATTATTTCACTTTAAACATTATTAAAATCACTGCTCCCGAAAAAACTGCCATTTTTAAAACTTTTTTTGCATTGATAAATGTCCCTTGGGACAGAGCATAGGACTCCAAACACTTTTATGGCAATACCATGCATATAAGCCTTTAAAATTAGCACTTTTGATTTCTCCCATAGACTTTTAAAGGGTGTTCCATGGCTTTCAAATTTGCCGCGAACACCTCAAATTGTTCGCCGTTCGGTCAACTGGCAAACAACCAATGTTTGAGTCGAACTAACGTTCGACCCGAACATAGATCCCAACCCTACTCACTATCCTGCAAATATAGGAGGACAACACATGAATGTCACCCCCGAACCAAGCTCATATGAAAAAAAAAAAAAAAAAAAAAAAAAAAGAAAAGAAGAGTACACACACATACAGTGCCTTGCGAAAGTATTCGCCCCCCTTGAACTTTTCAACCTTTTGCCACATTTCAGGCTTCAAAACATAAAGATATACAATTTTAATTTTTTGTGAAGAATCACCAACAAGTGGGACACAATTGTGAAGTGGAACGAAATCTATTGGATATTTTAAACTTTTTTAGCAAATAAAAAACTGAAAAGTGGTGCGTGCAAAATTATTCGGCCCCTTTACTTTCAGTGCAGCAAACTCACTCCAGAAGTTCAGCGAGGATCTCTGAATGATCCAATGTAGTCCTAAATGACTGATGGTGATAAATAGAATCCACCTGTGTGTAATCAAGTCTCTGTATAAATGCACCTGCTCTGTGATAGTCTCAGGGTTCTGTTGAAAGCGCAGAGGGCATCATGAAGACCAAGGAACACACCAGGCAGGTCCGTAATACTGTTGTGGAGAAGTTTAAAGCCGGATTTGGATACAAAAAGATTTCCCAAGCTTTAAACATCCCAGGGAGCACTGGGCAAGCGATCATTTTGAAATGGAAGGAGTATCAGACCACTGCAAATCTACCAAGACCTGGCCGTCCCTCTAAACTTTCAGCACAGACAAGGAGAAGGCTGATCAGAGATGCAGCCAAGAGGCCCATGATCACTCTGGATGAACTGCAGAGAACTACAGCTGAGGTGGGAGAGTCTGTCCATAGGACAACAATCAGTCGTACACTGCACAAATCTGGCCTTTATGGAGGAGTGGCAAGAAGAAAGCCATTTCTCAAAGATATCCATAAAAAGTCTCGTCTAAAGTTTGCCACAAGCCACCTGGGAGAGACACCAAACATGTGGAAGAAGGTGCTCTGGTCAGATGTAACCAAAATCGAACTTTTTGCCCACAATGCAAAACGATATGTTTGGCGTAAAAGCAACACAGATCATCACCCTCAACACACCATCCCCACTGTCAAGCATGGTGGTGGCAGCATCATGGTTTGGGCCTGCTTTTCTTCAGCAGGGACAGGGAAGATGGTTAAAATTGAGGGGAAGATGGATGCAGCCAAATACAGGACCATTCTGGATGAAAACCTGTTGGAGTCTGCAAAAGACCTGAAACTGGGACGGAGATTTATCTTCCAACAAGACAATGATCCCAAACATACAGCAAAATCTACAAAGGAATGGTTCACAAATAAACGTATCCAGGTGTTAGAATGGCCAAGTCAAAGTCCAGACCTGAATCCAATCGAGAATCTGTGGAAAGAGCTGAAAACTGCTGTTCACAAACGCTCTCCATCCAACCTCACTGAGCTCGAGCTGTTTTGCAAGGAAGAATGGGCAAGAATTTCAGTCTCTCGATGTGCAAAACTGATAGAGACATACCCCAAGCGACTTGCAGCTGTAATCGCAGCAAAAGGTGGCTCTACAAAGTATTAACGCAAGGGGGCCGAATAATTTTGCACGCCCCACTTTTCATTTTTTTTATTAGTTAAAAAAGTTTCAAAAATCCAATAGATTTCGTTCCACTTCACAATTGTGTCCCACTTGTTGGTGATTCTTCACAAAAAATAAAAATTTTATATCTTTATGTTTGAAGCCTGAAATGTGGCAAAAGGTTGAAAAGTTCAAGGGGGTCGAATACTTTCACAAGGCACTGTACATACATACATATATATATCCCCTTTCTGGAAACTGTTTGACTCCACCTATATGATCTTAGATTCCTAAAGCTTTGAACTGCGACTCTTGCCAGCCCTAACATCATGCCAGAGTTTTTCATATCACGTAATGATAAAACATGCAAACTCCCTTGGACAGAACGTCGATGCGACTCCCCTCCTGAAGATCCTGCCAGCAACAACACCTTGGACTCTGATAACCCCAGACAAAACAACTTAAAGAGGGATTCCACCAAAAAAAAAAATATTAAAAGCCAGCATCTATAAATACTACAGCTGCTGACTTTTAATAAATGGAAACTCACCTGTCCCGGGTTCCAGCGATGCCGAGGCCGATCGATCGCTCGGCTCTCGGCTGCTGCAGTCACCATTCTAGGTGAGGGAATCAGGAAGTGAAGCGAATCGGCTTCACTTCCCGGTTCCCTACTGCGCATGCGCGAGCCGCGCGATAGGAAATCTCCGCGCTGTCACTGGGACCCGTGTGTGTCCCAGCAGACAGCGCGGCAGGGCAGGAAATGGCGTAGACTCCCGAGCATAGACTCCCGTGGAAGTGGGTGAAAATACCTGTCTTTGACAGGTATCTCCACCCCCCTCCCCCCTGAAAGGTGTCAATTGTGACACCGGAGGGGGGGAGGGATCCGATCAGCAGAGGTTCCACTTTAGGGTGGAATCCTGCTTTAAGGGTTGGTAACTATCAGACTGGCTCGCAGGTCTCTCCAAACCAAGGTCCAGGACTATAGAATGTGGCAGGCATATTAAGGCTACCCTACTCCAGCCCTGCGAACTAGCCAGATGGCCGTAAGTGAATATGTTATATACAAAGGTGTGTCCCATCACATAACATCCACTATCTCTGAATGCATATTGCTCTTCCTCTGTACTGCAAGAAATTGGATGTAATGCTCTGCATTAGTGCTTCAACAGCCTCTGAAATGCTCATATTTTTATAGTAGTCTAGTTGGTTTCTTACATTATACTTACACTGGTCCTGGGGTGCCACCTATGTACACAGAGTTTTCCTCTCAAACTCTCTCTAGTGACTGCAATATACGATACTAAACACTAAAACCGCCAGCCAAAGGTGAGCGCTATGCATCTGATCTGCTACATGTTGCATGTTACATGTGACATGCATACCAGAGATGGAACCCCTACTTAACCAACCTGAGGAGGCTTTGAGAACATGAAACTGCAACATCTTACTAAATATATGACGAGTAGAGATTCTCAATAATAGCAAATGCTAATAACTTTAAAAAAAAAATACAACTACTGCCTATGTCCCCCCCCCCCCCCCCCCCCCCGACAGGATGACTCAGCATGCCCCTGGATATTCTGAGGACATCGTGCTATATTGAGTCGCATGATCAGAACACTAGTCAGCTGTTACATCAACTCAGAGGATACACTATAATAGTGAGTCCCGCCATAGGGGTCAACATTATATAGAAGTGCTCATACCCTACTCCCAACGGGATACGCTTTTAGATATGTATAGACCACCCTGCCGTGGCAGTTTATCCATTGAAAATTCCTTCCCGGAATGACAGAACTTACTTAACACTATTTCCCCCCCATTACTACTATTCTATATCCACATACCAGCTTGCTAGAAACCGGAAACACAGCATTTGCATTCTTTGCCCCTGTACACACGGTCGGAGATTTTGCCAACCAAATCCGTCGGATTTTGTGCGTCTGATTTAGTCTGACGGATTGTGTCCGAAACTGTTGCATACACACGGTCGGACTAAGTTGTCGAAAAATCCGATCTTTCAGAACGTGATGATGTAATTTCGTTACGATGGGACTACATTCAGGCTAGTAGCCAATAGCTTTGATGTAGGAATTTGATCTGAGCATGCGTGGCACTTGGTCCGATCAAAATTCTCTACACATGATCGGATTACGTCCGACCAGCCCAGTTGGTCGGGAAATATTTCCAATATGTTGGAAAATTGGGTCCGACGGAGATTCGGACGGAATAAGTCCGATGCATACCACACACAGTCGGATTATCTGACAACACGGTCCGATAAGACGCATTCCGACGGATTCTCCGACCGTGTGTACGCGGCATTACTCTGCTATACTCTGATAAAGCGAAATGTATAAGCCAAAGGCTTCATCAGGTGATCCTTTATCTTTTATCCTGTTTATTGTTTATATTTTAGCTCTTGTCTTATCTTACTGGGTCACAAGTAACTATTAAGCCCCATACACACTATCAGATTTTCTGCTGATTTCTTTCTTCAGATTTACCAAAACCATGTAGTGCAGTGATTGCATACAAATTGAAACTCCTAAGGTTTGACCTCATATTATATGGGTTTGGTAAATCTGAAGACAAAAAACAGCAGAAAATCTGATAGTGTGTATGGGGCTTTAGTTATGTGTGTCTTTTCAATTGGTTATAGGCTCCAGATGTTTTGTTTCGTTTAGAGACCAATGTTATATGACAGACACAGGTTGTATAACCTAGCTCAGACGGTTCCACCAATTACTACCCAATACAATATCCTCTCTAGAAGCCACCCTCCCACAATGTGCCCACTACTCATTCTCATTTTACTTCATTTTTACCACACCAACTAAAGCGCCTACACATACCCCTTAGCACAACCTCTTCACTCGTTTATAAATTAACTGAACATGGAATTTTGTCTGACAGGGTAATTGGATTACTCCTTCTCCCTCGACAGATCAGCTCCCACACAGTGGTAGCTCCTCTTGATACGACATCCAAAACCATTCCATATCCTAATTCCACTGAACTCTTCCAGCCCTACCGTATCTACAGTATATTCCATACCCAGGCAAGTGATATCCTAATATACCCCCATCCATCCCTCCTTTTGACTCCCATTCATACTTTACTATCCCTACCTTTCCGATTTGCACATCATAGCCTAGCTACATACTCATTTATAACAACTAGGTAACGTACAACCTGACAGTCTTGGAAAGAACAGAGACTAAGCAGTTAATGACCTGTCCTGGAGTCCAGCAATGTGGGCGCAGGAAGCCCTGCTCATCTCCCCTACTCTCTGTGGTGCTGGCATTGTAAGTGTGGGCGCTACGCTGTGGCTTCACAGCTGAGCACCAAGTGCTGTGACTGGCCTGGCAATCATCTGAGACCTGTGACATGTCCCAGATGATTGCAGAGAGGGAGAGGGGAGAGGTGATCTCCCTTTCGGTGCGGCGGTGCACTGGGAGGAAGTAGGAGCTGGGACCCTCTGAAAAGAGGGTACCGGCTTCTCCCCCAAAAAAATGACATGCCAAATGTGGCATGTCAGGGGGTCACCTCCCTTAAAGCAGAAGGTTCAATTTTTGGGTGGAACTCCACTTTAAATCGGGCATATTTTTCTGACGTATGTGTATTACAGTGGCTGCGTCCGGATTTATGCTTTCAATTGTTATGTCTTTTATACTCACAATAAAAACTTCTTCAAAAGAAATATATATGCAACACGCTCTATGGCTTTTTTCGCATTCTGTGGCATTTATTGTCTATGTCAGTTCTTTCACTATGTGATAATGTTCCTACACTGCATATTTAAAATGGCTGAGAAGGTAGCTAAAAAACTGAAAAAAGTATTATATATATATATATATATATATATATATATATATATATATATATATATATATATATACATACATACATACATACACACACACACACACACACACACCACAGCAACTTTTGGTCGGACACTGGAGTGTGTGCTGCTTGACGCAACAGTATTTGTTGGTGAACCTAAACGTAAACTATCATTGTGCGCAAAACCAGAAGCATCACAAATATAGCTATTAGATCTTTTGCACACAGATGCAATCTGATCGGTTCACACTGCTGTGACTTATGGTGAGACTTTGCCAGGAGACTTCCTGGCAACTTGAGTACTACTTTGAGGCTGGGTTCACACCGCTGCGGAAGCGAGAACCGGATGTGATTCGCACCGCACTGCAGTGCAAATCACATCCGATCTCTGTGCGATGCGAGTTCAGCCATACAGATAGTATGGCTGAATTCGCATCGCACCCGCCGCAAACTCGCACGGGACCCTTTTTTTGGTCCGCAACAGAATCGGATCGCATGGGTGTTCACACCATGCGATCCGATTCCTGTCCGAGTTTGCAGATCGCACTGCGATATGCGAACTGATCTGGGGGTGTCATTAACATTTCACTGACACTCCCAGCAGTCCGCATAGGGCAGTGTGAACTGCCAGCGGGCGGCATGCGATGTGGGAAAACGCCGCGGATTCGCGGTGTTCCCGCATCGCTCCAGTGTGAACCCAGCCTGAGGCACAAGTAGGGCAGAAGTTACCTTGAAGTAGTACAGGAATCTTTTGTAAAGTCAGAGAGACTTCAGTAGTGCTAATTAAGACAGCTCTCATTGACTAACATGGGATTTCATGTGTCACGCGACTTTGGGTCCTACAACTCGTATCCCAAGTTGAACTGAGCCTTACTGAAGTTTATATGTAGGATCTCATTGACAGAAAGATCCTGAGGAAAATTAGACCTTGTGTAGAGGCGCATAAATGTGCGTATGCGTATAAATGAGTTTAAATTACTGCACTGAAATGTAAAATGTTCTATTTTTATTTTACAGCTCTGTACTCATTGCTCTATATGAAAACACATCCAAATACTCCCAGCGCTCAGTGGTCTTCACCAGAGGAAAGCCAATATCACATACACAGTGCAATGCCCGGTGGATGCAGACCTTCTTGGATAGGGATGTCCCATGTAGAACTACAAAAACAAAGGAGAAGGCGCAAACCTCTAGTGCATTATTGGAGTTAAAACTGAATGTATTAATATAAAAAGCAACCAATAAAATGCATATCCACAAAGGTGCATAAGTATACAGCAAGTACATGGAAGGATAACAATGAGGTAAACCATCCAAGTGTTAATGCGGCCTCACGTATGCACGTAACGCATTTCAGGGGCACACCGACTTCTTGCAAGCTGTGCTTAACAGCGTAGCCAAATGCCTTGTGTTTAAATGCAGCAAATACACTGAGGTCTGCCCCAACCAACAGGAAGGGTGGAGCCCTGGTGGTTGGGGGCGGGCTTTACTGCATTTAACCACTTTTCGCCCGGCCTATAGCAGAATGACAGCCGGGAAGTGGTTCAGTTATCCTGACTGGTCATTAAATGATATCCAGCAGGATAAGCCACGATTGTGTACCCACGGGGTCAGTCTGACACACCGCATCTCCAATCTAGGTTAAGAGCATCTAACAGAGACTCTCTACCATGTGATCAGCTGTATCCAATCACAGTGTAAACAGAAAAAAACGTGTATTGGCTTTTCCTCTACTCGCTCTCACAAATTCAAGTAGAGGAGAGCCGTCGGCTGGTCTCCTGACTGATTATTGCAATGTATCGGGGGTGGCTTCAATTGCACCCGCACTCATGGGAAAAACATTGTTTTTGGGTGCGCAAAACGTAATAGCACCAAAAACACACTTGCGGTTCTGTGCAATCGCGTTTTTACACAAGGGTCAGGGATTTTTTCTCTGCGTATCCCACAGGCACAGCAAGTCAAATGATTAGACTGCTATACCTGCAAAAACACAGCACAGGACCCACCGCAATAGGTTTACTGATCTTTACGCAGTTTCATCCATTGTTCCATAGACAATAGCCCTATGGCGTGCAGTTTTACTCTCATGTACAAGAGGCCATAGTGTGTGCAAATATGTTTATCGAAGTGACAGAAAACATTTTCATTGCTGAAGCAGCCCAGTAACATGAAGAGGTGTGCAATGTTCTTCATAGCCCTATATACAATCGTACTAACGCTGAGCCTGCCATCCTCATTGACATGGTACAAACACTTGTATTTGCTTTTCTTCCATACACATGTGATAAGCCAGTCCAGAGGTCTCCCCTCCGCTGTTACAAGTCACTCAGCTAGCACAACTCTCTCCCTCATGTATCACATTGGAGGTTCTTTGTAATACAACGTAACGTGCATTGCCGCGCCCCTCATACCGCACACAACAAACATGAACGGAGCCCGTATCTCTGTCAGAGAACACTCAGCGTCCCGTGCTGATACCTGAATCGGTGTTCCGTCAGACTATGTAACGGAAGTGACGTTTCGTCGCCGCCATCTTGCTACACCCCGCACCCATCCATAGATACACTGAGAAGGGGTGTAGTGTCACATTTTGCTGCGGAAGTGACGTTGTTGCGTACTGCGCATGCGCGATGCGTTCCAAACACTCGCGCCGTGCGTTCCAACATAGTTTCGGCAATACAGTTCAGCGAAACTATCACATAATGTTACGGAAGTGATGTTACACACAACACAAACACTGGGCCACGTTGTTGCGTACTGCGCATGCGCGATGCGTTCCAAAACTTGCGCCGTGCGTTCCAACATAGTTTCGGCAATACAGTTCAGCGAAACCATCACATAATGTTATGGTGTGGTAAAATTTCATGCGACCCGTGAATTTCGCTCACCCCGTCACTTCCGGTGAGGCTCCGTCACTCTAACAGCTGACGGCGGGCCTTTACTGCGCATGCGCCAAGTCCGTGATCTGAACGGCGCATGCGCAAGATCGTAAGTTCAGCGGTGGTTAAAAATTATAGACACAGAAATGCTGGTGGGCGGGCGGAGCTGAACAGGTGCTCAGGACGTCAGCAGCAGCCCCGCCCACCCTAATAACATGCCTCTGAATCTTAAGTGGTGGTGAAAAATCATACTCAAGTGGGCGGAGACTTGCGGGTGGGCGGGCGGAGCTAATGATGGCTTTATTATATCATCGGCAGCACCAATATGTATATTATTTATTAAAGCTGAACAATTAGCAGTGTATTTATTAAAGCTGAACAATTAGCAGTGTATTTATTGGGCTGCTTTCACACTGGGGCTGTGAGGGCGTCGGCGGTAAAGCACCGCTATTTTTAGCGGCGCTTTACCGTCGTTTTAGCGGCGGTCTGCGGGCGCTAGCGGGGTGGTTTTAACCCCCGCTAGCGGCCGAAAAAAGGGTTAAAACCACCCGCAAAGCGCCGCTGCAGCGGCGCTTTGCCGGCGGTATTGCCGCGCTGTCCCATTGATTTCAATGGGTAGGAGCGGTTTAGGAGCGGTGAATACACCGCTCCTTCACCGCTCCAAAGATGTGGCTAGCAGGACTTTTTTCACTGTCCTGCCAGCGCACCGCTTCAGTGTGAAAGCCGAGTGACAGGGGCCGGTTTTTTTCAGGCGCTACACAGGCGCTATTTTTAGCGCTGTAACGCCTGAAACCACCCCAGTGTGAAAGGGGCCTTAAAGCTGAAGAATATGGGCACAATATTGGGGACAGTGTGTGCGTTTGGGGACAGTGGCTGCATTTGGGCACAGTGGCTGCGTTTGGGGCACAATGTCTGCGTTTGGGGACAGTGTGTGCGACAGTGTCTGTATTTGGGCACAGTGGCTGCATTTGGAATGATCACAGTCAATTGCGTGGTAAACGGCCAATGGCTGTTTACCAGCATCAGTGGCGAGCAGTGTTCCCGGGAACACGCCGCCACCAACGTGCCCGCGCAGAGCGCGCCTGCGATTGCCGTGGAGATGTGGGGCGGCCACCAACGTACACGCGCAGAGCGCGCCCGCGATCACCATGGAGAGGTGGGGCGGCCACCAACGTACATGCGCAGAGCGTGCCCGCGGTCGCCGTGGAGGGGTGGGGCGGAACCATCTGTGATCACGCGGTAAACAGCCTCATGGCTGCAATGGGGCCTAGTCCTCATGTGATGGGGACCAAGGCCTGATGTGATGGGGGGTCTTCTGATGTGATGGGGGTCCTGTGATGTAATGGGGCCTAGTCCTCATGTGATGGGGACCAAGGCCTGATGTGATGGGGGGGGGGGGTCCTGTGATGTGATGGGGGGTCTTCTGATGTGATGGGAGTGTCCTGTGATGTAATGGGGGGCCTAGGCCTGATGTGATGGTAACCAAGGCCTGATGTGATGGGGGGTCCTGTGATGTGATGGGGGGTCTTCTGATGTGATGGGAGTGTCCTGTGATGTAATGGGGCCTAGTCCTCATGTGATGGGGACCAAGGCCTGATGTGATGGGGGGGTCCTGTGATGTGATGGGGGTCTTCTGATGTGATGGGGGTGTCCTGTGATGTAATGGGGGCCTAGGCCTGATGTGATGGTAACCAAGGCCTGATGTGATGGGGGGTCTTCTGATGCGATGGGGGGGTCTTCTGATGTGATGGGAGTGTCCTGTGATGTAATGGGGGCCTAGTCCTCATGTGATGGGGACCAAGGCCTGATGTGATGGGGGGGTCCTGTGATGTGATGGGGGTCTTCTGATGTGATGGGGGTGTCCTGTGATGTAATGGGGGCCTAGGCCTGATGTGATGGTAACCAAGGCCTGATGTGATGGGGGGTCTTCTGATGCGATGGGGGGGTCTTCAGATGTGATGGGGGTCCTGTGATGTAATGGGGCCTAGTCCTCATGTGATGGGGACCAAGGCCTGATGTGATGGGGGGGGGGGTCCTGTGATGTGATGGGGGATCTTCTGATGTGATGGGAGTGTCCTGTGATGTAATGGGGGGCCTAGGCCTGATGTGATGGTAACCAAGGCCTGATGTGATGGGGGGTCCTGTGATGTGATGGGGGGTCTTCTGATGTGATGGGGGTGTCCTGTGATGTAATGGGGGCCTAGGCCTGATGTGATGGTAACCAAGGCCTGATGTGATGGGGGGGTCTTCTGATGTAATGGGGGCCTAGTCCTCATGTGATGGGGCCCAAGGCCTGATGTGATGGGGGGGTCCTGTGATGTGATGGGGGGTCTTCTGATGTGATGGGGGTCCTGTGATGTAATGGGGGCCTAGGCCTGATGTGATGGTAACCAAGGCCTGATGTGATGGGGGGTCTTCTGGTGCGATGGGGGTCTTCTGATGTGATGGGGGTCCTGTGATGTGATGGGGGTCTTCTGATGTGATGGGAGTGTCCTGTGATGTAATGGGGCCTAGTCCTCATGTGATGGGGACCAAGGCCTGATGTGATGGGGGGGTCCTGTGATGTGATGGGGGTCTTCTGATGTGATGGGGGTGTCCTGTGATGTAATGGGGGCCTAGGCCTGATGTGATGGTAACCAAGGCCTGATGTGATGGGGGGGTCTTCTGATGTAATGGGGGCCTAGTCCTCATGTGATGGGGCCCAAGGCCTGATGTGATGGGGGGGTCCTGTGATGTGATGGGGGGTCTTCTCATGTGATGAGGGTCCTGTGATGTAATGGGGGCCTAGGCCTGATGTGATGGTAACCAAGGCCTGATGCGATGGGGGTCTTCTGATGCAATGGGGGGTCTTCTGATGTGATGGGGGTTGTTAGGTGTGACCTCAACAAGTCACCTATTTGTCAGGTTATGTTACCGTTTCCCAATTGTTAGTTAGAGTTCTTATCTAAGCAAAGAGACACGGAGGTATTCAGTATTTCTGCTCAGAAGTCCGTCGTAACTCTGACTCTCTCACTGACTCTGAGCTCTTTATTACTTCTCTTTTATAGACAGAAAAGAGCAAACATCAGCAGTGTAAAAAAACAACATTTTTGCAAAGAAAAAGCAATTCTCCGGGTGTTATCAGCTGATAAGACAATCTTCTGGGCGTAGACTGCTTTTTAGGGCTGATGCGGCCTCTTCTTGATGAGTACGTGACTAAAGATGACGAGTCCTTATTTTACTGAGAAGTATAGAGAAAGACATGTATTTAGTAAGACATACTGTCAACCATTTTGTTTAGACACCCCTTAATCCTTACATTTCCCCCTTTGACATCACCCCTCCCTCTTGCCCTGGGTCCACCTGAACAAGTTCTAGTCAGCCTATATCCAGAGTACTCTCCCTGACCGCGAGTTGTCAGAGGGGTATACACCCATCCCCCTGGACAGTACCAACATCTAAAATTCAGGAAGAGTGGCTTTTCTGACAAATGGGTGATGTCAAGAAACTAAATCCACCTATCTTCACAAAAGTTCCATCTTTTCCGCATCATTTACCTTGGCTTTCTTGCAAAAGCACATAAACAACTTAAAGCATGCATAAAAGAAAAATACGAATAAGAGCACCACTATAATCGTCATTGCTGCCTTCTTAACCCAAGAGAATAACCCTGAGAAACTAAAAGTTCCACCAAACGGATCCCAGTCGCGACCAATATTTCGGGCCTTCTCTTGTAAATTCTTTACTTCCGTACGGTGTTGTGCAATGATGTCATAATAGTCAGGTACCTCAATGCTGGTGTTATGTATCCAAGTACAGCACTCATAGTCCTCAGTAGTTTCACAGAGTCCTGTCAGTGCTGCACTCATACTTTCAATTGCTAATTCATGTAATTCTAATTGTTGTCTGATGGCTCTGGTCTCCAGATTTAACTTAGTAATGTCATCAGAGTTTTTCTCCAAAACATCATTAATAATTCCTGTATAGTTATTTAGTCTTTTCCTTAAGTCTATACCCCATCCTGTCCAGGACGGGAACCAAGCCCATGCCATGTCCTTCTTCAGGAATATTTCTCTTTTACTACGATACCTGAGGGGATATCTAGGATGCATGCTAGCTTCTAATAGGTGATCACCTCGTTCATCACCTACTACTCCCATTACTGGTACTAAACTTGCGAGGTAGCACCATCCCTGAGCTCTTCTAGGTATCCAAGTATAACATTTATCCTCACAACAGATATATATATTATTTCCCAGTGCTACTGATCTACTACCGATATTATTTCTATAAAGGGAGGTGTATCCATAAAGGGATAAGTTGGATACTAACCACCTAACATTATTATCCACAATGTTAGTGAGGAAGTCAGATAATGTCTGGTGTGTGCTGGAATTACTGGGATAGAAGCTTCCATTTAATACGACAATGGACAAATTAAACTTGCTGTCTTGGCATTCTCCATTTCCTCCCGTTGTGTTCCCTAAGTTGAAACACCAGGCAGGGGAAAAGGCGAGACCATTTGACTTAAACATTACTGTCTCGCTGGTATTTGTTCTAATTATGTTAATGCTACTGTTAGCAAGATCAGTATAGTTTATAGGAACTGCCATCAGTGGTATACTTGCTGTGCTGGGGTGTAATTTGCTACAAATCCAACATTTCTCATATCCTGACTTCTGGGCATAAGCATATTTAAACTTCAGTAATAAAATTTTTTTAGAAAATCCTTCATCCTTGTGTATTTTATTCTGTGAGGTAACCAAACTATTAGCCAGGATTACTGAAACAATAAAAAGATACATGTTGTCATTTGCCAACTGGCTCCTTTTTACAGTGAGAAGCGTGGATCCAGGTAGGTTTCCCTTCCAATTTCACTGAGGTTGCTGTAATCAATAGCACCTGGAAAGGACCTTCAAACCTTGGTTCCAGTGTCTTTCTGGTATGTTTCTTTACATACACATAGTCTCCTGGTTGTAGATCGTGAGTACCTGTGACAGAATTAGGGTCTGGAAGAGAAGAATACACACTCTTGTGGATTTTAGTCAGACGCTGTTGCAACTGTATTACATACGTAGTTAAACTATCACATTGTAATTGCATACTTTGAGGAAAATATAAACCTAATCTAGGTGCACTTCCAAACAGTATTTCATATGGGGATAACCCTGTTTTTCCTGTTGGGGTGTACCTAATAGAGAACAAAGCTAAGGGTAGGCACTCAGGCCATGGTTTGTTCAACTCCTGCATGGCCTTTTGTATTTTCAGCTTGATTGTACCATTTACTCTTTCTACTGATCCTGAACTCTGTGGGTGGTAAGGAGTATGAAAACTTTGTTGAACCCCTAACATTGCCATCACATTTTGCATTATTTCTCCCGTGAAATGTGTCCCCCTATCTGATTCTATTGTTTCTGGGAGACCAAACCTAGGTATCAGCTCAGTAATCAGTTTCTTGGCGGTGGCTTTTGCCGTAGCTGATTTTACAGAATAACTTTCGGGCCAGCCTGAAAATAGGCAGATGCACACGAGAACAAATTCAAAGGGGCCGCTCTTAGGCATTTGTATGTAGTCAATCTGCAGTCTCTGAAAGGGATATTGGGCCCGGACCTGATGTTTACGTGGGGTTTTCACTCTCTGTCCTGGGTTATTAATCAGACAGATTTGGCATGCAGCACAGTAGTTCCTTGCAGTACTACTGAATCCAGGGGCTAGCCATCCTTGGCTTACAATCCTATACATAGAATTGGAGCTGACATGAGTGGGTAAGTGAACAGCCGCTGCCATTGCGGGGTATAGAGAAGCGGGTAGACATATTTTGTCTCCTTCTCTCCATACATTGTCAAGGCCTGGTGCAGCTCCCTCCTTAACCCAACGGTCCTTCTCAATAGCCCCTGCTTGTTCCTGTAGTTCGATTAGCTGCTGCCATGTGGTTTCGGGCATACTCACCTGTACCGTGGCTAAGGTCTCAGGGCTTACTTCCCCTAGAGCTGCCTTCTTTGCAGTTAAATCTGCAAATGCGTTTCCTTTTGCCTCAGTTGTTTTTGCGCTCGTGTGTGCCGCTATCTTCATGATGGCTACTCTTTTAACCTTTTGAAGATTGTTCAGGACTCTTTTGATTCCTTCACCATGTTTAACAGGTGTGCCTGCTGCTGTAAGGTAACCTCTAGCTTTCCATATGTGGCCATAATCATGTGCCACACCGTAGGCGTATGCGGAATCAGTGTAAATGTTCCCTTCTTGTCCCTCTAAGTGTTCTAGGGCTTTCTCTAGAGCGGTTAGTTCCGCTTCTTGTGCCGACATGTGTGCTGGTAGTGACTTTGCCTCAATTACCTGTGTGTCCGTTACCACAGCATAACCTGTGTGATATTTACCTTTGTCATCGGCAAATCTACTACCATCTATGTACAGTGTGTGTTCTGCATTTGCAATGGGTATGTCTGTGACATGTGGGAACCCCGTGGTTTCTTGTTCCATAAGTTGGAAACAATCGTGTTCATCAGATGTTATGTCCTGAAACGAAAGTGTGTCAGAATCCTGAGTATCTTGTGTTGTGTCTACACCATTATCATCATTACTCCCCCCTGTCAAATCTGTCTGTAATGGTAAAAGCTGTGCTAAGTTAAAAGAAGTGCATCGCTGAAAGGTAACATTGGGGGGTAGGAGCAAAGTGCATTGTAGACGCAGCTGCCTTGCCATTGATATGTGTTTTGGCTGGACCTGTGACAAGATGGCGTGTATGTCATGTGTGGTATGTACCACTACAGGATTGTCTAAGACAATTTCTGAGGATTTGTCAATGATAATTGACACTGCTGCAACTGCTCGTACACAGGACGGTGATCCTCTAGAGACAGGATCGAGAGCCGCCGAGAAGTATGCTACCAGCCTTTGTTTGATGTGTTGTTGTGTCAACACCCCTGTTGCGTGTCCCGTGATTTCAGCAATGTACAAATGAAATGTTTTGGTATAATCGGGGATCCCGATCGCAGGTGCCGAAATTAGTAACCTTTTTAAGGTGCTAAAAGATTCATGACCTGCTTCTGTGAGTACATAGGGTACTATTTTCAAGCAATCATATAATGGCTGCATCAGAGAACTGGCATGTGGTATCCATTGTCTACAATATGATACCATTCCCAGAAACATACGAAGTTGCTTAAAGTTGCGTGGGACATTCATTTGTCTTATGGCCTGGACTCGGTCTTCAGTGAGATGTCGAGTACCCTGGGATATACAGTGGCCCAAAAAGACAACCTTTTTCTGACATACCTGTAACTTAGTTCTATTCACCTTGCACCCTTTTTCAGCCAGGAATTGTAACAATGATAGAGTGGCTTTTAAACAAGTCTACATATTGCAACAATACACAAGTGTCAGGCGGTAGCCATTCCCCCTATTTTTACTTTTTAAGGTTTAGTCAGTGGGGCATCGGACAAAAGACCGTCATAACCACTTATGGGTATGGTGTCACGGGACGTCATGTGTGGAGGGACTACTGAATCAGACAACAGACTGCGTGACGCTCCTGTGTCAACCAAACAAGGAATATGTTTACCTTCCACCTTCATCAACATGTGGAGCATTTTGTTCTCTGATTCAGCTAGGACTGGGGCAAGTCATGCGGTACGCCTCTGTCTGTAGTCCCTCGTGTCTCTGTCCGTGTTTCCTTCCTGTTCGTCTTTTATCCTTTTCCTACAGTCTCTTTTTATATGTCCCACCTTGTTGCAGTAATAACAGGTAAGAGGTTTACGGGAGGAATTCCCTCCTTCATTGACCCGGGCAACAGTGTTAACTCCCGGTGTCCTTCTGGGTTTAGTTTCTGCTAAATCAGCCTCTATGCCTTGTGCTTTCTGCAACAATGTTCCTCTGTCCCGTATGGCTCTCCATTCGGGAGTACATGCCTTCAGTTTGTCACCTATTTGGGGTACTAGTCCTTCCATAAACTGTCGATTGAAAGCCCTAATGGTGACGGGTAAGGCTAAATCTAGACCTTCGTCAGCCATCATGCTTTCCATGTTGAGGTAAAATTCTGTAACAGTCTGACCTGGGGCCTGTTTTATGGGCGCTGTCGAACCCCTTTCCTGCTGTTTCCCTTGGCAAAATTCTCGTAACTGAGCAATAAACAGGGGTCTAGAGTCTATATGACGGGGGTGTACTCCTGGTGGATCTGCCGCTGGATCCCCTTGTGGTCTATGTGGAGCAATTTCATAAATTGATTAAACATCGTTAGTGTCATTTTATGTCTACACAAATCTTCCCCATCTTGCCAAGTTGCTTCATGTGTGTCTAGTAATTGTGTCACGAATCTACAGAATGCGGCAGGTTTTGCTACGGGATCAGGAGCATTCTGTATTAATGCCATAAGAGTGTCAGCCGACCAAGGTGTCCATGTCCTCAGAACGACTTGTCGAGTCACTGTAGGTGGCTGTCCTGCTTGACCCGCATTTGGATTATTTACTTGTATTACCCTAGTCCGACTATGGACTGGAGCTACGGGCTCTGGTCTTTGAGCGCCGCAATGCAAACATTCCTGTGCCCAGTCTGGGTTCTGGGTACCGCATACTCGGCATACCCATCCTCTTCCTCTTAAGGAAGGATAAAGTTTTGGTCTTTCATTACCTGGTGTGGTGGTGTTATAAGGAGGTGGAGTATCTCCCGTATTTACCCTATCGCCGGGAGCAGAAGGAAGACTTTTGTGTCGGACCTTCATATCCCATCCACCCTTTTCCTGACAATACTCCCATCCCTCCTCTTCAGCCCTGTTGGAAACCTTAATTAAACATTGTATTTGTGATACCCATCTGTTCTGCAATATCTCTCCCTGTCTGTCTTTCTTTATTTCTTCCCAACCTTCTACACTTAATCCATTTTCTCCATCCATCCCCAATTTCTTGAGAATCCTATTCGTGCCCTGTGCCTTATCCTTCCCATACAACATTGTAATTATGTCTTTAACAGCATAACATTTCTGAGATTCCTCCTGGGGTTTACCATGTGTCTGGCCCATTTTGACAGTCCTGCCTAGGTGGCGTTTGGATCACTTACTAAGTGTCTCGTTGCCTTCTCCTCCTAGGGTGCCAAAATACTAAAAACCTCTCCTAGATGAGATTTCTGAAATCGAATTACCTTATATGCTAGCCAACTGACAAATATTATGACCAGACTGACGGCTACAACATATACAAGCATTCCCTTTTGGTGGCCAAACACATATGACTAGGTCTCCGGGACTTTGTGGAGACCTTTATTCCCTTCCCATTACCATGGAATCTCTCAGCATTCGTTTCTTATTCCTGCTTTATTGAGGCAGTCAGGACTTATACTTTCAACCCGTTTTTAGGCTCATGAATCAAAAAGCGTATATCAAACTTAAGTGTCGGACCCCCAAAGTACTCTTACGAGTTAAGGGCGCATTCCGTTACCCATTGGGATGATATATGTTTCAATTCACACCATACAAACAGGGCTTATCTCAGTCACAACAGACAGATGACAAGTAGACAGACAAGAAACAACGGTAACATAAGCCAAAATATTAAGTTCAAGACCCGCTTACTACAGAGGTTGGTGTTTACCTGAAGAACAATTCAGACAGATCAGGTGGGCACAAATCTAAGAAGCACAGAGTTTATAAGAAAATAAAGCTTTTCTTACCTGCGCAGGATTTGTCTGTGGTTCTTGATGTGCCCGACCATTTCGTTCCGTCCTTATGTTCGTTCGCCTCTTGTAGTTTCTTTCTGCAGGTCCCTTGTTCGCGGCGCCAGAAATGTTAGGTGTGACCTCAACAAGTCACCTATTTGTCAGGTTATGTTACCGTTTCCCAATTGTTAGTTAGAGTTCTTATCTAAGCAAAGAGACACGGAGGTATTCAGTATTTCTGCTCAGAAGTCCGTCGTAACTCTGACTCTCTCACTGACTCTGAGCTCTTTATTACTTCTCTTTTATAGACAGAAAAGAGCAAACATCAGCAGTGTAAAAAAACAACATTTTTGCAAAGAAAAAGCAATTCTCCGGGTGTTATCAGCTGATAAGACAATCTTCTGGGCGTAGACTGCTTTTTAGGGCTGATGCGGCCTCTTCTTGATGAGTACGTGACTAAAGATGACGAGTCCTTATTTTACTGAGAAGTATAGAGAAAGACATGTATTTAGTAAGACATACTGTCAACCATTTTGTTTAGACACCCCTTAATCCTTACAGGGTCCTGTGATGTAATGGGGGCCTAGTCCTCATGTGATGGGGACCTAGGCCTGATGTGATGGGGGAAGGGAATGCACTTGCATTGTCCAGTAGGGGTGCAATGGATCATCACCGATCCGTGATGCGAACAGGTCACCCTGATCAGATCAGCACACGCCACGATCCGCGGAGTGCCCCGCGGCCTCGGCCTTAAGAAAGACCGTGGCTTCGGCCTAGCTCCGTAGCGGCGGCCATCTTGGTGCACCCATTTACAATGTGATCTCTTCGTCAAATGACGGAGCGATCACTTGTAAACAAACTGGCGTCATAGTGACGCCAGTTCCTCTCTCCCCTCTGTGTACTGATCTGTACAGTGGAGGGGAGAAATCGGAAGGCAGCAGCGCTGCGGGCTGCATCTGTTGTGTCCACAGAACTGCTCTGTGACAAGTGCAGTCACAGCCATCCCTCCATACCCAGCCAATACTCTGCCGTACCCAGGCAATACTCTGCCGTACCCAGCCAATACTCTGCCGTACCCAGCAAATACTGTGCCATACCCTGTAATATCCATCCATACTCGGCGGTAGCCAGCCGTACCCAGCCATGCTCAGCCAATATTACAGTAGAGGAGATATATATTACAGTGGGGAGATTGTGGATATTACAGTGGGGACTATTTTGTGGTGGAATTTTAACAGGTTTTTGCAAATTCAATTATTATTGGCTGATCCGAAAACTGATCCAATCCGTGACTCAGATCCGAGGAACGATCCGGTCCGTGAGTTTTTTGGATCCGTTGCACCCCTATTGTCCAGTGATAGGAGACTTGTAACAGCGAAGCAAGGGCGTACTGTTCTGGGGGCCAGATGGTCAAAAATCATGATTGTTTTTCGATCAATGCAACTAGCTGGTGTATCAAGAACCCATTACATCACAGTGTGGCTGATGCTGCTGTTAGGAAGTTTTTAGTGTTTAGGAGTGTGTGCACTGTGCCACACTCCAAAGATTCCTCACCTACTTGTGGTACTTGTACTAATACCTGGGTTTCTGTTTAGCGCTGTTTCCTCTTGTAGTAGAGTCCTGGGCTCTTGGAGGCATATTGGTGACTTTAAGAGTTAGGGACAGCTGACATCCTTCTGTGTAGAGTGGGTTAAAAGGCAAGTTGGGTGCAGTGCAAAAAGAATTGAAGGGCACTAGACACTTTTTTAATGCACAGAGATTTATTGTCTCTTAACCACTTTGCCGCCTGGCCTATAGCAAAATGACGGCGGCAAAGTGGTTTCAAAATCCTGACCGGGCGCCATATGAGGTCCTCATGATTTTGATCCACTTTGCACCCCCGGGGGCGTGCATCGCGGCGATCGTTGTTGCAGGGTGTCAGTCTGACACCCCGCAACTATGATCTCGGTAAAGAGCCTCTGACGGAGACTCTTTACCACATGATCAGTCGTGTCCTATCATGGCTGATCACAGTGTAAATAAGAAGAGACGTTGATCGGCTTTTCCTCACTTGCGTCTGTCAGACGCGAGTAGAGCCGATTGGCTGCTCCTCTGACAGGGGGGGGTCTGTGCTGATCGATTATCATTGCAGCCTCCCCCGAGTATGCCCACAGTGGACCACCAGGGACACCACCAGGGATGCCCAGCACCAGGTATGCACCCCCTAGACCACCAGGGATGCCAGTCAGTGCCCACAATGGATGCCAATCAGTGCCCACAATGGGCATCACTGATTGGTATGCATTATTGTTTGGCACTGATTGGCATCCATCAGTACTATATAATACAATACAGTGCCGCTTATCAGTGACCATCCATGCCCATCTGTGCCGCCTATCCATGCCCATCCATGCCGCCTATCCATGCCAATCCTTGCCAGCTATCAGTGCCAATTTGTGCCACCTATCAGTGCCCATCCGTGTCGCCCATCAGTGCCACCTCATCAGTGCCCATCAGTGTAGCCTTATCGGTACCCGTCACTGCAGCCCCATCAGTGAAGGAGAAAACTTTTATGTCTTTTTTTTATTTGTTTAGCAAAAAATAAAAACCGCAGAGGTGATCAAATACCACCAAAAGAAAGCTCTGTTTGTGGGAAAAAAATGATAAAAATTTAATTTGGATACAGTGTAGCATCTCCGACCTTCTCAGGTGACCAGCACTCAAAGGAGCTCTCAAAGCGTCTCCTCAGATAGGTCCCTGGCTTGGCACTAACTCAAGTTTTCCCACTTCAGCATCTCTGGTTAGTGAGAAGACTGCTTGGGTAATGGCTTTAGTTACTCACAATGGTCTCTGGTACCACGGTGTATGGTCCCTTTGTGGCGACAGCTGTTCCTTTTTACCTCCCGACCGCAGCTTGTTTGCCCAGACAGGAGCACTGTTGCTTCTGGTTGGACTACAAGCTGTAAGTCCCAACCCTACGCTGCTCTCCCACAATGTCCCTCAGGCAGCCTAGCAGCCAGATGTCCCTGGGATAGAAGCTAGCCATGTGACCTAGCAACTCAGGGCAACACATCACACGTCCACATGAGGACTAGGCCCCATTACATCACAGGACACTCCCATCACATCAGAAGACCCCCATCACATCAGAAGACCCCCCATCACATCACAGGACCCCCCCATCACATCAGGCCTTGGTTACCATCACATCAGGCCTAGGCCCCCATTACATCACAGGACACCCCCATCACATCAGAAGACCCCCCATCGCATCAGAAGACCCCCCATCACATCAGGCCTTGGGCCCCATCACATGAGGACTAGGTCCCTATTACATCACAGGACACTCCCATCACATCAGAAGACCCCCCCATCACATCAGGCCTTGGTTACCATCACATCAGGCCTAGGCCCCCATTACATCACAGGACACTCCCATCACATCAGAAGACCCCCCCATCGCATCAGAAGACCCCCCATCACATCAGGCCTTGGTTACCATCACATCAGGCCTAGGCCCCCATTACATCACAGGACACCCCCATCACATCAGAAGACCCCCATCACATCACAGGACCCCCCCATCACATCAGGCCTTGGTCCCCATCACATGAGGACTAGGCCCCCATTACATCACAGGACCCCCATCACATCAGAAGACCCCCCCATCGCATCAGAAGACCCCCCATCACATCAGGCCTTGGTTACCATCACATCAGGCCTAGGCCCCCATTACATCACAGGACACCCCCATCACATCAGAAGACCCCCATCACATCACAGGACCCCCCCATCACATCAGGCCTTGGTCCCCATCACATGAGGACTAGGCCCCATTACATCACAGGACACTCCCATCACATCAGAAGACCCCCCATCACATCACAGGACCCCCCATCACATCAGGCCTTGGTTACCATCACATCAGGCCTAGGCCCCCCATTACATCACAGGACACTCCCATCACATCAGAAGACCCCCCATCACATCACAGGACCCCCCCCCCCCCCATCACATCAGGCCTTGGTCCCCATCACATGAGGACTAGGCCCCATTACATCACAGGACCCCCATCACATCAGAAGACCCCCCATCACATCAGGCCTTGGTCCCCATCACATGAGGACTAGGCCCCATTGCAGCCATGAGGCTGTTTACCGCGTGATCACAGATGGTTCCGCCCCACCCCTCCACGGCGACCGCGGGCGCGCTCTGCGCATGTACGTTGGTGGCCGCCCCACCTCTCCATGGTGATCGCGGGCGCGCTCTGCGCGTGTACGTTGGTGGCCGCCCCACATCTCCACGGCAATCGCGGGCGCGCTCTGCGCGGGCACGTTGGTGGCGGCGTGTTCCCGGGAACACTGCTCGCCACTGATGCTGGTAAACAGCCATTGGCCGTTTACCACGCAATTGACTGTGATCATTCCAAATGCAGCCACTGTGCCCAAATACAGACACTGTCGCACACACTGTCCCCAAACGCAGACATTGTGCCCCAAACGCAGCCACTGTGCCCAAATGCAGCCACTGTCCCCAAACGCACACACTGTCCCCAATATTGTGCCCATATTCTTCAGCTTTAAGGCCCCTTTCACACTGGGGTGGTTTCAGGCGTTACAGCGCTAAAAATAGCGCCTGTGTAGCGCCTGAAAAAAACCGGCCCCTGTCACTCGGCTTTCACACTGAAGCGGTGCGCTGGCAGGACAGTGAAAAAAGTCCTGCTAGCCACATCTTTGGAGCGGTGAAGGAGCGGTGTATTCACCGCTCCTAAACCGCTCCTACCCATTGAAATCAATGGGACAGCGCGGCAATACCGCCGGCAAAGCGCCGCTGCAGCGGCGCTTTGCGGGTGGTTTTAACCCTTTTTTCGGCCGCTAGCGGGGGTTAAAACCACCCCGCTAGCGCCCGCAGACCGCCGCTAAAACGACGGTAAAGCGCCGCTAAAAATAGCGGTGCTTTACCGCCGACGCCCTCACAGCCCCAGTGTGAAAGCAGCCTAATAAATACACTGCTAATTGTTCAGCTTTAATAAATACACTGCTTATTATTCAGCTTTAATAAATACACTGCGAATTGTTCAGCTTTAATAAATAATATACATATTGGTGCTGCCGATGATATAATAAAGCCATCATTAGCTCCGCCCGCCCACCCGCAAGTCTCCGCCCACTTGAGTATGATTTTTCACCACCACTTAAGATTCAGAGGCATGTTATTAGGGTGGGCGGGGCTGCTGCTGACGTCCTGAGCATCTGTTCAGCTCCGCCCGCCCACCAGCATTTCTGTGTCTATAATTTTTAACCACCGCTGAACTTACGATCTTGCGCATGCGCCGTTCAGATCACGGACTTGGTGCATGCGCAGTAAAGGCCCGCCGTCAGCTGTTAGAGTGACGGAGCCTCACCGGAAGTGACGGGTGAGCGAAATTCACGGGTCGCATGAAATTTTACCACAACGGAAGTGATGTTGCACACAACACAAACACTGGGCCGTTCGTTACAACACTAATACTTCCCTTGTTACCTAGTAGGTTTTGCATTGCTGGGACTTGTAGTGCCTATCCTGAGCTACATGCTTCAATGTTCAGTGTCCTCATCCCTATCCCCATGCTTCAATGTTCAGTGTCCTCATCCTTATCCCCGAGCTTCAATGTTCAGTGTCCATCCTTATCCCCGTGCTTCAATGTTCAGTGTCCTCATCCCTATCCTCGAGCTTCAATGTTCGGTGTCCTCATCCCTATCCCCCTGCTTCAATGTTCAGTGTCCTCATCCTTATCCCCGAGCTTCAATGTTCAGTGTCCTCATCCCTATCCCCATGCTTCAATGTTCAGTGTCCTCATCCTTATCCCCGATCTTCAATGTTCAGTGTCCTCATCCTTATCCCCGTGCTTCAATGTTCAGTGTCCTCATCCTTATCCCCATGCTTCGATGTTCAGTGTCCTCATAGAAGCAGGGGGATAAGGATGAGGACACTGAACATTGAAGCTCGCGGATAGGGATGAGGACACTGAACATTGAAGCAGGGGGATAGGGATGAGGACACTGAACATTGAAGCTCGGGGATAGGGATGAGGACACTGAACATTGAAGCTTGCGGATAGGGATGAGGACACTGAACATTGAAGCTCGGGGATAAGCATGAGGACACTGAACATTGAAGCTCGGGGATAAGGATGAGGACACTGAACATTGAAGCACAGGGATAAGGATGAGGACACTGAACATTGAAGCTCGGGGATAAGCATGAGGACACTGAACATTGAAGCTCGGGGATAAGGATGAGGACACTGAACATTGAAGCTCGGGATAAGGATGAGGACACTGAACATTGAAGCACAGGGATAAGGATGAGGACACTGAACGTTGAAGCTCGCGGATAGGGATGAGGACACTGAACATTGAAGCATGGGGATAGGGATGAGGACACTGAACATTGAAGCTCGGGGATAAGGATGAGGACACTGAACATTGAAGCACAGGGATAAGGATGAGGACACTGAACATTGAAGCTCGCAGATAGGGATGAGGACACTGAACATTGAAGCACGGGGATAAGGATGGACACTGAACATTGAAGCTCGGGGATAAGGATGAGGACACTGAACATTGAAGCTCGGGGATAAGCATGAGGACACTGAACATTGAAGCTCGGGGATAAGGATGAGGACACTGAACATTGAAGCTCGGGGATAAGGATGAGGACACTGAACATTGAAGCACAGGGATAAGGATCAGGACACTGAACATTGAAGCTCGCGGATAGGGATGAGGGCACTGAACATTGAAGCATGGGGATAAGGATGGACACTGAACATTGAAGCTCGGGGATAAGGATGAGGACACTGAACATTGAAGCATGTAGCTCAGGATAGGCACTACAAGTCCCAGCAATGCAAAACCTACTAGGTAACAAGGGAAGTATTAGTGTTGTAACGAACGGCCCAGTGTTTGTGTTGTGTGTAACATCACTTCCGTAACATTATGTGATGGTTTCGCTGAACTGTATTGCCGAAACTATGTTGGAACGCATCGCGCATGCGCAGTACGCAACAACGTCACTTCCGCAGCATCCTGTGATAAGCAGCAAAATGTGACACTACAGGGGCAAGCAGACATATTGTTACACCCACCTGAGTTTTGCATTTTACACTTATTTCTAACAGTAAAGTGAGTTTATATATTGGAATACAGTAATTAAAACTCAGTCTGAGTGTTTAGATGTTGCATTTTAAAAGCAGTCAACTTCTATCAGATTAGCAAACCTGTGAGATGAGCAGGCTTGGAACTGCTTTTATAATTCAACATCTAAACAGTCAGATGGGATTCTAAGGACTGTATTTCACTATATAAACTCACTTTACTGCTATAAATAAGTGTAAAATGCAAAACTCCGGTGGGTGTAACAATATGTCCGCTTTCCCCTTCTCACTCTTTCCTGACTGTGGACGAGTATGGGATGTAGCAAGATGACGACAATGAAACGTCACTTCCGATACATAGTCTGACGGGTTGCTGAATCTGACGGAACTCCGCTTCTTCTCAAGCAGCCAGCTTGCAGTGGTGATGTCACATATGGGAGGCGGAAATTGTCCAGATTGTGCGGGCTGAGCTTAGTGAGATAAAGTTTATTGCTAGAAAAAAATGCTTTGCGACAAACTTTAGTATCCATTCACAAAACAGGCAGGATCAGGATGTTCATTCAACAATGTAGTAATGTGTGGATGTCACAAATCCTCCTATCAGAATGTGTGCAGACGTATAAAGGCACATGGATAGGAAACGCAGAAATTCTACTTGCAAGCATTATATATCCAGAGTTCACAACTGCATCTCATTTGGAGGGACTGTCCACTCCATTTTTGTTTCGAACCAAGTCTCCCCTCAGCAGTCATGAGCTCGGGTATCTTAGTACTAGGATCAGAACTAGAGTTGCCACCTCATCACCTCAAACCCGAACACCTTTGAATTACACAGGTTCTGTGGCTAATTAAATGCAGGTAAAGCACCAAGTGAGTTTAATCACCACCTTAATCAGCCATAGAACCTGTGTAGATAATATGTGTTTGGGTTTAAAGGGATGAGGTGGCAACCACAATCAGAACCCATGTGTGCAAAGTCGGTAGGAAGTTGTCATCTGTATGGGCCAATTTTATATATATATATATATATATATATATATATATATATATATATATATATATATATATATATATATATATACATATATATAATCTTTCTCTTATATTCACCGACCGACACAGCTCCTCTCTGTAACAAAATGGTTTGTTAGCCTTATCACTGGAGATTACTACCCCTTTGAGGAAAGCCTTCTCAAAAAGTGGTCAGTTCCTCCGGTCCTGGACCCCCCAGTATCCAGGTTCAATAAAGTAACCACGATCCCGGTTGAGGGGACTCCTGCATTCAAGGATCCCATGGACAGGAAGGCCGAGGCGGTGGCTCGTTCCTTGTTTACGGTCGTGGGGTCAGCCGGGCAACCTGTACTGGCATCCGCATTTGTGTCGCAGACACTGAGTGGACAAAACATTTGCACCGTGAATTGGGAGAGCAACAGGCTTCCCCTGTCTGCGTGGAACTAGCAGACCAACTAGTGCAAGGCCTTAAGTACGTCTGATACGCGGCCCTGGATACTCTCCCTCTGTTATCCAGGTTTTTAGTGTCAGCTGTGGTGCTGAGGCGCCTAATTTGGCTAAAATGCTGGTCTGCTGACCAAGCTTCCAAAAAAGCCCTGACGGATCTTCCTTTGCTTGGCGACCAGCTCTTTGGAGCCTCGTTAGAGGACATTATTAAAAATGCCACTGGTGGTACGAGTACATTGCTCCCACAGGCCCGGAAAGCTAAGGAGCCACGGTGTAGGCAAGGGCCCTCTTTTTCCACTCACAAATGGCTTTTTCGTCCACCCAGAGCTTCGACTAAACGTCCCCAGCCCGATAGGATGCCCATGGACGATCAGAAACGTCCCTGGAATCGCAAGCCTAACAAGCCTGCAAATAAAAGTGCTACCGCATGAAGGTTTTCCCCCACCCTCGTCTCGGGTGGGGGGGTCGCCTTTGGGAGTTTGCAGCCCGGTGGTCCACCCGGTTATCCGACCAATGGGGCTGCGAGCTGATTTCCACAGGCTACAAGATAGAGTTTCTCTCTTGGCCGCCGAACAGATTCTTCCCCTCCAGCATACCTCTATCCCCGGCTCGCCAGGAGGCCCTCTTGGGGGCAGTAAGGGACCTGCTGAATCGCGGGGTGGTTGTACCGGTTCCGGGCTCGTAACGCTTCCAGGGATTCTACTCAAATCTGTTTGTAGTTCCCAAGAAGGAAGGGGTACATCCAATCTTGGACTTAAAAGCCCTCAATCACTTTGTAAAATTGCAGAGGTTCAGAATGGAATCAGTTCGCTCAGTAGTCACTGCGCTCCATCAAGGGGACTCCCTGGCGTCCTTAGACATCCAGGATGTGTACCTGCACACACCCATATGCTTTCGGCATCAAAAGTTTCTGCGTTTTGCAGTCGGGGAAGCCTATTACCAATTTGTGGCTCTTCCCTTTGGTCTGGCATCAGCCCCCTCGAGTCTTAACCAAGGTACTGGCTCCAGTTTTGGCGTGCCTGCGACAACGTGGGATCGTGATCGTGGGATACCTAGACGATCTCCTCCTGAGAGCATCTTCCGCTTCAGAATTAGAGGAGGATGTGGCGATCACCATGCAGACCCTGCAAGAATTTGTGTGGCTGTTGAACCTAAAGAAGTCGGTGCTTGTGCCGACCCAGCGTCTGGAGTACCTAGGTCTGCTGTTGGACTCCAGGGAAGCGAGAGTTTCTCCCTGCAGACAAATTGCAGACTCTCATCAGCGGTCATACCACTGATAAACCACAAGTGGTCGTCACTCCGGTTTTGCATGTGAGTACTGGGACTCATGGTAGCCTCCTTCGAGGCAGTACCTTATGCCCAGTTCCACACCAGAGTTCTGCAGAAGGAGATCTTGTCAAAATGGGACAAATCTCAGTTGTCCCTAGATCGACAGATCCAGGTGAGCCAGTCAGTCAGGGACTCACTAATCTGGTGGTTGAGAAGAATGATCATAATGGCTGTTCCGATGCTTGATCGTTCTTACGGGAGGCGAGAGGGGATGCCCCCCCCCCCCCCTCACCACCCTCCGGTGCTTCTACCGACTCACCGCTACAATCAAAGCCAGGATTGTTTTTATTTTTTTTATTTCAGGCTTTCCTGCCTAGTGGTGAGATGTGTGGTCTTATTGACCCCATATCTCACTGTAAAGAGGACCTGTCATGCCATATTCCTATTACAATGGATGTTTACATTCTTTGTAATAGGAATAAAAGTGATCAAAAAAAAATTGGGGGGAAATAAGTGTCAAACTTAAATAAAGTAAAATGAAAAAAAAAAAAAGTTTTTAAAGCACCCCTGTCCCCGTGTGCTTGCCTGCAGAAGCGAATGCATACGTAAGTCCCACCCACATATGAAAACGGTGTTCAAACCATACATGTGAGGTATCGCTGTGAACGTTAGAGCGAGAACAATAATTTTGGCCCCAGACCTCCTCTGTAACTCAAAACATGTAACCAGTAAAAATGTTTAAAGCGTTGCCAATGGCGATTTTTAAGTAGTCAAGTGGGCAGCACAGTGGTGTAGTGGTTAGCACTCTCACCTAGCAGTAAGAAGGGTCATTGGTTCAAATCCCAACCACGGGGGGGGGGGGCATGGCCGGCAGCCGAGGAGTATGGCCGCAGAGTAAGAGAGCTCCGTCCACCGCCTGCACACCGGAGCTTATTCCGACAGACCTGGGGAGTCAAACTCAGCGGTTTTCACGGAGCGGAGGTCGGGCAGGCAAGCGGAACATGTCCCGCCGGAGAAAAGAGGCAAAACGCCTAAGCCGAATGACGGACTTTTATCGGCAGCCCCGCACTTCACATTCCCAAGATGGCGCCGGTAAGCAGAGTGATGAAGGGGAGGGCGGACATGTGAGCAGCAAAATACATGTAGCTTATCATGCCACAGACCAGTCTGACACACCGCAGCGGGATAAGCTTACCTCTCCTTCAGCTTCATCCACCTCCAGCCCTATCAAAGCTAAGCAGCCCCATATGCAGAGAGAAGAAGAGGAGGGTGCGTGCAATGCGTCTTTAAATGACACGAGAGAGCTACAGGACTCCATACTTGAATTCCCTACCAAGAACCAGCCGGTTATAGACACCACTTTGAAAGATATGCTGGTATCACTACGGAGCACCCTGCATGCAGACATTCTATCCCTTACTAGCCATTTCAAAGAGGAAGTCAGAGCTGTGGACAAAAGGGTCACCCACATAGAACGCAAAATGAGTGAGTTCGCTGGTACTATTAATGAGGTTATAGATGCACATAATGAGAAGGAAGACGAGTTGCATAGTTTGAAAGAGAAAATGGCCGACCTCGAAGACCGATCGAGACGCAACAACATTAAGATAAGAGGTATTCCAGAATCAGTGAAACCTACTGACCTGCTCTCTTTTTTTCAAACAATTCTGCAGGACGCACTACCTGAGGCATCGCTAACAGACCTCGCCATAGATAGAATTCACAGGCTTCCGAAGCCTAGACACATCCCAGCTCACTTACCAAGAGATACGATCGCTAGAATTCATTTTTTTCAAACGAAAGAAAAATTCCTTTTTTGTATCCGCAACCCGGACACCATACCTCTGTCCGCACAAGCCTTATCTTTCTTTCCAGATCTGTCGGCATTTACGATGCAAAGACGTCGATCCCTGGCGACAATTACGAAGCCCTTGCGAAACCATCGAATTCCGTACAAGTGGGCATATCCAGCTAGGCTACTAATTTCCAAGGATGGATCCACCATAGCTATCAAATCAGTCGAAGAAGGTATACGACTCCTCAGAGATTGGCAAATCTTGGACAAAGCAGAAAATTCGCCGTCCGGATCTTCATCTCCTCGCGCCGAATCCCCTGCCTGGCCGAGACGTTTACAGGACTGACCTCCCAGGTATTTCTTTTCATCCATACTAAATCTTAGAGCTCCGGTGCTCGGTGGATATCTATGTGGTTCTCTTTTGCCCTCCGTTGTTTAAAGGGTTTTTTTCCCTACTTACTTGCTAATATTTTTCTTTTTTTATATTTTTTATCTTTTTTTTGTTTTGTTTATCTTCAAGACTGCACTTAGATCAAGCTAAACTGCCCGCTACCTCGTGGTCGGCTATATTTTATTCCTTCAGGACTTTACAAGCGGACGTTTTGATTTTTTGTTGCGCCACCACTTGGGAATAATTGTTTCACTTTGTTCTACAGTCTAAGTGCCTACATTTTCTCTTCGTTGTTTTTGTTCTATTTTTTTTTTTTCCTATTTTTCAATTTTTTTGGGTCCACCGCAACTGTAAGCCAGTTTGGACTTTCTTACACTGAGACTAGTGCCGCTCCGGGTCCCTGCTCACTTATCACCCTTTACGACATCAAGATGGGGTTTAAGGTCTAAATAGCCCTCACAAAAGCCCTCACAAAAGAAGCTTATTATGGAAAGAAGCCATGAAATTACAGAGTGACGTTCTTTGCCTTCAAGAAACGCATTTTCTAGACTCAAAACATCCGCAACTTCTGAACAGACATTTTCCAACTGTATTTTTAGCCAATGCTCAGAAGAAACAGAGGGGAGTAGCTATACTGATTCGAGATAAGTTGCAATTCAAATGCTTGCAGACTGAATTAGATCCTGCTGGTAGATATGTTATTCTAATAGGGGAAATAGACAATGTGGTGTATACCATTGTTAATGTATATGTACCTAATTCCAAACAACTGTCTTTTTTTACACAGGTTAAGCAAGAAAGTGTTATCGGTGCGCAGGGGTCATCTCATACTCTGTGGCGATTTCAACACGATACCGAATCAGGTTCTGGATGTGTCCTCTAGACCTCGCAAATCCGGAGGCAGGATTACCCTTGCGCACTTTATGGCAAAGTATAATCTGTTTGATGTTTGGAGATGCCAACATTCCTCAGAGAGGGATTACTCTTACTATTCTAGCGTACACAATTCGTACTCTAGAATTGATTTAATTTTGGTCGACAAATTTTTACTTCAGAAAGTTACTATGTCCTCGATCCATAATATCTCGTGGTCTGACCACGCCCCAATTTCCGTAGTGGTGGGGGGTCGCCCGACGGAGACTGGAGCAAACAGGTGGAGAAACGATACTTCTCTTTTCTCACATCCCAAATTTAAGCAACAGATCATCTCGGAGTTACGAGAATATTTTAAACATAATGCCCAGTCTGTGTCGGACCCCTTCATATTATGGAACGCACACAAGGCGTTTATGAGAGGGGTTTTAATCAAGTTGAAATGCACAGCCGTCAAACAGAGAAATCTAAAAATTGACAATCTACTCTCACAGATTGAAAAATTAGAATCCCAAAATAAACAGGCGCCCCAATATCAAGTAGGCTCTCAGCTAGACAGCCTTAGACACGAACTCAGATTATTGTTGATATCACAACATGAACGCGTGCTTAAGAAATGGAAAGCCCGCTTTTATCAGCAAGGCAACCGGGCAGGAAAGTTATTAGCTAGACAAACTAGGGAAAAAACAATTAAACAAAAGATACCTTTCATTTTTCATCCGAGTACCGGGGCCAAACTTTCCAACCCAAAGGATATCGCTAACGCTTTTCGAGACTATTACAGCGCCCTCTACAACTTAAAAGACGACGACTCCATTCCCCAACCGACCATGGAGGATATTGAACGCTTCCTTGACAAATTGACTTTCCCCACTCTAAACAAAGATCAACTGAGTGATTTAAATGAACCCATCACACTAAGTGAACTTAACAAAACAATCTTAGCGCTACCGCTCAATAAGTCCCCAGGCCCAGACGGTTTTTCGTCAGAATATTATCGATCATTTTACCCCATCATAGGTAGATACTTACTAAAAACATTTGAAAAAGCTACTTTATCCACCTCATTCCCTCAAGAAATGTTGGCAGCTACAATAACAACAATACCTAAACCAGGGAAACCAACAGAGTCCACCCAAAACTTTAGACCGATATCCCTATTAAATGTAGATCTAAAAATTTTCGCAAAAATCCTGGCAAATAGACTATCCACAATTTTACCCTCCCTCATCAAAAAAGACCAAGTGGGATTTATTAAGGGCCGTCAAGCTCCCGACGCTACCAGGAAAATTATTAATTTGATCCATGCGGCCGAAACCTCGAAGGACCCTTCTCTGCTTCTCACTTTAGATGCAGAGAAGGCCTTCGATAGGGTCCACTGGGGCTACCTATCTCGAGTACTCACCAAATTTGGTATGGAAGGAAATATACATTCTGCTATTTCGGCCCTATATACTAATCCTTTGGCGATGGTATTTACAGAAGGGATGTTCTCAGAAAGCTTTAATATTACAAATGGGACGAGGCAAGGGTGTCCGTTATCTCCGTTAATTTTTGCCCTCATAATGGAACCCCTTGCTGAAACAATTCGTACGCATCCAGACATCAAAGGTATTCCAGTTTTGAAAGCTCCCTATTCGATTACACTATTCGCCGACGATGTCATTTTGTCCCTCTCACAACCATCCCTCTCTTTACCAGCAGTTCACGACACTTTGGAACAGTTTAACAAAATTTCTTATTATAAGGTAAATGCATCTAAATCAAACCTACTTGCAATAAATGTCAAGAAGCAAACCCGTAAAGACCTAGCCGCAAGATTCCCTTACCCATGGACAACCCAACCAATTCCATATTTAGGTATTAAGATAATGTCGCCTAGTTCTAACCTGTTTAAAATTAACTTCCTACCCTTACTCTCCTCCCTCCATCATGAGCTAAATAGACTTAAGAAATTTTGTCTATCTTGGATGGGAAGACTAGCAGTGTACAAAATGCTAGTACTTCCGAAACTTCTATATCTTTTCAGGGCATTACCAATCTGAATTCCCTCGTCTTTTTTCATATCAGCCCAAGCGCAACTATCGTCATTTGTGTGGCAAGGAAAAAAGCCTAGAAGTTCTAACATCATTTTATGTAAAAGAAAAGACATGGGGGGTATGGGGTTCCCTGTCCTAAGAGATTATCACAAAGCATGTATACTTGATCAAATTAAATATTGGATTTTACCAGAGGCGGACAAGCAATGGGCTACGATGGAGAGAGCATGGCTACTACCCACCTCATTGTACTCTACGTTGCTGGCATCCTCATTTCCCAACACGAGGGTTAAGACACAACACCCCATAATCGAGTTAGTGACAGATACCTGGACTCAATTTACTCTTAACGTATCCAATCACCAAAACCTGACGGAGATACCACCTCCTATCTCTTCACTATGTACATGCATAACAGATATTGATTTATCACTCTGGGAACAAAAGGGTCTGACACTGGTTTCAGATTTATTCAAGAACAGTAAACTGATCCCTTTTGAAACTCTAGCGATTAAATATGATATTCCCTCTACAGCCTATTTTACCTATTTGCGAATAGCTTCTTTTCTAAAGCAGCATGGAGGGACCATGGTGCTAATCCCTCACAAGGCATGGCCGTTCTGGACTGATGTGGCGAAAGTCAAAGGAGGTATTTCCCTTTTCTATGATCTATTACAATCTAAAAGTGATTTTACGAAAATACATCCTCTCCAGAAGTGGGAGAGAGATCTCGGCACCTCATTCTCAGATGAGCAATGGAAAGCAGCTATTAAGAGCACTGGTCGCTACATCAGATCCATGACACATTGGGAAACAACACAGAAACTACTTTTAAGGTGGTACTTCACCCCATATATTACAGCGAAATTTGCAAAGGGGAACTCAGACGCCTGCTGGCGAGGGTGTGGAAAAGTGGGTACGCTGTTGCATATGGTGTGGGAGTGTCCTTGTACTAGAAATTTTTGGAGAGGAGTTTTTGCTCTCATCTCCAGAACCACTGGCATTCTTAGAGAAGCAACCCCTGAACTAGCAAATCTAAACATACACATAGACCAATTTCCGCCATCCCTTAGATTTATTGTACTCCAAATATTGACAACAGCCAGACTCTTGATAGCCCAAAAATGGAGAGCCCCGGATCCTCCCTGTTTAAGCGAACTAAGCAAAAAAATAGATGAAACTTTTAAATATGAACAAATTCTTTTCACATCAGAGGGGAAATCCTCTGCCTTGTATTTTCAATGGGCACATTGGATCGGCACTAGAGACATTGTATAACTTTCTGCCTTAACTTTATCCTCTTTTTTTCTTTCTGTTGTTTTGTTTTACTGCTCAGTTATATAAAAATTTTGGCTGTCATCAAAAGGAGATATTACTATATCCATGAACAGATGTGGCTACTTATCCTGTATCTGCTTGATAAGATTCTGTGTCTATCGGTATTTTTGTTTGCAACTATTCTCCTGTATGCTATACAAGTGTATATGCGTTATCAATATGTTGTTTTGATATCTGTATCTCATCAGCCTTTCAATAAAAACTATTTTCCAAATCCCAACCACGACACTACCTGTCATGAACCAGATGTGACCAGAACTGTGTGACTGCGACAAAGTGAACCAGACACAAATAAGTGAAGGTAAATTTATTAAGCAAACGCATATAAATGTGAACACACCACCAATACGAACTAAGTGAACAAACCAAACAACCAAACAGTGAAGATAAGCAAATAACCAGTATATGTAACAAAAGGGAGTACCAGAATCGTAGTCAAGCCAGGCCGGGGTCATAAATAGGAGGTCAGCAGATGGAGGGACAAGGAGAAAGGGAACAGGTACAGGAGGCAGGAATCAGGTATCAGGTATCAGGTATCAGGTATCAGGTATCAGGTATCAGGTATCAAACAGGCTGCAGGTCAGGACTCAAGGACAATACCAAGGCAAGGTGTGTATGAACTTGCCGGGTATTTATAATGGCTGCTGTCAGTCATGTGACGCCTGACTGCAGAGGGCAATACCTGCTCCACACTGCCAAGATCCCTCCGCTGGTGGACACCAGTACTGCGGACCAACGATTACATAATTCCAGCAGGAGACACCTGCTGGTGGATCGCAGTACTGCATGCCAAATGATTGATATTACCAGCGGAGGGAACCTTTCCTGACACTACCTGCCTGGAGTTTGCATGTTCTCCCTGTGCCTGCGTGGGTTTCCTCCAGGTACTCTGGTTTCCTCCCACAATCCAAAGACATGCAGGTAGGTTAATTGGCTTCTGTCCAAAATTGGCCCTAATATATGAATGGGGACCTTGGATTGTGGGCTCCTTGAGGGCAGGGACTGATATGAGTGTGCAATGTACAGGGATAGGGACAATTGTAGATACTTACTCAGGTTGAACTGGATGGACTGGTGTCTTTATTCAACCTTACTAACTATGAAACTATGAAACTATGAATACCAAGGCAAGGTGTGTATGAACTTGCCGGGTATTTATAATGGCTGCTGTCAGTCATGTGACGCCTGACTGCAGAGGGCAATACCTGCTCCACACTGCCAAGATCCCTCCGCTGGTGGACACCAGTACTGCGGACCAACGATTACATAATTCCAGCAGGAGACACCTGCTGGTGGATCGCAGTACTGCATGCCAAATGATTGATATTACCAGCGGAGGGAACCTTTCCTGACACTACCTGCCTGGAGTTTGCATGTTCTCCCTGTGCCTGCGTGGGTTTCCTCCGGGTACTCCGGTTTCCTCCCACAATCCAAAGACATGCAGGTAGGTTAATTGGCTTCTGTCCAAAATTGGCCCTAGTATATGAATGGGGACCTTGGATTGTGAGCTCCTTGAGGGCAGAGACTGATGTGAGTGTGCAATGTACAGGGATAGGGACAATTGTAGATACTTACTCAGGTTGAACTGGATGGACTGGTGTCTTTATTCAACCTTACTAACTATGAAACTATGAAACTATGAAGTTTGGCTCCATTCCATGAGTGTGTGCAATTTTGAAGGGTGACATGTTAGGTATCTATTTACTCAGCGTAAATTCATCTTTCATATTATGCAAAAACATTGGGCTAAATTTACTGTTTTGTTTTTTGTAAAGCACAAAACTGTTTTTTTTCCCAAGAAAAACACGTTCGAAAAATTGCTGCACAAGTACCGTGTGAGATAAAAGTTGCAACGACCGCCATTGTATTCTCTAGGGTCTTTGCTAAAAAAAACATATATCATGTTTTGGGGTTCTATGTAATTTTCTAGCAAATAAATGATAATTTTCACATGTAGGAGAGAAATGTCAGAATTGGCCTGGGTGCTCTAGAACGCCTGCAGGTGCTCCCTGCATGTTGGGCCTCTGTATGTGGCCACGCTGTGTAAAAGTCTCACACATGTGGTATCGCCATACTCGGGAGTAATAGCAGAATGTCTTTTGGGGTGTAATTTGTGGTATGCATATGTTGTGTGTCAGAAATAACCGGCTAATATGAAATATTTGTGAAAAAAAAAAGAAAAAAAAAATCTTGATTTTGCAAAGTATTGTGGGGAAAAAATGACAAAAAAAACTCACCGTGCCTCTTAATAAATACATTGGAATGTCTTATTTCCAAAAAGGGGTCATTTTGGGGGTATATGTACTTTTCTGGCATGTTGGGGTCTCAAGAAATTAGATAGGCTGTTAGTACCTCAGGTGTGATCAATTTTCAGATATTGGCACCTTAGCTTGTGGACTCTATAACTTTCACAAAGACCAAATAATATACCCCAATTTGTACTTATTTTTACCAAAGATCCGTAGTAGTATAAATTTTGGCCAAAATTTATCAAGAAAAATTACAAATTTGCTAAATTTTATAACAGAAAACGAAGACAATTGAATTTTTTTTACAGAATTTTCAGTCATTTTTATTTTATAGCGCAAAAAATTAAGAAAAACAACGGTGATTAAATACCACCAAAATAAAGCTCTATTTGTGTAAAAAAGGGACAGAAAATTCATATGGGTACAGTTTTGTATGACTGAGTAATTGGCATTCAAAATGTGAGAGCACCAAAAGCTGAAAATTCGTCTGGTTATTAAGGGTGTTTAAGTGCACAGTGGTCAAGTGGTTAATAGAGCTCACTGGCCCATTCCAGTTACAGTTTTGGAGTTCCCTACAACTCCAACACTTCCTTACAGAACCAAAAGAAGTACAGTAGACAACTATCCACATTTGAGGAACATTGCTTGGACGATGGGGTATTGACACAAGTACTTTCAAAATTATATAGCCTACTGATCACTCCGCCGGAACAACCGCACTTATCCTGGGTAGGGGCATGGGAAAAGGAGTTCACACTTAGTCAAAAACAGAATATTATGGGTTCTTGCTAAAGTCATCTATCTGCTGTGGGGTGGCACAGAGATGGATCTGAGCAGTGGCAAAGTGGGGCAAATACAGGAACCAATCTCCCTATGGCTTCCCCTGGAGTACAGTTGGCGGGAGAGGGAGAGAAATGGGCTGTACTGCAGGATTAAGCCACAGGCAAATCGGTTTCAGCGATAAAGTCAGTACAGCTGTCCCTCTTGCTCGTCAAGTGTCCAGGCCCCCCTGTTGAACTGATGGGGCCCAGGCCCCATACAGAAGGGCTAGTTGCACTGCTGTACTGTCTTATCAACAGCCCTGCATACAAGCTGGTGAGAGGAACCACAGCAAGTGGCAGGGATAGCGGATATTCAACCCACCCAAAGTGTTGAATATCTGCAATGGCCATGGAGAAGCAAAGCTGCAGCGATTGAACACATGGGAAAGGTAAAAAATCACCTCTTCCTTTACAGGGGGTGCATTGTGTACAAGTGACCAGGGTGAGACTGGGACAAAAATAGAACAGGGGCATTTTAGATTAAGCTGCCCATTTTTTCTTTTTTCAACCAAATTACAAATAATGGCAACTACCGGTTTCTCTGTCTTTTAGTTTTATTTAGCCTGTTTTTGTTCTAGAAAATTACTTTGAACCCCCCAAACATTATATATATTTTTTTAAGCAGAAGCCCTAAAGAATAAATTGTTGGGTTTTTTGCAATTTTTTTTTTTTTATGTCACACAGTATTTGCGCAGCTGTCTTTTAAATGCAAATTTTCAGGAAATAATACACTTTTTTTTCGATCTTAGTGCAAAAAACGCAATACGTAACCTGATTATTTTTATTTTTTTCTAAAATATAAAAGATGATGTTACACATACAGAGTAAATAGATACCATACATATCACACTTTAAAATTGCACACACCCGTGGAATGGTGACAAATGACGTAAATGGAACTATCCATAGGTGACGCTTTAAAAGCCTTTACAGGTTACCACTTTAGATTTACAGACGAGGTCTGGTGCTAAAATTACTACCCGTGATCTTACGTTCATGGGACTGACACATGCATTCACTGGGATGGAGGCACTTTAGTTTTTCCTTTTTTTTTTTGCACTGTCACATTATAAAAAAATATATATTTTTGATCACATTTATTGCTGTCACAAGGAATGTAAGCATCCCTTGTGGCAGCAATAGGCCTGTGACACTCTTTTTGGAGAGATCTGTGGTCTTTATGAACCCAAAGTCACTCCTCTGCCCTTAAAAGCACTGAAAACACCAAAATCGGTCTGATTGAATGCTTTTATTTTTTTTGAATGGCACTGTGTATTTCCAAGAAATCCGTAATCTCAGGTCATCGCTTCTGGTTTACTATTTAACGTAGCTGAACAAAGCCGATCTGCTCTTTGTTCAGCTTTGTGACCAGCCGGTGGTAGCACTGTCTGGTTGATCAGGATTCCTGATGGCACGTGAGCTCCCATTAAAGCCACAGAAGGCAGCGGGGGGCTGCTTGTAATAGCTAGTTAGCCACTCTGATTGCTATTACATAGAAGCCAACCATCAGCTGTAAATAAACGGTAATGGGATAATGCCTGATCATCTCGGTACAGCACTTGAAGTTCAGTGATATGACTGGTTGGCAAGTGATTAATATTGATTGGACCCTGGGCAAATGACAAAAGAGCAACCATATCAATAGACGTATTAATCAAAAATAATTATCCCTACATAAATAATATTTGTGAAAAAGTGCATATATACTGTAGCACCCTGGAGTTTAGTCAGGGAACACCTCACAAATTTATTTACCAAGAGTAGTTATCTTGGTCTATTAATAGGGATCTATTGATTTCTCCCTAAGCTTTGCCTTGTTGCACTTTTCTCTTCTACCACTAGGTGGCCAGGTACTTGGTGGTATTAGATACGAGAAGGGCAGCCCAAGGTTAGGTTAGGTATGTGGGTGTCCCAGCCAATGGGCAGGGGTTTTCTTTAACCCCTTGGCCTGCTGGGAGAGCCTATATAATCGAGTGAGGTCAGGTGATCTGTGTCACCTGGACTGCCGTCTGGGTAGACGTGTGTCCTCTGCCCCAGGCTGCTAAGCCGGAGTTTGGGCCTATCCCAGGGGCATCTGGCTGCCAGGCTATGTGAGGGCCTATCCAGAAGTAAAAGGGCAGCGCAGGGTTGGGACTGTGGCTTGCAGTCCAACCAAAAGTGACGGTTCTCTCAGACGGAGAACCTGTCAGTGGTCAGAGGTAGAAGGGAAGCTGTTGCCACGAAGGGACCAATCACCTTTACCAGGCACCACAGTGAGTAACTAAAGCAAGTACCGGAACCATATTCTCACCGAAGGGCATGGTGG
Organism: Lithobates pipiens; assembly: GCF_037356315.1. Lineage (NCBI taxonomy): Eukaryota > Metazoa > Chordata > Amphibia > Anura > Ranidae > Lithobates > Lithobates pipiens. The sequence continues at coordinate 196,106,338 of NW_027507784.1, read as the reverse complement.
AGAATCAGGGAAACTTCAGGCGGTGATCAAGTCAGGGACCCAACCAGCAGAGGAGATGCTTGCAGAGCAGCCTTTTATGTCAAGCCAGGGACCGAGATTGTTAGCAAGGATGACGCTTGAGGAGTATCTGGAGTGCCAAGCCAGGGACCCAGCAGAAAAGCGTGGATGACGCTTGAGGGGATACCACCGCAAACCTTGGAGCTCAAGGGATTCATAGTCCATGAATCAGTGGGTCTAGTGAGAGACCAGGAGCTCAGTATTGAAGAACTACAAGGAGCAGTTGTAGTGGAACTGAAAGAACTGATACGTTGAGTTAGGGGACAGACATCCTGCACATGCAGAAGTGGCCCCTTTGCTGGGGCCTTTCTCTGCACGGCTGTTCTCCTATTGAAGTTTCGGAGTCTGTCCATTGAGTTTGCAACTATCTAAGGGTGTCCTGGCCCTAACCCTCTTTCCCCCTAAAATATATAAAAAGGACTGTCAAAACAAATAAAACCTCTTTTACATCCAAGAAGTGTCTGGCGCCAAATGACTTTCACCATTTTTGCACCCACTATGCTTCACAACCCACTATATATTGAAGGATTTCAGCTATCTTTGGCCTTGGAGGTTCTCATCAGACCAAAAAGGTAAAGAGGTAAAAGACCTTGCTATAACACTGTGCTCTAACCTGGCGACATCCTATCTCACTTCTAAGACTACCGATCTGTATACGAATCGCCTATCTACCGACATACTGGGCTCCAAGAAAGGGCTCCTCCGCTGTCCCCTGGAAGGCTCCATTCCTCCCGTAACCCTCAGAGCACTCCTTGCATCCCCTCCTCGGCGGCAGCCATATTGGACACAAGGAGGCAGCTAGCTAAGATGTCTGTCGGAACACAGACAGCCTTGGAGGTCGGAAGCTCAAATGAACCTACCTCAGCCGATATCATGGAAGTATTTAGAGCCTGGAAAAACACCCTGAATGTTAAATTTGATGTCATGGTCACTGATATTGGTCTGATCCACCATGATATGGACAAATTTAGATCCCGGGTCTCTGAGGCAGAGGAGCACATTTCTCACCTGGAGGACGCCAACAGATCAGATTCTAGGGAGCTCCGAGCCCTACAGATAGAAGTGAAGGCACTGCAAGAAAAAGATACTAAAAACCGTCTAAGACGCAACAACATCAGAATCTTGGGCCTACCTGAAAGGGGGAAGGGTCCGCGGCCTGCAGAGTTTGCGGAGACCTTGCTCACACAGCTGCTAGATCTTCCTGCCATGCCACCCATGTTCATCGTGCGTAGATCGCACAGGGTCACTCCAGTAGCTCCCATTTCAGGCGCATCGGCAAAACAATTCCTGCTCCCATTGCTCAACTGCAGGGACCACGACCGAATCCTGCTGCCTGTGTGAAGCAGGATCTGCGATATGAGCGCTCCAGGATCCTTCTTTTCTCTGACTAATCACCTGAGATCCAGCAACGTCTTTGTGACTTCACGAGGTCCGCAAGCGACTCCGGAAACATGGCCTGTGTCCAAGCAAGCTCCGGGTAATAGATGGGGGAAGGAGCCAGATTGTTTGTTTGAATCTCCTGAGGCTGCAGTGCCCTGGCTAGATGGTCGTTAAACTGCATCAGACAAGATCTTCTGTTACTGATCTCCCTGAGTGTCAGAAACCATGAGATCAGGACAGAAGTACAGTTAAATCACACTTGTTTAATAATAAAAGTAAAAAGAACAAACGGAGTCAAAACATAGCCAAAGTTCAGTAATCGGAATGGATAGTCAGTCAAGCCAGAATTCAAGGATCAATGTAGTGGAACAGCAAGCAGGATCTGGAGCCAGAAGGGATGTCAGCAAAGCAAGCCTTGAACAGGATCGCAGGAGATCGTTTCTGTGATGTTGACCAAGGCAAAGGCAGAACTCCTCTGGACTGAACGACTTAAGTAGGCAGGACTGAAGAGCAGAATATCATCAACAGTTGAGTAACTGTGGAGAGATAGGAGCTGGCAATTAGCCGACAGCTGACAGGCCAGCTCAGAGAAGGAAGGGCTGAGCCCAGCCCTGACACTGAGTCTGTGGACACGGCAAGTATAATGACCGCTGGGCCTGCCCTGGTGTCACGTACCTGAAGGTAGAGCCTGATATGCAGCGGACAGCCTCTCTTGCACCTCTGACTCGAGGCCCCCCAGTAGAGCAGACAGGGAGCACAGGAGTGCAGAGTCGCACGAGTGCCTGATGGGTCGCAGACCATGGAATCCAAAGTAGCTGCAGGAGGAACAGTAGGATTCTCCAGGCAGAAGATAGGCAGGCTGGGTCATACACTGGCGGACACGTCAGGAGCAGATGTGGAGGCAGAAGAGTAGTCTGGATACAAGCCGGGTCGGTGATGGGCTGGCAGCGAGGTAGCAGAAGGAGCAGGCAGGTGCAGTGGTCATACAAGCTAGGTCAGGTGCAGGCGGATAGCAGGAATTGCCAGAGGCAAGCCGGGTTGGGTAACAGGAACAGGTATCAAAATGCAAGCAACAGGAACACACGGGAATGCTGTAGAGCAGACAGCACCAAGTCTGTGCACTGGCAGAGTTTAAATAGCCTGTTGGGCACCAAAAACTGTTACAGGGTGCGTGCATGCGCACGTGTACGCGCTAATGCGTGCAAAGATGCGTGCATGTGGTAATCTGACAGGTTGTCTTGGAATCTCATCCTGGATACTGGCATGCCCTTCCTGACAATGCGTACGTGTGCACGCATCTACGCGCACAGGCACGCGCAGATGCACCGGAGGTGTTCTGAGAGGGGCTGAGGTCACAGATCGTATTCTTCGGCCACCATCTTGGGTCCTGGCTAGCCCTTCCTGACACCTGGTTTCATCTATGTATGCCTTACTGTTTTCATTCTCCTTCCTGACATTAGGCCTTGAGCTCACTCACCCCCCGATGTTGTATTTGCCGAGAGCCTCACTGCAACACCCCCCTCCCCCACTGTTTTCACTGTATTATCTTTTGCAGGGAATTGCTACTTACCTGTGAAATATAGACGGATTGTTGGATGCAGCCCTGTTGTAGCTCCAGTACATTGTTCATGTTTGGTTTTTGGGTATAGGCTGCTGCCTTGACTCCCCCTTATTGTTTCAGGAAGGTGTCAGACACAAGCAGGGGTTATCACTAAGTGCTCGGGTGTTCTATTTTTTTGTTTATTCTTCCTGTTTAATGTTCATATTTCAATTTTGTGTTCATATTATTGCTATACAAACATTCTGTCATGGACAGGTGAGAAACTACTGCCCATCTGGTGTTGTGCTACATATTTCCCCCTGATCCAATTTTATGTCATACCCTACAACTTAAGGCATCATGTGACTTTGAAACATTCTCTGTACTCTCTTGGAATGTACAGGGACTTAATTCCAAATTTAATATACTAAATCCCATAACTCTCACATTCTAATCCTACAAGAAACACACCCGATGGTCAGTAAAGTGATGGCCCTAAAAAAGCCATGGGTCCAAAAAGCTTTTCATGCCTCCTACTCCACCTCTGCCAGAGGTGTTTCCATCCTAGTGAACAAATCATTAACCTGTGTGATCGAGGCGGTCCACAGGGACCCGCAAGGAAATGATGTCATTCTAGTAACCCAACTTTGGCAACAGCGCTATGTTTTTGTAGGAATTTATATCCCCCTCCATTTCAACCTGCCACACTACTCCATATTTTGGAATGGATTGCCCTGTACTGTCCTGCCAAACGACTTCTTCTGTTGGGAGACTTTAATGCAATTTTATCTCCTGTCCCAGACAGGCCTTCCTCCACTAGATCATCCACAGGTGATCTGTTGAAGTGGGCCATATCAGCTGGTCTGACAGAGGCCTGGAGGTGGAAAAACTCTACCACTAGAGCTTACTCATGTTCCTCCACCTCACATAAGACCTCCTCCAGAATTCCAGTGGCGTTGCATCCATAAGGGCACCGCCTCCTCTCTCCAGCCACCCCCCCCCTCTGTGTATAATGGATAGATTCATGCATTGCATCAATCTATCCATGGCCGCTGTAGACACCCACATTCAGGTGTCCGGCCCCTTTTCGGTCACTGGGCGCCTAAATTATAGCGGCAGCCTTCAAAAAAGGTGAACTGCGAGTGCAAAGCATTGCACTTGCAGTTCACCCAGGTGGGTTAGCAAAGCAAATTAATATTTGCTTTGCTAACACTGAACGGCCTCTTAGCCAATCAGGAGGCATGGATCTAATACCCTTCACTTGATTGGCTGGAGGCACAGGCGTCCTGATTGGACGCCGAATGGAAGAGGGCAAAGGAACGCGAGAGGGCAGAGAGCCATGGAGGACACAGGAGCTTGCCGCCATCATCTGTTGCATATCCCACAGCGCGCCGCCAGGATGGGGTAAATGTGTGCCGGTCAGACGGTGAGCAGGGGGTGGTCAGAGGCTGCATATGATGGGTCACAGAGGCTGCATATGATGGGTCACAGAGGCTACATATGATGTGTCACAGAGGCTGCATATGATTGGTCACAGAGGCTACATATGATGGACACAAGCTGCATATGATAGGCACTGCAATTGATGAGCACAGTGGCTGCGTTTTATGGGCACAGTGGCTGCGTTTGATGGGCAAAACAATTAAAACATTTTGTTAAAGAGGTTTAAAGATTTGTGTTTTTTCACCTTAATGCATCCTAAGCATTAACTTGAAAAAATACCTGGCAATCACCGGGCCCCCCCCCCCCCCCCTGTTTTACTTACCTGAGCCAGTTCACCTGCTCAGACGTCCTCATCTCCATGAAGTCTTGGTGTTGATTAGATAGATTGATAGCATCGCAGCCATTGGCTTCTGCTGCTGTCAATCAAATTCAATGAGGTGGCCGCTGGGACTGAGTCATATAGAGTGTCTATGGACGCCAAATGTATGACATGGGAGCACACCTGCAAGATAACCCCCTCAGCAGAGAGCTTCCAACAGGGAGTTATCTATTGCTGGGAGGAGCCGAGAGAGCCCCCATGTGAGAAGAGGACGATCAGGGCCACTCTGTGCAAAATTAACTGCACAGTGGAGGTAAGTATGACTTTTTTTTAGCAACTCTATATTAAGATTTAACACGTTATATTGTTGGATTCCTTTTTATTTTATTTTTTTCTTTATTTAATTAATGCGGGCTGTACAGAGTGACAAAATAACACACATGTCAACCTACAAAGATCAGAGATAGGCAATACAAATAACTCTTCAGAGAAGTCCACTTAGATTAGAGAGAAAACATACATGGTTTCATACCATCGTTATATTAGGTCAGGAGTCTGGGTCTAAGGATTCCACAGCAGTTGTAATCTGTAATTTAACCTGTAAAGTGAACTCCCAGTCCTAAAATATGGTTAGTTTTATTGGGCCTATATAGGCCAATGATTAGGCGCATTAAGGAAAGAGAGAGATAAGCTGAGGGCTAAAGTGAACTTTCCTTATTTGAGAGGAACTCATTCCTTATTTGGCAGGAACTCATCTAACCTCATCTAATATGTTGCTCTGGGTCCTGATTTCGCAAGGGAAATACTAAAAGATTACCGCAATGCTTTAGTAATTTTCTCTTTAATAGGAAAACAGAGTAGATGACCCCTGAGGTGTCTAAGGGGAAAATAAGGATAAAAAGTAAAGAAGGAGTGGAAGAGGGTAGGTAAGTGTGGGGGCAGAGGGTTCTGGTAGGGTTGACAGGCCCCATGCTTCAATTTCCCCTAGAACAGGTTATTCAAATGTAGGACTTGTATTCATATGAGATTCCAGTGTGTACAACAAGTGTTGTGTTCCTCCTCCCTTTCCCCTAGGGCAGCTGTGAGTTGCTCTATCCTCTGTATGTCGCACACCCTAGTAAACCATTGTGATGCCACCGGTGGAGATTGTTGCTTCCACATGCCCTGCCTGCATTCAGTAGGTTTTTCAGTAAGGATTTGCGATATCTCTTGCAAGACAAGGAGTACTGCTACCGGGTTATCCTGAAGGGAGACATCTGTAATCTTGTGAATGATCTGCAATACCTGCCTCCAGAAAAGGGTAAACTCTGTCCATTCCCAGAACATGTGAAGTAGCGTGCCAGTTTGATTACCACACCTCCAACACAGTGGGCTTTGTCCTGGAAATATTGACGCTAGTACTGACGGAGTCCTGTACCATTGTAGAGATCTAGGTGATCTCTTGGTATTTTCTACACAAGGATGACTTATGTGCAAAAAGGAGAATGCGGTTCTTTTGATCCTCAGTGAAAGTGATGTTAAGATCTCTCACCCATTCCTCAAGTATGGGGGGTCATGTTGAGATATGTGGGCAAGTAAAATGTCATAAGAATGAGAGAGAGATTTCTGTATTGGTTCCTCTCCCAGGCACAGATCTTCAAAGGGCATTGGCTGTCTACGAAAACAGCCGTTATCGGGGAGGGATCAGATGAAGTATGAAAGTTGATAAATCTTCCACTTACCCAAAATGGGGGAATTAAGGGTAGGATATAGGCCTCTGAGATCAACCCATTCTGAGGGGCCAAGAAAAGAGGAGGCTCTAACCAGTCTCTGTTCTGGTTGCAGCCAAAAGGAGCTGTCCGAGAGACCTGGTATGAAGTCTGGGTGTCCAATTATGGGCGTTAACGGGGAAGGAAAGCTTGCCATTTCTGAAATATCCTGAAATATATGTGAAGCTCCTGTAGGGTGGGTTCAATTAATGGATGTGTGGAGGAAAATCGGGAAAAACAAGAACCACTCCAAGGTAAATCCGCAAGGGTAATTGGCACTAATTCCTGTTCCAGGCAGACCCACAGTTTATGTGGTGAATGTCTGCATCAGTCTACAACTCTGTTCATGTGGATTGCTGTGTAATACAGGGCGGGGTCAGGAAGGCCTACCCCTCCTCTGAGTTTTGCCCACTGTAGTAGTGATCTCCTAAGCCGCGACAGCTTGCCCTGCCACGCGTAGTTAACAAAAATTGAGCGTAGCTTACAAAAAGATCGCTGCGATATCCTAACTGGTAGTGCTTGCAAGAGGTAGAGCAGCCTTGGCATGACATTCATCTTTAAAACTTATCTACCATCACATTGCCAAGTTCTTCCATCTGTCTAAATCTGAGGAAAAAACGTTCAGAAGAGCTTGAAAATTGAGCTGGTAGATGAGATGTAAATCAGAGGAAATTTTATTGCCTAGATATTGGATTGCCTGAGGAGTCCAACGGAAGGGAAAGTTTCCACCAAGGTGAGCCTGAGAACTGGGAGACAGGGAGACGTTGAGTGCTTCAGACATTTGGAGATGATGTCAGTGCTCTCTATCACGGTGCTGCTGTCAGTGCTGTATATCACGGTGCTGGTGTTAGTGCTTTATGTCACGCTGCTGATGTCAGTGCTCTCTATCACGGTGCTGTTGTCAGATCACTCTATCACGGTGCAGGCGTCATTGCTGTATGTCACGCTGCTGATGTCAGTGCTCTCTATCACGGTGCTGTTGTCAGTGCTGTATATTGCGGTGCTGGTGTTAGTGCTTTATGTGACGCTGCTGATGTCAGTGATGAGATGTAAATCAGAGGAAATTTTATTGCCTAGATATTGGATTGCCTGAGGAGTCCAACGGAAGGGAAAGTTTCCACCAAGGTGAGCCTGAGAACTGGGAGACAGGGAGACGTTGAGTGCTTCAGACATTTGGAGATTGATTTTAAAATCTGACAGATCACTGTTTTGTCGTAACTCGAATAAGAGGACTGGGATGGAGGTATGCGGCTCTGAGATGTAGAACAATAGATTGTCCGCATAGGCCGCTATTTTGTGGTGGTACGTGCCAGTTTCAAGCCCCTAATGTCGGGGTTAAGCCTAATGTGTTGCAATAGTATAAAGGAAGAAAGTATAAAGAGGAGCGGGGAAAGTGGGCACCCCTGTCTTGTTCCATTACTTATAGCATAGGGACTAGCATCAACTCTGTTCACTCTGACCATTTCAGTAGGGGTAGAATAAATAGCAGAGATCCAAGACATAATGGAGGTCGGCATCCCAAGATGTTGCAGGGTGGCTAGGAGAAAAGTCCAGTTCACCCTGTCGAACACCTTTTTGGCATCTGTAGACAACAGGATGAATGGGGTTTTAAGACGTTTGGCCCTTGCTACAATATCTATCTCCTGATCATGTTATCTCGAGCTTCCCTATTGCGTTTAAATCCCACCTGATCTAGGGGGATTATACGTTGGAGAATGGACCCTAATCTTTCGGCTAAAATTTTTGTGAACAACTTAAGGTCACAATTAAGCAGTGAAATGAGCCTGTAGCTCACCCAGAGAAGTGGGTCTTTCTCAGGCTTAGGTATAAAAGGTGATGCTCGCTTGTAAAAGGTCCCGTGGCATATTCTGATTCTCTAATATTGCATTGAAGGCGGTGACGAGTGGATTGCTAATTGAGCTTGGAATGTTTTGCAGAATGTAATTGTGAAACCGCCTGGGCCGGCCGATTTCCCCCTCGGAGACCTCGCTATGGCTCTTGCTAGTTCGTCTGACGTTATGACTAGTTGTGAGAGCAGATCTGCTTCCTCAGCACTGAGAGAAGGCAAATTAGCTGCCTCAAGGTAGGCATCCATTGTCTCAACCCTATCCTGGGGCCGGTCCACCGAAGGGTGGGGGTGCAGGTTGTAAAGAGCCTCATAGAAAGCATGGAAGAACTCTGCATTTCCGTGGAATCATGAATTCTAAGTCCTGTGGGGGTGGATAAGGCTGGGATGTAGGATAAGTTGCACTATCAGCACTATCCTACAAATGTTCTGCTACATTTATCTCATAAAGTACTCATAAAGGGCTCTGCGTGCCTTCAGAAGGCTGTTTTTAAATTGGAATAAGGAGTGTTCCTTAATTTTTTTCTCGAAGGTTAGTGACTTCTGCTTCAAGGAACTTATCTGGATGAGTTTTTTGATGTTTTTCGCAGTCGCAGAGTTTTGCAAGCAACTCGGACAGCGCTTTTTCTCTGGGCACCTTGAGTCTGTGACCATGTTGTCAAGGTTATGCAGTAATCTTTCTTTGTCAGCTTACCTCATCTCATGTGTTCAGACTAAGAGGCCAGCCACTCTAACCTGGCTGTTTTTATAACCTCTCCTCTAAGCATGGCTCCACCCCAGGCCCTATCAGGGAGCCCTATATTAACCTGTGCACTGCAAGCCAGCAGTGCTGATCAACCATTGTGTATTCACTGTGTGTTTGGCTTCCTGTTTTCAGCTTGCCGTGTGCTCTACCTTTGTCTCTGTTACCGACCTTGGCGTGTTTTCGACTGTTCCTGTCTGCTCATGATCCTGACCTTTTGGCGTGTCCCGACTATCCCTGTTTGCCTGTGATCCTGAACCTTTGGCGTGTACTCTGTTTTTCCTGTCTTCTAGTCGCCCTGACCTCTGCCTTATCCCTTTACTATCCTTGTTGTTCCAGCCTGACCTGACACATGTTTAACAAGCATACTTCTAATGTAGCACTTATGTGTAGAGCATGTAGAGAGAGGGTTAGGGTCCAATTCTTTGTTGCTTTCAAAAAAAAAATCGAATTCCCGCAGGATAACTGTCTTGACCTCTGGGTCCTTAATGAGGGATTCATTAAGTCGCCATGTGGTTGATTTTGGTGTCGGGTGTTGTAGGGCTATTCCTATGGAGATCAGAGCGTGGTCTGAGAGCACAATATGTCAAATCTGGGCGCTAGTGACCAATGGGATGGTGGCGTGGCAGACTAAAAAAAGATATATTCTAGACTACGATCCATGAACCACTGAGAAAAAGGTGTAGTCCCTCTCTTGTGGATGAAGGATATGCCAAATGTCAACTAACCCGTGACAGTGCAACAATTCTCTGATTTGGTTTCGAGATCTCGGGAAAAAAGTTGAGGAGCCCAATGAGGAATCCTGCCGGGGATCGATGGTAAGGTTGAGGTCACCTCCTAGTACCAGAGTTCCTTCCGCAAAAGAAGCTAATGCAGATATGCAGGATTCAAGTGCTGAAATCTGATCTACATTCGGCAGGTACAGGTTAGCCAGGGTGAACGTCTGCAACTGTAGTGAACCTTTGACAAAAGGTTATCTACCCTCTTTGTCAGTATGGAGGTCTATCAGCTGCCAGGGTACATTTTTGCCCAGAAGAATACTCGTGCCTTCAATTTTGTTGAGGGAGACACACTGTGATACTGTGATATGCTGTTGGGAAATGCTTATTGTTCAACTTCGGCATCCTGTCTGCCCAAAAGTGTGTTTCTTGTAAAAACACTACTAGGGGTCTTTGCCTCCAGAGTTCATCTAGACAGCTGGAGCGTTTTTTTGGTACATTTAAACCCTTCACGTTCCAGGATACAAATTTCAGTGTAACTTTTAGCAGAACGGAAACAGGCCGTCGAGACCCACCAGAACTGAAGGTAACGTGGGTGGGGGGGGGGTTGTCTGAGTACTGGGAATGAAGGGAAAGTAAGTTAAGAAGGGCTACAAGAGGAGGGAAAGAGATGAAAAGAATTTGAGAAGTATAGCAGAGGTGAAAGAAGGCTAAATCTCCAAATGGGGGTCTACTGCCTAATTGGGCAGTTGAGGCCTAGTGGGGAGTGAGGTAAGGCACTTCAGGGTTTGAGTCCCCATGTGGGAACCCCCCTAGCAGCCCCTATGAGAGGAGGTCCCCATAACTACATAACAAAATTAAACTTCTCTTTTAATAGATGACCACGTAAAAAAAAAAATAATATTACAAGGCATGGTAACAAATAGTGATGGCCGAACGGTTCGCCCGGCGGTCGTTTCGCGGCGAATTTCGGCTGTTCGCGGTCCGCCCGATCGGCGGACTATTGCTTTTTTTTGCTGTTTTCTTTGTAAAAGAACTTTGACCTATGATGACACATCCATCATGGGGTACAGGACAGCCAATTGAGACATTACAGCACATGGACACTTGGACATTCCCCCTAACTTATAAATACACCCGATCCGGCGGCCATTTTACATTCTTTCTTCTGTCACTATAGGGAAAGGTTGCTGTGTGGAGCAGGGAGAGATTGCAGTGACCCAAATCGCTAGCTATTTGGTACACAAAAGTTCTTTTCAGGACTGGTATAGGTGTTAGGTGTAGTTCAGGATATAGGTTTGAGGCAGTGCTGTGCTAGTGATTGTTGCAGCAGCCTGAGTGTCTTTTGTCAGTTTAGAGAAAGGGACAGGACGGTGTGTGCTGCAGGGACAGTCAGTTTAGTCATTAGCTGTTACTATCAGGTCCACAGAAGTGCTATTCCAGTTATTGTTCCAGCAGCCTCTGTTTTGTCAGTTTATATAGGGACAGGCAGGAAGCTGTGTGTGAGGCAGTGAGGATCAGTTTAATCAGTAGCTGTTACTATATTAGGTCCACAAAGATTCTTTTCAGGACTGGTATCAGTGGTATGGTAATAGGCTTGTACACGTATAATATTCTTTCTTCCAAATATAGAAAGAATATTATACTTGACTGCTGCCCTTCTGCTGCAGTCTGCTAATCAGTCACAACCTACTTGTTCCACAAAGGTCCTTATACCCTATGCTACAGTACATAGGGTTGAGTGAGGTACAGTCTGCTATTCTATAAGGACTGGTATAGGTCCACAATACATAGGGTTGAGGTGCACTACTGCTGACCACTGCCCTATACTGCAGCAGTCCTTCATCAGTATAGGGACTGACGTACAGTCTGCTAATCAGTCACACACAACCTACTTGTTCCACAAAGGTCCTTATAAGGACTGGTAACCTGGTGTAGGGTGCTACAGTACATAGGGTTGAGTGAGGTACAGTCTGCTATTCTATAAGGACTGGTATAGGTCCACAATACATAGGGTTGAGGTGCACTACTGCTGACCGCTGCCCTATACTGCAGCAGTCCTTTATCAGTATAGGGACTGACGTACAGTCTGCTAATCAGTCACACACAACCTACTTGTTCCACAAAGGTCCTTATAAGGACTGGTAAGGTATAGGGTACTACAGTACATAGGGTTGAGTGAGGTACAGTCTGCTATCCTGTAAGGACTGGTATAGGTCCACAATACATAGGGTTGAGGTGCACTACTGCTGACCGCTGCCCTATACTGCAGCAGTCCTTCATCAGTATAGGGACTGAGAGTTTTGTCACAGGGTCATTTAAAAAATGACAGGCAGAGGAAGAGGCAGGCCCTCCTGCAGCTGTGGTAGGGGTAAGGCAGGAGCAACAGGCTTGAGTCCAAGTGGGAAGTTGCAGAAGGTGCGTTCAATTACTTTAAAGGACACACCAGACTTGGTTGAGTGGCTCACTCAGCCTTACTCTTCTGCACCCTCCTCATCCTCTCGATCTGCACCCTCTTCTTCACTCTCTGCTATGTGCACCCTCAAAGACACTACCACCAACAACACCACCACCACCACCACCACATACCTTCCGCTTGAGTCACAGGAATTATTTTCCGATCCATATCAAGACATTTCTGATGCGCAGCCACTCTTGGTATTGGATCAGGAAGAGGAGGTAGCAACAACCGCTACTCAGCAGTCTGACGACAGTACCCAGATCAGCCCAAGGAGGAGGTTGGTCCCCGCTGTTGCTGCCTACTCCGAGATCTCTACTTATAGCGGTGGGGAAGGTGACGTCGATGATGACGTGTCTAGTGATGTTACGTGGGTGCCCACAAGAGAGGAAGAGGAGGGGAGTTCAGAGGGAGATATGGACCAGCAGATAGGTAGGAGAAGCAGGAATAACTTACATTGCACAAGAGGGACAAAGCAGACTGCTAATGTATCAGGAGCGAGTCATCGACCAGGTACGGTCACATCTGGCGCTCCCAGGACACCGGCACATGGCTCCGCAGTGTGGGCTTTTTTTAACGTGTCCGCTGCTGACAATAGCGTTGCCATCTGCAATCTTTGCAGTCAACGCATTAGTCGCAGTAAGCCCAACACTCACCTAGGGACGACCGCCTTAAGAAGGCACATGAGCAGCCATCACCGAGCCCAGTGGGAGCAACGGAACACACAAAGCCACACTCCAGGCTCTCACCGTCCAGCCTCGTCTTCTACTTCTCCTTCTCCTCTCTCCTCACAATTGTCTTCCACTCCACCTTCCATCACGCCAAGCTCACGTTTTTCTGCAAAAAGGCAGGCTTCCGTGGGCCTAATGTTCGAGCGTAAAAATATGATGACGCCGGATAACCCTCTTGCCCAACGGTTGACGGCTGGCTTGTCAGAACTCATAGCCCGCCAACTATTGCCATATAAACTGGTGGACTCGGAGGCCTTTCGCAAATTTGTGGCCATTGGAACACCACAATGGAAGGTCCCAGGAAGGAAGTATTTCTCACAGAAGGGCATCCCAGAGCTATATGGCCATGTTCAGCGGCAAGTGAATGTATCTCTGGCACACAGTGCCGGTGCCAAGATACATCTGACCACAGACACGTGGTCTAGCAAACACGGGCAGGGAAGGTATATCACTTTTACTGCCCACTGGGTGAACCTTCTGACGGCCGTCAAGCATGTAACCCGTGGCACCCGTGTAGATTTGGCTTTACCGCCACGGATTGCATGCAGGCCTGGCTCTTCTTCTCCTCCTCCTCCTACTCCATCCTCCTCCCTCTCCTCCTCGGCTGACTCCTCCTTTTCCGCTGCTAGTGTCTCTTCCGCTGCGCTGCCCAAGCTCCCCAGAACCTATTCAACATGCCAATGAGACATTGCCATGCCGCGCTGCGTCTGTTGTGCCTGGAAGCCAAGAGCCACACTGGCCCGGCACTCCTTTCAACTTTGCTTTCACAGGCAGATCAGTGGCTAACACCGCTCAATTTGACAGTTGGTAAAGTGGTGTGTGACAACGGTGCCAATCTGCTTAGCGCATTGAAACAGGGCAAAATCACGCACGTGCCATGCATGGCACACGTCTTAAACTTGGCCGTGCAGCAATTCGTTGTCAAATACCCTGGGGTCCAGGACATCTTGCGGCAGGCAAGGAAAATCTCGGCCCATTTCAGAAGATCTTACACGGCCATGGCTCACCTTGCTGACATTCAGCGGCGACACAATCTGCCGGTCAGACGTCTTATTTGCGATTGCCCGACGCGATGGAACTCAACCTTCTATATGCTTGATAGGCTGCTCCAGCAGAAACGTGCAGTTAATGTCTACCTGTATGAACTCTGCGGCAGAACAGGTTCTGGGGAGCTGGGTTTTTTTTCACCGCGCCAGTGGCTGCTCACGCGCGAAGCATGCAGACTTCTGCGCCCATTTGAGGAGATCATCAAACTGGTCAGTCGCAGCCATGGCGCCATCAGTGACATGGTACCTTATGCCTTCTTTATGGAGCGTGCATTGCGTCGTGTCATTGATCAAGCTGTGGAGGAGCAGGAGCGGAAAGATGAGGAAGTCACAATGCTGGATGAATTCCCAGGGGGGGCTACTCTATCTGAGACAAGTCAACAACAGGAGTCTGAAGAGGAGTCAGAGGAGGATGGTGCCGGGTCGGATGAGGAGGAGCAAGAAGAGCATGCTTTAACCTTTCTGGGACCCCTGTTGTTGTGCGTGGATGGGGAGAGGAGAATGAAGAGGACGACATTATCCTGGATGATGACCAGGAGCCAGGCCACCACACCGCTTCCACTTTAGTGCAAATGGGGGCCTTCATGCTCCAGTGTTTTAATAGGGACCCCCGTATAAAAAGCATAAGGGTCAAGGACCAGTACTGGGTGGCAACGTACTTAGACCCCCCGGAAAAAAACAAAATGGCGGAAATGCTTCCGCCGTCACAGAGGGCTGTCAGAATGCAGCACTTCCAGGCCTTGCTTCAAGAAATGCTGCATTCTGCTTTTGCGTGGGCTGGCAGAGGCGCAATTCCCACTCCCAGAGAAGGAGTTGCGGGTACCAATCCAACAGCGCCTGCAAGAAGAGGCCGGTTTGAAGATGTGTTGATGACTTCGGATATGAGGTAATTTTTTCAGCCGACCCATCGACAGGTGTCATCCGGATCCAGCATCAGGGAACGCCTAGACCGTCAGGTGTCCGACTACATCAGGTTAACGGCCGATGTGGACGCTCTGAGGAGTGATGAAACCCTGGACTACTGGGTGGGCAGGCTTGACCTCTGGCCAGAGCTTGCCCAATTTGCAATCGAACTGTTGGCTTGCCCCTCGTCCAGTGTCCTGTCCGAAAGGACGTTCAGCGCAGCAGGGGGGATCGTGACCGATAAGCGTACTCGCCTAGCTCACGTGTTAACTACCTCACATTTCTAAAAATGAATGAGGCATGGATCTCGGAGGAATTAAACACATGTGACCAGTAGACCATGTATATGTCTATAAAAAATTTTTTTAAATCGAGCACACAGACCTTCTTTCTTCATTTGGCTCACTTCCTTGTCCAAAAAAAGCACACCGTACTATATGCCCGTACCCTCCTCTTTGAAGAGGTTGAGCGGTGTCATATTTCTACTGGGGCTGCTTATTATGAGGGGCTCCCACCATCCCAGTGCTGTGCTGACTTCCTCCTGGGGCTGCTTATTATGAGGGGCTCCCACCATCCCTGTGCTGTGCTGACTTCCTCCTGGGGCTGTACCTCTGCTGTGCATATTATGAGGGGCTCCCACCATCCCTGTGCTATGCTTATTATGAGAGGCTCCCACCATCCCTGTGCTGTGCTGACTTCCTCCTGGGGCTGCTTATTATGAGGGGCTCCCACCATCCCTGTGCTGTGCTGACTTCCTCCTGGGGCTGCTTATTATGAGGGGCTCCCACCATCCCTGTGCTATGCTGACATCCTCCTGGGGCTGCTTATTATGAGGGGCTCCCACCATCCCTGTGCTGTGCTGACTTCCTCCTGGGGCTGTACCTCTGCTGTGCATATTATAAGGGGCTCCCACCATCCCTGTGCTATGCTCATTATGAGGGGCTCCCACCATCCCTGTGCTATGCTCATTATGAGGGGCTCCCACCATCCCTGTGCTATGCTGACTTCCTCCTGGGGCTGCTTACAGTGCAGGTGTCAGTGCTGTATATCACGGTGCTGATGTCAGTACTCTCTATCACGGTGCTGCTGTCAGTGCTGTATATCACGGTGCTGGTGTTAGTACTTTATGTCACGCTGCTGATGTCAGTGCTCTCTATCACGGTGCTGGTGTCAGATGACTCTGTCATGGTGCAGGTGTCATTGCTGTATGTCACGCTGCTGATGTCAGTGCTCTCTATCACGGTGCTGCTGTCAGTGCTGTATATCACGGTGCTGGTGTTAACTACCTCACATTTCTAAAAATTAATGAGGCATGGATCTCGGAGGAATTAAACACATGTGACCAGTAGACCATGTATATGTCTATAAAAAAATTTTTTAAATCGAGCACACAGACCTTCTTTCTTCATTTGGCTCACTTCCTTGTCCAAAAAAAGCACACCGTACTATATGCCCGTACCCTCCTCTTTGAAGAGGTTGAGCGGTGTCATATTTCTACTGGGGCTGCTTATTATGAGGGGCTCCCACCATCCCTGTGCTGTGCTGACTTCCTCCTGGGGCTGTACCTCTGCTGTGCATATTATGAGGGGCTCCCACCATCCCTGTGCTATGCTTATTATGAGAGGCTCCCACCATCCCTGTGCTGTGCTGACTTCCTCCTGGGGCTGCTTATTATGAGGGGCTCCCACCATCCCTGTGCTGTGCTGACTTCCTCCTGGGGCTGCTTATTATGAGGGGCTCCCACCATCCCTGTGCTATGCTGACATCCTCCTGGGGCTGCTTATTATGAGGGGCTCCCACCATCCCTGTGCTGTGCTGACTTCCTCCTGGGGCTGTACCTCTGCTGTGCATATTATAAGGGGCTCCCACCATCCCTGTGCTATGCTCATTATGAGGGGCTCCCACCATCCCTGTGCTATGCTCATTATGAGGGGCTCCCACCATCCCTGTGCTATGCTGACTTCCTCCTGGGGCTGCTTACAGTGCAGGTGTCAGTGCTGTATATCACGGTGCTGATGTCAGTACTCTCTATCACGGTGCTGCTGTCAGTGCTGTATATCACGGTGCTGGTGTTAGTACTTTATGTCACGCTGCTGATGTCAGTGCTCTCTATCACGGTGCTGGTGTCAGATGACTCTGTCATGGTGCAGGTGTCATTGCTGTATGTCACGCTGCTGATGTCAGTGCTCTCTATCACGGTGCTGCTGTCAGTGCTGTATATCACGGTGCTGGTGTTAGTGCTTTATGTCACGCTGCTGATGTCAGTGCTCTCTATCACGGTGCTGTTGTCAGGTCACTCTATCACGGTGCAGGTGTCATTGCTGTATGTCACGCTGCTGATGTCAGTGCTCTCTATCACGGTGCTGTTGTCAGTGCTGTATATCGCGGTGCTGGTGTTAGTGCTTTATGTCACGCTGCTGATGTCAGTGCTCTCTATCACGGTGCTGGTGTCAGATGACTCTATCACGGTGCAGGTGTCATTGCTGTATGTCACGCTGCTGATGTCAGTGCTTTCTATCATGGTGCTGCTGTCAGTGCTGTATATCACGGTGCTGGTGTTAGTGCTTTATGTCATGCTGCTGAAGTCAGTGCTCTCTATCACGGTGCTGGTGTCAGATGACTCTATCACGGTGCAGGTGTCATTGCTGTATGTCACGCTGCTGATGTCAGTACTCTCTATCACGGTGCTGCTGTCAGTGCTGTATATCACGGTGCTGGTGTTAGTGCTTTATATCACACTGCTGATGTCAGTGCTCTCTATCACGGTGCTGTTGTCAGATCACTCTATCACGGTGCAGGTGTCATTGCTGTATGTCACGCTGCTGATGTCAGTGCTCTCTATCATGGTGCTGGTGTCAGATGACTATCACGGTGCAGGTGTCATTGCTGTATGTCACGCTGCTGGTGATCATCTCCTGCACCCTCTTCTTTGCCTACCCTGACCTTCCCTCTCCTCCATTGCCTTCATGCGCTCCACAGTCCTGAATTGTCACAACAATTTCCCATTAGGGATGAGCTTCGTGTTCGAGTCGAACATACGTTCGACTCGAACATCGGCTGTTCGCCCGTTCGGCTAATTCCAAACGTTATGGGCCGTTCGCGCCAAATTCGTGTGGCGCTCATGGCCCACAATGCACTGCGTCATCGCAGTGCATTGCTGGCTCATGATTGGCCAAGCATGCACTGTGACCCCGCATGCTTGGCCAATCACAGCGCCAGCAGCGAGGAGAGCCATGATTGGCCACAGGCAGGATGCCTGTGGCCAATCATAGCTCAGGCTGTGTAGTACACGCCCCACACTATATAAGGCCGCCAGCGCGGCGGCCTTGTGTAGTGTGTTGGCGTCTGAAGCAGTTAGTGGGTGTTCTGTGTACCTTCAACACAGTACACACCGATCGTTATCGGCCGATTTTCGATCTTGCTCTTCTGTAGTGGTTGTTGTCTGCTTGCCCTGACCGCAGTATACACCGCTATATTCACCTCACCTATATAGCTAGTGATCTATCTTTTATAATAGAGCTTGCAGTCAGTAGTGTTAGGAGCTTGTGCGTGCTGTCTGCGTGCTCTGTACCCAGTACACACCGCTATATCCACCTACATAGCTCTTCTCTGTTTGAGCCCACTTGCCATCTGCAGGAGTTATTGGAAGTTGTGTGTGCCTCCAGCACAGCACAGTATACATCTGTATATACCCCTTTATCTCTGGTGTTCTATAATAAAGGCACCTGCAGGAGTTAGTGGGTTTTTTGTGCCTCCAGCACAATATACACCTGTATCTACCCTTTATTGCTGTTCTCTAATAGAGCCATCTGCAGGGCTTAGTGGGTGTTGTGTGACTCAATTACAGTATACCCCTTTATCTCTGGTGTTCTATAATAAAGGCATCTGCAGGAGTTAGTGGGTGTTGTGTGACTCCAGCACAATATACACCTGTATCTACCGTTTATTGCTGTTCTCTAATAGAGCCATCTGCAGGGCTTAGTGGGTGTTGTGTGACTCCATTACACTGCTGTTTTACCCAACTCCCTTCAGGCCATTACCATGTCTAGAAGGCCAGCAAGGAGAGGCAGACAGGCGCGAGCCGATAAAAGAGGGCAAGCAGGCTCTGTGTCTAGAGACAACAGTGCTGGTCGTGGACGCGGTGCATTGTCATCAGCACGTGGCCATGGGACACGCTTGTCCTTCTTTTCGGCAGCTGGACATGTTGAACCACAACATGCCAACGACTTGGTAGAGTGGATGACCAAGCCCTCTACATCCTCCTCATCCTCTCTCACCCAGTCTCAGGGTACTAGCAAAGCAGCTGCCAACGCATCGTCTTCCCTCCTCTCAATGTCATCATCATTGACTCCTTCCCTAGACCCACCACGTCCTCCTGAGGAGTCTCCTGAACTCTTTGAGCACAGTGTTGGGTACATGCTCCAGGAGGATGCCCAGTGTTTTGTAGGCTCTGATGATGACACTCACCTAGAGGAAGGCAGTAGCGGGAGCGCAGAGAGAGGGGATGCCCAAAAAGGACAGCAATCTGGCAGTCATGTTCCACAAGCTGCAGCATACTGCCAGGTTTGCTACAGCGATGAAGAGGGAGGGGATGATGAGGGCACTGACTCCACATGGGTGCCTGGTAGAAGAGAGGAGGAGGAGGAGGAGGCACATGTCCAACGAGGCAGGATGCCCTCCGGGGGCCAGCTTAGGGGCAGCACACCGACTGAATCACACCGCAGAGCCCCGCCTGTGCAGGGCGCTGCCTCTGCGCGTTATTCTAAAAGCTCTTTGGTGTGGGCCTTTTTTGAGACGAGTGCATCAGATCGCACCGCTGCTATTTGCAACATATGTCTCAAGCGTATCTCGTGTGGCCAAAACATCAGCCGCTTGGGCACCACATGCTTGACCAGACATATGTTGACCTGCCATGCAGCTCGTTGGCAAGCGTACCTCAAAGACCCACACCAAAGAACAAAGCGGACCTCTCCTTGCTCCTCATCAGCTGGCATCTCCAACCCCAGTAGACCTTCAGTCCTCTCTGAAACCTGCTCTGAGAGGAATGAAGGTGTAGAATTAGGTGTGTCACAGCCAAGTGCTTCCGGGCACTCTGCTAGCAGTACACCCACGTCCGATTATAGCAGGAAAATGTCCCTGCCCCAGCTGCTGGACCGGCAAAAGAAGTTCACTCCCAGCCATCCACATGCCCAGCGGTTGAATGCTAGCTTGGCTAAATTGCTAGCACTTCAACTGCTGCCTTTTCAGTTGGTAGACTCGGCCCCCTTCCGTGAGTTTGTACAATGTGTGGTTCCTCAGTGGCAGGTCCCCAAGCGCCACTTTTTCTCATGGAAGGTGATTCCGGCTCTCTACCAGCATGTGGAAGGCAATGTCCTTGCCTCGCTGGACAGGGCGGTCAGCGGTAAAGTGCATATTACCGCTGACTCATGGTCCAGCAGGCATGGACAGGGACGTTACCTGTCTTTCACGGCCCATTGGGTCACTCTTCTGGCAGCTGGGAAGGATGCAGGACAAGGTGCAGTAGTGTTGGAGGTTGTTCCGCCACCACGCCTCCAAAATGCTACTATTGGTTGTGACACACCTCTCTCCTCCACCCCCTCCTCTTCTTCTTCCTCCATGGCCTCTTCCAGTGCTCTGTCCTCAGAACCTGCGGTGCTCCGTAGGCGTTCCAGGGGCTACGCAAGTACGCAGGCAAAACGATGCCATGCCGTGCCATGGTTTGTTTGGGGGACAGGAGCCACACTGGGGCGGATGTTTTGTCAGCTCCGCAGGTGCAGGCCGAGAGGTGGTTGACGCCATACCAGCTTAAGCCAGGAATGGTGGTTTGTGACAATGGCACCAACCTCCTCTCCGCCCTCCGACAGGGACAACTGACCCATGTGCCCTGTGTAGCTCACGTCCTTAACCTGGTGGTGCAGCGGTTCTTGGGCAGGTACCCCGGCTTACAGGATGTCCTGAAGCAGGCCAGGAAAGTCTGTGTGCATTTCCGACAATCATTTAATGCCTGTGCTCGGCTGGCTGAGCTCCAAAAGGAGTTGAACCTGCCCAAGAACCGCCTTATATGTGACATGCCCACCAGGTGGAACTCAACGTTGGCCATGCTGCAGGGCCATCAATGAGTACCTGTGCGACTACGACACCAGGACAGGGTCAGGGGAGCTCGGTTTTTTCTCACCACGCCAGTGGGGCATGATCAGGGATGCATGCACTGTCCTGTCACCGTTTGAGGAGGCCACAAGGATGGTGAGCAGTGACAGTGCATGCATCAGTGACACTGTACCTCTTGTCCACCTCTTGGAGCATACGCTGCGTGGAATAATGGACAGGGCACTTGAGGCAGAACAGAGGCAGGAAGAGGAGGACTTCCCTGCCTCTCAAGGCCCCCTTTATCCAGACAGTGTTCCTGCTGTGCCACCCATCACACAGGAAGAGGATGAGGAGGAGGAAGAGGAGGAGGAGGATGATTGTGTCAGCATGGAGGTGGAGGCTGGCACTCAGCATCAGCAGCAGCAGTCTTGTAGGGATGATTTACAGTCCCAAGAAACACGTGGACTTGTACGTGGCTGGGAGGAGGTAGCTGCGGATCATGTTGCCCTTAGTGACCCAGAGGACTCCGGACCGAATGCCTCAGCTAACCTACGCTGCATGGCCTCCTTGATCCTGCAAAGCCTGCGGAAGGATCCTCGTATTCTTCGGATCAAGGAGAGGAACCATTACTGGCTGGCCACTCTCCTTGATCCACGGTACAAGGGTAAGGTTGCCGACCTTATCTTGCCATCGCAGAGGGAGCAGAGGATGAGACATCTCCGGGAGGCCTTGCAGAAAGGTCTGTGCAACGCGTTCCCAGAGACTGGGAGGTTACAAACTCCTGGTCCTGGACAACGTGTTGCTGAGGCATCGGTCAGAAGGAGCGGTGGAGAAGGTGGCCGTCTGACTGATGCTTTCAGACAATTTTTTAGTCCGCAGCCCCAAGGTATGATCGGTTCCAGCAACCATCGCCAGCGTCTGATTTACATGGTGCAGGAATACCTAGGGGCAAGGTCAGACTTGGACACCTTTCTCACCGAAAATCCTCTGGCTTACTTGGTCTTAAGGATGGATCACTGGCCAGAGCTTGCACAGTATGCAATTGAGCTACTGGCCTGTCCTGCATCCAGCGTTCTTTCGGAACGCACCTTCAGTGCTGCTGGTGGCTTTGTTACCGATCACAGGGTGCGCCTGTCCACCGAATCAGTTGATTGACTGACCTTCATCAAGATGAATCAGTCTTGGATCACCCACAGCTACCAATCACCTGAAGCTGATGTAACCGAATAATTTTTTTTGAAATATCACATCCCTTCAAGACTGCCTATGCTGATGCTGAGTGACTGTCCTGTTATGTTGATTGTCTATCCTCTTCCTCCTCCACTGATATGTTGCAAGAACATTTCTGGTTCTGGGTGATGCCATCAGCCCAATTTTTCTGCCCCTGTTTAACAGGGGCGTTTAATTACAATTTTTGATGCAATGCTTTGCAGCAGGGCTAATTCCTGCAATAAAACTAGAGTATATGGGAGAGGTTGCAGTGTCGTGGCACCAGCACCAGTGCCTAAGGCCCAATTTTTCTGCCCCTGTTTAACAGGGACATGTAATTACAATTCTTGATATAATATTTCACAGGAGGGCCCGTTCCTGTGCCCACCCAGAGTAACTGTGAGGACTTATAGTGTTGTGGCACCAGCACCACAACCACCAAAGGTCAATTTTTCTACCACTGTTCAACAATGGCATGTAATTACAATTCTTGATATAATCGTTCACAGCAGAGCGCTCCAGCGCCCAGCAAGAGTCACTTTGAGGGCTTACAATGTTGTGGCAAAACCAACACCTTGTTCCGCCATTTCTGCAGAGCATATAGGGCAGGCTCCTACTTTCAAACATCCAACTTACAAACATCTCCTACTTGCAAACGGAAGGAGACAACAGCAAGTGAGATGAAAAAAGATGTACGACAAAACAAATTATACAGGGGTGATAACCCTTCCCTATGTTTTCCAAAAAGCTTAAAAATAGTTTTTTTGACTGGAGCTACACTATAAAAATGTACCAGTTGAAAATTACAAACAGATTCAACTTAACACAACAAACCTACACAGTCCCTGTCTTGTTTGCACCGCCTGTATACTGCTGTTCTGAGTATATAGGGCCTGGGGGCCACACGCATTTCCTTTTTTTAATATGGGTACGGGGTTCCCCTTAATATGCGTACAAGACCCAAAGGGGCTGGTAATGGGCAGGGAGGGCTACCCATGCCATTTTTCTCAATGATTTTCAACCATATTGCAGGAACCAGATATAACATTAAAACCGCAAGCAGTTTTCAATGATGTTATTTCTGTTTAATGTCATTTTGTGCAGGGACTGTTCTAAACACGGGAAACACGTGGCACTTCACAGGCATACTACAGACACCCCCAGGCACCATATTTAAAGGAATATTTCACTTTTTTTTTCACTTTAATCATCATTAAAATCAGTGCTCCCGCCAAAACGGCCATTTTTAAAAACATTTTAGGCATTGACCCATGTCCCCTGGGGCAGGAGCCAGGTCCCCAAACCCTTTTTAGGACAGTATCTTGCATATTAGCCGTTAAAATTAGCACTTTTAATTTCGAACGTTTGAGTCCCATAGACTTCAATGGGGTTCTAAAGTTCGTTCGAATTTGGGGTCCGTTTGAAAGTTCTGGTGCGAACCGAACCGGGGGGTGTTCGGCTCATCCCTATTTCCCATATAAAAAAAGAATGCTTGTAGTTGTCGATCCCAGATTCACCTCATACATGTGTTATGTCATTGGCCATGTGGTGGGACTATGTTTGCACAGCTATTAATTATTTTGTGGCTGCAAATTTGACCTGTAGGTTTGCGAAGTTCGCCTCCCATTGAAGTCAATGGGGCCCGCCGCGAACGTTCCGGTTCGCGAACTATCGGCCGCGTTCGCGGTCTGCGTTCGCGAAACGTCCCGTCGGAAGTTCGTCCATCACTAGTGAAGGCTATCTACGGTGCCCCTAGGGAACGAGTACGCACTGGATCAGTCGTCTCCCCCCCTTTTCTCCTTCGCAGGGGTACTCGACAGGGCTGCCCGCTCTCTCCGGCGCTCTTTGCGCTAGCTATAGAGCCAATGGCCCTGTTGATCAGATCCTCTTCGGTGATCCGTGGCATCCCCTTGGGCCCTGTGGAGGAGAAAATTTCCCTCTATGCCGACGACACCCTTTTGTACCCCCGGGAGGTGTCCACGTCATTGGAGGAGGCCCTCTCCCTTATCGACACCTTTGGCAGGTACTCAGATGTCCGAGTAAACTGGGACAAGTCTGTCCTGTTTGCCCTGCACCCCTCGGATGCTGGACTCCCGGTTAACGCCCCACTCCAGGTGGTCACACAGTTTAAGTTTTTGGGGGTGATAATCCACAGAGACCTGACACGATTCATTCCTCTTAATCTTGACCCGGTTTTGTCCCCACTGACGCGACAGTGCTCAGGTTGGAGGACTTTGCCTCTTTCGCCAGTGAGCAGAATCAACTTGATCAAGATGACGGTCCTGCCCAAATTCACCTACTTATTTCGACAAACCCCAGTGCATATTCCCCAGGCTTTCTTTCGGAAGCTAAACAGTCTGATTATATCTTTTATCTGGAACGGCGGCACCCCGAGAATAGCACAGAGCACGCTTCAGCTTCCGCTCTCTTTAGGGGGTTTAGCTTTACTGTGCTTTGTTAAATATTACTGGGCCACAGTCCTGGTAAACGGTGCGGTGGCGGTTCTCGGCAGAGCCGGCAAACCCTGCGGCTACCCTTAAGGCAGCACTCCTGGGGTCTTACTCCGAACTTCGGAATTTGGTCCACAGAGGCCCTAGGTCCAATCCCGGGGTTACTCCATCAATGCGGACCACACTGAGGGTCTGGGATGCAGTCAGGGCCAGGATAGGAAAACCGCACAGCTGGTCCCCTGATACTCCGTTGTGGGGGAACCCGCGGCTGCCCCACTTTCGAACCATTCCGGACCCACTGTTATGGGCCCGGAGTGGTATCAAAACTTTGGTGGATGTCTCCTCCTCACAGGGGTTGCTTCCATTTGATGAACTGAAACGTAGACACGAGCTGCCTAACTCCATGTTTTTTAGGTACATCCAGCTCCGGCATGCCTATCGAGCGCAGTTTACATGTGCTATCTCTTTGGAGGCGACCCCTGTGGAGACCATTCTGGCCCTATCGAATGAAAAGAAAACGTCGACCCTATATGCTGTTCTAAACAGTATTGATACCTCTGTTGTCTCCCGTCTATTCTCCAGATGGCAGCGAGATATACCAGAATTAGAGGAGGGGGATTGGGAGGAGGGTGTCCAACAATATCTACCTCTCATGATATCCTCTGGAGACAGATACACCCAGCTTAGGTTTCTTCACCGAGCTTACTACTCCCCAGAACGTTTGGCCAGAATTTACCCTAACAGGATTGATATGTGCCCTAAATGCGGATTGGCCTCTGGTACTTTCTTCAATGTTACATGGTCCTGTGTGTACTTGCAGACCTTCTGGAGGGGGGTGGCATCGGAGATCAGTTCTATAGGTCAGTTTGAAGTCCCCTGTGATCCGCTACCCCTTTTATTGGGAATTGTAGATAAGCTCCCAGCATCCCAGGCTAAAAAACTATTTCTATTCTACTCAGCCTTCTATGCTAGGAAAGCTATCCTAATTAAATGGCAGGACCCTAGTCCCCCAACGGTTTCTCAATGGAGAGCCCTGGTTGATGTGGCCTTGCCGCTCTATAAACTGACGTACCAGAGAAGAAACTGTCCCAAAAAATTTGATAAGATATGGGGCCCCTGGACCAAAGAGAGACCACTTCCTTAGTCACTGAGCTTAAGACGGTATAAGAATCTCTAAATAGGAAGGTGGTGGTGGTAAGGAGGGCCGGGGAATCTGTTTGCCTTTTTCAGTCAACTGGGGATGACCTGTGTTTGGTATAGACAATGGTATCCCCCCTGTGATGATATGTGTACTGCACTGACCTTACTTCCGGAATGCAATTCTGGCTTGATAGGGATACTACCTGATTGTATGTTGTAATCTGATATGTTATCTATGCTGCTTAGCCCAGATTGGGTTTTTTCTCTCTATTTACTTTTCTTGGTCCACCGCTGTAAAATGTCATGATAATCACTGCTGAGATTGTACCACTGTTCTGACATGTACTGTACAAATGTAATAAAATCTTATGTTAAAAAAAAAAAAAAATCAGCTGAAGCACTGCATGTCACCTTTTTAGCCTGACTCATGGAATAGCTTTTTGAATGCTTAGGGAGTACCTGATGTTCATATGACAATTCTGCAGAGGAGGGCATGGATGTGGCAGAGGAGGAGGAGAAGGAGGGGTAGAGCTCACAGATCTGGCATCACCACCAGCTGTATGGAGACCGAGCCCTGTCCTGCATCCTTTCGAGTTGTTAGCAGCATTACCAAGTGTGCTGTGAACCAAATATTGTCCCTGGCCATGCTTGCTGGACCACATGTCAGCAGTAAGGTGGATTTTACGGCTGACTACCTTGCCCAACGATGCCAGAACATTCCCGTCCACGTGATGGTAGAGAGATGGAACGTGAAAAGTAGGGAACCTGCCATTGTGGTACAGCACATTGTGCGAATTCATGGAAGGGGGCAGAATCCACCAGGCTGGAAGGCAGAAGTTGGAGAGCCAACAGATTTGACAAGCTTGCATTTAGATGCTGGGCATGTGAGTGGCATGGACTGTATTTTTATTTATTTTTTCTGCTGCAGCATATGGGGCAGAGAAATTTGCTGTCTACAGCTGGTGGTGTGCTGCTGGCAGATGTGCTGCTAGGACACTGAAGTGGGTAAGTAGGAGGAGGAAGAGGGACAGATTTGTGCACCTTTTGTGTGGCTTTTAGGTGCTCTTGCCAATGGGCTGAGTGGTAAGACGATAAATGCCTTGTTAAGGATGTGGTGCCCAAATGGCTGGTATTTTTGCCACGTTTGATGTGCCCGAGACACAGTTTGCAGATAGCAACAGTGCGATCTGCTGCAGATGTGCTGAAAAAAGCCCAGACAGCTGAGCTTTGGGGAGTTGGTCAATCAAATAGTGTCAGTGTAGTGACAGTTGAACACTGTCTATCTGAACTCCCTACTCTATCTATATACTAATGTATTTTTTTCAAAGATAGGAGGGAAGGGATAGAGGGGCTGGAGGGTAACCAACCCCCGGGACTTTTAAACGGTACCGGTTCTAAAGGTAGGAAAGAGCAGTATATACTGGAAAATATATAGATATATGTCAAATGACTGTAGTACAGAAAATGGTGCATAATCACAAATGACCATACATGTTACCAATTTTGTACAGAAACAAGCTGCATTTTTCTCTACATGTTTCGCTCTTGGCATAGTATATATTATGATATGCCAATGCAATGCCTTTTACATAGGCAAAACGAAACGTCCATTTTTCCACCGTATCAGGGACCATGTTTCCCTGGTACGGGGGGAAAAAAAAATGGAGACTCCCATCAGTCGCCATTTCGGTCTTCATCATCAATTCAACGATAAGTTCATGCATTTCTTTGCACTAGAACAGTGATAGCGAACCTTGGCACTCCAGATGTTTTGGAACTAAATTTCCCATGATGCTCACCTACTCTGCAGAGTGCATGAGCATCATGGGAAATGTAGTTCCAAAACATCTGGGGTGCCAAGGTTCGCCATCACTGCACTAGAACATGTACCTCCGGGGGATAGAGGCGGCGACTATAACCGTACTCTATTACAACAGGAAACCCGGTGGATATTTAACCTGGGGGCCACGCGGTCCCCAGGTTTAAATGATGCGCTCAGCTTTAAGCCTTTTTTATAGGGGATTGGTAACGTCTGATTATGTAATATGTGCCTTTTTTTTTTCTGCCACATTACCTGAATGGGCATCTCTATGCTTACCATGTTTCTACTAAGACTGTGGTGACCAGTGGAATCACCATTTTTCACTGATGTAAATTTCTGCATCGTTACTATTCTAAAGTTTGAATATTATCAAAACGATTAAGCCTTGCCATGGGAAGTCCCGCTTTTTTGGTTACCCCTCTAAGACAGTCTGTACGAGCGCCCAGGGGCATTATCTGCTAGTAAGTTATCTGGCCAATATGAATTCTGAAATTTTGCCCCTTTTTGTAAAACAAAGATTTTTTTGCCCATCACTAGTTTCCTTCTGTCCACTTTGGAATTATGGGAATGAGGGATGACAGTGGTGTTTACCTCTTCGTCCTTCCCTTTCCTATATCTGGCATTTCCTACTCGGATTTACGAGTGGGTGCTTTGCAATTTTCCACAATGGCTGCTTGCACGAGGAAGACGTTCGTTCCGTCCGTCGTCCGCGCATGCGCAGCGCTATAAATGGGCAATATCCTGATGTTGTTGCCATCATCCAAGATGGCCGATGCGCGAGGAGGACGTGATTTATGTCGCTCGCACATGCACAGTAAGAAATCTCTCACATCAAGGGCAATTATCTTTAAGAACACGCCCGCAGCCCGGCGGTGACGTCAGAAGCCGCCGGGCTGGAGACACGAGTTATAAACAGCTTCACTATCACTGCCTACTTGGCAATTGACAGAGAAGGATCAATATGATGTACTGCAATGGCCAGGACCAATCGTTATAGCACCTCTGATCTTCTTTTTTGGAAAGGTATACTTTGAATCCTATACTCTGTGATAATTCTCGTTTGAGCTACTTATAATTCCTATTAATAAAAAAGCTCATCTAGCTAGATTTGGGACCTCTTTTTTGGTCTCTTTAAACAGATATCACAAGCTTACATAAAACCCTTTTGCCTCTAACCCATACAGGCTACTGGTTTATTCAGAGGACCCAATTCTAAGCACAATCTGACAACACCCAGACTTCTTTAAAGGGCACACCGCCCTCTATTAGCTAGTATTGGCTCTATACACCCATACTTGTGTCATCCTCCAGGTATGTCCTTACATGATTAATATCTGCCTTTCTGAGACATAATCTCTATACCTAAATCTACATTCCTCGTTCATCCTATAATTTATCTCGTGCCTCTACAGACTGTTGGGGATTACCGGGGCTCCTCTTTGGCATAGCTTTACCTGGGTTTTAAACGGTAAAGACGGTGTGACAGACCTCTTAATAAGAATGGATGTATGACCCACTTTGGTAAGATGGCTATTGTTTCTATTGTATTTAATTTATTGTTTTTTTTGTTAAGATGGCTATTGTTTGTATTCGATTTATCATGCCTGGCTCAGTACTCAAATAGGAAATGTATATATCTATATATACATTTTTCTAATATATTAGTACATATTTTTTATTCTTACCAACAATATATGTCCTTGAATTGACAATTTGTATTAATAACTTCTTGATTGAAAACTGTTTTCCAAACCAACAAATTTGATTTATAGACACTAATCAGAATGTATTATTTCTGCCGGATAATAAATTGTCAAGTATCACTTGGTAATCTATTTATTTTGTTACTTTATCTTTTCAGTATTTTAATTGTAAATGCTGCAACATCCTGAAGAAGCTCAAGAGAGCGAAACATGTAGAGAAAAATGCAGCTTGTCTCTGTACAAAATTGGTAACATGTATGGTCATTTGTGATTATGCACCATTTTCTGTACTCCAGTCATTTGACATATATCTATATATTTTCCAGTATATACTGCTCTTTTATTATGTATGTATATTCCAAATAAAACTATTTATTTTATTATTGGTATGTGACTTCCCTACCTTTAGAACCGGTACCGTTTAAAAGTCCCGGGGGTTGGTTACCCTCCAGCCCCTCTATCCCTTCCCTCCTATCTTTGAAAAAATGTATGCTCTGGGATGTGTTACCATTTTATTCTTTTTGATCTATTCATCTATTCAATCTTTTTCTCATATATACTAATGTAAAGATTACTAACCCTGACTCACTGCACTACACTGAAACTATATGAGCTATGCCTACTCTACACTAATGTTTGCATGAATGACACAGTCTCACTACACTACAGTGAAACTATCTGAGCTGTCCTTACTCTAGCTGCACAATATGCAAAGCTGAATGATGATCCTCCTCACTACACTCACACTATCCCTAAACTGACACTAAACAAATATTATACACTGAAAATTGAAGCAAAATAGCACAGTATAGCCATAACTAATAGCACTGAACAGAGCCCTGTTCTATCTCTCTCCACGCCAAAATCACACTGAAAATGGCTGCCATTGAAAGAATACTTGTATACTGTGGGGTGGGAATGAGCCATGATTGAATAAAGTCATGATGACAGTGTCCAATCATGACTCTGCCAGGGCTTTCAATGCACTGTTCAGCGGCGCAATGCATTGTGGTTGGTTTGGGAGGCCAAACAAATGGTCAGACAACCCGTTTGTTCAGATGTTTGCCGAAAGTCTGATCAACAAAACAAGCCATTCGCCCATTCCTAGCCACTACCCCCATCACCCTTTCTCCAAAGATATGCCAGCTAGGCCTGATAGAGGATATATTTCCTAGGGTAGCGGAGAGAACCATGACTGGTCTCCTGTTGTTTTAACGCTATTAAACTTTGTTGGAAACGAAGATCCCCTTCCTCCATTTCCTACTGGAAATCACATGTTAATAATGCCTTACCTTATTATAAAGATACATATAGTCATAGGGGTTGCCCCAAAAAAATACAACAAAGGCTGCGCCAAATTGCTATCTGAGCCCTTGACAGCAGTGGATAGTTGATTCCTAGACATATTCTTATAAAAAAGAGCATCTGAATTCTTCATGGGTGCATGGGGTTCGTCTACTCCTGAGAATATTTACCAGAATAGTCTGTAACACAGCGGTTTTCAATATGTTGAGTTGTTGCAGTACAGTCTACGAGGCTGTATTATAACTTTGTCTTATATCCTTGCCTTATGTGACTGTACTGTTATGTTTATTATGTGCATTGCTTTGTACTGTACAAAAAAAAAAAACTATCAAAAGAGTTATAAAAAAAAAAAAATTATTAAAAAACAGGAAGGATTAGCATCTCTGGATGGATGCTGGAGTTGACCGAAAATTATACAATCGGGCGCAAAGACTTTACGCGGTCCCACCCTCTGATGCATTTCGTCACATAACTGTGACTTAATCATAGGTTAGAAAGTGTGAGGTGGTGGTACACTGTGGTTCAAGATATCTCTTGGAGCACTGCAAGTTTGTTTTTTGGAGCACTGCAAGATTGTCTACTATAAAGTTCATGTTGAGGATTACTGCACTAAAGGACACTTGTGGGTTGTGAAATAGTAAAGGGGGCGCTAAAGTACAATAATAACAATAAAGTGCTCAAGTGCTTGATACCACAGGTACCTTAATAGTCAATGCATACTGCCACATACATTAGATACATAAAATAAATCAATTCAAGAAAAGTGAACATATATAAAAAATATAATAAACAAATTGTCCATATGTGTAGAAAATAGTGAAGATGAAGTAGGAATCAATCCTGTGTCCCGTCACCACTTCGGAGGAATGGACAAACACAGCACCCAGTGAGTTATGGTAAGTAGCCTACTTACCAACTCACCTTGACCTCTTTATTTAAAAAGTAGGTCAGGTGAAGCTTTAGCAGGTTTAGGGAACTGCCAACCTTGATGGGGAAACTCTGCTTAGGTGTACCAACAATACACATTTACTCAGGAAAATATATAGAGAGAACCGGACCATGGCATAATAACGTTTTATTTAAAATAACATAAAAACAAAAATAGCCTCTTACTTTAAAACTGCCATATCCTCGGCACTAGATGGAATGAACATATCAGACCGGGTGAGTTGGAACCTAGCTGTGCCACTTCCGCTGCTTGAAATGGTGTGCGTTCCACCCCCTGGATCTCTGGAACCAAGCGTTCGGACAAAAACGATGTGACAGGATGCGCCTCAAAGTATGTTTCATCGTAATGACGTCGTCAGGAAGCGTCTGGTTAGCACTTCTTGTATACACAAAAATATAGACTTTGTTAGTATAAAAGCTAGAAATAGAAAATGGGCATTTTACCTAATCTACCACAGTCCCCCCTTAAAATGACTATTTTCAACTGTCCCTAACCCTCCTAGCTCATCTGTCCAAGTGTGCCTTGGAACTTTTTTTTGCTGCACATTGGATAGCTTATGGCTTTTCCATCACCCCCTTGCCACAGACTTTGCACATAAGGAAGTCAGATGCTGTCCCTAATGGCATTGTAATTCCCAGGGAGGGACTGCAATGGAGTTTCAAGGTTTCTCATCTACCTCATAAAAATCTCCTCCTTCTTGATTTAGGAAGGTTGGGGTACTATTCTCCACAGTTCTTTCCACTAACTTCTTAAGACAAGGTAAGATGCAACAAACTATCAGAGCGAGGATAATCAAAATAATCAAAACAGGTATACCTATTTGAGCTAAAATCTTCTTCCACCCGCTCATACAGCCAAAATATTGGTCCCATGGCTCTGAGATACCCAAATTCTTCTTTAGCTCTATGTCAGGTCACCTTGAGGCGAGGTGACAGATGCACACCGTAGGGATCAGGAGTGCACCGCAAGGTTGTGGACCCTACAGCTGACTGCTGCAGACGGGAGACAGGTCCCACCGGGGTTAGAGCGGAAGATTCCCTGGGGCGCAGAGTCTAAGAGCCAGCAGGTGTTCACCAGAGCCTTGAGTGGTGAGAATGGACTTGGCTGCAACTGGCTCCAGGTCGTGACCCCCAGGGTCCCCCAGTTCACAGTAGGCAACAGGAGGATAGGGATGGTGAGGGACAAAGCCAAGGTCGGGGCCACAAGCAGACAGGAATAGTCAGGGACACGCCAAAAGGTCAGGATCACAGGCAAACAGGGATAGTCAAAGACACGCCAAAGCCGGTAACGGAACAACAGAAGAGCACACGGCAGGTAACAGGAAGCTAAACACACAAAGGAATACACAATGGTTGATCAGCACTGTTGGCTTGCAGTGCACAGGTTAATATAAGGTTCCCTGATAGGGCCTGGGGTGGAGCCATGCTTAGAGGAGAGGTTATAAAAACCACCAGGTGGAAGTGGCTGGCCTCTTAGTCTGAACACATGAGGGGAGGTAAGCAAACAGGAAGATCACTGCATAACCATGACAGTACCCTCCCTCTTACGAGGCCTCCCCCTCCCCCGCCTGGGTCCAGGCTTAAAGGGAAACTCCAGATGGAACTTCCTCAACAGACTAGGAGCAAAGACCTCAGATGCAGTGATCCAAGACCTCTCCTCAGGGCCCAACCCTTTCCAAAGTACGAGGTACTGAAGAATGCCTTTACGGAACCGGGAATCCAAAACTTGACTAACCTTGTATTTTAGATTATCCTCAGAGACCGAAACCAAGGTAGGGAGAGGACGAGAGGACTTGAAGACTAAAGGCTTTTTAGGAATGGGTAAGGGCATGAGAAGATCAGGAGTCTGAGCAGGGTCCCCCACACCCTTAAAGATGAGCTGGGCATCCATAACAGGACCACCAGACTGGGCAGAGGTCAGTGGATCCCTGAGGTCAGGTTGGTTAGAAGGCGACATGTCACAAGAGTCAAGCTGGATAGCTGCAACACCAACAGAATGCAGAGAACCCTGAGAAAAAGGTTGAAAACCCCTCCTGGCCGAATGATTTATTCCATCCAAAGGATGGATTGAGCCTCTTAAACGGGTTTGAACGGACATAGTAGCAGTAGGGTGAGGCCAGGTCACCGAAGGTGCTGAACAAGAAGCAGGAAGCTCATTGGGCATGGGCTGGACTGGCATAACTGGTGCAGAGGTCGACTGAATAGTATTGTCAGGTGTAGCGATCATCTCAATCGCATCACAGGGCATAGCAACTGTGGAACTTGCAGACAAGTTAGCCTGGCTGTGCGTCCAAGGGAAATTAGGGACAGGCAAAGGTAAATGGTTATGCGAACTGGAGTGAATGATCGACTCAGGTTCATAGGTGGGCCCCTCATCCAGAGTACCACATGACCTAGAGAGTGCATCAGTCCGACTATTGCAGGACGCATCCCAGAGATCGCTATATACAGTGGGAAGAGCGAAGATACTGGGATGGTGGTAACAGGAAGTTTCTCCTTTGGGGTACCCTTGAGTAGGCAGGGAAAGGAACAGGAGGAACCCCAAGCCAGGATCTGTCCAGCAGACCAGTCAACGTGTGGAGAATGGAGCCTTAACCAAGGAAGACCTAATATGATAGGAGATGAAGCCTTAGGTAAGACAAGGAAGGATATCCACTCCTGGTGGAGTGTCCCTACTGACATCTTAACAGGAAGAGTCTGAAAGCAGATAGGGCCCCCTGGGAGAACCGTGCCATCAATCGCCAAGACCACCAATGGTGTTGTAAGGGGCAAAAGGGTAAGTCTCATGGAGGATGCAGTTTCCCAATCCATGAAATTGACAGCGGCTCCGGAATCCAGATGTGCTGAGACCGAACGAGAGGAAGCACCGACATGAAGCAACACAGAAAGGAGAAGACGAGAAGGTGAAGGTGATATTTCAGGGTCTAAACACTCCACCTTTCAGATGTATTAGCCCTGAGCGTTTTTCCGGACGAAGAGAACAAGAGTCACGGAAATGACCTTTGGCCCCACAATAAAGACATAGGCCCAGAGTTCTGCGCCTAGCACGTTCTTCGGGAGATAACTTAGTCCAGCCCAACTGCATAGGTTCCTCGGTAGACAGGGGGTGCTCCTCGGATCGAAGAGAAGGGACTGGGGGCTCAGGCTGCCTAAAGAACGGGGAGTGCTGGCGTCTTTTTTCCAGGGCCCTCTCCTGAAAGCGAATATCGATCTGCTTACACAAGGTGATGACACTGGATCTTCCTGTTAATTCATCCTTAACTCTATCAGAGAGGCCATGTAAAAAGGTTGCAACTAGGGCATCATTATTCCAGCTCAATTCAGCTGTGAGGATACGGAACTAAAGAGCATACTGTCCCACAGACGCGGACTCTTGACGGAGACGTAAAAGAGCGCTAGCCGCTGAGGAGACACGACCCGGTTCCTCGAAGATATTCCGAAAAAGTTTCAAGAAATCAGACAGGCTAAAAACCACTGGATCATTCAGTTCCCACAGAGGGGCAGCCCAAGCTAACGCCTCGCCGGACAGAAGGGATATGATATATGCAACTTTTGCCTGATCGGACAGGAAGTTTTGGGGCTGAAGTTCAAAATGAATTGTGCACTGGCTAAGGAACCCCCTGCAAGCCTTGGAGTCCCCAGAGAAACGGGCCGGAGCTGGTAGTTGTAAAGAATGTGTGGCTGCGACTGATGCGATAGGTGCAGCGGCATATAGTGGTTGAGGTTGTTGAACCGGGTGTCCTAATGAGGCCTGAACCTGTTCAACACGGGATGCCAAATCCTGAAGGAATCGCATCACCTGGGTCTGATGCGATTCTTAGGTCTCAAGTCTGCGAACTAAGCTCTGCAATGGATCATCTGCAGGAAGCGGCACGTCAGCCGGGTCCATGGCTGATCAAACTGTCAGCTCACCTTGAGGTGAGGTGACAGATGCACACCGTAGGGATCAGGAGTGCACCGCAAGGTTGTGGACCCTACGGCTGACTGCTGCAGACGGGAGACAGGTCCCACCGGGGTTAGAGCGGAAGATTCCCTGGGGCGCGGAGTCTAAGAGCCAGCAGGTGTTCACCAGAGCCTCGAGTGGTGAGGATGGACTTGGCTGCAACTGGCTCCAGGTCGCAACCCCCAGGGTCCCCCAGCTCACACCCACAGTAGGCAACAGGAGGATAGGGATGGTGAGGGACAAAGCCAAGGTAGGGGCCACAAGCAGACAGGAATAGTCAGGGACACGCCAAAAAGGTCAGGATCACAGGCAAACAGGGATAGTCAAAGACACGCCAAAGTCGTTAACGGAACAACAGAAGAGCACACGGCAGGTAACAGGAAGCTAAACACACAAAGGAATACACAATGGTTGATCAGCACTGTTGGCTTGCAGTGCACAGGTTAATATAAGGTTCCCTGATAGGGCCTGGGGTGGAGCCATGCTTAGAGGAGAGGTTATAAAAACCACCAGGTGGAAGTGGCTGGCCTCTTAGTCTGAACACATGAGGGGAGGTAAGCAAACAGGAAGATCACTGCATAACCATGACACTCTACTAATTGGCTTTCCAACTTCTTGGTGACCAGGGTGACCTTACCATTTGGCCAGTGGTGTCAGGGATGTATGTGCAGCACGTCCCTGTACCTTCTATCATTTTACAAACCCCCCCTTTTCTGCTAAAATCATGTCTAAGGCCATCCTATTCTGCCTATTCTGGAATGCCATGTAAGGTGTGGGGGCTACTTGGTTAGCAATCCCTTGTAGGGCATCTCTGGTGTAATTCACAAACCGCTGCTGGGTTGAGCTATATGTAATTTATCCAGTCTACATTTTTGTTGACAGTGATTATGGGAATCAAAACCTGCCTTTACTTGGTCTCGGGCTTTGAACTCACCTGGGACCCCCCTTGGGACCCCTATGGCATCTATATACACATGTGGGTCAAAGCTTCCCTTAGGAGCACTCCTCTTTCTCCTACGATTGGGTGACGGTTCAGGGTGTGGGGGAGATGGGTCATATGGGAGGATGTGGAGAGGCATAATGACCTTTGCCAGGGCACACTCTCCATTGCAGTTCCCTCATAGCCTTGTCCTAATTTGCAAATCCCCACACATCACCAAGGGACTGGACCTGGTTCTGTACCTGCCTTTCCAAAACATTACTATAGGTAGAGCAGTAACCCTCTGGGAAATTACCCAGGAACCTCCCCTTTCCTTGATAATTTGAGTGACAAGTATAGTTTCCTGGGTAAATGGTGATGCCTTCACTTGGCCTTGGGGTTTTGGTAACTATGGAGTACTCCTTTTTCCATTATTCACAAGATGAGTGGTTTGTTGTTGTATTAGTAAACAGGCTAAGGAAGCACTCCTCACTTTCTGCAGGGATTGTCAGTGGAACAATACCCAGGTGTGGCCTTGCACTGTCACAGACATAGCAAATGGACTTGTTATGCTTGTTCGCACTATACCTCATCCCTTCAAGCCACAAATTGGTGTCTGAGAAGCCGGTTTCTGCCATTGTGTCCTCAAAAGGTAGGTGTCATGAAGATCCTGCCAGAAATCTGTGCTCCAGGCTCTCTGGTGCGCATTTGCGTGCGCCATCGCGCATGCGCGGGAGTGCGCGTGCGCCTGTGCGTGGGAGCGGAAACGTGCACACGTGCCTCTGTTGGCACCAGACGGGCTATTTAAGCCTGTCTGTCACAGACGGTCCCCGCTGTCTGCTCTACAGCGTTGTGTGCCAAAAAACCTGATCTGAAGACTTACCTGTGATAGACCCAGCTTACCTGTGACCTACCTGTTATCTGCCTGCACCCGACCCCGGCCTGTTTGTGACTACTCTCCTGCCTGCCTCTCTGTACCTCTGTTGCCAGCCTGATACCTGACCCTGGCCTGTTTGTGACTACTCGCCTGCCTGCCTCTCTGTACCTCCGCTGCCAGCCTGATACCTGACCCAGCCTGTTTGACAATCCTGTCTGCTGAGCTTATCCAGTCTGCACTGATCCTGTCTGCTGAGCTAATTCAGTCTGCACTGATCCTGTCTGCTAAACTGATCCAGTCTGCACTGATCCTGTCTCCTGAGCTGATCCAGTCTGTACTGATCCTGTCTGCTGAGCTGATCCAGTCTGCACTGATCCTGTCTGCTGAGCTGATCCAGTCTGCATTCACCACCACAGTTAAAAAAAAAGAGCATATATGCCGAAGCATGGGGGTAGTAGGGGTGGAGGAGTAATTTTCTCCTAACTTTTGCAGGCGGATGCCCCCATGCTTCAGCATATATATATTTTAGGCACAGGGTGCTGTAAAAAATGTTTTATTTTTTACTATGTTTTTTTTTGTATTTGCTTTGCAGGTATGGTAAGTACACACGATCGGAATATCCGGCGGACTTAGCCTGGCAGACAAACCGCTGGACTTTGCAGTGCAGGTCCACTGGACTTTCCGAAAGACCGGACCTGCCCACAAATGACTGGACTAACCACCGGACTATGGTGGGAGTCCACCGGACTTTTGAAATGAACGGACTTGCCCACACACAGAGAAAAGTCCGTTCATTTTGAACGTGGCTGCAGGTAGACAGGACTAGCGCAGCAGGTCAATGTCACCGCCTCCATCGGCGAGATTGCCACGTCGCTGGCCCCGTCACCTGGTATGGACTTAAAGCGAAAAAACGGCGTGGGGCCCCCCCCAAAGTCCATATCAGAGCCTTATCCGAGCACGCAGCGCGGTCGGTCAGGAAAGGGGGTGGGGACAAGCGAGCGCCCCCCCCCCTCCTGAACTGTACCAGGCTGTGTGCCCTCAACATGGGGGGGTGCTTTGGGGAAGGGGGCCCTGTGGCCCCCCACCACAAAGCACCTTGTCCCCATGTTGATGAGGACCGTGGCCTCTTCCCGACAACCCTGGTCGTTGATTGTCGGGGTCTGCGGGCGGGGTGATTATCGGAATCCGGGAGCCCCCTTTAATAAGGGGGCCCCCAGATGCTGGCCCCCCACCCTATGTGAATGAGTATTGGGGGACCATGTACCCCTACCCATTCACCTATTGAAAAAAAGTGTAAAGAAAAAAACACAACACATGTTTTTAAAATAATTTATTGCACAGCTCCGGTGGTCTTCCGTCTTGGGGGGGGGGGTCTTCTTGCTGGACTCCTCCGCTATCTTCTGCTAGCTCTTTTACTAGTGGAGGAGCCTGGCTTTCTTCTTCTTCATCACCGTCGCCGCCTGGGGGTCTTCTTCCAACTTCGGGGGTCTTGTCCCCCTCTTTAGGGTCTTGTCCCCCTCTTCCGTTCTTCTTGCCGGGCCTCCGCTTTCTTCTCCCAGCTCTTTTACTAGCGGTGGCGCGTTCTTCTGTCGCCGCCGCCTCTTCTTCCAACTTCAGGGGTCTTGTCCCCCTCTTCGGTTCTTCTTGCTGGGCCTCCACTTTCTTCCTATAGCTCTTTTACTAGCGTTGGCCCGGTCTTCTGTCGCCGCCACCGCCTTCTCTTCTTCTTCCTTGAGATGTTGACTCAACGCTGTCTCTGGCCGCAATGACAGGGACGCGTTGTGCGGCGACTTATATAAGGACAAGGGGCGGTGTCACCGGGTGATGTCCCATGGTGACCCCACCCTCTTAAGATGTCACAGTCCCGGAGGATAATTTTAGCAGTAGACCTCTTCCGTAAATCTAAAGTGGTAACCTGTAAAGGCATTTAAAGGCTTTTAAAAAAGTATGTAGTTTGTCGCCGGTGCACGTTTGTGCGCAATTTTAATGCATGTCGTGTTTGGTATCTATGTACTTGGCCTAAGATCATCTTTTTTATTTCATGAAACATTTGGGCAATATAATGTGTTTTAGTACATTCAAATTAAAAAAGTGTTTTTTCCAAAAAAAAATGCGTTTGAAAAATTGCTGCGCAAATACTGTGTGAAAAAAAAAATTAAACACCCACCATTTTAATTTGTAGAGCCTTTGCTTTAAAAAAAATATATAATGTTTGGGGGTTCAAAGTAATTTTCTTGCAAAAAAATATATTTTTTCATGTAAACAAGTGTCAGAAAGGCCTTTGTCTTCAAGTGGTTAGAAGAGTGGGTGATGTGTGACATAAGCTTCTAAATGTTGTGCATAAAATGCCATTTTGCTGAGAAGCCATAGAATATTTTATATTTTGACACAAGTTGCGGGAAAAAGACAATTTATTTATTTATTGCACAAAGTTGCATATGTTAAAATACACCCCAAAATACATTCTGTTGCTTCTCCTGAGTACAGGGATACCGCATGTGTGAGACTTTTTGGGAGCCTAGCCGTGCACGGGACCCCGAAAACCAAGCACCGTCTTCAGGCTTTCTATGGGTGTACATTTTTGATTTCACTCCTCACTACTTATCACAGTTCCGGAGGCCATGGAATGCACAGATGGCATAAAACCCCCCCCAAATGACCCCATTTTGGAAAGTAGACTAACTAAGACATAACGGATGCCTCAAAAATCGGTATATTTATTAATTTGTTTTTGTATTAATATCTGTATTAACTGTACTAATCAGGCCTATTATCTTATTCATTTCTGTATCAATTGTATCATGTCCAGCGCTTTATATTAATAATTTTTATATGAATACTACTATGTAAATCCTTTGTGATTACACTATTCAGTCTATATTATTGTATATTGATATTTTTAATACCATGGATTATTGATTTGATATATATTTTTTACATTAAAATAAACTCAATTTACTTCCAAATAAATAACTACCATTAACACTTTGATATGCCTCATCTAAAGTTCCGTTCAAAATTCCCTTTTTTCTTTTCATATATTGGCATAAACTGATGAAGACACTTTTTCTTTTTTTTTCTTTTTTGGGGGGGGGGGGGGGGATATTTAATATAGCAAACAGTAAAAAATATTGTTATTTTGTTCAAAATTGTCGCTCTTTTTTTTTTTTATATCACAAAAAATTAAAACCGCAGAGATGAGCATATAACCCCAAAAGAAAGCTCTATTTGTGGGGAAAAAAAGGGCATGAATTTTCTTTGGGTACAACCAATAGCAAAACCGTGCAATTGTCAGTTAAAGCGACACAGTGTCGAATCGCAAAAAATGACCTGGTCAGGAAGTGGGTAAATCCTCCCGGGGCTGAAGTGGTTAAGAGACACCGGTTCTGTCACTCTGTGTTTAATGGCTCCATTTACTGCTTGCTCACAAAACTGAAGCATAATGCTTAAAGTGGAGGGCCACCCTAAAAAAAAAAATTGCATTAAAATGCTCCTAAAAATGTGAAAAAGAAAAATATAATTTTTTTTTTGGGCTACTTACCAGAAATGGCTGTTGCTAGGCAGATCGCCCTAATCTGCCACTTCCTACACCGTGGTGATCTTCAGTCTTCTCCTCCTCGTGTTGTTTTCTGGGGAAGGTGGTGCGGTGTGTTCTGGGAACTGTGTGTGTCCCAGAGCACAGCCAGCTATTCACAAAGCACCATGTGACTTGCGCATGCGCAGTAGGAAACGGGCAGTAAGGGAGGCAAGACTCTATTGGCTTTTTCCCTTATGCCTTGTACACACGACTGGAATTTCCAGCAGACTAGGTCTGATGGTCTTCCCGACAGACTTTAGGCAGACTTCCGACAGATTTTCCTGAACGAACAGACTTGGCCACACACAATCACACCAAAGTCCGACGGATTCTAATGTGATGACGTACGACCAGACTAGAATAAGGACGTTCATAGACAGTAGCCAATAGTTGCCCTAGCGTCGTTTTTCGTCAGACTAGCATACAGACGAACTGATTTTTCGTCCGGACTCGAGTCCGTCAGAAAGATTTGAAACATATTCTAAATCTAATGTCCTTCTAATTTTTAGACAGCA
The DNA here is from genome assembly GCF_037356315.1 of Lithobates pipiens. NCBI lineage: Eukaryota > Metazoa > Chordata > Amphibia > Anura > Ranidae > Lithobates > Lithobates pipiens. The sequence continues at coordinate 196,064,911 of NW_027507784.1, read as the reverse complement.
AAGGTCCAATGAAGCCCACACACGATCAAATTTTTCCAGCGGATTCGTTCCGTCGGACCTTTGTTGACGAAAAGTCCAGTTGTGTGTACACGGCATTAGTTCGAATGGCGGCACCAGGACCCAAGAGTTGAGACCCAAGAGTTGAGACCCGAGAGCCGAGTTATACTGTGGCTGGTCTTCAACAGTCTTTTCTGTTTTGCCATGGTCCAATCCTCCTCAAGGTGGCAACATACAACCTGACTGTTTTAGAATTATTGAATTCTTGTGTTCCTGGTCATAATAAAAGGAAAAAAAAAGTTACTGTAAGTACAAAAATATTATTTTAAAATATTATATATATTGCACATGACTGCATTATTAAAGTGAACTCCCATAAAGTGAACTTCCAAAAGGCTAAGTGAATTTGAAAATGACCAGTTTGGAGACCCCTCAGATAAACTAAAACATCCCACTAATCGGTGATCATATTCCTTTTGGTTATAGTACCATCTAGTGGTCATTTATAATATGACATCTTTCACAGCAAAAATATTATTCCCCCATTCAACCCCAGCTTATTACTTTTATTGAATAGGTATTTTGCGTGTTTAAATCTGCTTATTTAATAAGCTGTCAGCTTTCTTTTAGGTAAAAACAACACATTTTGATGTCTTCTAGACTTTTGATATACCAGTTTGGCTGTAGTCCTAGGCTTATTACAACTGTGTTCTTATGTGGTATGTTAAAAAAGAATTAAAATACCAATATAATGTAGTTAAATGTCTGTATTTAACTACACGAGTAAAGTTTAGTGAAAAAGGGGTATTTTTTACCCTACTCATTGCACTTAATTTATTCTTGTGAAAGGGTATATTTCAAACACTTTTTGCCGCAGTTCAAGATGCCAGATACATATAGGATTTTCAGCTGTGGGTGTGGCAGAGGAAATGCCTGGGCCTACTGCATGTAAAATGGAGTGGAACACACTGGCATCAACAGACACATGGCAGCTGTTCCCACTATTTTAGCAAAGGTCAGACTTGAATATATAGGTAAAATGTATTTCCACGTTTGCAGCCAAATGAAGATAACATCTACTCTCTATCTGTTACATATGATGATCACATTACTGTAGCATAACTTTAAGAAATACGAAATTGCTGCTTACCTCCTAAGTGCCCTTTTCTTGCCTAAAAATCTTAGCTTTCATCTGTATGTAATCTTAAGGATGGGAGCTGAGTAGTTAATGTTTGTCATATTTTTTACCCCTATATGCACTATGTTGGCAGATCTCGTTTTCAGTTGTAACCTAAATTTGAACACTGTCTGTCCTATGGGGTTAATGATTTCATATCTTGTGTGGTGCATGTTATGTTAATGCACTTAAAAAAAAAGTGTCCTTCACTTTGCTCCTTTATCTTCACATTGCCAACTATTCCAAGCCATGGAAGCTGCCCATGGTGTCTTACAGTATGTATAATCCTGCTCCAAGCAAATGACTACAAATTTAAAGTAGAAGTTCAGGCAAAATCTAACTAACGCTAAACCTGTTCTCTGCCACATTCTAAACCTAATCTATCTAACCCTGTAAAGCACAAATCACTATACTTCCCTATTCTGCAGCCAATCTGGTCCAGTCCCAGCATCAGCTATCAGAGGCAAATTCAGTGTGGAGGTGGGTGTTGGAAAGTCAGCCAACAACGGAATACCAATAGTTAGTCTATGGGTGACGCCACTTCCCAGCCATTTCATAGCTATTGTTGGTCCTCTCCTTCACACAGCTTCAGCTGCTGGAAACCGGACGGGATCGGCTGCAGAATAGGTAAGTACAGTGATTTTTGCTTTACAGGGTTAGATAGATTAGGTCTAGAATGCGGCAGAGAGCAGGTTTAGTTAGTTCGTTTTTGCCTGGACTTACACTTTAAGAAATATAAAAAAATTATATTTTAAGGTATGCTGTGTGAATGAGAACATATAAACAGTAGGGGTTTCTTAACCACTTGCTTACTGGGCACTTAAACACCCTTCCTGCCCAGACCAATTTTCAGCTTTCGGTGCTCTCACATTTTGAATGACAATTACTCAGTCATGCAACACTGTACCCAAATGAATTTTTTGTCCATTTTTTTTCCCACACATAGAGCTTTCTTTTGGTGGTATTTGATCACCTCTGGGGTTTTAATTTTTTGCGCTATAAATGAAAAAAAGACCGTAAATTTTGAAAAAAAAAGGCAGATTTCTTTGTTTCTGTAACAGAATTATGCAAATTATAAATTTTTCTTCATACATTTTGGCCACAATTTATACTGCTACATATCTTTGGTAAAAATAACCCAAATTAGTGGATATTATTTGGTCTTTGTGAAAGTTAGAGAGTCTACAAGCTGTGGTGCGAATCACACAAAATTGATCACATCTGATGTACTGGTGGCTGATCTAATTTCTTGTGACCCGAACAAGTCAGGAAAGTACAAATACCCCCCAAATGACCCCTTTTTGGAAAGTAGACATTCCAAGGTATTTAGTAAGAGGCATGGTGAGCTTTTTGATGTTGTCATTTTTTTTCCCACAATTCTTTGCAAAATTAAGATTTTTCATTTTTTTAATTTTTTTCCACAAAATTGTCATTGTAATAGGTTATTTCTCTCACATGGCACGTGTATACCACAAATGACACCCCCAAAAAAATTCTGCTACTCCTCCTGAGTATTACAATGCCACATGTGTGGAACTTTTTCACAGCCTGGCCACATAGAGAGGCCCAACATGCAGGGAGCGCCATCACGTGTTCTAGGAGCATAAATTACACATCTAACTTGTTGACTACTTATTACACTTTTGAAGGCCCTGGAGCACCAGGACAATGACACGTGACACTGATGACAGATGGCACTGATACTTGGCAATGATGACACTTATACGTGACACTGATGACACGTGGCACTGATGACAGATGGCACTAATATGTGGCACTGATGACATGTGGCACTAATACGTGGCACTGATGACACGTGGCACTACTACGTGGCACTGATGACAGATAGCACTAATACGTGGCACCGATGACGTGTGACACTGATGACAGATGGCACGTGACACTGACAGGTGGCACTGATGACAAATGGCACTGATACGTGGCACTGATGACAGATGGCACTAATATGTGGCACTGATGACAGATGGCACTGGGGACAAATGGCACTGACAACAGGTGGCACTGGGGACAGATAGCACTAACAGGTGGCACTGGGGGCAGGTAGCACTGGGGTGGATGGCACTGGGGTGGATGGCACTGGGGCAGGATGGCACTGGGGCGGATGGCACTGGGGCAGATGGCACTGGGGGAGGATGGCACTTTTTTTAACTTATTTGTTTTTTTTTTTACACTCACGGCCGCTGGAGCCGTTCATCTCTCCCCTATCACACACTGTCTGTGTGAGGAGGGAGAGCGGCGCTGAGAGATGATCTCATATGAGATCATCTCACATTGGACACGCCGATCGCGCTGTAAACGGCCGCTGTGAATGGCTGTTTACAGCGATCTGTGTTTGCCTGTCTCCGGGGGACACGGCAAACACAAAACTTCCCAGATGAAATTTGTGTTTTTGTCTCTTAATCTAATGATGCTTAGGGCCATTCAGACTCGGTTTCCTTTTTTCAAAATGTTTTATTTACCCATTCTTTATTTGTCCTGAATAGGGATGAGCTTGGTGTTTGAGTCGAACGTATGTTCGACTCGAACAACGGCTGTTCGAACGTTCGGCGAATACCGAAAGTTATGGACCGCTCGTGCCACATTCGTGTGGCGCTCACGGCCCACAATGCACTGCACCATCACAGTGCATTGCTGGCTCATGATTGGCCAAGCATGCACTGTGACCACTGTGACCATGCTTGGCCAATCACAGCGCCGGCAGCGAGGAGAGCCATAATTGGCCACAGGCAGGATGTCTTTGGCCAATTATAGCTCAGGGGGTTTAGTACACACCCCACACTATATAAGGCCGCCAGCGCGACGTCCTTGTGTAGTGTGTTCCGGCCTGCAGGGAGAAAAGGATAGGCAGGGACAGTTTGTTCTTTTCTCGGACATCTGCAGGAGTTAGTGGGTGTTGTGTGCCTCCAGCACAGTATACACCTGTATCTACCCTTTATTGCTTTTGTTCTCTAATACAGCCATCTGCAGGAGTTAGTGTGTGTTGTGTGTCTCCAGCACAGCACAGTATACACCTATATCTACCCTTTATTGCTGGTGTTCTCTAATAAAGGCATCTGCAGGAGTTAGTGGGTGTTGTGTGCCTCCAGCACAGCACAGTATACACCTGTATCTACCCTTTATTGCTGTTGTTCTCTAATACAGCCATCTTCAGGAGTTAGTGGGTGTTGTGTGCCTCCAGCAAAGCACAATATAAACCTGTATCTACCCTTTATTTCTGTTGTTTTCTAATACAGCCATCTGCAGGAGTTAATGGGTGTTGTGTGCCTACAGCACAGTATACACCTGTATCTACCCTTTATTGCTGGTGTTCTATCATACAGGCATCTGCAGGAGTTAGTGGGTGTCGTGTGCCTCCAGCACAATATACACTACCCAATTGCTGGTTTTCCCATCTCCCTGCAGGCCATTACCATGTCTGGAAGGCCAACAAGGTGTCACGGTCCCTACCGTGTATTTTGGACAGCCAGGTGTGGTCACGCCCCAAGTGGCTCTGGGTGGTATTGAACTCATGACTGCCAGTAGTTGTTACCTTACCTCTGAGCCACACCTCAGTTCTATTCTGCCTGCTTTCCAGCCATGTCTAGTTTTGCATAAGTACTGTGGGCAATTCTGTTTGTACCTGTCACTCTTGGATCAGCTGTGGCAGGTTACCTAATTATCTGGGTATAAAGCATTGCTTCACTCTAAGGACTTGGTCAGTTCATTGTCTCTTGTTCCTGTGTTCCTGGTTACAGTGTTCCAAGACTGACCCCGGCTACTGACCCTGGCTTGTATATCGTTTATTCTGTCTTCTGGAATCCCTGACTACGGCTTTACCTGGACAATCCTTTGGCAAATTTCTGTCAAGCCCCCATGCACAGATTCACAGCCCAGGTAGCTTATCTGTTTGTTACTGTGGGCTGTGTCTATTTGCAAGGGTGAGCATACATCTCTGCAACATGGACTCCAATCTAGGTAAGCCCTTACACAAGGAGTGGCAGATAGTCACGAGCCAATAAAAGAGGGCAAGCAGGCTCTGTGTCTAGAGACAACAGTTCTGGTCGTGGACGAGGTGCATCGTCATCAGCACGTGGCCATGGGACACGCTTGTCCTTATTTTCCGCAGCTGGACGCGTTGAGTCGCATCATGTCGAATACTTGGTAGAGTGGCTGACCAAGCCCTCTTCATCCTCATCATGAAGAGGGAGAGGATGATGAGGTCACTGACTCCATGTGAGTGCCTGATAGGAGAGAGGAGGAGGAGGCACATCCCCAACGAGGCAGGATGCCCTCCGGGGGCCAGCTTAGGGGTGATCACACCGCAGAGCTCCGCCCTGTGCAGGGTGCTGCCCCTGTGCGTTATTCCAAAAGTTCTTTGGTGTGGGCTTTTTTTGAGACAAGTGCATCAGATCGCACTGCTGCTATTTACAACTTATGTCTCAAGCGTATCTCGCGTGGCCAAAACATCAGCCACTTGGGCATCACATGCTTGATCAGACATATGTTGACCTGCGATGCAGTTCGTTGGCAAGCGTACCTTAAAGACCCACTCCAAAGAATAAAGCGGACATCTCCTTGCTCCTCATCAGCTGGGATCTCCAACCCCACTAGACTTTCAGTCCTCTCTGAAACCTGCACTGAGAGGAATGAAGGTGTAGAATTAGGTGTGTCACAGCCAAGTACTTGCCGGCACTCTGCTAGCAATACGCCCACATACGATTGTAGCAGGCAAATTTCCCTGTCCCAGCTGCTGGACCGTCGAAAGAAGTTCACTCCCAGCCATCCATATGCCCAGCGGTTGAATGCTAGCTTGACTAAATTGCTAGCACTTCAACTGCTGCCTTTTCAGTTGGTAGACTCGGCCCCCTTCCGTGAGTTTGTGCAATGTGTGGTTCCTCAGTGGCAGGTCCCCAAACGCCACATTTTCTCATGGAAGGCGATTTCTGTCTCTCTACCGGCATGTGGAAGGCATTGTCCATGCCTCGCTGGACAGGGAGGTCAGTGATAAGGTGCATATTACCACTGACTCATGGTCCAGCAGGCATGGACAGGGACATTACTTATCTTTCACGGCCCATTGGGTCACTCTTCTGGCAGCTGGGAAGGATGCAGGACAAGGTACAGTAGTGTTGGAGGTTGTTCCGCCACCACGCCTCCAAAATGCTACTACTGGTTGTGACACACCTCTCTCCTCCACCCCCTCCTCTTCTGCTTCCACCATGGCCTCTTCCAGTGCTCTGTCCTGGGAACCAGCAGTGCTCCGTAGGCGTTCAAGGGGCTATGCAAGTACGCAGGCAAAAAGATGCCATGCCGTGCTTGCGCTGGTTTGTTTGGGGGACAGCAGTCACACTGGGGCAGATATTTTGTCAGCTCTGCAGGGGCAGGCAGAGAGGTGGTTGACGCCATGCCAGCTTAAGCCAGGAATGGTGGTTTGCGACAATGGCACCAACCTCCTCTCCGCACTCCGACAGGGACAACTGACCCTTGTGCCCTGTGTGGCTCACGTTCTTAACCTGGTGGTGCAGCAGTTCTTGGGCAGGTACCCGGGCTTACAGGATGTCCTGAGGCAGGCCAGGAAAGTCTGTGTGCATTTCTGCCAATCATTTAATGCCAGTGCTCAGCTGGTTGAGCTCCAAAAGGAGTTGAACCTGCCCAAGAACCGCCTTATATGTGACATGCCCACCAGGTGGAACTCAAAGTTGGCCATGTTGCAGCAGCTGCACATGCAGCAGAGGGCCATCAATGAGTACCTACGTGACTACGGCACCATGACAGGGTCAGGGGAGCTCGGTTTTTTTCTCACCACGCCAGTGGGGCATGATCAGGAATGCATGCACTGTCCTGTTACCATTTGAGGAGGCCACAAGGATGGTGAGCAGTGACAGTGCATCTCTTGTCCACCTGTTGGAGCATATGCTGCGTGGAATAATGGACAGGGCACTTGAGGCAGAACAGAGGCAGGAAGAGGAGGACTTCCTTGCCTCTCAAGGCCCCCTTTATCCAGACAGTGTTCCTGCTGTGCCACCCATCACACAGGAAGAGGACGAGGAGGAGGAGGAGGAGGAGGAGGAGGATAATTGTGTCAGCATGGAGGTGGAGCCTGGCACTCAGCATCAGCAGTCTTTTAGGGATGATTTGCAGTCCCAAGAAACCCGTGGACTTCTACGTGGCTGGGAGGAGGTGGCTGTGGATCATGCTGTCCTTAGTGACCCAGAGGACTCCAGACGGAATGCCTCAGCTAACCTACGCTGCATGGCCTCCCTGATCCTGCAAAGCCTGCGGAAGGATCCTTGTATTCTTCAGATCAAGTAGAGGGACCATTACTTGCTGGCCACTCTCCTTGATCCACGGTACAAGAGTAAGGTTGCAGACCTTATCTTGCCATCGCAGAGGGAGCAGAAGATGAGACGTCTCAGGGAGGCCTTGCAGAAAGTTCTGTGCAACGCGTTCCCAGAGACTGGGAGGTTACAAACTCCTGGTCCTGGACAACGTGTTGCTGAGGCTTCGGTCAGTCACAGAAGGAGCGGTGGAGAAGGTGGCCGTCTGACCGATGCGTTCAGACAGTTTTTCAGCCCCAAGGTATGATCGGTTCCAGCAACCATCGCCAGCGTCTGATTTACATGGTGCAGGAATACCTATGGGCAAGGTCAGACTTGGACACCTTTCCCACCAAAAATTCTCTGGCTTACTGGGTTTTGAGGATGGATCACTGGCCAGAGCTTGCACAGTATGCAATTGAGCTACTGGACTGTCCTGCATCCAGCGTTCTTTCGGAACGCACCTTCAGTGCTGCTGGTGGCTTTGTAACCGATCACAGGGTGCGCCTGTCCACCAACTCGGTTGATTGACTGACCTTCATAAAGATGAATCAGTCTTGGATCACCACCAGCTACCAAGCACCTGAAGCTAATGTAACCAAATAATTTTTTTTTTAAATGTCACATCCCTTCAAGACTGCCTATGCTGATGCTGAGGGGCTGTCCTGTTATGTTGACTGACTATCCTCTTCCTCCTCAATGATCCCGCTGATATCTTGGAAGAACATTTTTGGTTCTGGGTGATGCCACCAGCCCAATTTTTCAGTCCCTGTTTAACAGGGGCGTGAAATTACAATTTTTGATGCAATGTTTTGCAGCAGGGCTCATTCCTGCTCTCCAACTAGAGTATATGGTAGAGGTTGCAGTGTTGTGGCACCAGCAAGCAGTGCCTAAGGCCCAATTTTTCAGCCCCTGTTTAACAGGGGCATGTAATTACAATTCTTGATATAATATATCACAGCAGGGCCCGTTCCTGCGCCCACCGAGAGTAACTGTGAAGACTTATAGTGTTGTGGCACCAGCATCACCACCACAACCACCCAAGGCCCAATTTTTCTACCACTGTTCAACATGGCAAGTAATTACAATTCTTGATATAATCGTTCACAGCGGGGTGCTCCAGCGCCCACCAAGAATCACTTTGAGGGCTTACAGTGTTGTGGCAACACCAACACCTTAGGCCCCCCATTTCTGCAGAGCATATAGGGCAGGCCCCTACTTTCAAACATCCAACTTACAAACGTCTCCTACTTGCAAATGGAAGGAGACAACAGGAAGTGAGATGGAAAAAGATGAACGGCCAAAAAAATTATACAGGGGTGATAACCCTTCCCTATGTTTTCCAAAAATCTTAAAAATACATTTTTTGACTGGAGCTACACTTTAAAAATGTACCAGTTCAAAATTACAAACAGATTCCCTGTCCCTGTCTTGTTTGCACCGCCTGTATACTGCTGTTCTGAGTATATAGGGCCTGGGGGCTCCACGCCTTTCCTTTTTTTTGGGTACAGGGTTCCCCTTAATATCCGTACAAGACCCAAAGGGGCTGGTAATGGGCAGGGGGGGGGGGCTACCCATGCTATTTTTCTCAATGATTTTCATCTGTATTGCCGGAATCAGATATTACATTAAAACCGCAAGCAGTTTTAAATGACTTTTTTTTCCGTTAAATGTCATTTTGTGCAGGGACTGTTCTAAACATGGGAAACATGTGCCACTTCACAGGCATACTATAGACACCCCCCAGGCACGATATTTAAAGGAATATTTCACTTTTTTCACTTTAATCGTCATTAAAATCAGTGCTCCCGAAAGAACGGCAGTTTTTAAAAACATTTTAGGCATTGACCCATGTCCCCTGGGGAAGGAGCCTGGTCCTCAAACCCTTTTTAGGACACTATTTTGCATATTAGCCATTAACATTAGCACTTTTTATTTTGAACGTTCGAGTCCCATAGTCTTCAATGGGGTTCTAAAGTTCGCACAAATTTTTGGTCCGTTCGAAAGTTCTGGTGCAAACCGAACCGGGGGGTGTTCGGCTCATCCTTAGTCCTCAAAACAAATGACAAATATGATTACAAGGGCACAGTTAAAGCATAACAAAATGCTTCTGGTTAATTCAAGTTTTAGGCTCGGTTCACGTTGCATGCTGATGTGGCTCACAGCAGCGGTCCTGTGCATCCTGGTTCATTGTTTCAGGTCCGATTTCAGCCCTAATTTTAGCTTAAATTCAGACCTGAAAGGGACCAAAAGGGCTCCTGTACAAATTCACACCAGAGCCGCATCACAATCTCAGAGAGCCGGTCACAATCTCCTGCTATTTCGAATTGGATGCAGGGATCCCGTATCCAATTCACTATAGTGGGAACCCAGCCTAAAGGGTAACTCCACTTTTGCAGGAAAAAAATAGCAAATCCTCGGTCTCCGGTATATGAGCGTCGTGACATCAAGCCTCTCTCCTACGCATTGCACCACAGGGTCACGTGGCTTTCTCGGGGGGGGGGGGGGGAAGCACTATGTTTGGTGACTTTTTATGTTTATACCTTTCATGACTAAGCCTATTTTTGACAATTGGTGTTTACAAGTTAAAATCCGTATTTTTTGCTAGAAAATTACGTAGAACCCCCAAACATTCCTTATATATTTTTAGCAGAGAATCTAGAGAATAAAATGGCGATTGTTGCAATATTTTATGTCACATGGTATTTGTACAGCAGTGTTTTAAACGCAGCTTTTTGGGGAAAGGGACACTTTCATGAATTTTAAAAAAACAACACAGTAAAGTTAGCCCAATTTTTTGTATAATGTGAAAGGTGATGTTACGCCGAGTAAATAGATACCAAACATGTCACGCTTTATAATTGCACGCACTCGTGGAATGGTGACAAACTACGGTACCTAAAAATCTCCATAGGCGATGCTTTAAAAAATTTTTACGGTTACCAGGTTATAGTTACAGAGGAGGTCTAGTGCTAGAATTATTGCTCTCACTCTGACGACCGTGGCCATACCTCACATGTGTGATTTGAACACTGTTTACATATGCGGGCGCGACTTCCGTATGCGTTTTCCTTTGCTGCGTGAGCTTGCCGCGACAGGGGCACTTTAAAAAAAATAAATAATTCTTATTTATTTTAAAATTAATAATTTGTTTAAAAAAAAAAGAATGTGATCACTTTTATTGCTGTCACAAGGAATGTAAACATCCCTTGTGACAGTAATGGGTGGTGACAGGTACTCTTTATGGAGGGATCAGGGGTCTAAAAGACCTCCGATCCCTCCTTTGCACTTCAAAGTATTCAGATCGCCATTTTCGGCGATTCTGAATACTGTATATTTTTTTTAAAAGTCCTGTCTGTCCTTAGCCGCCAGAAGCAGCAGATTGTTGATCGGGGCCCCAGTAAGACCAGCGGGAGGTGGCGGGAGGGGGGCGTCCCCTCCCGCTCCTCCGGTATAACAGCCGAGTGACTTGTGGCCGCATTGGTTGTTTTTGCTGGAAATCCGATAGCCGGCTCTAGAAAAAAAAAAAAAGGGTACCGGGATGATGCCTGCAGCTTAGGGCATCATCCCGGTATAACCCCCGAAAGCCGAATACGCACATCTGTGTACGCTCGGCGGTAAGGGGTTATACAGCTGAGTGGAGGAGCAAGTAAGGATTGTTTTACTGGAAGGATCATTCTAGGTCCCACATGGAGGGCCAAAAGTGTATTTAGACCATATCAGTGTATGTGGTCAATTAACTCAAGTGAGAGCACACCCAGTGAAGGGTTAAACACAGAGTGAAGCACGGTTGAGTACTGAAGAGTGTAGTGCAATAGGAAGGTCACAAAGTAGCTCACTTTACTTGTGGACTGTTTAATTTATGTCAATGTTGATAGTGACATCAAGGACACTATTTCACATTTTGTTTATGTTTACATGAGGAATTACTGTTTAACCACTTGCTTACTGGGCACTTAAACCCCCCTCAGTCCCAGACCAATTTTCAGCTTTTAGCGCTGATGCACTTTGAGTGACAATTACGCGGTCATACAACACTGTACCCAAATGAAATTTTTATCATTTTTTTCCCACAAATAGAGCTTTCTTTTGGTGGTATTTAGTTACAGCTCGGAGTTTTATTTTTTGCTAAACAAACAAAAAAAGATGCAAAAAAAAAAAAAAAAAAAATCATGTTTTAATAGTTTGTTATAAAATTTTGCAAACGGGTCATTTTTCTCCTTCATTGAAGTGCGCTGATTAGGCGGCACTGATAGGCTGCATTGGTGGGCACTGATGGGCTGCATTGGTGGGCACTGATGGGCTGCATTGGTGGGCACTGATAGGCTGCACCGGTGGGCACTGATAGGCATAGTTAAGGCGGCACTAATAGGCACAGATAAGGCGGCACCGATGGGCACAGATAAGGCGGCACTGATGGGCAAAGATGGGCACAGATAAGATGGCACGGATGGGTGGCACGGATAAGTGGCACGGATGGGTGGCACGGATGGGCACTGATAGGTACCACAGATAGATGGGACTGATGGGCACTGATAGGTGGCACTGATAGGTGGCTCTGATAGGTGGCACTGCTGGGCACTGATGGGCGGCACTGCTGGGCACAGATGGGCGGCACTGCTGGGCGGCACTGGGGTGCAGCACCTTTGAGGCAGATTGGGTGGCACTGTGGGTGGCACTGTGGGTGGCACTGTGGGTGGCACTGTGGGCACTATGGGCACTGACGGGGGGCACTGACGGGGGGCACTTACTTTTGCTTTTATTTTACTTCAGGATGGCACTGCGGGAGGCAGGTGGGCACAGGCAGGTGGCAGGTGGTCCCTTGTATTGATGGCCGTGATCGGGACTGATGTCCCGATCACGGCCGCCGGTGATCGGCTTTTTTTTTCTCTCCTCGCGCTGTCAGCGCGAGGAGGAATAATAGCCGATTACCGGCTCCGTTCTATCACATGATCAGCTGTCATTGGCTGACAGCTGATCACGTGATAAGGGGTCGGGATCGACCCCTTACACGGATCGGTGATCAGGCGAGTCTCACGGACTCGCCGATCACAGAGCGCGCCGCGCGCGCCCCTCAGGGGGCGCGCAGGCCGCTCGTAACCGGGACGACGTCAATAGACGTCGTCCCGGAAATGTAGGTCCGCGCTAATGCCGTCATTTGGCAATAGCGCGGATCTGTAGTGGTTAAAATTTGATCCACTTCCTTGTATGCATGTAAATGTTTAATGATATCCACTAGTGTATAAATGTATATTTAAATAATGTGACTATCAAGTACAGTGTGGAGTGCGGCATCACCTGATTTATATTATATGGCTATAAGGATGTGTTCTGTACACAGAATGTGTACAGAACGCCCTCAATGTGTACAGAACACCCTCAAGAAACATAATTTCCTGCTTGTTTGATTGGCTCACTGATTTTCCCAGAAGTCTGCACTAAGATACAAGTCAGATATCAGGCATCCCCTGTAACAAAAATGTTATTTTTGGCGAGATACTCCCAATAGCAAGTCACGTCTAAAGGGATGTAGACCCTGCAAATTTCCCCATTAGAGCCCCGCAGGTGCAGCAGCTGATTGATAATTATAAAACCACTCCTATTATATTCCCTTACCACATGGACACAGAGAAACACACATGGATTTCTTCAGAATAACTGAAAGGGTTGGAATCTTCAACAAAGTTTGTTACAATCCTTGTAATGTACATAGATCACCCAGAGGGGAATGTTTTTTTTCTCAACAGAAGTGGAGTTACTCTAGGTAACACATTTACAACCATAACTCAGCAAGGTTTAGTACCATACAATGTTTCCAGTGAGATGGAAATTAGGGTGATTGTCTAAGCACATGTGAGTCCCCACCAGTGGGTTCACTATATCCAGCATACGAACCTGATATCAAGAGAATGTTCCTAACAGGGCCTAATCAATAGAATCATGTTTTGAGATAAGTTTTGAACCTAATCTGCAATGATAGGTTTATCTCCTCCCATCTTCCTGATTTCTTACTCTATTTGGCCATAGATGTGTGGAGAGGGGTGATGGAGCCCTCTACTTCAGGCACATGCAGGCTTTTGCAGCATTAAAGAGGTGGCGGAGGACTAATCTCCAACACGTTATTGGGGAGATGTGGGAGTTATGTAAGAGAAAAATTGATGGATCCTCAGGGAGTGCATAGATAGAAGATGAATCTGAGTTCGCCAAAAGGGGAGCAGTGGTGGGCAAGATCAGGTCACATGGAAAATTATCTCAGTTTTCAGGCTGCATCTCCAGCAGAAAATGGATACATTAAAGAGGAGCGGCACCTTTAAAAAAATATTAAAAGTCAGCAGCTACAAATACTGCAGCTGCTGACTTTTAATAAATGGACACTTACCTGTCCCAGGGTCCAGCGATGTCGGCAGCAGATGACAAGCGATCGATTGTCTCTCGGCTGCCCCCGCCGCCATCCTCTGTCAGGGAATCGGGACGTGAGGCATTGCGGCTTCACTGCCCGGTTCCCTACTGCGCTGCGTGTCTCCACTGGTCCCCGCTGTGTCCTGGGAACTGTGCGTTTCCCAGAACACAACAGGGGGGCGGGGCATCTGCGGCTAGCTTGTCCTGGAAGTGGGTGCAGATACCTGGATAGGTATCTGCACCCCATCCCCCCTGAAAGGTGCCAATTGTGGCACCGGAGGGGGGGAGGGTTCCAATGAGCGGACCTTCCACTTTAGGGTGGAGGTCCGCTTTAAGGTAAAATTTATAAAGGACCGTGGGGATTGTATACCATAAAATATAATTTCCCAACTGCATTAGCTATCTCTTCAGAGTGGTGAACTTTTTTTGCCTTGGAGGTAATGATGTGGGGTACACAAGACAACGCTCAATGATGGTAAAGTGTTTTCATTAAAAGTCACCTGCATTTAGTGTCATGCTCTTAATAGAGGTGGTGACAGCATGTAATAGCAACCTTGTCTTAAAATTAAATAAATTGATCTTGCTGCACAGTGTTACTAGCTCTCTTTCCATCTGGGGGTGTACAGTAGATGGACCGTGAATGATGTTTCTAATCAATAGAGCTTGTTGAGTAGATTTGTGCTTCATGTTCATGTGGCCTGGGAACTATGATTTTTCAAAACACCTTGAATGCAGGTTTTAGGGGCCTCCCAGACCAGCATAGGGCCACAATCTGAGGTAGCGTTTGAATCAAAGTGGAAAGTTAGTTCTTTGATTACAACTGCTAAAGTCTGAGGGTCTGGAAGCAAACTTTAATTTAGGCCCCTTTCACACTTGTGCCACTTGTCCTGCGACTTGTGACTGCAAAGTCACATGACAAGTCATACCCTACGATTTCCAATGAGTACCGTTCATATCTGTGCAACTTCAAGTCGCAGCGACTTTAAAGTAGTCCCTGCACTACTTTGGTCCGATATTAATGGGACTTGAGGTCCATAGACCTCAAGATTACACAGGAATTGCTTCAAGTTACGTCAAAGGGGTCTAATGCCCCATACACATGGTCAGAAATTCCGGCGGAAAAAGTCTGATCGGATTATGTTGTCGGAAAATCCGATTGTTTATGGGCTCTATCGGACTTTTTCTGTCGGAATTTCCAACGGAAATAGTTTGAGAGCTGGATCTAAAATTTTCCAACAAAATCCGATCTGACTTTTTTCGATTGTGTGTAGAGAATTCCGACGCACAAAGTGCCACGCATGCTCAGAAAAAGTTTGGAGCCAAACGCTATTGGCTACTGGCCTCTATGTAGTCCCGTCGTACATTTTGTACTTCACCTCATTCTGAACAATCAGATTTTCCAGAAACTTTGTGTGACTGTGTGTATGCAAGACAAGTTTCGGCCAAAATCCGTTGGAAAAAATCCGACAGATTTTGTGGCCGGAAAAAATCCGACGGATTTTGTGGCCGGAAAAAATCCGACGGATTTTGTGGCCGGAAAAAATCAGACGGATTTTGTGGCCGGAAAAAAATCAGACTGACTTTGTGGTCGGAAAAAATCTGATGGATTTTGTGGTTGGAAAAAATCTGATGGATTTTGTGGTTGGAATGTGTGTATGGGGCATTACAGTGCTCAATGCACTTTATTATCCAAGACCAGGTATGTAATGTCTCTTACTACAATTCTGAAGTCAAATTTTCTACATAGAAAGAAGTATATGGTTACCAAGTGGTCTGGTTTCTGCTAGGCAGTACATCCTACAAATTGTCTTCACCCCCATGTCCTGCTGGCCAGACAGCAGTATACTGTATATAATAATATGTATACTCATAATAGGTACATAATCTTTCCCTACTACTCTAAAGGTTTAGTTGTGGTGATTTTTCAAAGCATAAATTACTCTTTATGGATCTCAGAAGCTGCAGCAACCTAGAAGCAACTGTGAGAGAAATGCTGTCACAGTGTAGACAGCAAAACCACAGTTCTTTCTAAAACCTGACCAGTTTGTTTTCGAACTTGGAGGCCAGAAAATCTACATCCGGTGTCCCCCACCTGTGACCCAGGTCCTGAAATAATTCTGGCTGTATGGACCATTCCCCTCTTGCTTGCTGTTGGATCTCCCTGTGTATGACCCGGATCGGATATTGGACTGTTCCCTGAACTCAGCCTGCCTTATTGCCTGGACCATCTTAGAACCACGCTATCTGTCTGCTGAACTGTAAGTAGTCTGTTGTTTGCTCTGCTTGCATCTGCCCTAGTATGGTAGCCAAGCACTATAGCAGTCCTGGGGGCAACCAAGTCCCGGTAGGCCTGCTTGTCTTAAGGGAAAGGGGGACGCTATAGTTGAAGTACACAGTAGCTATCTACAGTGTCTGACTACCTGCAGTGAAGCAGACATGACATTCGCGTGAGATAGTGTGTGTGTGTGTATATAATATATATATATATTATACACACACACACACACACACACACACACACAGGTATATATGCTGCATTTTCATGTTCTGGGATGTAATTTACCCACCGTATGTCATTAAAATACTATAATGCCTATATTATTAATATTAATACTATGGCCAAAGAAGCCATCCACGCCCAGAGCTTTAGAGGGATGCAAGATCTTTATGACCCTTCTGATTTTGAAAGTACCTTATCAATAACCTCGACCCAGGTACCAATTTTCTGGCTAGCATCTTGGTAGGTTTATCACCCATCATATAATATTTATGTCTCGACCAGCGAATGTATTTTTCAGCTTGGGTAGTTAGAATTAGGTTCAATGTTAGCCTAGCCGCATTGATTTTGTGTCTAATATCTACCTGCAGGGCCACTTCCTGTTCGTTCATGAGACCTTCCAGGTCAGATTCCTTTTGCTTTATTGTGTTTTCCCAAGCTTGTTTGGCCCTAGTTGCCAGCTGAATAATTTTCCCCTGGATGGTGACCTTGTGGGTCACCCAATTTATGGCGGGAGACGTTTCCGATGAGGAGTTTTCCCGAAAAACGCACACAATTTCATCTCGATTTCAGTGTATACAATGGGATCATTTAATAAGGAGACATTAAGGTGCCATGGAAAGGGGTGTGGTTTTATCCAGAGATCAGTCATTGATAAATTGACTGGAGAATGATCCGACCAGCAGTAGAGAAGATTTTCACTGTCGTATTCGATAGTAATGAGGGGTGTACAAAAATGTGGTCTATTCGAAAAGAAATATAGTGCACCTGTTAAAAGTGAGTGTAACCTAGTGGAGGGGTTGCCCTCATGCCAGGCATCAATCAAATCATAATAATGTAACAGGCACTTTATTGCTGTTCTTGGGTACATTTTTGAGAACCTCCTTAGCAGGATTTCAGGGTCAAGTTCAGGGCATAATATAAAAAAAAAAAGAGACCAGTTGGTCATGTATACGACCCACTGCCATGATATATCTGCCATTCCTAGGGTCCTTTTAGAAAAAAAAAACATTCTGCCACCCCCTTCTTCTCAGGGCCAGAAAACAAATAGTACTGTGGATATCTAGCACTAAAGGTATCTAGGGGCTGGGGTCTTAGAGAGGTGAGTTTCCCGTAACAACAGGCCATCAGCCCTCTGTGTGGTAATAATGAAAATCTTTAGTTAATCTAATAGGGGAGTTAAATCCATGCACATTATGGGTAATTTTGTGGAATACATCTTAGCCATTGTGGTAGGGAAGAGCACACTCACCTTGGTCCATGGATTTGGGAGGCAGAGTCCCAGAGCCAGGGGTCATGGTCCCCAATGGTATCCAAAGTAGAACAGTGAGCCGAAGCGTGGAGCCAGAGTTCAGGGTTGGCATGGGAAGAAAAAAGGTAAATGGGTAGAAGAGAGAATAGAACATTAGGCCAAACGCCTAGTTTACAAGACATAATAAACATTAAGCAAAACCTACAAAAGTGGGTCAAAACCCACCACAGAAGCAATGTCTGGGGTATGAATTGTGAGGTTGCCCTCATCATCTGAGGAAGGCAATCTCCCTAAAGGGGCATGCGTGTTCACCCTGGCCCAAAGTACATAAACATAAAAGAAAAACAGGAAGTATCATTAACAATTGCAACCATTGGGACCTTCTTTAACTGAAAGGAACTCCCCTTCCAGTCCATCAGAAGCCGGGAGCAGCCAGGCATAGTCCCATCCAATTTCCCTCCAGTAGTATGTTTGTAGAAAGGTTGCAGGGCTGCATCTAAAGGTAACTAACATCCATTGATTGCATAATGCAGCCAGCTGATAAGGTCGTATAAAAATAAAAAGTAAAGCCCCGTACACACGAGAGGATTTATGTCCGACAGACTTCCGAAGGAGTCCTGCCGGAGTTCTGCCGGAGTTCCGACAGAGTTCTGACGGACTTTTCGACTGAGCGGACTTGGCCACACACAATCACACCAAACTCCGACGGATTCGAACGTGATGACGTATGACTGGACTCGAATAAGGAAGTTCATAGCCAGTAGCCAATAGCTGCCCTAGCGTCGGTTTTAGTCCGTCGGAATAGCATACACACGAGCAAATTTTTCGAAGGGACCGGGTCCGGCGGAGTTCCGTCTGAAAAATTTGAAGCATGTTCCATTTTCTAAAGTCCATCAGACTTTTGCGAATCAAAAGTCCGTTGCAGCCCACACACGATCGAATAGTCTGACGGAATCATTCCATCGGACTTTGGATGTTGAAAAGTCCGCTCGTGTGTACGCGGCATAAGAGAAACTAACATGGAATCCGGGTAGCATAGTGGCAAATCCACTATTTTCAACAGGTCAAATCCAGCCTTTATGGGAATTTCACCCCTGCAGAAAGGGGATATGAAGTCATCAGGAATCAGGTGATTGGGGATGATCTCCTAACCATTGACGATCGTTGCTCTGACCAGAGTGGCGATAGGGGGCGATTTGCCAGACAGGGAGATGAGGTGGTCTGGGATTCAAGAAATATAATCCCCAATTCCAACAGCAATTCTTCTCTGTCTTGAAATGTAGAAAAGGAGTGGGATTTTCCTTTAACTGTAAATGATCATTTAAACGGGAATGATCATCTGTACTTTATCTGTCGATTCATTAGCTGTTGTAATAAGGGCTTTGTGTTTCTCCCTCAGATCCGTAAAAATCTGGATAGGTACACCAAACAGGGACAGGTCCTGTCTGTTTCTAACCACAAACATCAGCTTCTCCTTTGTGCGATAATAGTGTGGCTTAACTGTTATGTCCCATGGCAGGCCATCAGACCTGGGAGCACGATGAATTCTACTGATTTCCATCTGATGTGGTGATATATCAGGAATCAGTTCTTTCATTAACTCCAAAATGGCCTCCTCCAAATCAATGCGAGTTTCTGGAAGTCCTCTACATGTTATAACAGCAGGGACAGTTTTCCAGTGCTTCAATTTTAGTATAGGCCTCCTCTAATCTTGTTTGGAGTTCCGAGGCCACAGTGGAGTTCTGGTTAACCCTTGTGACTGTACTGTCCACCATGGATTCAATCATATCAGATTTTTCTCCTATACCTTGGATATCACGTTTGAGGTCTGTAGTGATAATGGAGCAGGCTTTAGAAAGCTCCTGTTGAGGCAGAGTAGAGAAAGGAGCTAACAGCACCGTAATCCCCTGCCTTATTAGCTGGTTGTGATGTATGCAGGTCCCTGTCAGGGCTGGGTTGGCTAAACAACAGATCGGCCACCTCTGCCATGTTCCTGTTGTCGTGCTAATTTTCCTGCACGGTATTTATGATTGAGTAATTTTTACACAATACTAATATATATATATATATATATATATATATATATATATATATATATACATATACACAGTGCCTTGCAAAAGTATTTGGCCCCCATGAACTTTTCAACCTTTTGCCACATTTCAGGCTTCAAACATAAAAGATATAACATTTTTATTTTTTGTGAAGAATCACCAACAAGTGGGACACAATTGTGAAGTGGAACGAAATCTATTGGATTTTTGAAACTTTTTTAACTAATAAGAAAATTAAAAGTGGGGCATGCAAAATTATTCGGCCCCCTTGCGTTAATACTTTGTAGAGCCACCTTTTGCTGCGATTACAGCTGCAAGTCGCTTGGGGTATGTCTTTATCGGTTTTGCACATTGAGAGACTGAAATTCTTGCCCATTCTTCCTTGCAAAACAGCTCGAGCTCAGTGAGGTTGGATGGAGAGCGTTTGTGAACAGCAGTTTTCAGCTCTTTCCACAGATTCTCCATTGGATTCAGATCTGGACTTTGACTTGGCCATTCTAACGCCTGGATACGTTTATTTGTGAACCGTTCCTTTGTAGATTTTGCTGTATGTTTGGGATCATTGTCTTGTTGGAAGATAAATCTCCGTCCCAGTTTCAGGTCTTTTGCAGACTCCAACAGGTTTTCATCCAGAATGGTCCTGTATTTGCCTGCATCTTCCCCTCAATTTTAACCATCTTCCCTGTCCCTGCTGAAGAAAAGCAGGCCCAAACCATGATGCTGCCACCACCATGTTTGACAGTGGGGATGGTGTGTTGAGGGTGATGAGCTGTGTTGCTTTTACGCCAAACATATCGTTTTGCATTGTGGGCAAAAAGTTCGATTTTGGTTTCATCTGACCAGAGCACCTTCTTCCACATGTTTGGTGTGTCTCCCAGGTGGCTTGTGGCAAACTTTAGATGAGACTTTTTATGGATATCTTTGAGAAATGGCTTTCTTCTTGCCACTCTTCCATAAAGGCCAGATTTGTGCAGTGTACAACTGATTGTTGTCCTATGGACAGACTCTCCCACCTCAGCTGTAGTTCTCTGCAGTTCATCAAGAGTGATCATGGGCCTCTTGGCTGCATCTCTGATCAGTCTTCTCCTTGTCTGAGCTGAAAGTTTAGAGGGACGGCCAGGTCTTGGTAGATTTGCAGTGGTCTGATACTCCTGCCATTTCAAAATGATCGCGTGCACAGTGCTCCTTGGGATGTTTAAAGCTTGGGAAATCTTTTTGTATCCAAATCCGGCTTTAAACTTCTCCACAACAGTATTACGGACCTGCCTGGTGTGTTCCTTGGTCTTCATGATGCTCTCTACACTTTCAACAGAACCCTGAGACTATCACAGAGCAGGTGCATTTATACAGAGACTTGATTACACACAAGTGGATTCTATTTATCACCATCAGTCATTTAGGACAACATTGGATCATTCAGAGATCCTCGCTGAACTTCTGGAGTGAGTTTGCTGCACTGAAAGTAAAGGGGCCGAATAATTTTGCACGCACCACTTTTCAGTTTTTTATTTGCTTAAAAAGTTTAAATTATCCAATAGATTTCGTTCCACTTCACAATTGTGTCCCACTTGTTGGTGATTCTTCACAAAAAATAAAAATGTTATATCTTTATATTTGAAGCCTGAAATGTGGCAAAAGGTTGAAAAGTTCAAGGGGGCCGAATACTTTCTCAAGGCACTGTGTGTGTGTGTGTGTGTGTGTGTGTGTGTGTGTGTGTGTATGTGTGTATATATATATATATATATATATATATATATATATATATATATATATATATAATTATGGGTTGACAAAAACAAACGTTGCATAAAATTAAAAATACTGATTGCGCTACATAAAATTAAGAATCTCAATTGAAACACCCACTAATGGGAGTGTTGTACCTTTTGAAATGACACTGCAATGATAAACTTTCCAGACATATAACCATACAAAGTAGTTATATATACATTGGTTGACAAAACAAATGTTACATAAAATAATAATTTTGCCACATAAAAGCTTGGATATCAATTTAAACACCCACTAAATGGCAGTGTAGTACCTTTGAAATGACACAGCAATGGTAAACTTGCCTGTAGAATTAATAATTTTGTAAAAATGACAAGACAGAATGTCTGTTTTTCACAATTTCAACCCTTACTATACTGCAGGTAAGTAAGTTGTTAACAAAGTGAAATGAAATTAGACTTTTTTTATGTCAATAAAATTGAAATTATGCAAATGAAAAATATTGAAAATGTAATCTTTAGAGAAAAATCTACAAGGCGAAGATAACACAAATGTATATAAGGTAAAAGTCAACATGACATAATTACCTGTTCCAGAATATCCACTGGTCTGAATTCCTGGTTACCATAGTTTTTAGAATGGCTGCCATGGCTTTCAAGATGACTACTCTTAACCACTTCAACCCCGGAAGAATTTACCCCCTTCCTGACCAACGCACTTTTCGCGATTCGGCACTGCGTCTCTTTAACTGACAATTGCGTGGTCGTGCGACGTTGTACCCAAACAAAATTGATGTCCTTATTTTCCAACAAATAGACCTTTCTTTTGGTGGTATTTGATCACCTCTGTGGTTTTTATTTTTTGCGCTATAAACCATAAAAGAGCGACAATTTTGAAAAAAAAAAACGCATTATTTTTTACTTTTTGCTATAATAAATATCCCCCAAAAAATATATAAAAAAACATTTTTTCCCTCAGTTTAGGCCGATTCGTATTCTTCTACATACTTTTGGCAAAAAAAATTGCAATTAGCGATTATTGATTTGTTTGCGCAAAAGATATAGCGTTTACAAACTAGGGCATAGTTTTATGGCATTTTTATTAATATATATATATTTTTTAAATGGCGGCGATCAGCAATTTTTATCATGACTGCGACATTATGGCGGACACATCGGACATTTTTTACACATTTTTGGGACCATTGTCATTTATACAGCAATGCTATAAAAGGCTGATTCCTGTGTAAATTACACTGGCAGTGAAGGGGTTAACCAGGGGGTGCCAGTGTAGGGGTTAAGTGTGTCCTAGGGGCGTGTTGGTAGCTGTGGGGCGCATGGCTGTGTTGTGCACATCACTGATCTCTGCTCCAATCACAGGGAGCGGAGATCAGTGTCACTTGTTGCTAGGCAGAACAGTGAGAGGCTGTTTACATCACCATCTACCCATTCTACCTCTCCATGAGGTGATCGCAGGTAACTGAGTCCGTGGGACCTGCAACCGGACTCACGGAGCTTCCCGTGGGCACCTCCCACCGCCTCTTAAAAGGCAATGTACAGGTACATGATTTTGCCTGTACGTGCCCTTCTGCCAACGTATATCGGCACGAGGCTGTCGGGAAGTGGTTAAAGAGGACCTTGTGACCTCCAGGTTTCAAAGCATAAGGCGTCCAGGAATCTTTATGAATGTAGAGGTAGGAGTTGATCAGTGGAGTGTTTATGTCTGCATGTCTGAGTCAGTGTGTGATTAAGTGTCCTTTCATGGTATCTATCCTCCTCCTAAATACCATGTTAGACAATAGGATCATAAAAATTATAATAAGCTCAGCCCAAAAGGTATGACTTATTTTCCATTGGTTGAAAAAAATCTAATGATTAACTTTTGTGAATTCTGGTAATATCACCTTCAATCTCTAGGCATGTCTAAGCGCAGAAAAACGTGTTCTGAACTACCGGTATATGTTGAATAATTTATTCTATTCTCATAATGAATATCTGTTTGTATATTGGTGCTGATGAATGAAAAAAATAAATTTTATATATATATATATATATATATATATATATATATATATATATATATGTATATATATTTCCATGGACTCTTGTAACTAATACAATAAACCATACACTCAGTATAATTTTGATTCATCAATATCACATAAAATTATTATCTATATGGATAAATGTATAATTCTTTTATGTCCTATGAATACTTATTTATCTAGGAAAAACACATGCTATATGTATATTTTAATGCACATATAGTCACTATTTATATGTCTTTATGTCATGAACAGGTGTGAACAGACTGTGTGGACTGCAAAGAAGAAACTAAAATGCATGTTACATAGTTAAATAAAGACACCAGTCCATCCTGAGTGAGTGTCTACAATTGTCCCTATCTCTCTACATTGCACACTCACATCAGTCCCTACCCTCAAGGAGCCAACAATCCAAGGTCCCCATTCATAATATACTAGGGCCAATTTTGGACAGAAGCCAATTAACCTACCTGCATGTCTTTGGAGTGTGGGAGGAAACCAGAGTACCTGGAGGAAACCCATGCAGGCACAGGGAGAACATGCAAACTCCAGGCAGGTAGTGTCGTGGTTGGGAATTGAACCAACGACCCTTTTTACTGCTATGTTAGAGTGCTAACCATTACACCACTGTGCCGCCCTGAAAGGTGTAAGGTGAATAATATAATGTTTATTAAAAGATAAGCGATAACAATATATAAACACCTCCAATACAAACAGTGAACAACCAACCAGAGACCCACAGACAACAAATAACTATATACAACAAAGGGAAGTACCAGAATCATAAACGTTAAGCCAGGCCAGGGTCATACACAGGGAGTCAGCAGATGGAACCATGAACAGGACAGGAGAGGGAGAAGGTAGACTGGATCAGGCTGCAGAGCAGGGATGCAAGGTAACAGGAGGGACCGGATCAGGATCAGATGCACAGGATAACAGGATCAGGTTACAGAGTCAGGTTCACAGTTCACAGGCCACAGTTCACAGGCCACAGTTCACAGTTCACAGTTCACAGGCCACAGGCCACAGGCCACAGGCCCAGATCAGGGCACAAGGAAGATACCAGGCAAGCATGTGAATGCTTGCCGGGTATTTATATGCAAACCTGCAATTAGCCTCAGGTGACACCTGATCGCAGGAGTTGCTGTCTGCTCCACACTGCCAGGATCCATCCGCTGGTGGACACCCGTACTGCGGCCCAAAGATGACATAACACCAGCAGGGGAAAGCTCTGCTGATGGTTCCAAACTGCCAGGAGACACTTGCTGGTGGACCTCAGGACTGCACGCCAAATGATAGCTATTACCAGGAGATGAAACCTTCCCTGACACTTTCATAAAAATGATTGGAATCTTAACCTCCCTGGTGGTATGATTATTTCAGATTTTAGGTGCTGAAAGCGGTACCATTATTTTGCATGGAAATTTGGCGTTTATATTGTAGGCCTGTAATTCTTAGAAATAATTCACTTAAATCCATCCAAACAAGATAGACATCTCGGGTATGATAAAATGGGAAATATGAAATCATAAATGATCATATAATATATATATATAAAAAATATAAATAACTATGAATAACTATAACAAATAATAATATAATAATAATAATAAAAAAAAATCAATAATGTAATCAAATCAAAAACACTGAAATGTGCTGAGTTGCAGAATTATCGCTGTCATTACTTTTAGTGTTTGATGACGAATTTCCCCACAAATTACTATCGCTCAATTCTGCGAGTGATTCTAATTTATTATCGCTGTTTTCTAGCTGGTCTATAACCACTTTTGATGTAAACGTACATTTTTTGGTTGCTATGGACAATCTCTAGTTTCCTGGCATGAAGAATAGTATTGATAATATAAAACTGCATGCAGGAGACTGGACAAATCACTAGGGACAAAGGGGATGTGTAATTATTTGATACAGTACTGTAATCTGTAAGATTACAGTATACTGTATACTGTGTTTTTTACTTTTTGAATTTGGCGCCGAACTCCGTCGCCGTGCGTTTCAACGCTCACAGGGAACGGAGCTTGCCACTGTCACAGATTGAGCGAGACACAGCAGCTCGCTGATCACAGTGGGGAGACATCGCCGGATTCAGGGGACAAGGTAAGTAACCCCCTCCATGGATCCAGTGATGCGATCCCGAGTCTGGCTTGGGAATACCGCTTATGGTAATTAAGTCTCACCCCGAGCCAGACTCGGGAATACCGCCAGGGAGGCTACAACAATTCTTACTTCTAATTTGTTCTACAACAAAATATTATATTTTTACCTGACAATGTCAATAGACACTAAAATCATAATTGTATCTATGACCTGGAATCGAATATATAATTTGACTTATAATCATATGCATTTTAAAATATCACTGAGTAGACAGAATTCAAATGACTTCCTAAAGTGTTTGAAATTAACTTTGGGCAGACTCAATTAATATTTAGATAGTTTAGTTATTTAGATAAAGCTGTATAAACAAATCCTAGAGTCTAAACAATGGGTTCCGTTAGATATGAGTGATTTCTCTTTGAGAACAATACAGTTAAGCACTGTATCTGTGTTAACTTTTATTGCAACATTAGGCCTTTTCTATCTACCCACCAAAGACCGGTAAATATCTTTTGGTTTCTGCTTCGCAATTAGTTGTTTTGTATTATTTAGTGTAATCTAGGATGGTTAATCCATTTAAATTGGTAAACGTATGAAGTCATGGTGACCTTAAGGCTGCATTCACACCTGACTGTTTTTAGCTCATAAAACACCTGAAAAATGCCCAAAGAGCAAAATCCCCATTCATTTCAATGGCACTTGTTCACATCTGAGTGTTTTTGTCACCTGAAGCAAAATGCCTGAAAAATGCCCTCGACTCAAAAAAGAACATGATCTTCTTTGGGGCAGATTACATGCGTTTTTCTGCCCTTTTACACTGATGACCTGAACAAAATTGCAGTAAAAACATGCCATTTTGAAACGCTCAGGTGTGAATGCAGCCCTAGTTCAAGCCTAGCCTAGCCTAACTGACTTTACATCTCCACTTGAAGTTCATGAAATAAATGATTTCTTCATAATTACAACACTGTCCATAGAGGATACTGGGGAATCAGCAGGCTCATGTGTGCCCACAGGAGTTCCTGGTGATGGGGTTAATGAGAAGGACTCACCCAGCTGCTCTGCCTCCTGACCTCCTGACCTCCCAATGACTGGGAGGAGAAGGGATTCTTCCCTATGCACAGCTGCTCCAGATTCTGTGTACATCAGTTTTAGTAAATCTCCTCATAGTATTAATTCATTGTATACCAAATATACTGTCCTACATGATCTGGATTATATTCTAGTTTATAATAAACCTCGCCTGAGAAAAACATGGCCTTTCCTTCTAAAAATGTTAGTTGTCTTTTTCTAAAGCTAACACTCTTGTTTCAGTACTCTGTATCACTGATCCGAAACAAGTATGCAGGTACAAACTTCTGAACTTTCTCACACCTTATAGCACACTTGTGTTGGGATAGTAACTTGACAAGGAATAAAGATAGAAGTTTAGCAGAAATGCCAATCCTCAAGCTATTTCAGTAGAACGTCAGCAATAGCAGCACCCATACAGTACTTCTCACATGACAATTTCACATTAATCCTTTTGCTGCCACTGACGCGAAACTTACGTCAACAGCAGTAGGGTATTTTCACACACAACACATTTACACACACAACATGGTTCGCTGATCCACCTTTCTGTGGATTAGCATTTTGTCACAAGGTTCATATCGACTCCTGTGCCCAGGGAAGCAGCTAATCAAGCAAGCACAGGTGCCATACACATAGGCCACATAGCCACAGCCATGTCTCTCCTCCTCCTCCTCCACTGTGGTGACTGACAGCAGCTCCAGAGTCACTCTGACTTTAGCTCTGTGTCTCTCTAATCACAGGTTGCAGGAAAGAAAACCACTCAATTCCCCCATTAACACAGTCAGTGTAGATGGGGGGAATCCCTTCCACAGAGCTATTGTGTTCACCCACAGGGAGCCCTCCCTGCTGGGAGAATACAGTGATTATTGCTGGCAATAATCATTCATAGATGGATCGAATTAGATACAATCAGCCTGGCCATTCATGAGTCAAATCTCGGCTGGGCCTGCAGAACTGGCCAAGATTCAAGCCATCTATGACTGGCTTAACCGTGCCTGTATGTATGGCCAAGGGAATGGCTGCACATAAGGTTCTGGTTCTAAATGGGAATGCTCATAAATCAAAGACTCCAGTGGGACTCCATAGGTCTCGGTGGACACAAGTGGCACCCACATACCTGAACTCAGCAAGTGTAGCACAGTTGGTGGAGAAAGAACACAGGAGAAATGTTTAAAAAGAGTGGCAAAAGCATATGAGAGCATTCATGTCACTTTAAAGCGGAGTTCCACCCATATAAAAGTCAGCAGCTACAAAAAGTTGTATTAATCAGACAATCACCTGTTCCATGGTCCAGCAATGCAGGCGAACAAAGCCCTGATCCTCTCCCCCTCCTCTCTGCAGCACCGGCATTGTCACTGTGGGCGCCTGGCTGTGGCTTTACAGCCGGGAATGCACTGCACATGCGTGAGCCGCACTGCGCACTTTGACTGGCCAGACAATCATTCGGGACTTGTGACGTGTCCCATATGATTGCAGAGAGGGAGGGGGGAGAGGTGAACTTGCTTCCGATGCAAAGAGGGTATCCGCCCCCCCCCCCCAAAAAAAACATTACATGCCAAATGTGGCATGTCAGGGGGTCACCAACACTTAAAGCAGAAGTTCCATTTTTGGGTGGAACTCTGCTTTAAGTAGTGTTTTTTTGTTTTGTTTTCTAGCCTGGTATTTACAAAGCAGTTGAGGAGTATTGTAAATCTTGCCTTAAGCATCAAATTAGTGCACCCGAACCACATTTTTAGTCTGCTTGGTCCCTTTTTAGAGGGTTGGATCTTGTGGATCTCGTTTGGGCAGCCAGGGGGCACCAGAACATATTGGTAGTCTTGGACTATGTCACCCTGTAAGCAGGTTGAAATGCTGGTTAGTGAGACAGCTGCTGCCCTGGTAGGGAGGAAAAGAGTTAGTCCAGTTCATGCACTTTCTCTGAGCTCTGCCTCTCCCTGTGCTGTAAATAAAAGGGGGAGGGCTCTGCTTAGACACACAGTCTGCTTGGGAAGAGACACAGACAAGACACGTCATGTAATCTTCAGCCACACATAGTCTAAGAAGGAAGAGAAATGAGGAAAAAAAATCAGGGTCCAATTGCTCGCAGAGTCTGGAGACCTTCCACAAATTAGGGGGATTCCTGGGACCTGTGGTATGCCCTGGAGTCATCAGTTGAATGTTGCCTGTGCAGGTATGCTGGGGCAGCCATTGTAGTTAGGAACTAGGTTAGGAAAGAACTGTATTATGCCACGTACACACAACCCAACTTTCCAGCAGAAAAGGTCCGATGGAATCATTTCGTCGGATATTACGATTGCGTGTGGGCTTCATCTGACTTTTTTCTTCAAAAATTCAGACGGACCTAGAAATAGAACATGTTTCAAATCTGTCCGACAGAATCAACTTCTATTGGGAAAACCATTTGTCTGTATGCTGGTCTGACGGACCAAATACGATGCTAGGGCAGCTATTGGCTACTGGCTATTGAACTTCCTTTTCTAGTCTTGTTGTACGTCATCACATTCAAAATGAACAGACTTTGGTCTGGTCATGTGTGGGCAAGTCCGTTCGGTCGGAAGTCCGTTGTAACTCCATTGGGAAGACCGTTGGACCTTTTCTGCTGGAAAGTCTGGTCATGTGTACGTGGCATTACTGCCATCTGTAATGCTCCAGTTATTCAAGTACATTGTTGAAACTTAGCTATGCCTGGTCTGTTATTCTATATTCTATAAGTTATTCTAAAGGGGTGTATGTAAGTAAGCAGCACACATGGTCTACAGCTTAGGTCTTTTAAAGAACATTGGGGTATTAAAATAACAAGTATTTACCAAGGGTAACAAAGGTTTAACAAGCAGTCTGTCATGAAGCGTGTGCCTGTGACACATGGGACAGCCTTTTGCAGGTAGGGAGTTGTTGTCTGCACTCCCTCCATGAATGACTTGTATTCCCATAGCATCAGCACCACAGAGGTTCTCAACCTGTTCAAAGGTACGGAAGAAGACAAATTAAGTGGTGCATGGCAGGACCCCATTCTGTTGCTTGGAGGTAGCGTAAAAACGCTGGACAGGTGGAGAGGACATTGGCTCTGCGTGTTCCTTTCAAATGCAAAAAGTGACAGTAGTGGTGTACATTGACATGGGACTCAAGAGAATTAAAAGAGAAGTATGGGATTCTTCTTTTTTCTTTTTTAGATTCATACTTACCTAGGTGGATCCAATCGTCCCCTGTGGCCTCTTTTTTTTTTTTTTTATATAATTCTTTATTCAATATTTTTTTTGTTCCCATTATATACACAACATATGAACAATATAAAACAATAACAAGAAAAATAATAAACCTATATTAAAGTAGAGAGCAAATCTGACATTCCAACCTCACAATAAAACAAATAAACCTGTGGCATCTCATATTAAGTTCATACAATTAGTAATTTAGAGCCACAAAATATACCTAGTAATAAATATTACTACAATTATTAACCTGGATTGCCTGGCGCCTCTACACTGAGAACTGAGCGATTGAAAACCGCCAATCACTCGGTTCTCAAAGTTTTAGAGCTGGGCTAGTCCCGTCGTAACGAAATAACGTTGTCCCATTACGTACGATCAGATTTTCAGACAACTTTGTCCGACCGTGTGTATGCAACACAAGTTTCAGACAAAATCCGTCAGACAAAACCCAACGGATTTTGTTGTTGGAATGTCCGACCGTATGTACAATGGCTGAGTCAGTGTTTCTCAACTCCAGTCCTCAAGGCGCCCTAACAGGTCATGTTTTTAGGCTTCCCATAATTTTGCACAGGTGATTTGATCAGTTTCAATGCCTTAGTAATTCCCACAGCTGTTTCATCTGAGGGAAATCCTGAAAACATGACCTGTTGGGGCGCCTTGACGACTGGAGTTGAGAAACACTGCTCTAAGCTCCCTGAGCAGAGAGCTGGTGACTGTCAGTCATAGCTCTCTGCTCTGCCCCCTCCTTGCTCACTGGAGTGCTGGGCTGTGGAGGGGGCAAGAGCGGCCAGATCAGGCTCTCAGTGGCTAGCTGAGAGGCTGAGCTGGATGTCGGTCCAGGAATCTAGGCGGATCCCGACTCTGTGGTTGTGATGACGTGCAGCCTTGGCTCGGGTACCCCCATAGCAAGTTGCTTGCTGTGGGGGCACTCAGCAGGAGGGTGGGGCCAGAAGTGCCGATGTGGGACCCAAGAAGAGGAGGATCTGGGCTGCTCTGTGCAAAACCACTGTACAAAGCAGGTACATATAACATGTTTTCTATTTTTTGTGTCACTTTAAACATCTGGGGCGATCAAAGGGTTAACTGTGTTGCTAGCTAGGGTTTTAGTATACTGTGGGAGGTGCTTGTACTAGGGAAAGACATGGATCCATGTCCCTGCTTTGCAGAGACACAGGATCCATGCCTTCCCTCCTGTCAGAATGGGCATCTGCCTTGTTTACATAGGTGGACGGCAGTTCTGTCTCTTCGGTCGGTGCTTGTGGACATCGAGTCTATGGTACCTGCAGATCAGCTCCCGCTTTAAAATACAGCCACTTTAAAAAGGGTCCTGTGTGTTTTTAAGTTCCGGTTCACGTGCAATTTAACATACATCAAATCTCTCTCTCTTTGCAGAAAAAAGTGTGTGAATAATAAATAAATAATAATAATAAAAGAATAAAAAAAAAATACCTAGCTCAAGGTCTGATCTAGGCCTGTGCCTGGGTTAATGTTTGGGTCAAGGTCAGAGTCAGTATTGTTTTTTTGGATAGGATTTAAAAAAAAAATTTGTATCAGTGTCCGGGGCCCTGCATGTAGATTAGGGGCTGGACGCATGGATTAGGGGGGCAACACCCCTGATGGATGGGCAGCCACTGGTCTTGATGATATGTACGGTTTTATTAACACATGTCAAAGTTGTATGGTTTTGCTTTATCCTAAAGCTTAGTACACACGGGATGAATGTCGGGTGACATTGGCCGGTTAAATAAAAATGGGCAACATTTGGCCGTGTGAATGGCAGACGGTACGTCAGAATCCAGATGTTTGGCCGTCTTTTCTGTTAGATGAGCATGCTGGAAAATCAGCAGCCGACCGACTCCTGATCAGTGCTCTCAGCCAATGGCAGAGAGCGCTGACTGGAGTGTTCTGGCGGGGGGGGGGGTCAGAAAACAGTAGCTCAGAAGGGGAGATCGCTGTACTAACATCGGAGGATAGTTAGTAGAGCGGCTCTGAGCTATCAGGTTCAACCAAAAAAAATAAAAAAACCTAGTAGTGTGTACTAGGCTTTAGGTGCGAAGGGGTTAAGTGTCAAATTCGCACCTGAATCACTGAATGGAAATGCTGCACCGAACCACATTATATATGAACCCAGCCTAAGTACAAAAAGAGAAAAAGAAAAAGCTGTTAATCTAGCCAGAAATCTGTGAGCTGATAACTTTGCTGTATCCATTAGCATTGTTCCTGGCTATCTCTGTGGACTACAAAACATCTTCCCTAGGTATGGAGCAGAAGGGCCTGTGGTATGCAGTCATATGCTGCTAATATAAAGGGACACTAAACTAATGGGGGTCACTCTGTAAGGAGGAGTGCTGATCAGTGGCGTCACTACAGGGGGGCTCATTCACACTATAGTCGCCACTGGTGCTGATATAAGATGACTCTAATAAGATGAACTAATGGGGGATGCCGACTGCTGATTTAATGGTTGCTGACCAACCATTAGGTAAGGAGTCAGCATCCCCCATTAGAGACGCCCATTATATCAGAGTCACCTTATATCAGCATTCAGCACCCACCGCTTATACAGACCCCCATTAGATTAGAGTGCAGTGAAAGGTGTGCAGTATTTAAGTAGTTTTTGGGCTTTAACCAATAGAGCTTTTTACTTACTACATGCAATATATTTGCTTACTTATAGGTAATAATAGGATTTTTATAACGGCTTACCTGTAAAATCCTTTTCTTTGAAGTACATCACGGAACACAGAGCCATAGTAGTTACTATGTGGGTTATATAGGCCACCTTTAGGTGGTGGACACTGGCAGACCCTAAATAGGTAGTTCAACTCCTTATATAACCCCTCCCCCTACAGGGAGTACCTCAGTTTTGTAGCAAAGCAATACAGGTGTATACCCAAAAGAGGGGAGGGACCTCTGTGTCCCATGATGTACCTCAAAGAAAAGGATTTTACAGGTAAGATGTTATAAAAATACTATTTTCTTAATCGTACATCACAGGACACAGACCCATAGTAGTTACTACCTTGTTTCCCCCAAAAAATAAGACCTAGCTTGATTGTCGATGGTGGCTGCAATATAAGCCCTACCCCCCAAATAAGCCCTACCCTGTTTTCCTGAAAATAAGCCCTACCCTAAAATAAGACCTACAAGGACTTTAACTAGGGCTTATTTGGGGGGTAGGGCTTATATTACAGCCTTCACCAACAATCACGCTAGGTCTTATTTTCGGGGAAACAGGGTATGTGGGATGTCCCAGAACAATGCCAACTGAGGGGAGGGAGACACAAACAAAAGTAGGGTGCCATCGGGCCTAAGGACCTATACTGCTGCCTGCAGTACAATGGGCCCAAAAGTGATAGCCTCATGCCTTCTTACATCCACCTGATAGAATCTGTTGACTGTATGGACTGATGACCAAGTTGCGGCCTTGCAGATTTGAGCCATGGAGGCTTGGTGATGCACTGCCCATGAAGCACTCACAGCCCTGGTGGAGTGCGCTTTGATTTGAAAACATGGAACCCTCCCTTCAAACCATAAGCTTGAACAATTATTTGCCAGATCCACTTTTCCACAATTCAACTCTGCCTGTCCCTTTCTAGGACCTTCAGGCAACACAAACATCCGATTTTTTTATTTTTTTTATTGAGTAGTCGTCTTCAAATAGACTTTGACTGCTCTTACTACATCAAGAGAGTGTAGCGACCTTTCTTCCATTAGAACAGGGTTCTGGAAAAAATGAAGATAGAACAATATCCTGGTTTCGATGAAAACCTGAAACCACCTTTGGCAGAAAGCTAGGATAAGGATGCAAGACCACCCTATCCTTGTGAATAATTAAATATGACTCTTTACAAGAAAGAACAGCCAATTCTGATACCATTCTTGCAGAAGATATAGTAACCAGAAAAACCAACTTCCTTGTCAAAAGGATCAAGGGAGTATGTTGTATCGGCCCAAAAGGCTGTCTTTGTAAACCTGACAAACCCAATTTTAAGTACCAAGGTTTTAAGGGTGACCTAACCGAGGGATTAAGCCGTGTCATGCAATGTCATGCGATGCAAGCGGTCGTTGGAATAACACTGATAAGGCCGAGACCTGGCCCTTGATGCCAGCTTAATTTCTAATCCTATTTACAGAAAGGCAAGGAATATACCTTCTAGGATGCCAATCCCTGGACTCACACCAGGACATATGTCTCCCAGACTCTATAATAGATGCTTTGGAAGCTGGATTCCTTGTATTAATCAAGGTAGATTTCACTGAGCCTGAAAGCCCAAGATTCTCCAGAATGTGGGTTTCAATAGCCAAACCATTAAATATAGCATTTGTAAGATAGGATGGAATACTGATCCCTGCGAAATCAGGTCTAGATGTGGCGGTAGGGTCCATGGGTCCCCTACTGCTATCCTCACGATCTCTGCATACCAAGATCTCCTAGGCCCCACTGGGGCCACAAAAACTACCAATTTTTTTTCCAGCTTGA
Source organism: Lithobates pipiens (assembly GCF_037356315.1). Lineage (NCBI taxonomy): Eukaryota > Metazoa > Chordata > Amphibia > Anura > Ranidae > Lithobates > Lithobates pipiens. Next base: position 196,030,562 of record NW_027507784.1, on the reverse strand, counting down.
TCCTGCAAAGAAGTTGCGGTAGCAGCAGAATAGGAGGGAATGCATAAATCAAAGAGAACTGATCCCACAGGGTCACCGACACATCTGTTCCATATGCGAGTGGATCCCTTGTTTTTGACACAAAGTTGACAGCTTTTTTGTTGAACCCGGACGCAAACAGACCTACATCCAGAATCCCCCATATTTGGCATACAGGCAGAAAGATTTTTGGGTGAAGGGGCAACTCCCCCAGGAACAACTGCTGGCAACACAAGTAGTCTGCCTGCCAATTCTCTACCCCTGGAAGGAAGATTGCCTGTTTTTCTGCCCAGGCTTGGATGTGGTTTACCTTTCCCTGGGCTGCATGCCTTCTGGTGCCCCTTTGGTGATTGACATAAGCCACTGCTGTGGCATTGTTGGATTGAATCCTGACAGGACAAATCCGCAACCTGAATGTCCAGGCCCTTGGGGCTAGGTGCGCTGCCTGAATCTTTAGAATGTTGATGGGCAAGGTGCTTTAAATTATGGACCATTTCCCTTGGACAATCGCCTCTTTATGGACTGCTGCCCAACCCGAAAAGGCTGGCAGCTGTTGTTACCATATTCCTGGTAACTGGTAAGAAGCATTTCCCCTTCTGCAGATTCTTGGATATCTTCCACCAACTGAGGCTCTGGTGCACCCTTTGGCGACAGACGCTTTGGAAATCTAACGCTTGGACCTTCTTGTTCCAGGTGAACAGGATGCTGTTTTGCAGCAGTCTTGAATGAGACTGAGCATATGGAATCGGTTCGAATGAAGCCACCATCTTTCCCAACAACCTTATGCAAAGGCGAATAGAAGGACTCTTCTTTGCTCTGACCACCAGAACCAGCTCCTTTATGGAACTGATCTTTGCCTGGGGTAAAAGCCACCCTCTTCTGGGCTGTATCTATAACCAGACCCAAGTATTCTTAAGCCGCGTACACACGGGCGGATTGTATGGCCTACTTAGTCCATCGAAACACATTTCAGCGGACAGTCCGCTCGTGTGTGGGCTTCAGCGGACTTTTTCAGCGTGCAGTCTGGCGGACTAAGTATTTTGGAATTTTCGAAATTCTGTCCGTCATACTTTGGTTTCAGCGGACAATCCGCTCGTCAGTAGGCTAGTCGGACGGACTAAGAATGACGCATGCCCAGAAAGGATTTACAGGGCGGAAGCGCTCGGTCTTGTAAAACTAGTGTTCGTATTGAAGCTAGCATATTCGTCATGCTGCTAATTTTGTGTTTTTTTAATATAGCCCATTCTTTTCTTCTTCATAATGCAAGAAAAGTGAAGTAGCTTTGCTGCTTATATTCACACAGAGTTATCACAAATGTTTTTATTCATCCTCATCCTATGATTAATATTCCAATTTGAGAAAAAAAAAAAATATATATATATATATATATATATATATATATATATATAAAATGTTATAATTTATCTATTACTATATATTTTTGGAACTACTATTGTCAGTTTAAAATTATTTATTTATTTATTTATTTATTTTTGTGGGGGGGGGGGGGGTGTTTAAACAAGATGGACTTGCGTTTTTTTTGGCCAAGCAGACTATGTAAGTAGAGATAGATAGATAGATAGATAGATAGATAGATAGATAGATAGATAGATAGATAGATACCCAAACCAGCATTTTAGCTTACACATGATTGAATGTTCAAAATCAGCAGAGCTTCCCCTCATTTCAAATGTTAGCCTCAAATTTACAGCGACTGCACTTCCAGTGCTTTAAAAATTGCACTTGAAGTTAGCATATTTATATTAACATGAACGTGTGTTTTGTAAATAACCCCCATAGTCTTTTGACATGTACCTGCCTACTCACAAATAAACTCTGTTTTTTTAAGCCAAAAAAAAAAAAAATTACAATATTTTTGGAAATAATAAATATTTATTTTTAGTCTGTACAAAACAAAATCAAGAGGGAGGCAACACTGGAGACAATTTTGAAGTTTGTGAAGCCTTTTTCAAAATTCAGATCCTGTGTAACATGAAAATAGGGAGCACAACATGGTCCTAGAATCCCACAGACCAGGAACAGCAGCAGATGAGATCTATGTCCCCAGACTGTGGTACTACAACAGCCTGCGTCTTCTTTCAGAGCAGACTGAAGCCAGGCAGTCACTTCCGACTCTTCCGTCTAGCCTTCCCTCCACGCTTCGCTGGAGGCTGTGCCTCTGGTGGTGGACTTGTGGTAGGAGGAGGAGGAGGAGGAGGAGGAGCAGTAGGGTCTGTGTTGTACAGTCTGGTGGTTGGTGTTAGCTCACCCTTCAGACCCCGTTGAATAGTGTAAAAAAAATGGCTTCGCACAAGTTGCGCTGTCCCTTCTCCATTTCAAGCAACTTGCTTGCCAAATATGTAGCGTAGGCCTCCTCAGGATTGGGGGGTTTACTCAGCACTTGGGTGGCTTGGCGTATAAGCGCCAATGACTCCTCCTCTGTCTGCGTCATCCTCCTGGGCCTTTTGCTGGCTAGGCGGAGGGGAGGGACCTGTCTTTCGGTCCGACTCCTGCTGGGCCCAGCTAGCTCCTGCGTGTGGCTGGTCCCGGCCTCCTCCTCCATACCACTGGTCCCGGCCTCCTCCTGGGTGAGCTCATCCTGTGTAAAAAATAAAGAAATAAATAAATAAAATATGTCTATATTTTGAAATCATCAATCACTGACAATTTTACAGTTCTCACTTGCAAATACATTTGTCTTGAAATACAAAAGGCTATCATTTTGACACCATCATTTTTCCATCAGTTCACCAAGATTTGAGCCACATTTGTGGAAACTACTGTATCCTTATATCTAATTTAATTTGTGATGAAATCCTAGATTTGGAAGCAATTCAAACATTGAACTTTACATCATTAATATTTGAGCAATCCTAACTTTAGAAACTAAAATATACCTGGCTCCAGCTGGGCGCATCAACTTCGTCCAGCAAGGAAGGGTCTGGATCTTCCTGGGGTGGCTCACCTGAGGTGGAGGGAAGGGTGGAGGGAAGGGTAGACGGAAGAGTGGAAAGTGACTGCCTGGCTTCTGACGTGTCATCCAGAAAACGCAGCCTGTCGTAATACCACAGCTTAGGTACATATATCTGATCTGCTGCTGCTCCTGATGTTTGGGAGTCTAGGACCTTTTTGCGCTCCCGCCTATACATGTTACGCAGGTTCTGAATTTTGGAACTCACAAAGTTAAGGTCTGCCTGGGGGAGTCGGGTTTTCACAAACGTCAAAATTGTCCCCAGTGTCTTCCTCCGGCCAGGACGGCTGGAATATAGTGGGTGCTTGGAATCCCACAGGCTCCTGTGCATCTCTAACATATCTATAAATGTGGAGAGGAAGGCCTCCTCCTTAAAGGGGTCTGGAGTGTACTTTTGCATTTTGATTTCTGAAAAAAAAAAAAAAAAAACATAAATACTAATGTCAGACCAAATGCACACAATTTATATTGTGACAATGTAGGCGAGACACACACTACACCCACACTACCCCCACACACACACTACCCCCCCACACACACACTACCCCCCCATACACCCACCCCCACACACACTACCCCCCCACACAGCCACCCCCACACACACTACCCCCCCACACACACTACCCCCCCCACACACACACTACCCCCCCACACACACTACCCCCCCATACACCCACCCCCACACACACTACCACACACACTACCCCCCATACACCCACCCCCACACTACCACACAAAACACCAACCCCACTCAACCACCAACCCACATAAAAATCAACTAACCATCCACAAGGTGAAATCCCACTATATACATTCCTAACGCAGGCCTAAAACCCTAGAAATAAAAAGATAACCATCTTACCGTCGCGTGTATCACTCGCTGCTTCCGTTCGGACAAACGTACGGCCTCACGGTAACGCTTTATATACAGCGCATGCGTTCAAGCTCCGCCTGCGTCGCCCACGTTGCCCGCCCCTGATGTTCCGTGTGACCGTATTTCCCCACCCCTTTTTACCCTCGTTCCGCTGTGGGAGATTGATAGATGAAAATGGCGGACGGAATTTCAGTGAGCAGCGCGGAGGAAAGCCCTGAACCCCATGCTTCCGGAGCAAGGAAGAGGTATAAGGCCACAAACATGGCCTTTGAAGAGATGGTGGAGATGGTGGATATACTGAGAAGGGAGGATTACGATGGGGAAAATGGCCCGTATCCCAAACCCAATATCAGGAAAAATGGCATCATGAATATAGTTGTGAGCACTTTGGAAAGCAAATTTGGGGTCCGAAGAGCCAAAGATCAGCTCCGGAAACGATGGTCCGACATCAAATCCAGGGAGCCGGACCAATACAGGAGAATCAAAAAGGCCCTGAAAAAAAGTGAGTACTCTGCGCTTATCGTGACGGTCTGACATAATCGTTCGTATAGGTATACGATATATTTGTAAATCTGGCGAATTTGATCGTTCGTGTGGTTGATAGTCCATGTAATGAGCGAATATGCTCGTTCGTATATGTGGACGTAAATAGCATGAATTTGTATATGGTGTAAATTTATCTGGTGTTGGATTAGATTTTAATTAGTTATTAATTTTTTTTGTATTGTTCATGATAAACTGAATTGTCACACTCAGTTTAGGATATCTTTGTGTACATGTCTTTATAGCTGCCGCTGTTTCATAAATTTATTCAGTGTAATGTAGTCTAAATAAAAAAAAGAGATAGACAGACAGATAGATAGATAGATAGATAGATAGATGGATAGATAGATAGATAGATAGATAGATAGATAGCTAGATAGATAGATAGATAGATAAAATGCTGGTTCAACATCTGGACTGGGAATCATTTAGTGTAGTTTGGGACATCATAGAACATTTTTTGACATAATCACACACAGGTATTCCAGGGGATGATTCGAGTGTGTCCGTCTGTGAAACTTGGACAAAAGATATAAAGTATCGCAGTTTGGTTAAAGGCTAGGTTCACATTGCTGCAATGTACGAGATCGAATGTGATTTGCACCGCACTGCAGTGCAAATCACATGTGATCTCTGTGTGATGCGATTTCAGCCATACATATAGTATGGCTGAATTCGCATCGCATCCGGCCCAAACTTGTACATGGCCCTTTTTTTAGTCCACAGCAGAATCGGATCACATGGGTGTTCACACCATGTGGCCCGATTCCTGTCCGAGTTTAAAGATTGCACTGTGATATGAGAACTAATTTGGAGGTGTCAATAAAACTTTACACTGACACTCCCAGCAGGTCACATAGGGCAGTGTGAACTGCCTCCGGGAGGCATGCGATGCGTGAAACCACAGTAGATTTGCAGCGTTCGCACATCGCAGCAGTCTGAAGACAGCCTAACTAAAAAAAAATGTCATTTTAATGATGTATTAAACTAGGATCTTGTAATAACCAGCTAATAATTGTACACCACTTCAAACCAATGTTTCATATTCCAATTTCTGAACTCAAATATCACTATGCTTAAAAGTATACCTTTTTTTTTTGTTTTTTTCATTCTCATAGGGGAACAAAGACTCAGACAAGAGGCGGAGCAGCCCAGGACCCCCCGACCTCACCAGCCTGATTGGGCAGTTAGCCCAAGCCCAGTGTCCGAGCTGGAGCAGCCCAGCCCAGTGTCCGAGATGGAGCAGCCCAGCCCAGTGTCCGAAATGGAGCAGCCCAGCCCAGTGTCCGAGATGGAGCAGCCCAGCCCAGTGTCAGAGATGGAGCAGCCCAGCCCAGGGCTAGATGTGGAGGAGGAAGATGTGGTGGAGATACGCACCCCACAAAGTGAGTGTCTGACAACCCAGCTTAAGGTAAACAATTAATGGCTGTATATTTTAACAAATTTTTTTATCTACACATGTTTTTAGGTGATGATCTGGTTGTGGAAGGACAAGCCGCGGAGCCATTTTCCTCTGACAGTGCCCAGAGACTGATTGGTCAGATCATGGCCTGGAATGGCAAGATTGATGAAATGCAGAACAAGATGCAAAACATGCAACGAGAACTGGACACTATGAGGCAGGAAATGAAGAACATGATCGATGTTTTAGGGAGAATCTAAGCCCCTTTTCCCTAAAATGAAAGATCATGTTCTTCATTTCCTTGTAAAAAAGTTTTTAATGTTTTTATAACATTGTTTTTAGAGGCCAAATTTTGAAGATGCACACGGTGTGTCAACATGTGCTATGTGCCATCAGAGGATCGCAATGGACGCATTTTGTGTTTGCAAACCCTTCCTCATTCTAGTATGTGAGAGGAAGGGATTGCACCCACCAAACACGTCCATTGATCACTCATGATGGTAGATAGCACATGTTGACATTACCAATTTTTGGTGTGCATCTTCAAAATTTGGCTTTACCCCTTGTTTTCTGTAAATAGTTAAAAATTCGATTTTATGTATTTTTTTTATTTTATTATATATATATATCTATATATAGATATATATATATTTATATGTTTACAAAAAAAATGTCTACAAAAACAAAACAAAAAGAAAAATATCTAAAAAAGAGGCACTGGTTGGAATGTGCACTATTAAAAATTAAAAAAAAAGATGTATATGTGTGTGTGTCTACTTCTTTCAATACTCAATACCAGTTTGGGAAGTCATTTTGTGTTGTCTGTCACAAAGGGCCTTATTTACTATTGGCAAAAACCACTTTGCAATACAAATGCACTAGGACAGGAATATGCAATTAGTGGAAATCCAGCTGTTGCAGAACTACAAGTCCCATGAAGCATAGCAAGACTGACAGCCACAAGCATGAGACCCAGAGGCATGATTGACTTGTAGTTTTGCACCAGCTGGAGGTCGGCCAATTGCATATCCCTGAATTAGGAGAATGTAGGAGACAAGCACCGTGAAAAGCAAACAAGAACCATACTTAAAAATTTGATCAGACAATACATATTTAAACAAAAAGAAATTTTTATTGGTCAGCTGGCATTGGAATAGCCCCCCTACCATTAAAATAGGTAACATACCGGTCACGCACCTCACGTGCTGTTTGGGGGGCTAAGCCAGGATGGGCATGATCCAGCCCTGTGAGTTCAGGTAATATTAGTCCGGCCTCAGGCCCAATTGGTTGCAGGTACTGGTTTCCAGAAAGTTTGTGTAAAAAATTGTGCAAAATGCAGCAGCAAAGAATTACATAGTTCAGTTTGTACTCTGCCAAGTTTATTGCTGTCATCAACAGACGGAACCGGCTGGCCATAATACCAAAGGCATTCTCCACAACCCTTCTTGCTCTGGCCAGCCGGTAATTAAAAACACTCCTCTCCGGGGTGAGGGTCCTTTGGGGGAAGGGTTTCATCAAATGGTCACTGAGACCGAACGCTTCATCAGCAATAAAAACAAAAGGTAGACCCTCCACATTATCAGCATCTGGTGGCAAGTCCAGGCCACCAGTGATGAGACGGTGGCAGAACTCGGTCTGCCTAAACACTCCTCCGTCAGACATCCGGCCGTTCTTCCCCACATCCACATACAGAAAGTCACATTGTGCTGACACCACCGCCATTAACACCACACTATGGAACCCCTTATAATTCCAATAGTAGGACCCCGAATGGGGTGGGGGCACAATCCTCACATGTTTCCCGTAGATCGCCCCTCCACAGTTGGGAAAGTCCCAATGGGCAGCGAATTGGGAAGCCACAGTCTGCCATTCCTGTGGCGTGGAAGGAAACTGGGGGAAAAAAAAAATAGTCATTAAATCAAAACAATTCATAACAAATAAAACTCAAAAACATTTTGGAACAACAGTTAAACAGAAACATTGAAAAAAAAATTCTGCAAAAAAAAAAAAATAGACGGCCCAATTCACAGATTACTCAGCCCTCTGATGGACCAGGGGACATAAGTTAGGTGGGTGAGTGGGGTGGGGGCCTAATTAATGAGTATACAATCCCTGCAACCAATTTGAGTGGGGTGGGGGACTAATTAATGAGTATACAATCCCTGCAACCAATTTGAGTGGGGTGGGGGACTAATTAATGAGTATACAATCCCTGCAACCAATTTGAGTGGGGTGGGGGCCTAATTAATGAGTATACAATCCCTGCAACCAATTTGAGTGGGGTGGGGGCCTAATTAATGAGTATACAATCCCTGCAACCAATTTGAGTGGGGTGGGGGCCTAATTAATGAGTATACAATCCCTGCAACCAATTTGAGTGGGGTGGGGGCCTAATTAATGAGTATACAATCCCTATATATATATATATATATATACACATACACACAACACACACAAAGGGTGTATACAAAGAGTATACAAAGGGTGGGGGGCAGTAAAACAGTACAATGGAGCTGACAATATGAATTAGAGAAAAACAGTCTCGGCTGTGAGTGTATAGGGGCCCAGGATTGCATGCTGGGGACGTTAGTGAAAGCAAATATGCACGTGTGACACAAAAAGGTAAAAGCTATAAAAAAATTGACACAAAAATAAATAAAAAATAAATACATTAAAAAAAAAAAATTGCATGCATTCATATAAAGGGGACATTCACAGCATATTCCTGTCATGGATATTAAAAGTCATGATGAAATTAATACAAACATACAATGCATATAATGTAATATTAAAAGAACAAACTTACCTTCATATATTCCTTCTGCAGGACCCGAATAATGGCAGAACAGGTCTCTGGAATAATGATCCCCAGAGCCTGGGGGGAGATGCCTGTAGAGAACTTGAGGTCCTGAAGGCTTCTCCCTGTTGCCAAGTAGCGCAACGTGGCGATGAGCCTCTGCTCCGGAGTGATGGCTTGCCGCATGCAGGTATCCTGCCTGCTGATATAAGGGGTCAGCAGAGCCAGCAGACGGTGAAAAACGGGGTCCGTCATCCTGAGATAATTCCTGAAATCATCAGGATTATTCTCACTGATCTCACGGAGTAAAGGCATATGCGAGAATTGGTCACGCTGGCGCAACCAATTCTTTGTCCATGAACTCCTCCTCACCCTGTTCACAGACTGGGCTCGGGTCAAAGTATTAACCCCAACACCAAGCCCCAATATAGCACAAACTCGTTCCCGAGTACGTCCACTCTCCATGGCTTTGAAACAGTCGGCTGGTCAAACAAGCTTAACTGAACACACTGAAGAACAGCCAGACCTATGAAGAACGACCTGAAACCCAGAAACGAGCGGACCAGAAACGTCTAACAACAGGTACCAACTGATCCACGCGTACCGAAAGACAGATACAAACCTCACAGGTAGACTGCGCCGCAGAAAACTGACAAATTAAGCTGAAGTCTGAAAAGCGCGAATCGTCTCTAACCAAACTTCTACTAACGCAAAGTCAGCAGAAGGAGTCCAAAGGGTGCTTTGCTGTGTCTTGGACTTCCTATTTCTAGTCCCGTCGTACGTGCTGTACGTCATCGCGCAAGCTTTCGTCGGACTGTTTGGCTATCAGTGTGTGGTCAAGTCCGTTCAGTGGAAAGTATGACGGACTGTCCGTTGGATTGTATGACGGACTAAGTAGGCCATACAATCCGCCCGTGTGTACGCGGCTTTAGTCTTCTTAATATTGTTAAAGACGATCTCTCTAGGTTGAGGACCCAACCTAGGTATTCCTAGCTGATTGTGGAGACCATGCTTTGGTCTAAGCGGGCTACCGACCTGTCTGTTCAGAGCAGGTCATCTAGGTATGTTACAATTGTTATACCTTGAGTCCTTAATCTGGCCAAAGCAAGGGCCAGAAACTTTGTAAACACCCAAGCAGCAGTAGCTAGACCGGAAAAGGCAATACTACAACTGAAAGTGATGTTCGTCTTCTTTAAAACGCAGATATTTTTGATGAGCGGGGAAACATAGGCACATGCAGGTATGCATTCCTGATGTCGACTGATACCAGAAGTTCTCCTCCTTATAGGATGGAGACAACAGATTATAATAATTCCACGTGGAAAAAGTGGATATTTCAAGAACTGGTTTAGGTTCTTGAGATCTAGCTTGGGTCTGACATCCCCATTTGGTCTTTGGCACTGTGAAAAGGTTTGAGGGTAGGGACCGGTGTGAGTGTGCAATGTACAGGGACAATTGTAGACACTCAGGTTGAACTGGATGGACTGGTGTCTTTATTCAACCTTACTAACTATGAAACTATGAAACCAACCCCTGCTCCATCACGGGGACCGGCATTACCCTTTTTAAGACAAAAGTCGGACTAATGTTTGAAAAAAGGAGACTTTTTTTTCTCTGGATCTATGGACCTTTGCCCTAAGGAAAATGAGGAGACGGGAAATCTCGGAACTCTAGTTTGTAGCCCAGAGCTATTATGGAGACCATCCATCTGTCTCGAAACTCCTCCTGCGAGACCCTTGAGAACTGCAGAAGTCTTCCCCCCCACTCGAACGAGCAGGGGTGCCCCTTCGTAAGAGGCTTTAGCGTTCTGTTTTGTAGGTTCCCCCCCAGGGCTTCTTTTGTCCCTGGGGTTGACCCTGAAGTCCTCTTGAACACCTAAGACACTGGCGAAAAAATTGAGGTACTCCCTGTAGGGGGAGGAGATATATAGGGAGTTGAACTTCCTGTTTAGGGTATGCCATTATCCATCACTTAAAGGTGGCCTATATAACCCACATAGTAACTACTATGGCTCTGTGTCCCGTGATGTACGATTAAGATTTTTTTTTTTATACACAGGTAGTCTTTCAATGCACAAATAGTGTTTATAAAGTTTAGTTCATCACAAAATATATATATAGTTTATACTACAAAAAAATGCTGCGTGCCACTAAAGTGTTTGAGTTTGGCTTGAAGAAAAGGTGGCAACCCTATCCTTAGTAAATGGCAGTATTGTGTGCTATCCTCTCCAGGCACACAGTGAGAGGATAGACCGCAGGTCCTGTATATAGGGGTCCCCATACAGGATGGACAGCAGGCTCTGTATATCAGGGTCCCTTCACAGGACGGACAGCAGGCCCTGTATATCAGGGTCCCCTCACAGGACAGACAGCAGCCCCTGTATATCGGGGTCCCTTCACACGAGGGACAGCAGGCTCTGTATATCGGGGTCCCCTCACACGAGGGACAGCAGGCTCTGTATATCGGGGTCCCCTCACAGGAAGGACAGAAGGTACTGTATATCAGGGTCCCCCTACAGGACAGAGTGCAGGCCCTGTATATCGGGGTCCCCTCACAGGGCGGACAGCAGGCCCTGTATATCGGGGTCCCCCTACCAGGATGGACAGCAGGCCCTGTATATCGGGGTCCCCCTACCAGGAAGGACAGCAGGCCCTGTATATCGGGGTCCCCTCACACAGCGTGCTCTGTATATTGGGGGACCCCCTACCAGGACGGACAGAATTCCCTGTATATCAGGGTCCCCTGACAGGACGTACAGCAGGCCCTGTATATTGGGTTCCCCTCACAGGACGGACAGCAGGCCCTGTATATAGGGGTCCTCTCACCGGATGGACAACAGGCTCTGTATATCGGATTCCCCTCACAGGACGGACAGCAGGCCCTGTATATCAGGGTCCCCTCACAGTACGGACAGCAGCCCCTGTATATCGGGGTCCCCTCACAGGATGGACAGCAGGTCCTGTATATCGGGGTCCCCTCACAGGACAGACAGCAGGCCCTGTATATCGGGGTCCCCTCACAGGACGGAGTGCAGGCCCTGTATATCGGGGTCCCCTCACAGGACGGACAGTAGGCCCTGTATATCGAGGTCCCCTCACAGGTCGGACAGCAGGCCCTGTATATCGAGGTCCCCTCACAGGTCGGACAGCAGGCCCTGTATATTGGGGTCCCCTCGCAGGCCCTGCATATCGGCGTCCCCTCACAGAATGGACAGCGGGCCCTGTATATCGGGGTACCCACACAGGACAGACAGGAGGCCCTGTATATTGGAGTTCACTCACAGGACCGAAAAGAGGCTCTGTATTTTCGGGGGGTCCCCTCACAGGTCGCATAGCGGGTCCTGTATATCGGGATCCCCTTGCAGGCCCTGTATATCGGGGTCCCCTCACAGGACAGACAGCAGGCCCTGTATATCGGGGTCCCCTCGCAGGGCCTTCCAACTTGTAGTCAGAGTCTTCATTTGGAAATATGATGACCCTAACTACCAAGGCCTGAGGTGTGCCTTGGCCTGTCTGGACAGTATGCCTAAAAGAGGGCAAAAATAGGTGTGATGTGAAAGCTACAAAGAAGGCCCGCAACAACCGTTTAGTCTGGAAAATGCAAATGCCCGGCTGACTACAGAAAAGGGGGGTTACGTATATGGCGCTGCTAACATGGAGGATCTCCAGCACCCCATGAACCTGATGTAAAGAAAGGACCCCCTGCGGGACCTACAAAAGATTGCTCAGGAACCTAATGAATAACAGAAAGGGGTTAGGATACCAGCCTGGTTTGGCAAGTAACCTGGACGTGAGAACAAACTGTAGTGAGAGGATGGAGAAAGTGCAGACCCAAGGAATGATACAGAGAAGGCCAACTTACTTTACCCGACACCAATGCTAAGGTACAGAAATATGACCACAAACCCCTAGCTTACCCATCTATACCAATGAAGGGGAAGTTGTAAGCGGTAAGAGAGGAACTACCTAGAGCACTAACTGGGAACTGCCAAGGGAAGGACACAGGAAGTCTGAAACACCACGTAAATCTGACCGGTAACTGGTAGCCGTGCCAAAGAGAACATCCCCGACTTCCCTCCCTTGACGGATAGAGAGGGTGAGCCGCAAAAATGGACAGATTGACAGGAGTGTGTAGGTCCTGAAAACTGGTCACCTGATAGATACTTCATTGAATTGGCAGATGAGGTCAAATTGCCGATGCAATACCCCGCAAAAGCCATAAACATGAACCTATGAGACCATCCCGCCTTGTGAGAAGCGCACTGCACAATCTGGATAAGAACCATGGCCAGATTGATGCCCGAGACCACACTGCCCCCAGTTCTACAAGCCACTGTGAAAAATACCAACATCATCTGAAGGCGCACTGAGAAGAACAGGAGCTGCAGCTGAAACCTCAGTGCAAGCCTAACGGGCTATGAACCCCACCATCCCGGCTAACAAATAAGAGCGCATAGAGAAACCGCATGAACTGGGTTGAAGAATCCTGCACGAAACATGCACCGCAATGGTGGATGGAAGAGGTTGCAACAGAATTGGGGATAACTACCTGAATACTGCCCCCCCAGCTGAGGCCGGGAAAGGGGTACCTCGGTGATAAACTGAGCTAAGAGTTTGGAATGGTCCCACCCCTAAAGATGGGGTGCTACGAAGCACTGAACCCCCATGCGACGGTGGAGGGAGGAATGTGCACCGGCCTGCTCCGCAACCCACCCCAAGCCCCAAACAGAGAAAACACAACAAGCGAAAAAGATAACAGACAACCAACAAAAGAGAACAGACAACCAACAAACGAAACAACAATACCCCTACGTACCTGACAAGTATGAGGATGTAAGTGCAGAAATTACAAGACCAACAGCGGGTGAATGTGAACCTAATGCTGACACAACCCTAGTGTATGTAGTGAGCGAGCCCGAGCAACCTGCAGCGCCAAGACAGGTCATTAAAAACGAACACTCAGGGCTGAGGTACCCACAGACCGTGGTGGGTAGTAGTAAAGGTATGGTGAACGTGCACGTATGATGTATGGTATACGGGCGAGAAGATTGTGGGACGACAATCAATTAAAAACGAAACCTCAGCCCGTATGGGTCCATAGACGTGACGGACCCTGGATGTGAGCCCTAGCTAACAGACATCCTACGAACATAAAGCTATGACATGAAAATTACGAAACGAAAAGCTCTGACAGAACAACAGAGACAGATAGCAAACAAACCCTCCGGGCTGGTGTACCCACAGACCGTGGTGGGTAGAGGTACAAGAGTGAAGAAATAAGCGTGCAACGTATGACGTACGGTATACGGACGTGAAGATTGTGGGACGACAATCAATTAATAATGAAACCTCAGCCCGTATGGGTCCGTAGATGTGACAGACCCTGAAAGTGAGCCCCAGCTAACATACACTACGAACGACAATAAAGTTACGAACGGAAAAGCTATGACAGAACAACAAAGACAGATAGCAAACAACTCTCAGGGCTAGTGTACCCACAGACCGTGGTGGGTAGATGTACAAAGTGTGATGAAAAGCAAGCAACGTATGACGTATGGTATGCGGGCGAGAAGATTGCGGAACGGCAATCAATTAAAACGAAACCTCAGCCCGTATGGTCCATAGGCGTGACAGACCAGGATATGAGCCCTGGCTAACAGAAATGCTACGTACAAAACGCCATGACAGAAAGCAGACAGATAGCAAACAACCCTGCGGCCTAGTGTACCCACAAACCGTGTTGGGTAGACATACAAGTGCAAAGAAATGAGCGTGCATCGTATGACGTGTGTTATACGGGAGAGAAAATGGGACGACAAACAAAATGAAACAAACCCCAGCCCGTATGGATCCGACAGAAATGCTGGACAGAACGCTATGACAGAAATGCTGGACAGAAACGCTACGACAGAAATTCTGGACAGAAACGCTAAGACAGAAATGCTGGACAGAACACTACGACAGAATGCCGGACAGAACGCTACGACAGAAATGCCAGACAGCACGCTACGACAGAAATGCTGGACAGAATGCTACGACAGAAATGCCGGACAGAAAAGCTACGACAGAAATGCTGGACAGAACGCTACGACAAAAATGTTGGACAGAACTCTACGATAGAAATTCTGCACAGAACGCTACGACAGAAATGCTGGACAGAACGCTACGACAGAAATGCTGGACAGAACACTACGACAGAAACGCCACAATGGAAAAGCAGGACAGAACGCTATGCCGGAAAAAGGCTGGACCGAATAATGACAGAAAAGCTGGACCGAACGATATGACAGAAAAGCTGGACCGAACGATATGACAGAAAATCTGGACCAAACGAAAGCTGGACTGAACGATATGACAGAAAAACTGGACCGAACGATCTGACAGAAATGCTGGACCGAACGATATGACGGAAACCCCTGTACAGAACGTGATGACAGAAGAACACAGAGACAGAAACCTGAGGCCGAATGCTGTGATGAACCCTCAAGACTGAAATGGGTGCCTGGACGTGCGGGGGGGAGGGGTGCGAGAGTGCCGGGAGGTGAACAGGTGGGTGAGTGCCCCCCCCATGAAAAACCGGGAAGCGTGTGGGCATCCCCTCCATGGAGCATGGCGAGAGTTCCCAGGAGGTGAACTGGCTGGCAAGTGGTGGGTGTAGGGTGACGCTACGACTGAAAGCTGGACAGAAACGCAATGACAGAAAACGCCGTGACAGAACATGCTGGACAGAAAACGATTACGACCGAAACCTGGACAGAACGCAGGCTGCGATCGACACTTAGACCAAAGAAGCAAATTCACAAGACAGCAGCAACCCTGACAGACCTGCCGTAGTAATGATAGCTGTGGGTGATCTGACATCCTCTGTCACAGCAGTAGAGATGACAGTGATCGTTCACCCCCAGAGCACCGTCGACCCCCCTTCCTGGCGGAGCCAGAGGAGCAGGAGGGGACAGAACACTGACCCATCACCAGATGTGTGGCACAGATGTGGGGATAGATGCATGAGGAGGTGGAGGAAGAAACGATGGACGTCCCCCCCGGCACGAGCGTCGGGAGAAGCGGGCGGGCCGCACGCTGGCCAGAAGAACTGCAGAGAAAGGTGGAGGATGGGATGATGGACGGTCCCCACACTGGCCAGAAGGAGCTGAGTGGAGGGGTGGAGGATGGCCGGCCCCTCTCCCCCCCCGGCATGGACACCGGGAGAAGCGGCCGACTGCCCCCCCAGGAAGCTGTGCGGAACATGGCTGCAAGGGAGGACGGGCAGGGCGGCTTCCATGCAGCCGGTAGATCCCCGGGGGTGACAGGGTGGATGAGCGAGTGGTCCCTCGATGGTGCCCGGGAGAGGAACCGACATCAAGCTGCGGCCGGAAGTGACATGCATCAACCCAGAAATGAGCCGACGAAGGCTCTGATGGAGGAGGAGGGATTTAAAGCCCTCAGACTCCTCCTACAAATTCAGGCGAGCCTGCGGCCAGCCTTCCAACGTATAGTTTATACTACAAAAAATATGCTGCGTGCCGCTAAAGTGTTTGGGTTTGGCTTGAAGAAAAGGTGGCAACCCTATCCTTAGTACATGCCAGTGTTGTGTGCTATCCTCTCCAGGCACACAGTGAGAGGACAGACAGCAGGCCCTGTGTATTGGGGGACCCCCTACCAGGACGGACAGAATTCCCTGTATATCAGGGTCCCCTCACAGGACGTACAGCAGGCCCTGTATATTGGGTTCCCCTCGCAGGCCCTGTATATCGGGGTCCCCTCACAGGATGGACAGTAGGCCATGTATATCGGGGGTCCCCTCACAGGACGGACCGCAGGTCCTGTATATCAGGGTTCCCTCACAGGATGAACAGCAGGCCCTGTATATTGGGGTCCCATCAGAGGACAGACAGCAGGCCCTGTATATCGGGGTCCCCTCACAGGATGGACAGCAGGCCCTGTATATCAGGGTCCCCTCGCAGGTCCTGTATATCGGAGTCCCCTCACAGGATGGACAGCGAGCCCTGTATATCGGGGTCCCCTCACAGGACAGACAGCAAGCCCTGTATATCAGTGTCCCCTCACAGGACACAGAGCAGGCCCTGTATATCAGAGTCCCCTCACATACTCACAGGATGAACAGCAGGTCCTGTATATCGGGGTTCACTCACAGGACAGACAGCAAGCCCTGTATATTGGGGTCCCCTCACAGGATGGACAGCGAACCCTGTATATCGGGTCCCCTCACAGGACAGACAGCAAGCCCTGTATATCGGTGTCCCCTCACAGGACAGACAGCAAGCCCTGTATATCGGTGTCCCCTCACAGGACAGAGAACAGGCCCTGTATATCAGAGTCCCCTCACAGGATGAACAGCAGGTCCTTTATATCGAGAAAAAGTGAAAAAAAAATAGGCCTTCGCGCTACTATTTTAAAGGTGAAAAATATGAATAAAGAGAAGGGTAGTAATATACCTCATACAAGAAAAAAATACATCAATATGCAAATAAATAAAGTACACTTGACAAATATTCCAATAAATATGTGCACGTGCAAATTTGCAATAAAGTGCCATAACTGAAGACCCCCTGGTGGCTAAAAACAGAACGGAGGTTGTTTGCTTTGCTTGATGTGCCTATTTTCAACAATTGGAGGTGAGAGTTCTGGGAGCCCATAGTCTCTCGTGTTATAGAAGTACCTTTTACCTGCTGTTTCTTTGAATACTTCTGGTGCCATTGAACAAGATTCTGAGATTTATTATATGGCCTATATTCTGTGCCTACTTTCTGCATATTCACTAATATACATGATTTTTAAGCATGTAGCACCTTATTCATTATTATAGTTGATTTGCGCAGGACCATTTTTAATTTTAATTTTAGGTCCTGTACATCGGGGTCCCTCACAGGACAGACAGCAGGCCCTGTATATCGGGGGTTCACTGGCAGGCCCTGTATATCGGGGTCCCCTCACAGTACGGACAGTAAGCCCTATATATCGGGATCCCTTTGAAGGCCCTGTATATCGGAGTCCCCTCACAGGATGGACAGCAAACCCTGTATATCGGGGTCCACTCACAGGACAGACAGCAGGCCCTGTATATCGGGGTTCACTCGCAGGCCCTGTATATTGGGGTCCCCTCACAGGACAGACAGCAGGTCCTGTATATCGGGGTTCCCTTGAAGGCCCTGTATATCGGGGTCCCCTCATAGGGCAGACAGCAGGCCCTGTATATCAGGGTCCCCCTGCAGGCCCTGTATATCGGTGTCCCCTCAGAGGCTCTGTATATTAGGGTCCCCTCACAGGACAGACAGCAGGCCCTGTATATCTGGGTCCCCTCAGAAGATGAACAGCAGGCCCTATATATTGAGGTCCCCTCACAGGACAGACAGCAGGCCCTGTATATCCGGTTCCCCTCACAGGACAGAGAGCAGGCCCTATATATTGGGGTCCCCTCACAGGACAGGCAGCAGCCCCTGTATATTGGGTCCCCTCACAGGAAAGACAGCAGGCCCTGTATATCAGGGTACCCTCACAGGACAGACAGCAGGCCCTGTATATTGGGGTCCCCTCACAGGATGAAGGGCAGGCCCTGTATACCGGGGTCACCTCACAGGACAGACAGCAGGCCCTGTATATTGGGGTCCCCTCGCAAGCCCTGTATATCGGGTTCCCCTCACAGGACCGACAGCAGCCCCTGTATATTGGGTCCCCTCACAAGAAAGACAGCAGGCCCTGTATATCGGGGTCCCCCTACCAGGACGGACAGCAGGCCCTGTATATTGGGTTCCCCTCACAGGACAGACAGCAGGCTCTGTATATCGGGGGACCCCCTACCAGGAAGGGTGCAGGCCATATATATCGGGGCCCCCTCACAGGATGGAAAGCAGGCCCTGTATATCGGGGTCCCCTCAGAGGACAGACAGCAGGTCTTGTATATCGGGGGGCCCCTCGCACGCCCTGTATATCGGGGTCCCCTCACAGGATGAACAGCAGGCCCTGTATATTGGGGACCCCTCACAGGATGAACAGCAGGCCCTGTATATTGGGGTCCCTCACAGGACAGACAGCAGGCCCAGTATATCAGGGTCCCCTCACAGGACAGACAGCAGGCCCTGTATATCGGGCGGCCCTGTAAATCGGGGGCCCCTTGCAGGCCCTGTATATCGGGGTACCCTCATAGGATGAACAGCAGGCCCTGTATATTGGGGTCCCCTCACAGGACAGACAGCAGGCCTTGTATATCGGTGTCCCCTCGCAGGCTGTGTACATCAGGGTCTCCTCACAGGATGAACAGCAGGCCCTGTAAATTGGGGTCCCCTCAGAGGACAGACAGCAGGCCCTGTATATTGGGGTCCCCTCAGAGGACAGAAAGCAGGCCCTGTATATTGGGGTCCCCTCAGAGGACAGACAGCAGGCCCTGTATATTGGGGTCCCCTCAGAGGACAGACAGCAGGCCCTGTATATCGGGGTCCCCTCGCAGGCCCTGTATATCAGGGGGCCCCTTGCAGGCCTTGCATATCGGGGCCCCCTTGCAGGCTCTGTATATCCGGCCCCCTCGCAGAACATATATATCGGGGTCCCGTCACAGTACGGACAGCATGCCTTGTATATCAGGGTCCCCTCGCAGGCCCTATATATCAGGATCTCCTCACAGGATGAACAGCAGGCCCTGTATATTGGGGTCCCCTCACAGGACAGACAGCAGGCCTTATATATCGGGGCCCCCTCGCAGGCTCTGTACATCTGGGTCTCCTCACAGGATGAACAGCAGGCCCTGTATATTGGGGTCCCCTCAGAGGACAGACAGCAGGCCCTGTATATCGGGGTCCCCTCACAGGACAGACAGCAGTCCTTGTATATTGGGGTCCCCATACCAGGATGGACAGCAGGCCCTGTATATGGGGGTCCCCTGAAAGGACAGACAGCAGGCTCTGTATATCGGGGGACCCCATACCAGGATGGATAGCAGGCCATATATATCGGGGTCTCCACACAGGATGAACATCAGGCCCTGTATATTGGGGTCCCCTCACAGGACAGGCAGCAGGCCTTGTATATCGGGGTCCCCTTGCAGGCTCTGTACACCGGGGTCTCCTCACAGGATGAACAGCAGGCCCTGTAAATTGGGGTCCCCTCAGAGGACAGACAGCAGGCCCTGTATATTGGGGTCCCCTCAGAGGACAGACAGCAGGCCCTGTATATTGGGGTCCCCTCAGAGGACAGACAGCAGGCCCTGTATATCGGGGTCCCCTTGCAGGCCCTGTATATCGGGGTCCCCTCGCAGGATCTGTACATGCGGACCCCTTCGTAGGTCCTGTATATTGGGGTCCCCTATATATCAGGGTCTCCTCACAGGATGAACAGCAGGCCCTGTATATTGGGGTCCCCTCACAGGACAGACAGCAGGCCTTGTATATCGGGGTCCCCTCGCAGGCTCTGTACATCGGGGTCTCCTCACAGGATGAACAGCAGGCCCTGTAAATTGGGGTCCCCTCAGAGGACAGACAGCAGGCCCTGTATATTGGGGTCCCCTCAGAGGACAGACAGCAGGCCCTGTATATCGGGGTCCCCTCGCAGGCCCTATATATCGGGGTCTCCTCATAGGATGAACAGCAGGCCCTGTTTATTGGGGTTCCCTCACAGGACAGACAGCAGGCCTTGTATATCGGGGTCCCCTCACAGGCTCTGTACATTGGGGTCTCCTCACAGGATGAACAGCAGGCCCTGTAAATTGGGGTCCCCTCACAGGACAGACAGCAAGCCCTGTTTATCGGTGTCCCCTCACAGGACAGAGAACAGGCCCTGTATATCAGAGTCCCCTCACAGGATGAACAGCAGGTCCTTTATATCGAGAAAAAGTGAAAAAAAAATAGGCCTTCGTGCTACTATTTTAAAGGTGAAAAATATGAATAAAGAGAAGGGTAGTAATATACCTCATACAAGAAAAAAATACATCAATATGCAAATAAATAAAGTACACTTGACAAATATTCGAATAAATATGTGCACGTGCAAATTTGCAATAAAGTGCCATAACTGAAGACCCCCTGGTGGCTAAAAACAGAACGGAGGTTGTTTGCTTTGCTTGATGTGCCTATTTTCAACAATTGGAGGTGAGAGTTCTGGGAGCCCATAGTCTCTCGTGTTATAGAAGTACCTTTTACCTGCTGTTTCTTTGAATACTTCTGGTGCCATTGAACAAGATTCTGAGATTTATTATATGGACTATATTCTGTGCCTACTTTCTGCATATTCACTAATATACATGATTTTTTAAGCACGTAGCACCTTATTCATTATTATAGTTGATTTGCGCAGGACCATTTTTAATTTTAATTTTAGGTCCTGTACATCGGGGTCCCTCACAGGACAGACAGCAGGCCCTGTATATCGGGGGTTCACTGGCAGGCCCTGTATATCGGGGTCCCCTCACAGTACGGACAGTAAGCCCTATATATCGGGATCCCTTTGAAGGCCCTGTATATCGGAGTCCCCTCACAGGATGGACAGCAAACCCTGTATATCGGGGTCCACTCACAGGACAGACAGCAGGCCCTGTATATCGGGGTTCACTCGCAGGCCCTGTATATTGGGGTCCCCTCACAGGACAGACAGCAGGTCCTGTATATCGGGGTTCCCTTGAAGGCCCTGTATATCGGGGTCCCCTCATAGGGCAGACAGCAGGCCCTGTATATCAGGGTCCCCCTGCAGGCCCTGTATATCGGTGTCCCCTCAGAGGCTCTGTATATCAGGGTCCCCTCACAGGACGGACAGCAGGCCCTGTATATCTGGGTCCCCTCAGAAGATGAACAGCAGGCCCTATATATTGAGGTCCCCTCACAGGACAGACAGCAGGCCCTGTATATCCGGTTCCCCTCACAGGACAGAGAGCAGGCCCTATATATTGGGGTCCCCTCACAGGACAGGCAGCAGCCCCTGTATATTGGGTCCCCTCACAGGAAAGACAGCAGGCCCTGTATATCAGGGTACCCTCACAGGACAGACAGCAGGCCCTGTATATCGGGGTCCCCTCGCAGGCCCTGTATATCGGGGTCCCCTCACAGGATGAAGGGCAGGCCCTGTATACCGGGGTCACCTCACAGGACAGACAGCAGGCCCTGTATATTGGGGTCCCCTCGCAAGCCCTGTATATCGGGTTCCCCTCACAGGACCGACAGCAGCCCCTGTATATTGGGTCCCCTCACAAGAAAGACAGCAGGCCCTGTATATTGGGGTCCCCCTACCAGGACGGACAGCAGGCCCTGTATATTGGGTTCCCCTCACAGGACAGACAGCAGGCTCTGTATATCGGGGGACCCCCTACCAGGAAGGGTGCAGGCCATATATATCGGGGCCCCCTCACAGGATGGAAAGCAGGCCCTGTATATCGGGGTCCCCTCGCAGGCCCTGTATATCGGGATCCCCTCAGAGGACAGACAGCAGGTCTTGTATATCGGGGGGCCCCTCGCACGCCCTGTATATTGGGGTCCCCTCACAGGAAGGACAGCAGGCGCTGTATATCGGGGTCCCCTCACAGGATGAACAGCAGGCCCTGTATATTGGGGACCCCTCACAGGAGGAACAGCAGGCCCTGTATATTGGGGTCCCTCACAGGACAGACAGCAGGCCCAGTATATCAGGGTCCCCTCACAGGACAGACAGCAGGCCCTGTATATCGGGCGGCCCCACGCAGGCCCTGTAAATCAGGGGCCCCTTGCAGGCCCTGTATATCGGGGTCCCCTCACAGGATGAACAGCAGGCCCTGTATATTGGGGTCCCCTCACAGGACAGACAGCAGGCCTTGTATATCGGTGTCCCCTCGCAGGCTGTGTACATCAGGGTCTCCTCACAGGATGAACAGCAGGCCCTGTAAATTGGGGTCCCCTCAGAGGACAGACAGCAGGCCCTGTATATTGGGGTCCCCTCAGAGGACAGAAAGCAGGCCCTGTATATTGGGGTCCCCTCAGAGGACAGACAGCAGGCCCTGTATATTGGGGTCCCCTCAGAGGACAGACAGAAGGCCCTGTATATCGGGGTCCCCTCGCAGGCCCTGTATATCAGGGGGCCCCTTGCAGGCCTTGTATATCGGGGCCCCCTTGCAGGCTCTGTATATCCGGGCCCCCTCGCAGAACATATATATCGGGGTCCCGTCACAGTACGGACAGCATGCCTTGTATATCAGGGTCCCCTCGCAGGCCCTATATATCAGGATCTCCTCACAGGATGAACAGCAGGCCCTGTATGTTGGGGTCCCCTCACAGGACAGACAGCAGGCCTTGTATATCGGGGCCCCCTCGCAGGCTCTGTACATCTGGGTCTCCTCACAGGATGAACAGCAGGCCCTGTATATTGGGGTCCCCTCAGAGGACAGACAGCAGGCCCTGTATATCGGGGTCCCCTCACAGGACAGACAGCAGGCCTTGTATATTGGGGTCCCCATACCAGGATGGACAGCAGGCCCTGTATATGGGGGTCCCCTGACAGGACAGACAGTGGGCTCTGTGTATCGGGGGACCCCATACCAGGATGGATAGCAGGCCATATATATCGGGGTCTCCTCACAGGATGAACATCAGGCCCTGTATATTGGGGTCCCCTCACAGGACAGGCAGCAGGCCTTGTATATCGGGGTCCCCTTGCAGGCTCTGTACACCGGGGTCTCCTCACAGGATGAACAGCAGGCCCTGTAAATTGGGGTCCCCTCAGAGGACAGACAGCAGGCCCTGTATATTGGGGTCCCCTCAGAGGACAGACAGCAGGCCCTGTATATTGGGGTCCCCTCAGAGGACAGACAGCAGGCCCTGTATATCGGCGTCCCCTTGCAGGCCCTGTATATCGGGGTCCCCTCGCAGGATCTGTACATGCGGACCCCCTCGTAGGTCCTGTATATTGGGGTCCCCTATATATCAGGGTCTCCTCACAGGATGAACAGCAGGCCCTGTATATTGGGGTCCCCTCACAGGACAGACAGCAGGCCTTGTATATCGGGGTCCCCTCGCAGGCTCTGTACATCGGGGTCTCCTCACAGGATGAACAGCCGGCCCTGTAAATTGGGGTCCCCTCAGAGGACAGACAGCAGGCCCTGTATATTGGGGTCCCCTCAGAGGACAGACAGCAGGCCCTGTATATCGGGGTCCCCTCACAGGCCCTATATATCGGGGTCTCCTCATAGGATGAACAGCAGGCCCTGTTTATTGGGGTTCCCTCACAGGACAGACAGCAGGCCTTGTATATCGGGGTCCCCTCACAGGCTCTGTACATTGGGGTCTCCTCACAGGATGAACAGCAGGCCCTGTAAATTGGGGTCCCCTCACAGGACAGACAGCAAGCCCTGTATAACGGTGTCCCCTCACAGGACAGAGAACAGGCCCTGTATATCAGAGTCCCCTCACAGGATGAACAGCAGGTCCTTTATATCGAGAAAAAGTGAAAAAAAAAATAGGCCTTCGCGCTACTATTTTAAAGGTGAAAAATATGAATAAAGAGAAGGGTAGTAATATACCTCATACAAGAAAAAAATACATCAATATGCAAATAAATAAAGTACACTTGACAAATATTCCAATAAATATGCGCACATGTGCAAATTTGCAATAAAGTGCCATAACTGAAGACCCCCTGGTGGCTAAAAACAGAACGGAGGTTGTTTGCTTTGCTTGATGTGCCTATTTTCAACAATTGGAGGTGAGAGTTCTGGGAGCCCATAGTCTCTCGTGTTATAGAAGTACCTTTTACCTGCTGTTTCTTTGAATACTTCTGGTGCCATTGAACAAGATTCTGAGATTTATTATATGGACTATATTCTGTGCCTACTTTCTGCATATTCACTAATATACATGATTTTTTAAGCACGTAGCACCTTATTCATTATTATAGTTGATTTGCGCAGGACCATTTTTAATTTTAATTTTAGGTCCTGTATATCGGGGTCCCTCACAGGACAGACAGCAGGCCCTGTATATCGGGGGTTCACTGGCAGGCCCTGTATATCGGGGTCCCCTCACAGTACGGACAGCAAGCCTTGTATATCGGGATCCCCTTGAAGGCCCTGTATATCGGAGTCCCCTCACAGGATGGACAGCAAACCCTGTATATCGGGGTCCCCTCACAGGACAGACAGCAGGCCCTGTATATCGGGGTTCACTCGCAGGCCCTGTATATTGGGGTCCCCTCACAGGACAGACAGCAGGTCCTGTATATCGGGGTTCCCTTGAAGGTCCTGTATATCGGGGTCCCCTCACAGGGCAAACAGCAGGCCCTGTATATCAGGGTCCCCCTGCAGGCCCTGTATATCGGTGTCCCCTCAGAGGCTCTGTATATCAGGGTCCCCTCACAGGACGGACAGCAGGCCCTGTATATCTGGGTCCCCTCAGAAGATGAACAGCAGGCCCTATATATTGAGGTCCCCTCACAGGACAGACAGCAGGCCCTGTATATCGGGTTCCCCTCACAGGACAGACAGCAGGCCCTATATATTGGGGTCCCCTCACAGGACAGACAGCAGCCCCTGTATATTGGGTCCCCTCACAGGAAAGACAGCAGGCCCTGTATATCAGGGTACCCTCACAGGACAGACAATAGGCCCTGTATATCGGGGTCCCCTCACAGGATGAAGAGCAGGCCCTGTATATCGGGGTCCCCTCACAGGACAGACAGCAGGCCCTGTATATTGGGGTCCCCTCGCAAGCCCTGTATATCGGGTTCCCCTCACAGGACCGACAGCAGCCCCTGTATATTGGGTCCCCTCACAAGAAAGACAGCAGGCCCTGTATATCGGGGTCCCCCTACCAGGACGGACAGCAGGCCCTGTATATTGGGTTCCCCTCACAGGACAGACAGCAGGCTCTGTATATCTGGGGACCCCCGACCAGGAAGGGTGCAGGCCATATATATCGGGGCCCCCTCACAGGATGGAAAGCAGGCCCAGTATATCGGGGTCCCCTCGCAGGCCCTGTAAATCACGGTCCCCTCAGAGGACAGGCAGCAGGTCTTGTATTTCGGGGGCCCCTCGCAGGCCCTGTATATTGGGGTCCCCTCACAGGAAGGACAGCAGGTGCTGTATATCGGGGTCCCCTCACAGGATGAACAGCAGGCCCTGTATATTGGGGTCCCCTCACAGGATGAACAGCAGGCCCTGTATATTGGGGTCCCTCACAGGACAGACAGCAGGCCCAGTATATCAGGGTCCCCTCACAGGACAGACAGCAGGCCCTGTATATCGGGCGGCCCCACGCAGGCCCTGTAAATCGGGGGCCCCTTGCAGGCCCTGTATATCGGGGTCCCCTCACAGGATGAACAGCAGGCCCTGTGTATTGGGGTCCCCTCACAGGACAGACAGCAGGCCTTGTATATCAGTGCCCCTCGCAGGCTGTGTACATCAGGGTCTCCTCACAGGATGAACAGCAGGCCCTGTAAATTGGGGTCCCCTCAGAGGACAGACAGCAGGCCCTGTATATTGGGGTCCCCTCAGAGGACAGAAAGCAGGCCCTGTATATTGGGGTCCCCTCAGAGGACAGACAGCAGGCCCTGTATATTGGGGTCCCCTCAGAGGACAGACAGCAGGCCCTGTATATCGGGGTCCCCTCGCAGGCCCTGTATATCAGGGGGCCCCTTGCAGGCCTTGTTTATCGGGGTCCCCTTGCAGGCTCTGTATATCCGGGCCCCCTCGCAGAACATATATATCGGGGTCCCGTCACAGTACGGACAGCATGCCTTGTATATCAGGGTCCCCTCACAGGCCCTATATATCAGGGTCTCCTCACAGGATTAACAGCAGGCCCTGTATATTGGGGTCCCCTCACAGGACAGACAGCAAGCCTTGTATATCGGGGTCCCCTCGCAGGCTCTGTACATCTGGGTCTCCTCACAGAATGAACAGCAGGCCCTGTATATTGGGGTCCCCTCAGAGGACAGACAGCAGGCCCTGTATATCGGGGTCCCCTCACAGGACAGACAGCAGGCCCTGTATATTGGGGTCCCCATACCAGGATGGACAGCAGGCCCTGTATATGGGGGTCCCCTGACAGGACAGACAGCAGGCTCTGTATATCGGGGGACCCCATACCAGGATGGATAGCAGGCCATATATATCGGGGTCCCGTCACAGGATGGACAGCAGGCCCTGTATATCGGGGTCCCCTCACAGGCCCTATATATCGGGGTCTCCTCATAGGATGAACATCAGGCCCTGTATATTGGGGTCCCCTCACAGGACAGACAGCAGGCCTTGTATATCGGGGTCCCCTTGCAGGCTCTGTACACCGGGGTCTCCTCACAGGATGAACAGCAGGCCCTGTAAATTGGGGTCCCCTCAGAGGACAGACAGTAGGCCCTGCATATTGGGGTCCCCTCAGAGGACAGACAGCAGGCCCTGTATATTGGGGTCCCCCTCAGAGGACAGACAGCAGGCCCTGTATATCGGGGGTCCCCTTGCAGGCCCTGTATATCGGGGTCCCCTTGCAGGCCCTGTATATCGGGGTCCCCTCACAGGATGAACAGCAGGCCCTGTATATTGGGGTCCCCTCACAGGACAGACAGCAGGCCTTGTATATCGGGGGCCCCTCACAGGCTCTGTAAATCGGGGTCTCCTCAGAGGATGAACAGCAGGCCCTGTAAATTGGGGTCCCCTCAGAGGACAGACAGCAGGCCCTGTATATTGGGGTCCCCTCAGAGGACAGACAGCAGGCCCTGTATATCGGGGTCCCCTCGCAGGCCCTGTATATCGGGGTCCCCTCGCAGGCCTTGTATATCGGGGTCCCATCACAGGACGGACAGCATGCCCTGTATATCAGGGTCCCCTCGCAGGCCCTATATATCAGGGTTTTCTCACAGGATGAACAGCAGGCCCTGTATATTGGGGTCCCCTCAGAGGACAGACAGCAGGCCCTGTATATCGGGGTCCCCTCGCAGGCTCTGTACATCCGGGCACCCTCGTAGGCCCTGTATATCGGGGTCCCCTCACAGAACAGACAGCAGGCCCTGTATATTGGGGTCCCCCTACCAGGACGGACAGCAGGCCCTGTATATGGAGGTCCCCTGACAGGAAAGACAGCAGGCTCTGTATATCGGGGACCCCTTACCAGGAAGGATAGCAGGCCATATATATCGGGGTCCCGTCACAGGATGGACAGCAGGCCTTGTATATCGGGGACCCCTCGCAAGACCTATAACGGGGTCTCCTCACAGGATGAACAGCAGGCCCTGTATATTGGGGTCCCCTCACAGGACAGACAGCAGGCCTTGTTTATCGGGGTCCCCTCGCAGGCTCTGTACATTGGGGTCTCCTCACAGGATGAACAGCAGGCCCTGTAAATTGGGGTCCCCTCACAGGACAGACAGCAGGCCCTGTATATTGGGGTCCCCTCAGAGGACAGACAGCAGGCCCTGTATATCGGGGTCGCCTCGCAGGCTCTGTAGATCCGGACCCCCTCGCAGGTCCTGTATATCAGGGTCCCCTCACAGGACAGACAGCAGGCCCTGTATATTGGGGTCCCCCTACCAGGACAGACAGCAGGCCCTGTATATGGGGGTCCCCTCACAGGACAGACAACAGGATCTGTATATCGGAGGACCCCCTACCAGGAAGGATAGCAGGCCATATATATCGGGGGTCCCATCACAGGACGGACAGCAGGCCCTGTATATCGGGGTCCTCTCGCAGGCCCTATATATCGGGGTCTCCTCACAGGATGAACAGCAGGCCCTGTAAATTGGGGTCCCCTCAGAGGACAGACAGCAGGCCCTGTATATTGGGGTCCCCACAGAGGACAGACAGCAGCCCCTGTATATTGGGGTCCCCTCAGAGGACAGACAGCAGGCCCTGTATATCGGGGTCCCCTCGCAGGCCCTATATATCGGGGGTTTCTCATAGGATGAACAGCAGGCTCTGTTTATTGGGGTCCCCTCACAGGACAGACAGCAGGCCTTGTACATCGGGGACCCCTTGCAGGCTCTGTCCATTGGGGTCTCCTCACAGGATGAACAGCAGGCCCTGTAAATTGGGGTCCCCCCAGAGGACAGACAGCAGGTCCTGTATATTGGGGTCCCCTCAGAGGACAGACAGCAGGCCCTGTATATCGGGGTCCCCTCGCAGGCCATGTATATCGGGGTCCCCTCGCAGGCCTTGTATATCGGGGTTCACGTCACAGGATGGACTGCATGCCCTGTATATCTGGGTCCCCTCGCAGGCCCTATATATCAGGGTTTTCTCACAGGATGAACAGCAGGCCCTGTATATTGGGGTCCCCTCACAGGACAGACAGCAGGCCTTGTATATCGGGGTCCGCCCGTAGGCTCTGTACATCAGGGTCTCCTCACAGGATGAACAGCAGGCCCTGTATTTTGGGGTCCCCTCAGAGGACAGACAGCAGGCCCTGTATATCGGGGTCCCCTTGCAGGCTCTGTACATCCGGGCCCCCTTGTAGGCCCTGTATATTGGTGTCCCCCTACCAGGATGGACAGCAGACCCTGTATATGGAGGTCCCCTGACAGGACAGACAGCAGGCTCTGTATATCAGGGACCCCATACCAGGAAGGATAGCAGGCCATATATATCGGGGTCCCGTCACAGGATGGACAGCATGCCCTGTATATCGGGGTCCCCTCGCAGGCCTTATTTATCAGGGTCTCCTCACATAATGAACAGCAGGCCCTGTATATTGGGGTCCCCTCACAGGACAGACAGCAGGCCCTGTATATCGGGGTCCCCTCGCAGGCCCCATATATCGGGGTCTCCTCATAGGACGAACAGCAGGCCCTGTTTATTGGGGTCCCCTCACAGGACAGACAGCAGGCCTTGTACATCGGGGTTCCCTCGCAGGCTCTGTACATTGGGGTCTCCTCACAGGATGAACAGCAGGCCCTGTAAATTGGGGTCCCCTCAGAGGACAGAGAGCAGGCCCTGTATATTGGGGTCCCCTCAGAGGACAGACAGCAGGCCCTGTATATCGGGGTCCCCTCGCAGACCCTGTATATTGGGGTCCCCTCGCAGGCCTTGTATATCGGGGTCCCGTCACAGGACGGACAGCATGCCCTGTATATCGGGGTCCCCTCGCAGGCCCTATATATCAGGGTTTTCTCACAGGATGAACAGCAGGCCCTGTATATTGGGGTCCCCTCACAGGACAGACAGCAGGCCTTGTATATCGGGGTCCCCTCGCAGGCTCTGTACATCGGGGTCTCCTCACAGGATGAACAGCAGGCCCTGTATATTGGGGTCCCCTCAGAGGACAGACAGCAGGCCCTGTAAATCGGGGTCCCCTCGCAGGCTCTGTACATCCGGGCCCCCTCGCAGGCCCTGTATATCAGGGTCCCCTCATAGGACAGACGGGGAGATGTCAGGAAGTGTGAGGAGATGATCCCATGCCCAGCCCACACGTCGGACTGGTTAGGCCGCTGTAACAATGTGACATTTAAGGCTGCTGGTGGCCCCGCCCGGGGAGCGGGGAAGAAGGAGAAGTGCAGGCTGCCTCCCTCTGCTGATAGGTGGATCAGGAGGGTGTCCCTCTTCCCAGACTTTTGTGGAGTGTGGAAAGTGCCTGGCATTCAGACGCTATGCTCCTCTATTAGAAAGAATTGCTGCCATTGGGAGCCATAGAGATCGGCGGATGGTGACCAGCCTGGGCTGACCGCTCGCCCGGCCCGCCCGGCTCGGAAGTTTGGAGGATGAGAGCGGCGCTGTAATTGGTAAGGAAGTTTCACTTTGACAAGTTGTGAGAGAACATGGAGATCGCTGTGTGTGGATGAGGGGACACTGGTCGGCGTGTGTAGACGTGTCTGTGAGGAGAGGAGACGAGACAGGAGAGGAGAAGTTAGGAGAACTCCTCTACAAGTGTCTGTGATCTCATCTGACAAACCTCCCCACACCACAACACTGTATTCTGTCTTGTTTACAACTGGACGATCTACAGGAGGGAACTGGGGATCAGTCCCATCACCCCCATAAGATCCATACTAATAGACAGCAAGCTCCTCTACCAAATGGGGCACAGGAGGGATCTGGGGATAGGGAGATCACCCCCATAAGATCCATACTGATAGACTGCAAGCTCCTCTACCAAATGGGGCACAGGAGGGATCTGGGGATCAGTCAGATCATCCCCCATAACATTTATACTGATAGACTGCAAGCTCTTTTGACACACTGGGCACGAGGGATTTGAGGATAGTCAGATCACTCCCATAGGATCCATACTGATAGACTGCAAGCTCTTCTGCCACACCGGGCACAGGGGGGATCTGTGGATCTTTGAGATCACCCCATAAGATTCATACTAATAGACTGCAAGCTCTCCTACCAAATAGGTCACAGGAGGGATCTGGAGTCCAGTGAGACCACCCCCATAAGATCCATACTGATAGCTCTTCTATGACACTGGGCATGGGAGGGATCTGAGGTTCAGTGAGATCCTCCTCCAAGACTCATGTGACCAAAGATCCATACTTTCCTGGTACTGATAGAGTGCAAGCTCTTCTGCCAAGGCACAAGAGGAATCTGGTATTCAGTGAGATCACCCCGTTTCCTGTGACCAAAGAGCTATACTTCTCCTGGTATTGATAGACTGCGAGCTCTTCTACCAGATTTGAAGCAGGAGGAAGCTATGGTTCAGTTGGACTATCCCTATACAGCCTTTAACTGAAGATCCATACTTTTCCTTGCACTAAAAGACTGCAAGCTCTTCTACCACAATGGGCAGAGGAGGGATCTGGGGTTTGGTGAGATCGCTCCCATCCTCCAGGACTGTAAGCTCTTTTAGTCTTTATGACACATTTAAATGTTTATAAACTGTAATCTAAAGCTGGCCATAGATGGACCAAAATTTGTCCTATTCAGCAGGGACCGGGTACATTTCCATGTGTGGTCGCCCTTACTCTTCATAAGTCGATCGTTAGATTAACTTCTAGATCACTTCTTGTGTCTTGTGTTTTTTTCTGGATTTTAGGTTGATATTCTGTCTCTATCATTTAAAATACACCTATGATAAAAATTATAGACCCTTCATTTCTTTGTAAAGGCACTTTCACACTGGGGTGGGCGGGTGTCGGCGGTAAAGCGCCGCCATTTTTAGCGGCACATCATTGTTGTTTTTGCGGCTCATTTCAGGTGCTAGCGGAGCACTTGTCACCCCTGATAATGGCCAAAAATGTGTTCAAAGCGCCGCTGCAATGGCGCTACCCATTGATTTCAATGGGCAGGTGCACTTTAGGAGCTGTGTATACACCACCCCTAAAGCACCTCAAAGATGCACCTCAACTTCTTTTAGCATCCTGCCAGCGCAGCTCCCCAGTGTGAAAACCCGCGCTATAGTGCGTGTAAAGTGCTTCAGTGTGAAATTAGCCTAAGTGGGCAAACTTACAAAATCAAATCATTTATTTTCCCCACTGTATCCCCATAGACTAAAAATTCCTCTACTTATTTTGGTTCACACGAGTGCAATAGGTTGTAACGTACCACAACACATACTATTATACTACCATGTCTTACTACCATGCATTGAGATGTGTTGATTTTCTGTGTTGCAACAAATGGTGTCTGTCTGATTGTTTTATTGCATTGGCAGCCATACACGTTAACATGTGCAGAAACACATTCACGTTCATTAGCACAAAGCACCACAATGCCAAGGTGTGAATGTGCCCTCAGGTTATAGCTGCCAATACATTGTGTATTGCTCCTGATTACCACACTCCTCTACCTTGTGTATTATAGACATTGGAAGATATAAGCTGCTCTATCGGTTGTTCCTGTGTTTATAGATTGTATAGGTGGGGTGAAGTTTGGGTTCACCACTACTATGGGTTCAAGGCGAATCCTGCAGGTTTTAAGATTCACAGAATTTATGTTTAGCTTTGTACAGGAACATTTTTGTTAAGTAGTCCAATGCTTTGCCTTTAGGTCCCGTTCATACCACGATGCATTGGACTACGCTGAGTATGTGTGTTCAGTTCACACCACCATGGTGTGATGGTACGCACTGAAGAAATTACAACATGCTGCATTTTTAAGAAGCACAGGTTGTTGCAACATACTTCAGAGCATAAAATTGAACAAAATGCAATTTCAATAAAGTAAAAAAAAAATAAAAAGGTAAACAGTGCAATACGTTGCTTCACCCTGTTCCCTTCACAGTGAAAACAATGGGAAAAGGAAAATGCTGCTCCAGGTGAGTGATGGGACCATGTAGGCTGATAAGTGGACTCGTCCCAAGGGTGCTAGCCTCAGCTTGCTGGCCGTGCAATAGGGTAGAAAGAAATGGATGGCTCCGAGGTAAATGATAAATGTCTTTAACCACTAGGCGTCCGCGCTATAGGCGAAAGACGGCTACAGCACGGACTCCAATTGCTGGGAGGGTGTCCCTGGATGTCCACTTGTTTATTTCCCCAGGCGCGCTTCGGGGAAATTCTGTGTTGGCCATGTCCCTTGGACACAGCCAATCACAGATCTTGCTAAATGGCCAGTCACAGCAGCAATTTAGCACTCAGTCTGAGTGTCCAATGAGAGATGATATGTAAACATATGAGATCATCTCTCATTGCCAGCTCTCCCTCCTCACACAGAGACCGCGTGTGAGGAGGGAGAGCGAAGGTTGCAGCGTGAGTGTTAGAAAAAAAAATAAGCCCACACTGCCATCTGTCATTGCCATCTGTCCCCAGTGTCAACTGTCCCCAGTGCCATCTGTTTCCAGTGTCACCTGTCCCCAGTGCCATCTGTCCATGCCACCTGTCCCCAGTGCCACGTATAAGTGCCATCTGTCATTACTGCCATGTATTAGTGCCATCTGTCATCAGTACCACATATTAGTGCCATCTGTTATCAGTGCCATGTTTTAGTGTCACGTGTCATCAGTGCCACATATTAGTGCCATCTGTCATCAGTGTCACGTGTCATCAGTGCCACCTGTCAGTGTCACGCACCATCTGTTATCAGTGTCACGTGTCATCAGTGCCACGTATCAGTGGCATCTCTCATCAGTGCCACGTATTAGTGCCACCTGTCATCAGTGCCACGTATCAGTGCCATCTGTCGTCAGTGCCACATCAGTGTCGCGTGTCATTGTCCTGGTGCTCCAGGGCCTTCAAAAGTGTAATAGGTAGTCAACAAGTTAGATGTGTAATTTATGCTCCTAGAACACCTGATGGCGCTCCCTGCATGTTGGGCCTCTCTATGTGGCCAGGCTGTGGCAAAGTCCCACACATGGTAGCGTAATACTCAGGAGGAGTAGCAGAATGTATTTTGGGGTGTCATATGTGGTATACACATGCCATGTGAGAGAAATAACCTATTACATTTTTGTGGAAAAAAAAAAACCTTCATTTTGCAAAGAATTGTGGGAAAAAAATGACAACATCAAAAACCTCACCATGCATCTTACTAAATACCTTGGAATGTCTACTTTCAAAAAAGGGGTCATTTGGGGGGGTATTTGTACTTTCCTGGCTTGTTCGGGTCGCAAGAAATGAGATCGGCCATCAGTACATCAGGTGTGATCAATTTTTTTATGATTTGCACCACAACTTGTAGGCTCTCTAACTTTCACAAAGACCAAATAATATCCACTAATTTGGGTTATTTTTTTACCAAAGATATGTAGCAGTATAAATTGTGGCCAAAATTTAGGAAGAAAAATTAATAATTTGCAAAATTTTATCACAGAAAATGAGAAAAATGCTTTTTTCATTTATAGTGCAAAAAATAAAAAACCCAGAGGTGATCAAATACCACCAAAAGAAAGCTCTATTTGTGGGAAAAAAGGATAAAAATTCATTTGGGTACAGTGTTACATGACTGAGTAATTGTCATTCAAAGTGTGAGAGCACTGAAAGCTGAAAATTGGTCTGGTCACGAGGGGGGTTTAAGTGCCCAGTTGTCAAGTGGTTAATGTAAAATTCGTAACATAAATGACACCACAGGACATAAAAACAAGTACAGGTACATGCGTTTCACACAGCGACGCTGCTCTTATAGCTTATATAGTGAAATGCGTCTACCTGTACCGTTTTTTTTGTCCTGTGGTGTGATTTATGTTATGGATTTTACAATAAAGAGACTTATCATTCACCTGGGAGTGCAGCCATCCATTTCTTTCTACCCTTCACAGTGCACACTTGTAGCCATGGTATAGCACAGTCTGTGCATGTGAGTAAGCTCTCCAACCATGGCCACAAAGGTTAGAAGGGCCAGTAAAAGGACCTTTAGATAAGCCAGCTTCCTCACTACAAAGAGGGGCACAGAGCAGCCTTTGGCAAGCCATAGATTATGCAATTTTCTTTCCTGCAACCACGGGTTGCAGGAAAGGAAATCGTCTGATTCCCTCCTTCCCGCAGCACTATTGTGTCCTGCCAGCAAGGAGTCTTCCCTGCCAGCAGAACAAAATGATTACTGCTGGCGGCTATATATATTTTTGTATACAAAAATCTGACAGGCTGATTTTACTGAAGTTGATCAATGGATTAAAGGGGTTGTAAAGAGAATTTTTTTTGTTTTTAATAACAAACATGTTATACTTACCTCCACTGTGCAGCTCGTTTTCCACAGAGTGTCCCCAAACCTGCTCTTCTGGGGTCCCTCGGCAGCTGTCTCGGCTTCCCCCCCGCAAGTATTTCTCACGTTCATGCGAGCTCCCTCGCATGGTGAGAAGCACTTGTGGGCGCGCTCCCGTGATATAGCCGGCAGCTATAGCCACTCACTGTATCACTCGGCCCCGCCCCCCAGTGCGCTGCGTCATTGGATGTGATTGACAGCAGCATGAGCCAATGTCTGCGCTGCTTTCAATCCATCCACTCCAGCCAATCAACGGCCAGGCTGAGCGGCAAAGAGGATGTCGGAGGCGAGCGCGGGACTTTCGAGGGGTCAGCTAAGTAAAACGGGGGGGCTGGGGGGGCAGGCACTGTCAGATGTTTTTTCACCTTAATGCATAGAATGCATTAAGGTGAAAAAATGTTTACCTTTAACTTCAGTACAACCAGCATGGCGATAGGTGGATCGAATCTCAGTCGGTCCCTGCTTAACCGGACGAGATTCGATCCATCTGACACCTGACAGGTGATCCATTTCCACTCTATTCAAAGCTAAAATGAAGGTTTGACTTTAGTTATACTTTAAGGCTGCTTTCACACTGATGCACTTTACTGCTGCTATAGCGCTAAAAATAGCGCCTGTAAAGAGCCTCTCCTCTCACTCCTGTGTGAAAGCCCGAGTGCTTTCACAATGGAGCAGTTCACTGGCAGGACAGCAAGAAAAGTCCTGCAAGCCGCATCTTTGAGGCGTTGTAGGAGTGGTGTCCTAAAGCACCCCGCTAGTGGCCAAAAAGGGCCGCAAAAACGATGGTAAAGCGCCACTAAAATTAGCGGCGCTTTAGTGCCGATGCCCCCAACGCCTCAGTGTGAAAGTAGCCTAATAGAATTGTCCAGTAGCTTTAGCAAGACCCGGGACAAATCACAGCAAACTTCTATTAAAGCTTGATGAAAACGCACGTGTACCTACTAAAACTGCCAGGAAAAAAGAAAAACATTTTTTTTCAAATTGAATCAGATTGGGATTCTGCTATATATTAAAGTGATTGTAAAGGTTAGTGTTTTTTTTTAAAATAACAAACATGTTATACTTACCTGCTCTGTGTAAGGGTTTGGCACAGAGCGGCCCCGATTCTCCTTTTCTGGGGTCCCACGGGTCTCCTCTTCTCCAGTGCCCCCACGGAGAGCCGCTTTCCATAGGGGCACTCGTGCGGGTGCACTCCCGAGTCCTGCTGCTGCGTCCATTGACACAGACAGCAGGACTAGGCCCCGCCCCTCGGCTCCAACGTTATTGGATCTGATTTACAGCAGCGAGAGCCAATGGCTCCTGCTGCTATCAATCAATCCAATAAGGACCCGAGACAGGGACTGGAGCTGCTGTGGATGTTCCCGTCGCTGGAAAGACAGAGTTCAGGTAAGAAAAAGGGGGGTTCTGGGGAGCTGCATCACAGGAGGTTTTTCACCTTAACGCATAGAATGCTTTTAGGTGAAAAACCTCAAAGGTTTACAACTCTTTTAACCAAGCTAACTGCAAAAGAAATAAAATCAATTCCGCGGCCAAATATGCGTGGCAAGTATACGCTGTCACTTGACTGTCTGTGAAAATTGTACTATTCCATAAAACCACATACAGCTTTAGGGTACCCACAAGCATGTTATTTAAAGCATTTGTGTGTTTTTTAATGTTGTCCTCAAAGCCGCATGAAAAGACCCTTTCCCCGCTGTGTTGTCTTGTATTTTCTTGGTATATCTCCCACATGGCAGTGCCCAGCTTACCATGCCTTTTTCACAGTACTTTTCCTATAGCCCTAGTAATGGGCAGAATTTACTAACAGGATTCCTCCTGATAGATTTTAATGTGATTTACAGCTAAGTTTTGGTTTGCCAGATTTCAAACCAGATTGGCTGAACCCCTGGTGAATGGAACTTATGGCCCGTACACACGATCCGAATATCGTACGACCGTTTCCGTTTAATAGTCGCAGGTAGAAATTGAATAGCTAAACAAAGTCCCGAAAATTTTCGTAAAAAAAAAATCGTAAGTGATGTCATGTGTTGTTCTATATTTGTATTGAATTTTCGGACGAAAACTATACTGACTAATCAAAAATCGTACGATCTGCAATTATACGAGGAAAATTATCGTGCACGCCCGATTGAATAAGATCAGATGAACGGTCGTGATCGACTGTCGAAAGTAGTGTACACGCGATCTAAAAATCGTACGATCCTTCCTTCCTTTTTGTACGATATTCGGATCGCGTGTACGGGCCATTAGGCAGATTCACTCATCTCTAATTATAAGGCCCCTTTCACACTGCCGTGACTTGAAAGTCACATGATTTTGCCGTGATTTCAGGGAATGCCTGTGTAAACTTGAGGTCTTTGGACCCCAACTCCCATCAAAGTCGGACCAAAGTAGCACAGGGACTACTTTGAAGTCGGTGCGACTTGAAGTCGCACAGATATGAATGGTACTCATTGGAAATCATGGGGTAAGACTGGTCCTGCGAGTTTGCAGTCTCACAAGTGTGAAAGGGGCCTAAGTGGTTTCATTTTCTTTAACATTCCTGTATAAGCTAAAGGATAATAACCCGTATACCTCTTGCACCTTTGCACATTGTTGGATTGTAAGCTCTTTAGTTCGGTCTTATGTGTTAACAGGTAGAAAGCTCTTATCAAGATGGAGAAAATGTAGAGGGAGGGGGAATAGAAAGAGAGCAAGAGAGAAAAAAAGTCCCCTGGCCTCCAGGTTCTAGGCATAAGCAATGCTAGACCTGGATGCCAGCCTGCAATGCCGCTGTTGGTTCTATACAGTATATTATGCCTTACAGTGGAAGGTCATAGCAATAAAAATGATTTACAAATTCACAGGGTGGATTTGATTTGAATTCGATTTAAATCATGATTTAAATTAAAGAGGAAGTAAACCCTGATGGGTTTACTTCCTCTTTTTTTCCCTGCAAAGGTAAAGCATAATGGACTATTATGCATCGCATAGTAGCTCATTATGTGTCACTTACCTGACACAGGAGCCAGCGAAGTCGCCGCTGTCCCCTGTAGTCCGCCGCATCCATCTTGCTGGTGGCGTCTCGCAGCTCCGACGAATCACAGCGGCGAAGCCGCGATGACGTCACTCCCGCGCATGCGCACGGGAGTCGCGTCTTGCAGCTCCGCCGCTGCCATTCGGCGAAGCCGCGATGACGTCACTCCCGCGCATGCGCACGGGAGTCGACAAATTAGGCAGATCCATTCTTGGACTTGCCGCATTTAGTGCGCCTGCGCGCCGCTGTCTACGGCGCATGCGCCGTAGACAGCAGTGCCCATTTTCGGGCAAATATCTCCTAAACCATATAGGTTTAGGAGATATTGCTTGGACCTACAGGTAAGCCTTAATCTAGGTTTACCTGTAGGTCAAAGTGGTTTGAAAGGGTTTACTTCCTCTTTAAGTCGACTTAAATCACTAGTAAAAAGGCTTGATTTAAATCAACTCAATTGAAATCATAATTTTTAACTCCTTCCCACTGACCGTGCGCACATATGTGGCCTCGGCTTTCAGGGGTTATACCGGAAGGATGCCTGTTATCCCTGAGGAGCGAGAGGGGACGTCCACCCTCCCTCTGCCTTCTGCCGCTCTTCGTTCCAGTCTTCTTTCTGTAAATACGGAAGCGACGTCACAACGACTTCCCATGGCGCCATTTAAAAAAAAACGACAGTATTCAGAATTGCAGTTTTTGGCGATCTGAATACTTTGAAGTGCAAAGGAGGGATTGGGGGTCTTTTAGATCCCCAATCCTTCCATAAAGAGTACCTGTCACCACCTATTACTATCACAAGGGATGTTTACATTCCTTTTGACAGCAATAAAAGTGATCAATTTTCTTTTTCTTTAACCTCTTCCTGAGCACCTCACGCAGATATACTGCGGCAGAAGGGCATGTATAGGCAGATTAACGTACATGTACGTTGGCTTTTAAGAGGCAGCTTGCGGTCACGCACGCCCGCCTGGAGCGTGATCGCGAGTCTCGCAAACTCAATGTCCGCAGGGATACACGCGATCGTCTGACGGTGAGGAGGAACGGGGAGATGCTAATTTAAACAAGCATCTCCCCATTCTGCCTAATGACACTGTCACTGATCATAGCTCCCTGTAATTGGGAGCGGTGATCAGTGACGTGTCACACACAGCCCCCACCCACAGTTAGAATCACTCCCTAGGACACACTTAACCCCTACAGCCCCACCTAGTGGTTAACCCTTTAACTCCCATACACATTTACACAGTAATCAATGCATTTTTAATTGCACTGATCGCTGTATAAATATTAATGGTCCCAAAATCGCGCCAACAGAGTCCGATGTGTCTGCCATAATGTCACAGCTGATCGCCGGCATTACTAGTAAAAAAAAAAAATTATCAATAAAAATGCCATAAAACAATCCCCTATTTTGTAGACGCTATAACTTTTGCGCAAACCAATCAATAAACGTTTATTGTGATTTTTTTTTAACAAAAATATGTAGAAGAATACACATATCGGCCTAAATTAAGGAAAAAAAATGTTTTTTTTATATTTTTTGGGGGATATTTATTATAGCAAAAAGTAAAAGTATTTTTTTTCAAAATTGCCGCTATTTTTTTGTTTATAGTTCAAAAAATAAAAACTGCAGAGGTGATCAAATACCACCAAAAGAAAGCTCTATGTGTGGGAAAAAAAGTCACATCGTACGACCGTGTAATTGTCGGTTAAAGCGACGCAGTGCCGAAACGCAAAAATTGCTGTGGTCTTTGGCCAGCCAAATGGTCCGGGACGGAAGTGGTTAAAGTGACAATGTAAAAAAAGAAAAAAAAAGAAAAAATTATTTATTAAACGCCCCTGTCCCCATGAGCTTACGCAGCAAAGAAAATGCACAAGTCGTGCCTGCGTATGTAAGCAGTGTTCAAATCACATATCTGAAGTATCGCCGCGATCGTCAGAGCGAGAGCAATAATTCTAGCACTAGATCTCCTCTGTACCTCTAACCTGGTAATCGTTATTTTTTTTAAAGCGCCGCCTATGGAGATTTTTAGGTACTGTAGTTTGTCTCCATTCCACGAGTGTGCGCAATTTCAGAGCATGACATGTGGTATCTATTTACTCTGCGTAATGTCATCTTTCACATTATGCAAAAAAATTGGGCTAACTTTACTGTTTTTTTTTTAATTCATGAAAGTGTCTTTTTTCCTAAAAAAATATTGCAGTTGAAAGACCGCTGCGCAAATGTGTGACATAAAATATTGCAATGTTTGCTATTTTATTCTCTAGGGTCTCTGCTAAAAAAATATATAGTATGTTTGGGGGTTCTGGGTAATTTTCTAGCAAAAAATATGGATTTTAATTTGCAAGCAACAAATGTCAGAAATAGGCTTAGTCATGAAAGGGTTAAAAAGCACTTTAATGAGACGGCTGGTGACGCGGCAATGACACAACAAGCTGAGGGATGTAGCAGCAGGTGAGTGGATGCCCACTAACAGGCGCTGCCATGATGGATCTGAAATGACAGATGCTCTTTAAAAGGAAGGACTCATTCTTGCTGGTTGTTAGAATGTTTAATATTTGCAAACAAAATGAAGGTTTCCTATTTAGAATGAGCTGTCAGGTTAGTAAAACAGCGATATCAGAACCGATTCAATCATACAGTTTGTAGTGTACATAGATCTGCAAAACAATGGAATAAAGGAATATTCCTGAACTTTGCTTTATTCCATGGTTACTGTAAAATTGTATGAATGCATCATTGCAGTGTTATCTCAGCTTGCAGAGTTTGGATTCATTGAACGAGTTTACCAAAAATGTAAATATTATAGAATATACAGCCTTAAGCTACATAATTAAGCTCCATTTAATGCTGAATAAACTAAATTATTATGTATCTTAAATAGAAAACTATATTTAGATTTTATTCCAAAGCCATTTTATTAAAATAAATATGATAAAAAATCAAAAAAATCTTATTGAAGTAAAAAAAAAATCAGATTTTAAATAAAAAAAAAATCAGATTTTATTAAAGTCATAAGTTTTTATTCACCCAGTATCTATCTTTATATAAAGACTAGGTCATATTTGGACTGGAGCCAATAAACCTACCAGCATGAACTTGGAATGTGGGAGGAATCACACACAAAGACAGATAGAACATGTAGATTCAATACAGATCGAGTGCTGACGAGGATACAAACCAGGGGACTGCAGGGCTGCAAAGCAGAAGTTCTAACCACTAAGCCCCTGTGTTTAGTGGGACTCTGAAAAAGTAGAATAATAGGGGTTTTAACTCTTCTCTATTCTACCGTGCTTCCCCGAAAATAAGCTGGGTCTTATATTAATGTTGTCAGCCAAAAACACACTGGGGCTTATTTTCGGGGTAGGGCTTGCCATGCAATGTGCAGTGGTTGCAAAATGACAGAATCCCCTCTATCACAGGATCACATATTGCAAAAGGTGTGCGTTTCTGCAATGCAACTGTGCAAAGACCTTCTTTCATGGCCTGTCTGTGCTGTCTTCCACCACTCAGAGGGAGGGCAGGCGAGATCCCCCGCTGACACCCGCTTCAATGGCCCACCTGAGCTGTCTTCCATGGCTACAATTAGTGCAGAGGGAGGGCGGCCGAGATCTCCCGCTGACACCCGCCTCAATGACCCACCTGAGCCGTCCTCCATGGCTATGATTAGTGCAGAGAGAGGCGTGCCGAGATCTCCCGCTGACACCCAAGAGAAGAAGAGATCAGCTGAGCCCAGCTCGGCGCTTCCATGGCCTGCTCCGAGCTGTCTTTCCTTCTCTGAGCAATGCAGGGAGGGGGGAGGGGCTGAGATTCCTCGCTGAGAGAGGAGTAGATCAGCTGATGGCGCTGTACAAAACTAGGGCTTTTTTTCGGGGTACGACTTATATTGCAGCTCTCCTGGAAAATAGCGCTAGGTCTTATTATTGGGGTAGGTCTTATTTTTGATGAAACAAGGTATATATATATATATATATATATATATATATATATATATATATATATATATATATAAAATGTTGGCTGTACATGCACTTTAACCACTTACCGACCGACGCACGACGATATATGTCGGCAGAATGGCATGGGTAGGCAAATTGGTACGTCCATTTGTATTTGCTGCCCTGCCATCGCGCGCGTGCTGGTCGGGACCCCCGTGAGTCCGGTCGCATCAGTGCATTTGTATAGCACTGATTGCTGTATAAATGACAATGGTCCCAAAAATGTGTCAAAAATGTCCGATGTGTCCTCCATAATGTCGCAGTCACAATAAAAATCGCTGATCTCTGCCATTACTAGTAAAAAAATTATTAATAAAAATGCCATAAAACTATCCCCTATTGTAAACGCAATAAGTTTTGCGCAAACCAATCAATAATCGCTTATTGTGATTTTTTTTTTTAACCAAAAATATGTAGAAGAATACGTATCGGCCTAAACTGAGGGAAAAAAATGTTTTTTATATATTTTTGGGGGATATTTATTATAACAAAAAGTAAAAAATAATGCGTTTCTTCAAAATTGTCGCTCTATTTTTGTTTATAGCGCAAAAAATAAAAACCGCAGAGGTGATCAAATACCACCAAAATAAAGCTCTATTTGTGGGAAAAAAAGGACGTCAATTGTGTTTGGGAGCCACGTCGCACGACCGCGCAATTGTCAGTTAAAGTGCCGAATCGTAAAAAGTGGTCTGGTCTTAAGCCAGCAAAATGGTCCGGTTTGAAAGTGGTTAAGGTAGAATGGCCAAGAATGTTTTTTGTGTTTTTGTGTCTCTGCAGCAGTCTTATTGATTGGAGAAGATATCTCAAACTTTTAAAAAACAAAAAAGAAAAAACATATGAAGTTGCAATTGGGCAAACAATCTGTTTTACCCGTATGGCCTTGTTCACTGGGGCATACTACAGCGTACACTTATGCGAGGGTCATGTTTACCCCAGGGCTCGACAAACCCCAGGCGCCAGGTCGCATTTGC
Source organism: Lithobates pipiens (assembly GCF_037356315.1). Classification (NCBI taxonomy): domain Eukaryota; kingdom Metazoa; phylum Chordata; class Amphibia; order Anura; family Ranidae; genus Lithobates; species Lithobates pipiens. The sequence goes on along the minus strand of NW_027507784.1, from coordinate 195,987,457 downwards.
GACTAGAATTCACGTCCTGGCGCCTGGGGCAACACAGCTGGGGTATCCTGTCTCCGTGTGGACCCCAAACTCTGCTGTGCGATTGCATCGGGCCGCACCGGGCAGTAATTGAGGCTGCGGCTTTGCGGCCTTCTGAAGTCTTTCCGTAGTCTGGCGCCATCTTGTGGTGGATGTTGAAATTACAACCCATCTAATAATGGTAATCGAGCTTCAAAGCCCTGCCTGTTTTTCACTGCCCGCCCATTTCCTTTCCAAAGTGAAGAGAAGGAAGTGATTGCGGGTGTCATCTGGCACCTTTTGCCCAACGATGAGTGTGGTGGCTGGTAAATAGCATGTACAGTGCCTTGTGAAAGTATTCGGCCCCCTTGAACTTTTCAACCTTTTGACACATTTCAGGCTTCAAACATAAAGATATAAAATTTTTATTTTTTGTGAAGAAACACCAACAAGTGGGACACAATTGTGAAGTGGAACGAAATCTATTGGATATTTTAAACTTTTTTAGCAAATAAAAAACTGAAAAGTGGTGCGTGCAAAATTATTCGGCCCCTTTACTTTCAGTGCAGCAAACTCACTCCAGAAGTTCAGCGAGGATCTCTGAATGATCCAATGTTGTCCTAAATGACTGATGGTGATAAATAGAATCCACCTGTGTGTAATCAAGTCTCTGTATAAATGCACCTGCTCTGTGATAGTCTCAGGGTTCTGTTGAAAGCGCAGAGAGCATCATGAAGACCAAGGAACACACCAGGCAGGTCCGTAATACTGTTGTGGAGAAGTTTAAAGCCGGATTTGGATACAAAAGGATTTCCCAAGCTTTAAACATCCCAAGGAGCACTGTGCAAGCAATCATTTTGAAATGGAAGGAGTATCAGACCACTGCAAATCTACCAAGACCTGGCCGTCCCTCTAAACTTTCAGCTCAGACAAGGAGAAGGCTGATCAGAGATGCAGCCAAGAGGCCCATGATCACTCTGGATGAATTGCAGAGAACTACAGCTGAGGTGGGAGAGTCTGTCCATAGGACAACAATCACTCGTACACTGCACAAATCTGGCCTTTATGGGAGAGTGGCAAGAAGAAAGCCATTTCTCAAAGATATCCATAAAAAGTCTCGTCTAAAGTTTGCCACAAGCCACCTGGGAGACACACCAAACATGTGGAAGAAGGTGCTCTGGTCAGATGAAACCAAAATTGAACTTTTTGCCCACAATGCAAAACGATATGTTTGGTGTAAAAGCAACACAGATCATCACCCTCAACACACCATCCCCACTGTCAAACATGGTGGTGGCAGCATCATGGTTTGGGCCTGCTTTTCTTCATCAGGGACAGGGAAGATGGTTAAAATTGAGGGGAAGTTGGATGCAGCCAAATACAGGACCATTCTGGATGAAAACCTGTTGGAGTCTGCAAAAGACCTGAAACTGGGACGGAGATTTATCTTCCAACAAGACAATGATCCCAAACATACAGCAAAATCTACAAAGGAATGGTTCACAAATAAACGTATCCAGGTGTTAGAATGGCCAAGTCAAAGTCCAGACCTGAATCCAATCGAGAATCTGTGGAAAGAGCTGAAAACTGCTGTTCACAAACGCTCTCCATCCAACCTCACTGAGCTCGAGCTGTTTTGCAAGGAAGAATGGGCAAGAATTTCAGTCTCTCGATGTGCAAAACTGATAGAGACATACCCCAAGCGACTTGCAGCTGTAATCGCAGCAAAAGGTGGCTCTACAAAGCATTAACGCAAGGGGGCCGAATAATTTTGCATGCCCCACTTTTCATTTTTTTATTAGTTAAAAAAGTTTCAAAAATCCAATAGATTTCGTTCCACTTCACAATTGTGTCCCACTTGTTGGTGATTCTTCACAAAAAATAAAAATTTTATATCTTAATGTTTGAAGCCTGAAATGTGGCAAAAGGTTGAAAAGTTCAAGGGGGCCGAATACTTTCGCAAGGCACTGTATATATATATATATATATATATATATATATATATATATATATATATATATATATATATAAAATTCATAATAGCTTTTATTTTTTTAAAGTAAAAAAAAATAATTTTAAGGAAAAAAAATTATTATTTGTAATCCTACCTGCTTGGCCCCTTTCACAAGGGCTGTCTGATCAGGTTCACCTGTCAGTTTTTCAGGCGGACCTGATCGAACCCTTAGCGGGGATATGGCAGTAAATAAACGGGAATATGGCGGAAATAAAAGAAGTCACATTCTTTTGTTAACCATTTCGTGCCCGCGCTATAGACAAAAGATGTCTACAGCGCAGACACCAATTGCCGGGAGGGCGTCCCTGGACATCCTCCTGTTTACTTCCCCTCTGCATGCCGCCATGGGCACGCATCGGGAAAGTTCTGTGTTGGCCGTGTCCCTTGGATACAGCCAATCACAGATCATGCTAAATGGCCAATCACAGCGGCCATTTAGCACTCAAGCGGTGTGTCCAATGAGAGGATCTCATATGTGGGGGGCTATCTTCCCCTCACTCGTCTCCATTTCAGGCCAGGGACAGGTCCAGATCGCCGTCACGGACCTGGCTCCTAACTGTTTTAGCTGGCTCCTAGATTCCAAACAAATTTGTCAACCCCTGGTTTACCCACATGGGGATGCACAGGTTTTCTATGCATCCACCCGCAATACTTGTCCCATACATGTCAATTGCGACGATGAGGCTGCACAGACACTTCTCCCAAATTGTCAGCCCTGTGTGTGTAGGTGCATGGCCAAGGACATAGACAGTGTGCATTTGGGGTCGTTCACCCACACAGCTGTTATTTATTTATTTATTTTTTTATAGCATTGTAATAGCAATACAAAATATAGTTATTATTGACAATCCAATATAAGCTTACTTGAAAAGTCTCCTTTCATGTAGTGAGTGCTGCCCGTCTGCTGGCCATCTCTTTCCACAGCTTGCTGGATTCCCTGCATGCTTTGCAGCGTCTCTTCTGCTTTTTAGGCCCTATGGCAGTGATGGCGAACCTTGGCACCCCAGATGTTTTGGAACTACATTTCCCATGATGCTTAACCACACTGCAGAGTGCTTGAGCATCATGGGAAATGTAGTTCCAAAACATCTGGGGTGCCAAGGTTCGCCATCACTGCCCTATGGACAGTGGACTGGCAATGTATCCAAAAGCAGCAGTATTGTGGCTGAAAAATGTGTTTGATCCTTGTAATTGTGTTTAGGAGCGTCAAGTGCTTGGACTTTAATTCATTTTATTGGGCAGAAAAATAATTTAAAGTGCTAAATGCCTCTACTGTTAACTGGCGTATGTACATGTCAATTTTTCTTTGCCAAAACACTGCTGCTTTTGTATGCGCTGGCAGTGTTTTTTTTCTGCCTCTAAATTTCTCTAAAGGGCTAACATACAGGGGGGTTAAGAGGCAGAAAAAAAAAAGACCTCACACCCTAACAGCAGTAGAGCTGCACGATTAATCATGAAAAAATCTCGATTCAACCCCCTTACAATAGTAATCTGCCATTTCCACGATATTAACAGTGCAGAGCCATTCTCTGCTATCTCACAGCTGTAAAAAAAAAAGAGCCTCAAATGTTGATCAACATTGCGCGGTGCTGAGATAACTATAAACAATGTATCATTTGGTTCTTTTAGATCAAAGGGATGAACTTCAGTCTGCAAATGAGGTCAGTTTAATGACTTGTTGCTTATAAGTTAAAAATCTTTTTTTGTTCTAGAAAATTACTTAGAACCCCCAAACATTATATATATATATATATATATATATATATATATATATATATATATATATATATATAATGTCATACTGTATTTGCCCAGCGGTATTTCAAACACAATATTTTATCAAAAAATACACTTCAATTAATTAAAAAAAATAAAAATAAACGGTTAGCACAATTTTTTGTATAATGTGTAAGAAGATGTTACCCTGAGAATGGTAATCTTTATTCTAAGCAACAAATTGTGATTCTAATTTTTTCCAGAATCGTGCAGCTCTAAACAGCAGCTATAAATTCGTCCAATGCGCATGAGGCCTTAGGTTCAATTTCTAAGAACTACATATCCCATGTTACCTTGTTGTCTGCAAGCTGTAACTGTACTGACTTCACCTCCTAAATCCCCTCCTCTCAGCACCTCTGTGGTTCAGAAGACAGGCTCTGATATGTGTGACACATCATGACTCATAAATCGTTCAGTGGACATAAATGAATGCATTTTTTGTTAGTTTTTTTACATATACAGTACATAGTGCAGACAGTTCGGATGAGAAACACATTCGTTCGTCAGAAAATTTCCAAACTTGTCCTTTGTTTTTTCGGCTCAAAAACGTCCCAACGATTATCAATTTTGTGCCCATTAACTGGCTGAAAAACGAACAAACTATGTAAATGACCGAATTGTGGCCGATTTTTCATATAGTGTATGGCCAGCATTAGTCTAATCTCCCCAATTGCCCCCCACTCCCCCATCCTAGATTTTTCCAGTGGGGGGAGACCTGTCGGAGTTTTTGCATTTAGATGCCTCCACGTCTCATGTTACCTCTTGTCTCCTCTCCGGGGAAGAGGTTTGATATATTTGGTAATTATGGTAAGGTTCTAGGACAGCTTTTCTCAACCTTTTCAACACAGAGGAACCCTTGAAATAGTTCTCCGGTCTCAGGGAACCCCTGCTAAAAATTAGAAATCTACAACTCATGATACATTAGTGTGATGGTCAGGGAGAGGAATGGTCCTTACACTTGTGGTCATTGGGAAGAATTATCTCCTTACAGATAGCTAAAAAGATCAATGGTGTGAGTGGGAACTTATCTGAGAGGCAGAAATTTCCCAATGCTGAAGGAACCCCTAGCAACCTCTGGAGGAACCCTGGTTGAGAATCATGTTCTAGGTCAGTGATGGCGAACTTTGGCACCCCAGATGTTTTGGAACTACATTTCCCATGATGCTCAACTACACTGCAGAGTGCAAGAGTATCATGGGAAATGTAGTTCCAAAACATCTGGGGTGCCAAGGTTCGCCATCACTGTTCTAGGAGATACACCGTTTATATATTTATGTTATGTTATGTTTGAGATTTTAATGTCGTTTGTAATCTATGGTGTATTTTACGGTGATGTGTTGTGCTTTGTAACTCTTTGTTAAATTAATAAAAAAAGAATTTAAACATAGACGTAGACCAGAAATATTTAAAAAACGGCGTGGAAATTAATCGAATGATTTTCCATTTGGACCAAAAATACACCGTAGAAATAGATCAGGTCAAAGTGCAGTTTCTAATTGGATTGGGTATTTGCATAATGAGTAGTTCTCAGGGGCTCTAGAATAATATATATCCACTCTATTTTTTAGTTCTGAATAGAGCAGACAAAGGTTAGAATGTTTTCCTGGTTTGGATTGCCGTCTCTATTCGGAAGGCTTTCTCTTACATCCTGTTCTGGTGACCACTATCTAAGTAAATGACGGGGCAGGCAGCAATACAAAGAGGATGGAGGTTCAAATTCTTCCCCCTGCATTCAATTTTTTTTTTATGTTGTTCCTATTGGAGAGAGCGTCTGTTTAGGTGACTGCCATCAATTGGACAGGAAGCCTTCAGTGATAACATTGTTTTCAAAGGAATCTTCCAGGATAAAAGTGTCAGTATTGTGGCGTCTTCCATCTAATGCCCTGTACACACGATCGGACATTCCAATGGCAAAGTCCATTGGATTATTTTTTTGGCCCAAACTTGTCTTGCATACACACGGTCGCACAAAGTTGTCAGAAAATCGGATCGTTCAGAATGTGGTGACGTACAACACGTACATCGGGACTATAAAGAGGGCAGTAGCCAATAGCTTTTGTCTCGTAATTTATTCTGAGCATGCGTGGCACTTTGTCCGTCAGAATTGTCTACACACGATCGGAATTTAAACTATCGGATTTTGTTGTCGGAAAATTTTAGATCCTGCTCTCAAACTTTGTGTGTTGGAAATTCTGATGGAAAAAGTCCGATGGAGCCCACACACGATCGGATTTTCTGACAACAAGATCCGATCGTACATTTTCCGTCGGAAAGTCCGACCGTGTGTACAGGGCATAAGTGTGCAGAGTGTCAGCTCAGACAGGTTGCCAGCTCAAATATTAGATGTGTTCTTTGACCTATCAGGTTTAAACAAAGTAAGTGAAACTAAGTAATGGGGAAATCTAAAACTTTCATTAGTAAGCACGGACAATTACTATAATTAAATCTGAAGTATTTCTATTCCTGCATAGGCCCGATTGGGACGAGTTTTATGTAAGCACCACCAGCATTTCATCTCTTCCAGGAGCTCTCCGTGTCAGCAGTCACATCAGATGATAAAGTATAGTGTGTCTCCCTATTCATGAAACATGCTCATAGCTGACTTGTGAAGTTCACATAGAAGTGGGTCAGGCATTTCTTAAGCTACTCTTCTCCGTGAACGCATTCTCTTACATTCTACTATTGTGCTGTATAGAAATCACTATATTATTCTCTATATCTTTGGAGGAATTGAAGAATTCAAATAAAAGTGTAACTAAAGGCAAAATTTATTTTTATTTTTAAGTTTAGGATAGAGTGGAGAGGGATTAGCTCCCCCATCACTTTTTATTGCTGTCTGTGCTGTTTGCAAAATTTTCCTCAACTGAATGGTTTACTAAGTCCCTGTGGGTAGAGATTGGCATGTGGTAGATGGAGTAGAGAAATCACTGGGCATGACACAACTGTCCTCATCTGTATTGGGGCCAGTGGTGGCCCGTCCATTAGGAGCACACAAGCACCGCCCCCCTATCCATGCTTCCGGTGTTCTGTGGAGGAATGCCTCCTGACAAAAAATGCCCCCGATGGGTTTGTGTATGTGCAGTAACAAAGTCGCTCCAGCTGATATTTTGATCATCTGTGTGACGTAAACACAGCGCATACTAGCACATTATGACACACTTACCTACACATGGAGCCCTCCAGCACAGCGCTGTCACAGATCTCTCTGTGCTTTCATTTTACCTGGTCTTCCTTCTGGGCTGTTTGGAATGGCACATTTAGTGTAAATATCTTCTAAACGTGTGCTGTTTAGGAGAATTTTACATTACATGCAGCCAGTGACATCGTTGGTGCATGCGATCTGAAGGAAAAGCCACCAGTGCCGTTCCTTCTGAGCCCTGTGCCGTGCATGGCGGCTCCCACGCACATGCATGCGAGTGACATCATTGCGGCTTTGGCCAGTGACAGAGCCACAGCCCACGAACCTGGATGCAAAACAGGTGAAAATGTAAGTGTCTGCAGCACTGACATCGCGTAGTTTTAAGGTAAGTTCCACATAATGTGCTAGGATGCGATGCATCCTAGCACATTATAACTTTACCTTGCAAGAAGATCAAAAAAATGTCCAGCATTATACAATCGCTTTAGTAAAGAGTTATTAGTTCATCTTTACCTAAAAACTTCCTATGCAGCTAAAGTACGCCTGTAGATAAAAACAAACTTTAATGAAAGCAGGTATTGCCCTTGTTATAGGTGTACAAAAAAAAGAATCCAAGAGGCGCTGGGACTTTAATGTGCATTCATACAAAGTAGTGTAGGACAAAATAGCTCTCTTAAACAGTGGGGTGGCACAGTGGTGTAGTGGGTAGCACTCTTACCTAGCAGTAAAAAGGGTCGCTGGTTTGAATCCCAACCACGACACTACCTGCCTGGAGCTTGCATATTCTCCCTGTGCCTGCGTGGGTTTCCTCCGGGCACTCCAGCTTCCCCCCACACTCCAAAGACATGCAGGTAGGCTAATTGGCTTCTGTCCCAAATTGGCCCTAGTATATGAATGGGGACCTTGGATTGTGGTCTCCTTGAGGGTAGGGACCGATGTGAGTGTGCAATGTACAGGGATAAGGTCAATTGTAGACACTCACTCAGGTTGAACTGGATGGACTGGTGTCTTTATTCAACCTTACTATGTAACAGTTCTTCCGTGCTTCAATCCACCACTGCAAATCACTGCCACACTGGAAAACTCACCAAATGACTACAACCTCTCACTTACAGTTGTAGTAAACTCTTACAAGCAAAAATCCACTGGCAAGCAGGCTTTTTATAACAAAAGAGACCCTAGTGTTCTCTTCTGTCACAAACGCCCCCCCTGCCTGTCAGCGGGTAATGTGATCTGAGCCGCGCATGCGCAGCTCAGGTCACATTTATGGGCCACTTGGCGTGCCGCGGCGATATGACTCCCGCCTGCATGACCATTCAAGCGCCTGAAGATTGGGAACCTAGAAGGAAGACCAGATGAAGATGGAAGCTGCCTGAGACCAAGGAGAGCCTTTTCAGCACAACGCTGGAGGCTCTGCCCCCCCCAAACCACCTTGCCTCCATGTTTACGGGGACAAGGGCCGCTTCCCAACAACCCTGGTTGGTTGTTGTTGGGGTCTGCGGGTGGGGGTCCTTATCAGAATCCGGAAGCCCCCTTTAACTAGGGGGCCCTCAGATCCCACCTCCCCAATGCGAATGGGTATCGGGTGCATCTTACCCCTACCCATTCACCCCAAAAAGCAGCCCGTAACAAGGGATGTGCTTTCCGGGTGATGTCATTGGATGGCCACGCCCCAGAAGAAGAGTGGCTTTTTTTTTTAGTGGGTAACCAGTTGCGAGGAATAGGACAGCAGTGGGAGAAGACGGCTCTGAGCTTTTTTTTAAAAAAAAGAACTTGTCAAAAACCAGCTCTTTTTTTTAAAACTTTTCATTGCTTTTTGAGGTGAATGGGTAGGGGTAAGATGCACCCGATACCCATTCACATAGGAGGGCCCCCCTTGTTAAAGGGGGCTTCCAGATCCAATAAGCCCCACCACCCACAGACCCTGACAACAACCAGCCAGGGTTGTCGGGAGGAGGCCCATGTCACCATCAACATGGGGGCAAGGGGGTTTGGGGGGGCGGACCACGCTGTTTTTTTCACTATCTTTTCTTTTGTCTGTAATTTTTTTTTTACATTCAGCTGTCAGCGGGGAACCCTTTTTTTCCCTGTTGCTATGCGGCCCCTCGAAATCTGCCTCTTTCAGTGCCTGAGCTCATAACGTCTGCTCCTGGGAGATGTGTGTCATCATTTCCCAGGAGTCAGTGGACTGCGCCGAGGGCTAGGTTGCCATAACAATGGGGCGGGCACTTCTGACAATGTGCCGTCCGTTGTTATGGCAACATGTATATTTTACAGGGCCGCTATGGCGCATTACTGCGCATGCGCGAGATCGATAGTGGATAGAACAGGTGGTGCATGCTGGTTGATCGGCAGGATCGTATCCCGGAAGAGGATGCCTGTGGCTTCACGTGCCCACAGGCAAGATGAAAACAATCTGTATGGAAATGTATTAGTTTATTTTTTAAAAGAAAAGGGACATCATAAATAAAGCAGAGCGTAAAAAAGTGAGTTATATATTTCTAAGTCATAATCTTTGTCATTTAGCAACACAAAAAAAAAAACGTTTTATACAGTGGAAGACCACTTTAAGGACATGGCGGCCGGCTTCCCAGTCCCCTCCTTAGCAACCAGCTATATACAGTGTGTTTAAAAAAATAAATTAAAAAAAAAACGTAAAACGCAAAATGCATGAAAACTGCATAAAAAACATGGGTTTTAAAATGCAAAATGCACTGCAAACCGTGCCTGAAAAAAGCGCAGCCGCATCGATGTGAACCTAGACTTAAGGGCTTGTAACCTGCAATATATTTAACCAGTTGCCGCTCGCCCACAGTACATTACACTTTGGCATAGGGGTTCCCTTTAAAATCAAAACTAGACTCGGAGGACCTGTTGTGGATTTGGATTTCACATTTTTTAATCGCCGACAATTTTTTTTTTTACTTCCAGCTGGCAGAGGTGGACCACGCTGACAGCTGATGACTCATCAGTTGTTAAGGACGCTCCTTAACAACTATATTATTTAGTGGTTGTGTTAATAAATACACCAGCTACTGCCAAGCAGTAAATTACCGCATGTTTTCACTATTAAAATAGCGCATTAGTGATAAAAAAAATGAATGCGCTATTTTAGTGTGGTATCTTACCGCATACTCGGATGCGGTAAGATACAGCTTTGTGTTAATTATTTTTTGGGGGTTTAATAGTGCGTTAAGTAATAATAATAGCGAACTCTTTATGGAAGCAAACTTTTGGGCCCACTTGAAAGAGATAAATTCTTCACATGGTACACAGGAATAGTATAGGAACGATACCAAAACAACTTCTCGTTACAACGTCAGAGAACCATGAAAAAAGTAATGAAAAGGATGGAAAATTTGCCTCAAAATAACTTATCTAAATTGGGGGGGTTGAAAAACATGAAAATACTTTATCTGGGGAGTGACCCATTTAAACAGGAAATCTGCTTTTATCATGTCTGGTTTCAATTTAGATTCTAATGTAGCTGGAAAACTCTTTGTTGGCATGGACTGCTGCCACCGGGGAATTCAATGAAGCATTAAAAACACTTTCATGAAAGTAATTTCCCTTAGAACTACTTGCGTCTAATTCAGGCAAGCATATGTGCCAGTTTCAGTAACATTCTCGACAAATGCATCAAATTCAGGTAATTCTAACTAACACAACTACATAGGAACTTGATGCTATGGCAGCAACGGATTCTTAAAGAATTATTATCAGTTGACAGAGTAGGAAACTGATGGTAATTAGTACCAGCTCTGAGCTAGTGTACAGAGTTATGTCCTCAGACTGGGGCATGTCTGTGCCTGGAAGCTGTTATGAATGGACTCTATCCACAGCCCCATTCAGCTGTCTGCTGGGAGATTTTCTAGCCTGAAAGGTGAATGTAAACAAAGGGGGTTGGTAATGCCATCACCCAAATATGGCAGTGGCCATATTTGGGAAATTACTTGAACCACCAGGTGGGCAAAGCCTGAGGCCGGGTCCACACTGGTACAACAAACGCTCCGACATTGGGAGCTCATGTCGCATGACATGTGAAAATCAATGTTTCCCTATGGGAGCCGTCTTAACTGGTCCAACACAAGTCGGTCCGACTTTGAAAATTCTCCCTGGACTACTTTGGTCCGACTTTGATCCTACTTCAGCCCATTGACTCTTATTGAAGTAGGATCAAAGTCGGATCCGTGTCCTAACCATCCGACTTTGGCATCCGACATTGTGTTATTTCCTGCCCCCTGCTGTAGCCCCTCCCATCGTGTGTTAGTTTTGATTGGTAAAAGGACAAGTTGTACTATCTGAAAAGTCAGATAAAATAGTATCCTGTTCATGAAAGTCGGATGGATGTAGGACCAATGTAGGACTGATGTCGCAGAGAAAAGTAGGATGAAAGTTGTACTACTGTCGTGTAGTATAGTGTGAACTAGGCCTGATGGAGAGGTGAGAGACTAGTTTCCCACCAGGTGCACCTTACTTTTGATTAACAGTGGATGGCAGTAGGCAGATTTGAAAGGCAATATTGTACTTCCAGTACATTGTGCACTGTTAGTCAACAGCAAAGTGGGACTGATGGGGAATTAGTCTCTCAGTTCTGCATCAAGCTCTGCCCAACACACAAAATGTGTGACAGGTACAAAAGCTTGGGAGGGAGCGCACTGTCCAATATAGACACTACAACCTTAGTGCGGAGCTCCGACTTATGCACTTGTCTCTGATAGGTACAGGAATCAGGTGCAAGCACTATCCATTTCATTGAGAAGGGCTGACCAATTTTTAAAGGGTGTCTGCAACTCCCCATAGTGTCTATGCAAGTATGCATCTTTCGTTAAGCATAAATGTCTTAAAATTCTCTTAAAGAATTGCCATTTCACCCAGTTAAAGGCCTTTTCTGCATCCACCAGCAGTAATACTTTTGGGGCATCTTTTGACCTTGTGGTTTGGCATTATCTTTAGACTTATGCCGCGTACACACGATCTGAATTTTGGTCGGAAAAAGCTCTGATGGTTTCCCCGACGGAATTCCGACAGGATTTTGCTCAAGCTGTCTTGCAAGAACGCTGTGACGTACAACACGTACAATGGGACTAGAAAAAGGAAGTTCAATACCCAGTAGCCAATAGCTTCCATCTCCTAGTTGAATCTGAGCATGCGTGAGTTTTTGCGCATCGGATTTGCATACACATAATCGGAATTTCCAATAGAAAGTTTTTCCGTCGGAAAAATTGAGAACATGCTCTCAAATTTTTGCTGGCGGGAATTCGGCCAGCTAAATTCCGATGGAGCGTACACACGGTCACATTTTCCAATGAAAGGCTCTCATCGATCTTTTGCTGGCCAAAATTTCGATGTGTGTATGTGGCATTAGACTATAATTGGTATGAAGCCATATCATAAATGCAAATAGATACATATCAATGTTTTTGAGGCCATATAGCAACCTGTTTATCAGAACTTTTTAGAAAATGTTAAATCAAATATTAAGAGGGAAGTGGCATGACCACTCATGTATTGGGGAGGATATTTTTCCTCCTAATGATTAGTGAAATGTGTATGCTCAGGGGACCAGCAAAGAACAGAAACCCTTTGAAATGTATAAAAATATATGGAAAGGAATAAAGTCCTACTCCTTGTAGCCTACCATTGTTAGCATAAAACAGCTCCTTCCATCGAAAAGTAAGGATCATTCATGGTCTTCCACTTCATAGTAGATTTACCACTCTACTAGATACTGTATCTTACAGTTTTGTCATTTTCACATACGTATTTATGTATTTTATAAGTAAGCCTTAAGCTCTAGTCCTTTCAACCAAGGTATCACTTTAGAAAACAAGGACTTTTCATTTAATTGTTGACTCTTTGTGAAAACTTATATTATGCAAGAATTGGCCTCACCCTTTGGAAGTGATTAATTTTTAAACATTACACAAGAAAGCCCATGTACCTCTACATTTTATTGGAGTCTATACAAGTTGAAACCTGCTCCAACTGTTTCTTTAAAAAAAAAAAAAAACAATCCAAAAGAGAAAACAACCTCCTCCTCCAACTTTGATCTGTGCTGTGTCCTTCCTGGATTTGGTGTCCCTGTAACTTAATACAAAAAGAAGAAACGCAAAATGTATTTAATGGCTTAGTAAGAATGCAATACAAGGTCTGCCTTAGGATATTACTGTGAAAATCAGCCAATGTATGGCTGTCCAGACATTTCTATTGTTCAGAATGGCAGTTTCTCTTCCATTGGATTTATTTTATTGTGTAGCTACTCAATAACGACCTTTTAAAAATATGTAATTCCTGAAAATGATAGAATTTAAAGCGGTAGTAAACTTAACTTAAATAAATAAATAATCTCCCTGCAAGGTAATTTGCCATAATGTGCTAGTATACATTGCATACTAGCACCTTATGAAAGACTTAAGCCGCATACACACAACCGGACTTTCCGACAGACTAATCAGTCCGTCAGACAATCCGATCGTGTGTGGGCTAATCCAATCGTTTTTCGTTTAAAAAATCAGACGGGCCTAGAAATAGAACATCTTTCAAATCTGTTCGACGGACTCAATTCCTATCGGGAAAACCGTTTGTCTGTATGCTGGTCCAACTGACCAAATACGACGCAAGGGAAGCTATTGGCTATTGAACTTCCTTTTTTAGTCCCGTCTTACGTCATCGCGTTCAAAATGAACGGACTTACGAATGGACTTATGCCCTGTACACACAGTCAGGCATTCCGAATGACAAAATCCACCTGATTCTTTCCAGACGGATTTTGGCCCAAACTTTTTTGCATACACGCGGTCACACAAAGTTGTCGAAAAATCAGATCGTTCAGAACGAGGTCACGTAAACAAGTTACGCCGGGACTATAAACAGGCCAATAGCTTTGGTCTTGTAATTTATTCTGAGCATGCGTTACACTTTGTCCGTCGGAATTGTCTACACATGATCGTAATTTTAGCGATCAGATTTTGTTGTGGGAAAAGTGTAGATCCAGCTCTCAAACTTTGGATGTCGGAAATTCTGACGGAAAAAGTCTGAAGGAGCCCACACATGATCGGATTTTCTGACAACTCGATCCGATCACACATTTTCCGTCCGACCGTGTATACAGGGCATTAGTCCGTTCGTGTGTGGCCAAGTCCGTTCGTTCAGAAAGTCCGTCGAAACTCCGCTAAAAGTCAGTCGGGAAGACCGTCGGACCTAATCTGCCGGAAAGTCCAGTCGTGTGTACGCGGCATTACACTAAAACAAAGCCCTCCAGTGGCGTGCTCTCACCACTGACAGGCTTCCATCTTCACCCGGTCTTCCGCCCTTTTGAGAAAAGCATCCGCCCATTATTATAACCAGCTCCGAGCATCGTGTTGATTGTGTTCAATGTATAACTATACATCCACCCCTTTGAGAAAAGCGTCCACCTCTTTCTGTCTTTATAACCATACATCCGCCCCTTTGAGATAAGCATCCACTCGTTGCTGTATTAAATTAATAACCAGCCCTGAGCATCGGGAGCGTGCAGCATGTTGATTATGCTTGCGCAGTCCAGGCGCCATCAGCGCCATTTGCGTTCCACGCTGGTTCCGACAGCTTCTCCTCTGGTCCAGGCTACATCTGAAAAAATTGCGGTAATCAAGGCTGGAGATCGCTGGTGTGGGTGAATCGAGATCGCGATTCTATATACACTTTCTGGTTGACATGGACAATCTCCAAATTTCAGGCAGAAAAAACAGTATTTATAATATAAAAGTGCATGCAGGGCACTGCACAGACCACTAGGGACAAAGGGGGTGTGCCATTTTTTATACAGTACTGTAATCTGTACTGTACTGTGTGTGTTTTGTGTACTTTAACTTTTTTGAATTTGGCGCTGATCTCTGCTCCCGTGCGCCGTAACGTCGCAGGGAACGGATCTCGGCGGCATTCGGGCACTGTGTGAATCGAGCAGAGGACAGCTCGATCACACGGCGCGGAGGACATCGCTGGATCCAGGGGACAAGGTAAGTAACTCTCCCTGTGTCCTCTCTGTATCCATGCGATCCCTCGGGATTAATGCTAGGGAGGTTAAAGGGGACTTTTTTGTGTAAAAAAAATGACATTTATTTTTTATTTTTTATTGCATTTTTGTGTAAATATGGAATGTGAGGTATTTTTCGATCCCAGATCTCACATTTAAGAGGTCCTGTCATGCTTTTTTGAGGTCTACATTCCTTGTATTAGGAATAAAAGTGACCCAAATTTTTTTTTTTAAAGGACAGTGTAAAAAATAAAATAAATAATAATAAAAGTTTTCAAAGTGCCCTGTCCCGCTGAGCTTGCAGGCAGAAGCAAACGCATACATAAGTCACGCCCGCATATGAAAACAGTGTTTAACCCACATGTGAGGTATCGCCGCGATCGTTAGAGCGAGAGCAATAATTCTAGCGCAGTGGCGGTGAACCTTGGCACCCTAGATGTTTTGGAACTACATTTCCCATGATGCTCAACTACACTGCAGAGTGCATGAGAATAATGGGAAATGTAGTTTCAAAACATCTGGAGTGCCAAGGTTCGCCATCACTGTTCTAGCGCCTCTGTAACTCAAAACTGGTAACCTGTAGACATTTTTAAACGTCGCCTATGGAGATTTTTAGGGTAAAAATTTGTCGCCATTCCACAAGCAATTTTGAAGCATGAAATGTTGGGTATCGTTATCTTTCACTATATATTATCTTTCACATTATATCGTGTAACATCATTCACAATATAAAAAAATTGGGCTAACTTTACTGTTGTCTTATCTTTTAAGTCAAAAAAGTGTATTTTTTTGCAAAAAAATTGCGCTTGTAAGACCGCTGCACAAATACATTAAGATAAAAAGTATTGCAACGGCCACCATTTTATTCTCTAGGGTGTCTGGAAAAAAATATATAATGTTTCGGGGTTCTAAGTAATTTTCTAGCAAAAAAAATAAAAATTATTTTAATTTGTAAACACAGAGTCTGAAAAATAGGCCTGGTCCTTAATTTGTTAATGGGCGTGGCTTTAGAGATGCGAGAGACTTATGAAAATAGACATTAATTAGTGATTTTTCTATTTAAATAAATATGATGCTGTTTTTTATTAGAATATTTTCCTGACTAGTTTCAATATTTTTTGTGTGATGCATTCTATAGAGCAGTAATTGGCACAATATCTGCATACGTATGCCCATTGAATTATTTTATTGACATTAACCACTTCAGCCTCGGAAGGATTTACCCACGTCCTGACCAGGCCATTTTTTGCGATACAGCACTGCGTTGCTTTAACTGACAATTCCGCAGCCGTGCGATGCTGTACCCAAACAAAATTTACATCCTTTTTTTTCCCCCCCACAAATAGATCTTTCTTTTGGTGGTATTTGATCACCTCTGTGTTTTTTATTTTTTGCGCTATAAACAAAAAATTTTTTTTTTTTACTTTCTGCTATAATACATATCCCCCCAAAAATATAAAAAACTAATTTATTCATTAGTTTAGTATATTCTTCGACATATTTTTGGTGAAAAAAATTAGCAATAGGCGTATATTGATTGGTTTGCGCAAAAGCTATAGCATCTACAAACTATGGGATAGATTTAGGGACTTTTATTTTTTTTTATAGTTTTTACAGGTAATGGAGGCGATCTGCGATTTCTAGCGAGACTGCCACATTACGGCAGATAAATCTGACCCCAAATTACACTTTTTGGGGACCAGTAACATTATTACATTGATCAGTGCTATAAAAATGCACTGATGAATGTATAAATGACATTGGCAGGGAAGGCGTTAACACTAGGGGGCGATCAAGGGGTTAATCGTGTTCCCTACGTGTGTTCTAACTGTAGCGAGGATGGGCTGCCAGGAACATGACAGAGATCGCTGTTCCCGATCACTGGGAACAGAAGACCTCTGACATGTCATCTGGCAGAACGGGGATCCGCCTTGTTTACACAGGCAAATCCTCGTTCTGCCCCTGTACACCGTACATCGGACCCCACTATTTTCAATGCACGGACCGCCATATAGCTAAGGCAGTTCACTCAGGAGAGCTAACCTGTCGCATGTTATGATGGCAGTTGATCGGCAAGCAGTTAAAGTGATATTAAACCCTCTGTTTTTTTTAAGCACTTATAGCAGCTGATTTAATCACATGCTGAGTATGCAGCGTCTTTGTTTTTTTAGCCCCCATTGTGTACAATATAGCACGTTTCCACGCATCATGCATAGAGCAGCCCACTCAATTGAATGGGCTTCCCTATGCAAAACAAACACACCAAAGAAGCTCTTGCACCTTTTCCCTGAATTTCAGAATCCTCCATGTTCATTGTATCTGAAAGGTAGAACTATACACAGCATACACAGCAGATTGGTCAGATCTCACCAATCTCAACAAAAAACTCCAAGTCTAACTTTTTGGGGACCTTAAAATCGGATCTTATCCATGCTTAAGTTGTATTCAATATAATTCAATATAATTAGATGATAAAGGGAAATTTTTGACACATCCACATAGAGGCAATAAAATTTAAATAAAAGGACATTGTACATGCCAGTCTTATGTGATATATGTTATGTAATGTCCATGTGGCTATTTATATGGAGGTGAAACAACACAAAAAGTAATTTATTTATTTTTATTTTTTCTGGACATTTGTTAATGGATTTGTATGTTTTAATACCAGGGTGAATGGAACTTTTTCTATGTGACTGGAGCATGATCATCTCATTGTGCCATCTCTCTGGAGTTT
Source organism: Lithobates pipiens (assembly GCF_037356315.1). Classification (NCBI taxonomy): domain Eukaryota; kingdom Metazoa; phylum Chordata; class Amphibia; order Anura; family Ranidae; genus Lithobates; species Lithobates pipiens. The sequence continues at coordinate 195,969,780 of NW_027507784.1, read as the reverse complement.
AGGATGAAAATAATTATGATAATTTGTATTGGTTAATTGATGCCTAATGTATTTCTGGTGTGAAATGTAACAATATAAAATGAACTGAATATAATGTCAGTATACATCAGGGGTTGACAAATTTGCTTGGAATCTAGGAGCCAGCTAAAAAAGTTAGGAGCCAAGTCCGTGACGGCGATCTGGACCTGTCCCTGGCCTGACATGGAGACGAGTGAGGGGAAGATAGCGCCCCCCACCTGTCTCCAAGTCATTGCCCATAGCTATTAGAGGGACATTTTATTTGTTTTATTTTTTTCAAATGACGATTTTTTTTTAAAATTGCATTTTAGTGTAAATATGAGATGTGAGGTCTCTCTGACCCCAGATCTCATATATAAGAGGACCTGTCATGCTTTTTTCTATTACAAAGGATTTTTACATTCCTTGTAATAGGAATAAAAGTGACACACATTTATTTTTTTAAAAGAACAGTGAAAAAAATTTAAATAAAAGTTAAAATAAGAAAGAAAATTTTTTTTTTTAAATGCGCCCTGTCCCGCCAAGCTTGCGTGCAGAAGCGAACGCATATATGAAAGCAATGTTCAAACCACACATGTGAGGTATCGCTGCGATCGGTAGAGTAAGAGCAATAATGCTAGCCCTAGACCTTCTCTGTAACTCAAAACGTGCAACCTGTAGAATTTTTTAAACGTCGCCTATGGAGATTTTAAAGGATAAAAGTTTGTCGCCATTCCATGAGCGGGCGCAATTTTGAAGCATGACATGTTGGGTATCAATTTACTCGGCGTAACATTATCTTTCACAATATAAAAAAAAATTGGGCTAACTTTACTGTTGTCTTATTTTTTTTTATTAAATAAATTATTTTTTCCCCAAAAAAGTGCGCTTGTAAGTACGCTGTGCAAATATGGTGTGACAGACATTATTGCAACGACCACCATTTTACTCTCTAGGGTGTTAGAATAAAAAAGAAAAAAAAAGTGTGTGTGTGTGTATATATATATATATATATATAATATATATATATATATATATAATATATATATATATATATATATATATATATATATACACACATACACATATATATGTATATGTATGTATATATGTATGTAATGTTTAGGTGTTCTAAGTAAATGGAAGGAGATCTATTAGCATTAATGGTTGTAATTCCAACGGCCACCACAAGAGGGCGCCAGATTCCAGAAGGAATAGGATCACAGAAGGGAATAGCATCACAGAAGGCCTCAAAGCCGGGGGCTCAATTACCGGCCGCCGGCGGCGCGGCCCGACGCAATCACGCTGGGGGGGGTCCACGGAGACAGGATACCCCCAGCTGTGCTGCCCCAGTCGCTAATTCTAGTCGCCAATGCGACCTGACGCCCGGGTTTTGTCGAGCCCTGGTATACATCATGTTCCCATCTGAAGAAGGGCGTAAGCTTTGTAGCCCCGAAAATAATACGTTTTAAGTGCAGCAATCCCTGCACTTTTTTTCTGTGTGTGTGTGTGTGTGTGTGTGTATGTGTGTATGTGTATATATATATATATATATATATATATATATATATATATATATATATATATATATATATATATATATATATACATATACACACAGTATCTCACAAAAGTGAGTGCGCTCATTACATTTTTGTAAACATTTTTTATATCTTTTCATGTGACAACACTGAAGAAATGACACTTTTCTATAGAGATGTGTGATTTTGGCTAAAATGAGAATCATGATTTTTTTGCTTAGAATAAAGATCACGATTCTCACGGCGTAACATCTTTTACATTATACAAAAAAATTGGGCTAACTTTACTGTTTCATTTTTTTTTAATTCATGAAATTTTTTTTTTTAAATTGCGTTTTGAAAGACCGCTACGCAAATACAGTGTGGCATAAAATATTACAGCAACCATCATTTTATTCTATAAGGTCTCTGCTAAAAAAAAAATATATATATCATGTTTCGGTGTTCCAAGTAATTTTCTAGCAGAAAATAATAATTTTTACTTGCAATCAACAAATGTCCGAAAAGGTTTGGTCTTTAAATGGTTAAACTTCCTTCATTTACATGCTGGAGTTCTTTCCTTTGATAAAAGAACGAAAAGATACTTTGTTTCTACTTATTGGTGTGTTGTGTTGAGTGTGCGATGTATGTGTGGAGCGCTACATAAATTGACGGCGCTATATGGGTACCTTAAATAAATAATATATAATAGAGGAGCATCTTAATGAGACATAATGTACAGGGATAGGGACTCACTCAGGTTAAACTGGATGGACTGGTGTCTTTATTTAACTTTAGGAACTATGTGATTAAACTTGACAGGCTGCCTGGAGTTTTTTTTTCCCAGCTGTGAGAACTCTCTGCACTTGTTAAAGAATCGTGACATACAGTTTTAAAGATCGGGAAGAGAAAAAGATGGCGATTTTGATTCTTAACGATTAATCGTGCAGCTCTACTTTGCTGCAATATAAAGTAGTGAATGTGCAGACTTGTATAACAGTGTAAATTTGCTGTCTCCTCAAAATAACTCAACACACAGCCATTAAAGTGGTTGTAAACCCTTTACAACCACTTTATACTACAGGCAAGCCTATAATTAGGCTTACCTGTAGCTACACTGGATATCTCCTAAACCTGCATGGTTTAGGATATATCCCTATATTTGAATGTGCCAACATAATTGGCACATGGGCACATAAGCAAACTGAAGCAATAGCATGTACGCGCCATTGCTTCAGTTGTACTGTGCCTTTCAGGCAGGTTCCACGCACATGCGCAGGAGTGACATCATCGCGGCTCCGGCCAATCACAGTGCTGGCGTCACAAACCCCCCAGAGAGATGTCGGGCCCCGGAGCGGTGAACGAGGACCACTGCGGGGCCTTTGATCTCAGGTAAGTAATTCATAAGTAATTCATAATGACTTGCAGGCTTTTTTTTGGGGGGAAATTTTTTTAAAGGGTTTACAACCACTTTAATATCTAAACCGCTGACAACAGAAGTGAGCACACCCCTAAGTAAAAATATACAAATTGGGCACAAAGTGTGAATATTTTGTGTGGCTATCATTATTTTCCAGCACTGCCCTTAACCCTCTTGGGCATGGAGTCTTCTTCCACTCCTCCATGATGACATCACGGAACTGGTGGATGTTAGAGACCTTGCGTTCCTCCACCTTCCATTTGAGGATGCTCCACAGATGCTTAATAGTTTAGGTCTGGAGACATGCTTGGCCAGTCCATCAACTTTACCTTCAGCTTCTTTAGCAAGGCGGTGGTCATCTTGAAGGTGTGTTTGGGGTCATTATCATGTTGGAATACTGCCGTGCGGTCCAGTCTCCGAAGGGAGGGGATCATGTTCTGCTTCAGTATGTCACAGTACATGTTGGAATTCATGGTTCCCTCAATGAACTGTAGCTCCCCAGTGTCAGCAGCACTCATGCAGCCCCAGACCATAACACTCCCACCACCATGCTAGACTGTAGGCAAGACACACTTGTCTTTGTACACCTCATCTGGTTGCCGCCACACACGCTTGACACCATCTAAACCAAATAAGTTTGTCTTGGTCTCATCAGACCAGAGGACATAGTTCCAATAAGCCATGTTCCAAGACCCCTTTCACACCAGGGCGTTTTGCAGGCGCTATAGCGTTAGAAATAGCGCCTGCAATCCGCCCTAAAAAAGCTGCACCATTGTTTGTAACGCGAAAGCCCGAGGGCTTTCACACTACAGCGGTGCGCTGGCAGAACGTCAGGGAAAGTTCCTGCCAGCAACTTCTTTGGAGCGGTGAAGGAGCGGTGTGTTTACCACTCCTCCACCGCTGCTCCCCGTTGAAATCAATGGGGCAGCGCTGTAATACCACCGGCAAAAAGTCGCTATTGCGGCGTATTGCTGGCAGTTTTAACCCTTTCTTGGCCGCTAGCGGGGGTAAAAGCACCCCGCTAGCGGCCGAAATGAGCCGCAAATCCGGCGGTAAAAGGCCGCTAAAAATAGCGGCATTTTACCGCCCACGCTATGGGCGGTGTGCTGTGAAAGGGGTCTTAGTCTGCTTGTCTTCAGCAAGCTGTTTGCGGGCTTTCTTGAGCATCATCTTTAGAAGAGGCTTCCTTCTGGGACGACAGCCATGCAGACCAGTTTGATGCAGTGTGCGGCGTATGGTCTGAGCAATGACAGGCTGATCCCCCACCCTTTCAACCTCTGCAGCAATGCTGGCAGCACTCATATGTCTATTTCCCAAAGGCAACCTCTGGATATGACACTGAGCATGTGCACGCAACTTCTTTGGTGGACCATGGCGTTCTGAGTGGAACCTGTCTCATTAAACTGCTGTATGGTCTTGGCTACCATGCTTCTTATAGCCTAGGCCATCTTTATGTAGAGCAACAATTCTTTTTTTCATATCGTCAGGGAGTTCTTTGCCATGAGGTGCCATGCTGAACTTCCAGTGACCAGTATGTGAGTGAGAGTGATAACACCAATTTAACACACCTGAGACCTTGTAACACTAACCAGTCATATGACATTGGGGAGGGAAATTGGTTAATTGGGCCCAATTTAGCCATTTTCACTTAGGGATGTACTCACTTTTGTTGCTGTGTGTTTACACTGTTACACAAGTTGTGCACTCACTACTTTACATTGCAGTAAAGTGTCAGTTCTTCAGTACTGTCACATGAAAAGATATAATGAAATATTGACAACAGTGTGTGTGTGTGTGTGTGTGTGTGTGTGTGTGTGTGTGTGTGTGTGTGTGTGTGTGTGTGTGTGTGTGTGTGTGTGTGTGTGTGTGTGTGGGGGGGGGGGTTATTCACTTTTGTGAGATACTGTGTATATATGTATATATATATATATATATATATATATATATATATACATATATATATATATTGATATTGTGTAGAATATCTGTATACTGAGCAGTGATAATTTACCACTGCTTAATAAATGGACACCAGAGTGATTCAGTAAATTTTTGGTACTGTCATCTTACTATGTCTCATGAGATTACAGTAATAGGGGACGTTCTCCACTGTTTGAAGCATTTGTAGATCTCTTCACTTCTCAAAAAGGAAAAACGATCTACACTGATTCATAAACAGGGACTTAGAGGTGAGTGATCTCCTCTTTGAATGTCAGAGAAATTTTGGATAGTGGAGAAGGATTTGAACACCTGTCAGCTTTTATTGATGTCTGTGCCACCATTAGGGAGATTCACCCTTTTTGTTGGTCCTGAAAATAGGGATAGATGAGGGCGCTCTGGTGAGGCTGGGCATACGGTCCTTTGTAGCAGTGGTGAGATGGCACTAAAGGCAGCGCTTTGTAGAGAAGAAGCAGCTCTGGAGGGTCATAAAAGAAAGGGAATGGCGCCTCTAAGTGCAGTAATTAAAAGATTTATTACAGCCACAATGGGATTAAAAACACTTACAAGAGAGTAAGAGGTCATAGGCATATAATGATTAGTCCTCATTCGGATCGCTTTAATCCTCGTCTGTCTGGGGGAGAAAGAGAGCCGGCCTGCAGCTGTCAGATTCCCTGGTGACGTGGATTAGCGAGGAAGTGAAGATGAGATGAGGCTGCCCGGGTTCTAAAACCAAGCTGGAATGCATGAGGCTGATGGAACATCAGGTGAAGGCGGTGGATGGTGTCGCTAATCCACGTCACCAGGGAATCTGACAGCTGTAGGACAGCTCTCTCCCCCAGACAGACGAGGATTACAGCGACTTGCATGAGGATTTATCATTATATGCCTATGACCTCTTACCCCCTTGTAAGTGTTTTTAATCCCATTGTGCCTGCAATAAATCTTTTAACTACTGCACTTAGAGGCGCCTTTCTCTTTCTTTCTTTTTGTTGCTCCTGTTTACCATCATCATTGAAAGTGAAAGTAAAAGAAAATCCCAAATTTAGGGTTGTCCCCATAAAAGTAATAGAGGGGAAATCTTCCAATGGGGAAAACTAGTTCTGGGGACCTTGGGTTCCCCAAGGAATTACTTTAGTATGCAGGGATTTCCCCTCATTTCCTTTTTGGCTCTGGGACTGGAAGTGAAGGAAAATATCCACAATGGGACACAGATCTGCCAGGGGTTATAGCCTTCCCTTGCTTTATCCAAAATGAAAAAAAAATGTTGCCTATAGTTTTACTTTAGGCAATTTTCAGATCTCTCGAGAGATGTTCAATGGGGTTCAAGTCTGGGCTTTGTCTGGGCCACTCAAGGACATTCACAGCCACTCCTTTTTTTATCTTGACTGTGTGCTTAGGGTCGTTGTTCTATTGGAAGATGAACCTTCGCCTCAATCTGAGGTCTAGAGCGCTCTGGAGCAGGTTTTCATCAAGGATGTCTCTGTACATTGCTGCATTCATCTTTCCTTCAATCCTGACTCATCTTAGACTCCCAGTTCCTTCTGCTGACAAAACATCCCCACAGCACCATGCTTCACGGTAGGGATGGTATTGGCCAAGTGATGAACGGTGCCTGGTTTCCTCGAGACATGACACTTGCCATTCAGGCCAAAGAGTTCAATATTTGTTTCATCAAACCAGGGGATTTTGTTTTTCATGGTCTGAGATTCCTTCAGGTGCTTTTTGGTAAACTCCAGGTGGGCTGTCATGTGACTTTTACTGAGGAGTGGCTTTCGTCTGGCCACTCTACCATACGTGCCTGATTGGTGGAGTGCTGTAGAGATTGTTCTTTTTCTGGAAGGTTCTCCTCTCTCCACAGAGAAACGCTGGAGCTCTGTCAGAGTGACCATCGGGTCCTTGGTCACCTTTGTGACTAAGGCCCTTCTCCCCCAATTGCTCAGTTTGGCTGGGCAGCCTGCTCTAGGAAGACTCCTGGTGGTTCCAAACTTCTTCCATTTACAGATGATGGAGGCCACTGTGCTCATTGGAACCTTCAATGCTGCAGACATTTTTCTGTACCCTTCCCCAGATCTGTGCCTCAATACAATCCTGTCTCCTAGGTCTACAGACAATTCCTTGGATTTCATGGCTTGGTTTTTGCTCCTACATGTGCTATTAACTGTGAGACCTCATATAGACAGGTGTGTGCCTTTCCAAATTATATCCAATCAACTGAATTTACCACAGGGGAACTTCAAGCAAGTTGTAGAAACATCTCTGGATGATCAATGGAAACAGGATGCACCTGAGCATCATGGCAAAGGCTGTGAATACTTACATACATGTGATTTTTTGTTTTGTTTTTTATTTGTAATAAATTTGCAAAGATTTCAAGCAAACTTCTTTCACATTGTTATCATGGGGTATTATTTGTAGAATTTTGAGGAAAATAATGAATTTAATCCATTTTGGAATAAGGCTTTAACATAACAAAATGTGGAAAAAGTGAAGCGCTGTGAATACTTTCAGAATGCACTGTATATGCTGCCAGTCCAGAAAGCAGCAGGCAAGTCTATGTGTAGCCAGGTCCTGAAATCTTATTGTAGGGGGAGCAGGCACAGACTACATGATTGTTGGAAACTCTGCTCTGAATTTTGTCTTCTCACTGCCTCCTCTGGGTTCTTGCAGCCAGTCCCTGATGATGTGCCACTGACTCCTCCCCCCTCCAGCCACTGGGTGGAAACGGATGCCTCCTGAGATATCTGACATAGATATCCCAGGAGGTATCTGGGGTGGGGCTGATGACATTATCAGGGCAAGAATGAATTCAGGGTGGCAGGTTGGCTATACTTCTCCTTTAAATTGCACTATATGTAACTTTCTATTTTGTGATATAGTGTTACTGCTTCTCTGTTTTTCCAACTGCTTTCTATAATTTCTTGTGCAGAGTACCAGAAGTGACTTATGGTTTAGCAGTGTATTTGGGCTATTTACACTTCTGGTTAGCCTGTCCATGTACAAATAAATGAGGCTCAAAATGCTGCTGTTGTAAACCAGAGTATTTATTAACCCAGTATTTTCTGTCTTAACCATTGCAGGCAGGTGGGGTCATTTTTACTTGCTCTAGTTAGAAGTGCAGGTTGTTGATGGCCAAATAGCAGGCCTATGTGACACCCATGTACATCAGAGGAGCACTAGAAAAAGAGTGGATTGGAACAGACGCTTTCCGGTATAGCAGCCTTTCTCAACCTTTTCAACACAGAGGAACCCTTGAAATAGTTCTCCGGTCTCAGGGAACTCCTGCTGAAAATTAGAAATCTACAACTTCTGATACATTAGTGTGATGGTCAGGGAGAGGAATGGTCCTTACACTTGTGGTCAGTGGGAAGAATTACCTCCTTACAGATAGCTAAAAAGATCAATGGTATCAGTGGGAACTTATCTGAGAGGCAGAAGTTGCTCAATGCTGAAGGAACCCCTAGCAACCTCTGGAGGAACCCTGGTTGAGAATGACTGTGGTAAACCTTTACACAGTGGGATTGTGAGCCCAGATGTAAGGAATGTAGAGAATTGCAGGGAACAGTGAAGAGCATACAACACAAATACAAAGATATTGTTGACGATTTGGAAGAACTCCTTTGAATAGAAGCCCAGTTTCATCTGCTCAGATTTCATGATAGAACCATCAGTCAGTCTGATTGTTGTGTACACGTGAAAGAACAGGGAATGTGCTGATTTTGAGCACTACAGTCAATGAAACGACCATTAACTACAGAGGCCAGAATAGTAAACGATTCAAGAGTTCTTCTGTGGAATGGCAGGGCAAGAGAATGAGCATGACAGGAATTCTCAATTCTACGCAGACCCAATGGAGATGAGACAACTTTGATCTTACCCCCCAGGTCAAACCGGCACAATACTGACAAAGGTTTTCCAAACACCTGCTTTGCTTTTCTTCTGGAGGGAGGGGAGGATGGGTTAGTCCAATTTTCATACCTTTAGGCTAATCAACATTGGGTGAGGTACTCAGGATAGAAGTTGTTGGATTGTGTCAGGCCAAAAGAAGAGATTTAGATTACTAATATAGTGGTTAAAGAGGATTTTTCTGTTGAGGGTGGTGAAGTTCCTTGACCATAGGACCGATTTGTAAATGAGATTGCGAATCCAAGCTTACAGTAGGTTGCAAGGTGAAGCGGGCTGTCAGTTCTTTCAGAAGACTTAGAGGATAAGTTCACCTGAGGGAACATGTTACATTTTCCACCCATTTTTAGGGTTGGACATGTAACAAGTTCCTGCTACTGAAGCTTCTCCCCAATCCGCCTTTTAATTGTGACAGCGGGCCAGGATCTTCTTCCCACACCCGCTGTCCCGTGATCTGCGGATCTCAGGTGCAATGCTTTACAGGCATTTAACCTGCAAAGAGATGTGCTATTTTATAGAAAGGTGAACTTATCCTTTAACCGCTTGCTGACCGCCTGCAGCAGGTCAGCCCGTACTGGCAAACAAAATATGTTGCAGCTTTCTTCCTCGTGTGCACTGATCTGGAAGACTATGCTTTCATTCGCTGCAGCATAAAGCCTATCAGTGGGAACCCTCTGATCGGCTGAGTGAATGACAGAAGAAGGCCCTGTGTTGGTAAACAGCACAGGGCTCTCTACAGATGGCAGCAATGTGTCGCTTTGTTTGTTCGAAATTCGACCATATATGGCCTGCATTAGTGTCACTATTGATGTCAGTGGCAGTCCCCCCCCCGCCCCCCCCCCCCCCCCGGTGTCGGTGTCAGATTGCCCACTGCACTATCGCACTCCCCTATAAGTTGCTGATCACGACCATTACTAGTATAGTAATAAAAAAATAATACAGTATCTATACCATAGTTCGTAGACACTATAACTTTCATGATCAATATACCCTTATTGTTTTTTTTTTTTTTTTACCAAAGACATGTAGCAGAATAATTTTTTTTATTGTTTTATAGCAGAATATATTGCTTTTTTTCAAAAGTGTGGGTCTTTTTTGTTCATATCACAAAATATAAAAAACCCAGTATTGATCAAATACCACGAAAACAAAGCTCTATTTGTGTGAAAAAAATTATATACATTTTGTTTAGGTACAGCGTTGCACATACAGGCAGATTAACATACCTGTACATTTCCCTTTAAGAGGAGGCTTGCAGGCGTGCGCCAGGAGCTCCGTGACCGCGGGTCCTGCGGATTCAGTGTCCGCGGGCATACCTGCAATCGTCTCACGGTGAGGAAGAACGGGGAGATGCTTGCTTGCCTAGTGACACATTCACTGATCATTCCCTTTAATCGGGAGTGCTGAGCAGGGACGTGTCACACACAGCCCCTCCCCCCACAGTTAGAATCACTCCCCAGGACACACTTAACCCATACAGCGCCACCTAGTGGTTAACCCCTTCACTGTCAGTGACATTTTTACAGTAATCAATGCAATTTTTTTTAGCATTGATCGCTGTATTAATGGCAATGGTCCCAAAAATGTGTCAAAATTGTCCGATGTGTCTGCCATAATGTCCCAGTTGCGATAAAAATCACTGATTGCCGCCTTCACTAGTAAAAAAATAAAAATATCAATAAAAATGCCATAAAACTATCCCCTATTTTGTAGACGCTATAACTTTTGCACAAACCAATCAATAAACACTTATTTCGATTTTTTTTTTTAACCAAAAATATGTAGGAGAATACGTATTGGCCTAAACTGAGGAAAAAAAATGTTTTTTTATATATTTTGTGGGGATATTTATTATAGAAAAAAAGTTAAATAAGAATTCAAAATTGTCGCTATTTTTTTGTTTATAGCGCAAAAAAATAAAAACCACAGAGGTGATCAAAAGAAAGCTCTATTTATGGGGAAAAAAGGACGTCAATTTTGTTTGGGAGCCATGTCGCACGACCACACAATTGTCAGTTAAAGCAATGCGGTGCCGAATAGCAAAAAGTGTTCTGGTCAGGAAGGGGATAAATTCTTCCAGGGCTGAAGTGAATAAGCAGCCATGTACTTACATTTTTGTTGGCATATGTTACTATCTGCTCATGTGCCATCTAGGATCAATTTCCTAGATCAGATCCCAGACGCCACGTAGAAGTTGTAGCATATACCAAATTATTCTATGTCCATTTTCAGTTATAATTTATGATCACATTTCTGGACTTGTGTTCAATTCTGTTTATTAACTGTATAATAATGATAGTATTGATTTTATGCATATTTGTTTGATCTCTCACATTAAAGCGGGAGTCCGCCTTTTTTTTTTTTTAAAAGCCAGCAGCTCCAAATACTGCAGCTGCTGACTTTTAAAATAATGACACTTACCCGCCCAGCGCGCCCGCGATGTCGGCACCGGAAGCCGATCTCTCGATCGTCTCTCGGGTGCTGCCGCCGCCATCTTGGGTATGGGAATCAGGAAGTGGAGCCTTGCGGCTTCATTTCCTGGTTCCCTACTGCGCATGCGCGAGTCGCGCTGCGCAATAAGGATGGTCCCTGCTGTCTCTGGGATCTGTGTGTTTCCCAGCAGGCAGCGGGGGACCTTCGGAAAGGGGCGTAGATTCTGCGGAAAGGGGCGTAGCTTCTGCAGAATCTACGCCGGAAGTGGGTGCAGATAATTGTACTGTACAGGTACCTGCACCCCCCTCCCCCCTGAAAAGGTGCCAATTGTGGCGCGGGAGGGGGGGAGGGTTCCAATGAGCGGAAGCTCCACTTTAGGGTGGAGCTCCGCTTTAAGTCCCGGTTCATATATATGCAATGTGGGAACCAGTGAGATTCTAGTGCAGGTTCCCGCATCACATGTGACCTGCCGGCGGTTCACACTGACATCTACGAATAGCTGTGGGTGTCAATACAAAGTTAATGACACCCCCAGATCGGATCGCAGTGCCAGCTGCCAAATAGTGCAGGAATCGGATCGCATAGGGGAGAACACCCATGCGATCTGATTCCAATGCGGACCAAAAAAAGGGTCCTGCACCATTTAAGTGCAAATGCAATGTGAATTCAGCCATACAGTCTGTATGGCTGAATTCTCGTCGCACGGACATCGCATGTGATCTGCACAGCAGTGCAGTGCGAATCACAGTCTAACATCGCACAAGTGTGAACCCAGCCTGAAGTCCCATTTTTTTTCCTCTCCCTGTGTTGTTTTGGGGTGGAGGTTTTTTGTATATCCCAAAAAAGTGGTCAAGGTACAGTAGCGTAACGAAAACTGAGGGGTAATGTGAGCACTTAGCATAGTGTTGCATTATCATGACACTTGGCATAAAAGCCCAACTGCAGGAAACATTACATTTATCGACTGCACTACAAGGGTTAATTGCTTAGTCTAGGGGACAAAGAAAAGAAGATTTACTTACCTAATACTGTGATTCTCCATTCCTCAATGCTGCTAGACTGTTCCCTAGAACGTCTTCTCCCCTATGCTCCAGCTGGTTAAGGTCCTGATATCCTCAAGGCCAGTGCAAGGTCCATAGACATGCACTGGACATGATAATGCCAAGGGACAGTCCACCGCCAGAGCATGGGGTAGCACCATCAGCCTGGGGCGCAGAGGATCAGATAAGTAAAAGTGCTTCTGTTCTCCCCTAGACTAAATGAGAAATGAACCTACTGCAAAGGGTGGCACAGTGGTGTAGTGGGTAGAACTCTCACCTAGTAGTAAAAAGGGTCACTGGTTTGAATCCCAACCATGACACTACCTGCCTGGAGTTTTCATGTTCTCCCTGTGCCTGTGTGGGTTTCCTCCAGGCACTCCGATTTTTCTCCCACACTCCAAAGACATGCAGGTAGGTTAATTGGCTTCTGTCCCAAATTGGCCCTAGGATATGAATGGGGACCTTGGATTGTGGGCTCCTTGAGGGTAGGGACCAATGTGAGTGTGCAATGTACAGGGATAGGGACAATTGTAGACACTCACTCAGGTTGAACTGGATAGACTGGTGTCTTTATTCAACCTTACTAACTATGTAAAGGATCATTTTATGGTTTGCTGGAGTTCAGCTGCCTACAGATGCGGGGAATATACGTTGCACTGTCCATGTGTAGTAGGAACTGCACTTAAACAAAAATGCTAGCAAACCCGTAAAGGCGTTTTTGGCAGAGGAGATATACAAAGTGTTTTCTATCGAAAAAAAAAACGCCCTCCTATCAATTCTTTTAGTTTTGCTTTAAATCCGGGGTGAGGCCAGACGACTGGAATTGAGGTGGAAGCTGCAGCCGGGAAAGCAGCAACTCTGTGATGACCTAATGGAGCGAGAAGGAGCAAAAAAAGGCTTATTCCAGCCTTCAAACTGGAATTCATTATTATGAAGGGTGTGCACAGCTTTGGCACAAGAAATCATTTTCTGCTGAAAAGTTACATACTTTGGAGGGAAGCTCAAAGAAAGACTGCAATGACAATACAGAAGTATCTAGTTCAGATTAACAGACAGATTTTAGAGCAGCGAGGATAGAATATGGACGGACAATAGGTAAGGAGGACATAGGTATAGACCCCAAGTACAAAAACAAATACAAAAAATGACCGCTCCAAGGTAATGACTTCTCCCAAAACAGCTGTCTCCACAATCTCACAGGGTGCCGCCTCTGCTTGCAACAGGAACTGAAGTAGAAAAGATGTAGCTGGATAGCCGCACTCCAAATTATTCAACTTTATTTCAAAAATGTAATTAAAATCATAGCATCTAGGCTTGTATACAGACTAACTGCACAGCCTCTGACATGTTTCATACCGAACACGGTGCTTAGTCATAGCATAGCAAGTAATTGGGGACAGGACAGTTTAGCAGCAGCACAGCAATTACCAGGTACGTCTCCCGGCATGATACCCAGTTTTGCTGTTGAAAGACACACAGATCCTGTGGCTGTGCATGTCCCCGTATGTGAAATCACGATCAACTGGGGAGAACGAGATGAGTGAATGTTGCATACTAGCACATTATGACATTGCCTTGCAGGGGAGGTTTTTTTTTTTTTTTTACTGCGGTTTACTACCGCTTTAAGTGTTAAATTAGAGTCAAATTTCAGGATAGGCTTAAAGTTTATGTTTTTGGGGGCAGGGGGTGAGTTAAGGAATCATTTTAGGGATCAGGTTATTGTTATGCTGCGTACACACGATCAGAGGACATTCCGACAACAAAATCCTGGATTTATTTTGACGGATGTTGGCTCAAAGTTGTCTTGCATACACACGGTCACACAAATGTTGTCGGAAATTCCGAACGTCAAGAATGCGGTGATGTACTGCACGACGAGCCAAGAAAAATTAAGTTCAATAGCCAGTGCAGCTCTTCTGCTTGATTCCGGCATGCGTACAATTTTGTGCGTCAGAATTGTGTACACACGATCGTAATTTCCGACAACGGATTTTGTTGTCAGAAAAATTGAGAACCAGCTCTTAAATTTATGTTGTCGGAAATTCGACAAACGATGTCCGATAGAGCCTTCACACGGTCTGAATTTCTGACAACAAGTTCCCATCGAACAATTGTTGATGGAAATTACGATTGTGTGTACGCGGCATTAGGGTTTGGGGGGATGTTACTGTTAAATGTTTGGCCTGGTAAAGTGTTAGGGATAGGTTCGATTTTGGGATAAAAGTTTAGCAAAACTTTATCTTCATTTCAGCACTGAAAATGAATAATACAGTGTGTATTTCTTATTGATGAAAAGTATAACTGTTTCTCTGTTAGGCTGACCAATTTGAAGTGTTCAGTATTGTTACATGTCCGTCTCTGCTTTGTGTATTGCACATTTGCATTCTACAAAAACATGCAGTTGTCCGTGCCAATGTTCCTAACCATGGAATATGGCATGTAGCATGAAACCAACTCAAGGGGCTCCATTGTTTGATGGTTATTTCCTCTAGCTATTTAATCACAATGAAATAGTTCAGTAGAGGATTTCCATGCCATTTTGTGCTTGGTAAATAGAAATGGAGTCCTTCCAAGCCCTGATATAAACCCATGATAGCTTTAATGAAATTGTTTTGGTGGAATCTGATCTAACAGTATTTTAAAACATGAAAATTGCATAAACCTTTTTTACAGAGCAAAATTATAAGAAATGTCATTTTTTGCACAAAATGTATATGTTTTGATTTCACGTGGCTTTAATAGCTTTATTTTTGTAAAGCAAAAATGGTATCTATCTATTTTATACTAAATAAGTAAATTTAATTAAATAGTAAAAAAACATCAGTTTCAAACATATAAGGGACAATTCAATAAAGCACTTAGAACACTTTTTTGGTGGTATTTGGCCCATTAGAAAAATCTGCATCTAATTTAATAAAGCCTTGTGAAAGTTTATGTAAAGTAGATCTATAGGCTGCAAAACTGTAAAACTTTTTTTTTCATGAATAGAGTAAGGGAAGGTTATAACCCATGTTATAGATAAATAAATAAATAGAGAGGATGAATCTCTCCACAGAGGTAACAATAAAAACTGACAGGTGTTCTAATCCCTCTCCACTCAATCCAAAATAAAAAACTTTGCCCTTAGTTATACTTACTTAGTTATACTTATGCCACGTACACACGATCAGACTATCCGGTGGACTTAATCCAGAGGACAACCCGCCGGACTTTGCAGCAGAGGTCCGCCAGACTTTCCGAACAAGCGGACCTGCCCACACACGACCGGACTTTTCTTTTGAAATGAACGGACTTGTCCACACACGGAGTAAAGTCCATTCATTTTGAACGTGACTCCAGGTGGACGGGACTAGTAAAGGAAGTCAATATCTTTAATAAGGGGGCCCCCAGATACCGGCCCCCCACCCTATGTGAATGAGTATGGTGAAAAAAGTGTAAATAAAGCACAACACAAGTTTTTTAAATAATTTATTAGACAGCTCCAGTGGTCTTCTCTTCTTCTGTCTTGGGGGGTCTTCTCGACGGACTCCTCTGCTATCTTCTGCTGTTTTGCTAGCTCTTTTACTAGCGGAGGAGCCTGGCTTTCTTCTTCATCGTCGCCGCCGCCGCCATCCGCGGTTCTCCTTTCGACTTCGGGGTCTTGTCCCGCTCTTCTGGGGTCTTGTCCTGCTCTTCGGTTCTTCTGCCAGGCCTCCGCTATCTTCTTATAGCTCTTTTACTAGCGTTGGCCCTGTCTTCTGTCGCCGCCGCCTTCTTTTCTTCTTCTTCTTCCTTGCAATGTTGACATGATGCTCTCTCTGGCTGCAATGGCAGGGACGCGTTGTGCGGCGACTTATATAGGGACAAGGGGCGGGGTCACCGGGTGATGTCACATAGTGACTCCGCCCCTTATGGTGTCACATCCCCGGAGGAGAAGAGACTAACTTTCCATCGGGTCCTCTTCCTTTGTGACTGAAAGAGGACAGCAGTGGGAAGATTCCATAGCCATTATATGGCTCAATAGCAGCTATGGAATTCACCCACTGCCATCCGCTGTCAGACACAAGACGGGCAAAATTGATGGTTCCCCACCAGGTTCACCTCCCTTGTGATTGGCAGTGAATGGCAGTGGGTGGACTGCCTAATGGCTTTATAATCTGCTGAATACTCTCTGCTGTCAGTCACAAAGGAAGGGGGACCTGGTGGGGAACTTGTCTCTCAGTATCTTCATAAGGCTTTGCCAACTGAACAACCAACTCCTATGTGTGGTGCAAACTTTTTTTTTTGTAAAGAATGCAGTACCTTACTTTTTTCAGATAATGAAAAAATAAAAACTTTTCCTATTGGTTGCTGAAATTGGCCAAACTGACAGTTAAATAGAGCTTCTTAAGGGAGGAAATGGTTATCAGTAGTTTTATTTAGAAGTGGAGTCATCATTTCTAGTGAACCAGCAGCAATAGTTTCCATTGTAGAGATAAGCGCTGTCTTTTTAAAGCTGCTATTTAAATGTGCAAATAATTATACTTGACGATTTAGTCACATACTAGTTGAGATGATATATCTTTCTTTTTTTTTTTTAAGTATGTAAATACGCTTCCTTTCTGCAGTAGTGATGTAGCTTAATCCCTGTGTAAGACCTGATTTTACTGCAGTGGAAGCCTATGACTTTAAAGGCCCAATCATATCTTTGTGCTGCAGTGTTATGCCGCATACGCACGGCGGCGTTTCCGTCAGAATAAACTCTGATGGTGTTTCCGACGGAATTTCTGATGGAGTTCCGCCCGAACAGACTTGCCTACACACGATCACACCAAAGTCCGTTAGTTTCAAACGCGATGACGTACAACAAGACTAGAAAAGGAAGTTCAATAGCCAGTAGCCAATAGCTGCCCTTGCGTCGTATTTGGTCCGTCGGAATAGCATACAGACAAACGGTTTTCCCAATAGGAATTGATTCCGTCTGAAAGATTTAAAACATGTTCTATTTCTAGGTCCGTCAGAATTTTTGAAGCAAAAAGTCAGATGAAGCCCACACACGATCGGAATATCCAATGAAATAATTATTTTTTGATTATTTTCTGCCGATAAGTCCGGTTGTGTGTACGCGGCATTATTCACATTACATGGACTGCTGGGTTGCTTTGTCATTCATTTCATAGTGGATTGCAGTGTGCTGCGTTCACATTTTGAAACATATGCAATCTTTGTTTTTCCTTTTTGCATATCAAGATGTGACATAAAGTGCATCAATGCATCGCAAACATTGAAGTAAGGCCTTAATGGAAACGCAATCACAAAGCGAGCCAGTGTAACCAGTAGGGATGTGCAGACAAGCTTATAATATTAGTAGGTAGTGAATTTCTGTTCATCATTTACACAAGAAAAGTATTCAGTTGCCATTGTAGTTGACATGCGCCTAATATAATTGTAATGTGGTTACAAGGAGAAGAATGTAGCTACGGTAATTACCCTTTGTTTTGCAAATAACCCTTCTGTTCTATAAAGTGGACCTCTCAAGTTAGTGTGAATACATTCTGACATTTCACAATACACAGCAACAATATCAACTTTTCATAAAAAGCATTTGCCATTAAAAAGCAGTCCTTGGGCTTCAGTCAAGTGACATTACCTAGGCTGAGATGATGTCTTCAGTCTGCTGCAAGCAGGAAGAGGAATTTTCTCCGTCTCCTCTGTTCCTATGGGAGTGCAACATTGAAACTTTGTAGCAAGCCAAAAGGTGACGGGCTGCGGTAGGGGGGTACCTTTTTTTTAGACACTTGTGATGACAGAAATGAAATGCACAGGCACCAGGATTTGGGTGATTGTGGCACTATTGAGCCATCATGTCAGTTTAGAAAGGAGATGCCTTCTCTGGATGTTGCCTAAACAAAGATGGCATAATTTTTCTCTGTGGGAGGTAATAAAATACCTGTAATTGTTACATATTACACAACATGCTCTTAATATAAAAAATAAATAACTGATGCTAAGCCCCGCTTTGAACCATCTGTATCTAACCATTGATTGATGGACGTCTCTGCAAGACTTCTACAGATTGTATTTTTGCAGGCAGAGAAGAGGTGATAATAGGACTTGCTCACAAATGTCAGATGGTTCAAAGTGGGGAGCACTCAGAAATCTGTAATCTTTTTGTTCTGTGACTAATCCTACTCCCCAGTTGCCATGTACAATATACCTTTATTCTGGCTTGGGAAGAGCTTTAGGCGCACATTGCGAGTGGGAAGTGCGTGCCTAAGCATTGTGTGCAAGGAGAAATACTATTGGGATGCTCACAGGGATCAAACCTGACCTTCTAACTTGCCAAATAATAAAAACTGATTAAAAAATTCTACGTAATTTCAAATATGAGTGATATAACTGTTCCCATATGTTAGCCTTAATTTATTCCTATGCTATAAAATAAATCGTACAAGTATGATAGTTCAGTTTGCACTGATAAGAGTAATGCTAGCCAAACATGCAGGCTAAACAGTGTGAATGGAGAAATCGCCCATGCCAGCTATTGTATTCAGACAGCCTCAGGACCTGTGGCTGTCTCAATACCCGACCAGTGACTGCATTTGATAGGGGATCACGTGTGGGAGATGTAGGTTGGCAACCCGTTGTCCCTAGGATCTAGAAGTCATATAACACATGCTACAAGTGGCTGTTTATTGTTTTAGTTGAAGAAAGAAGTCTGGGCACGATGGAATACCAAGGAAGGTTCTCTTGGATGAAGTATGAAAGAACCCTGGAGAAATAAGGCGGGCAAGTGAGGCAAAGCCCAGAGGTCATAGCCTATGAGAGCTGTTGCCTTGCAAAAGAAAGCTTGAGCTAAGGGTATCAGTGGGGTGCCCTGAATTTGGGTGCACACCAGACAATGACCTAACTTTCTGTGAGTGGGGGTCACTGAGATAATTACAAAAATAATGTATGATTTAACACTTGCACTTCATCTAAAGCTGGATTCACACCTATGCATTTTTAGTGCTTTTTGCATTTGGCAGATTTGCACTACAGTCCATTTAACATTTAACATGGTTTCCTATGGAACACGTTCTTTAGTGTAAATCTGCAAAATGCAAAAAGCACAAAAAATGCCATAGGTGTGAATCAGGCCTTAATGTGCCCTCAATCATGTTTTTAATCAGTTAACAAATTAACAAAATGAGAAAAACACTGTTATACAAATTTGCACAGTTATAACCAGACAGAATCTTATCAAATTTGCAGAATAAGGGAAAACACAAATTGGAAATGACAGAAATCAAATTGCACAGAAACCACAATGTTATATATAATTACAAAGCTAGGGAAATAAAACATGTCTTTAGAGTTCAACCAAAAACTTCTTGAACCTTGAATAACCCCGACCCTTGGGTGATCCAGGGGAAGTAAAACATCCTTTATAAATGGTGGTATCCCATTATAATTTGTTCTTTTGGAAAACAACCAATCATTTTTTGAAATTATATGCTGAAGCTGCTGGAAGTTATTCCCATGTAAGACCACTTACACTTCAAAACTCAAATTTGGAATTGTTTTCCATATAAACTGGGTATGGAAGGTTCAGTAGATTGTGTGACTTCCAAGTATCCCCTTTGAGTTTGGATGGTCACACCGGATTGAATTGGCTGTAATTGCAGAGTAATGCAAATACAGGATCTGTTTCCCAGAATATGGTAATGATAATGGCCACTCAATGGTAAATTCATAGCCAAAGAGGTACTCCACCCAGAAAGAAAAAGTAAAAGTCAACAGCTACAAATACTGTAACTGCTGAATATTAATAATAAAAAAAACAACTTAGACCCCTTTCACACCAGGGCGTTTTGCAGGCGCTATAGCGTTAGAAATAGCGCCTGCAATGCGCCCTAAAGAAGCTGCACCATTGTATGCCCTGAGGGCTTTCACACTACAGCGGTGCGCTGGCAGGACGTCAGGGGAAAGTCCTGCCAGCAGCTTCTTTGGAGCGGTGAAGGAGCGGTGTGTTTACCGCTCCTCCACCGCTGCTCCCCATTGAAATTAATGGGGCAGCGCTGTGATACCGCCGGCAAAACGCCGCTATTGCTGCATATTTCCGGTGGTTTTAACCCTTTCTCGGCCGCTAGCGGGGGGTAAAAGTGCCCCACTAGCGGCCTAAATGCGTCGCAAAGCCGCCGCAAATCCGGCGGTAAAACGCCGCTAAAAATAGCGGTGTTTTACCGCCCACACTATGGGCGGTGTGGTGTGAGAGGGGTGTTAGGGCTGGGTTTACACTATTGGGAATTGGATGTGGATTACCCTCATCCAATGCACATAGCAGGAGATTTTGGCCGGCTCTCTATGGAGCCGGTTCACACATCTCCGCTGCGGCTCTGGTGCGAATTTGCACAGGAGCCCTGTGCGTCTTTTGGTTCGTTTGAGGTTGGAATTCAGCCAAAAATTTGGGCTAAAATCGGACCTGAAATGGTGAACGAGGACGCACCGGACTCCTGCTGTGAGCAGCATGTGGCAATAGTGTTGAACCCAGCCTAATAGTCCAGGGATCCAGCACTGTCCTAATCTGGGCAAGATCTTCGCTGGTTTTCGGTTCCCAGTGCTGCCATCTTGGTCGTTGGAAGCCGGCTGTTACTTCCTGGTGTTTCACATCTGGCTTCCCAATGTGCGTGCGCGAATATCACTGCGGTTTCTGAATGGACTCACAGCCTCCTGGGACCCGTGATGTTTCCCAGAAGGTTTAGGGCTGGCGGGACAACTTCTGCTTGGACCACCAAAGTGATCTGCTCCAAGATAAAAACAATCACAAGTTGTGGGGGAGAGAGAGAGCGCAAGTTCCCTTTTTAGGTGAAATTCCACTTTAACAGCAAATGGTTTTATCTCCAGAGATTTTACATTAGGCATTACGTTACTATGAAAACAAAAGCGCTTTTTCTAAATTTTGGCAAGTGTTTTTTTGTGACTTTTCAGAAGGTCATCCCTCGGAAAATACTTATAATCTGTAGTTGCACATTTGTGAAAAGATTAGAGGACAGCTGGCCATACACATTGGAGGAATCACGACGTAACTGAAACAAAATTCCTCAACTAAAAAAATCCAATTTTCAGCAAACACATATCAGGTTATGATTATGACTTTCATAACAGTGGAGAACACTAGGGACACTACCAGATGTTTCTTACCCGGCCAGTGCAGTTTTTTAATTTAACACTGAAAATAGTAACAAACAGAGCAAATGAAAAAATTTGCAGAAATCTAATCGCTAAAGGTAGAGGGGGGGGGGGGTTCATAAAGGGCTACTTAGAATTAATTGAACTCTCCAAGATAAGCAAATATTGTCTAAATACAAGAGGTATGTGTATTCGTACTTTAATCTTTGTGCTTGGTGTATTTCTTCCAGATCTGTGCAGTAATCCAATGTTAAAGCTGAACTCCGGGTTAGGCAAATATTGTCTAAATACAAGAGGTATGTGTACTATTACTTGAATCTCAAAATATGTATTTGTTCAAGATCTGCGCAGTAATCAAGTGTGAAACGTTGTCTCTGGGCAGGAAATCCCTATAAGAAAGACTGGTTACTGCTACTCCTTCTCCTTGCAGGGTGACAGGTCTTGTATCTGCCCCTCCTGTGCTTTTCTGCAGGCAGCCTGTAATGGGTGGGGTCTGCGGGGTCCCTCCCCCAGCTCTGCTCTCTGCGCGGAATATGTACAGTCCAGGAATGATGTCACTGGTACTTTTAGAAGGATGTCAGGCTTTGAATGCATTTAGCACGCACAAAGCTTTATAAAATTTGTGGCTATTGAATGTTTTTGTGTACGGAGTTCAGCTTTAAACTTTGCCTCTGTGCAGGAGCTGCTGGGTCCCCTCGCCCGACAGCTCTGCTTTCTGCACAAGCTAAGTATAGCACAGTAATGCATGATGTCACTGCTACTTTTACAAGGTAATAACTGGGTTTGCAAAGGCATTGGGTGTACACAAAATCAAGTTATGTTGTTTGTGGATATTAAAGGAATATACGGTGTCTTGAAAAAGTATTCATACCCCTTTTTCCACATTTTGTCATGTTACAACCAAAAGCGTAAATGTATTTTATTGGGATTATATATGATAAACCAACACAAAGTACCACATCATTGTGAAGTGGAAGGAAAATGATAAATGGTTTTCACATTTTTTTACAACTAAATATCTGAAAAGTGTGGTGTGCATTTATGTTTGGTCCCCTTTACTCTGATACCCCTAACTAAAATCTAGTGAAACCAATTGCCTTCAGAAGTCAGCTAATTAATAAATAGAGTCTACCTGTGTGTAATCTAATTTTAGTATAAATACAGCTGTTCTGTGAAGCCCTCCGAGTTTGTTAGAGAACCTTAGTAAACAAACAGCATCATGAAGGCCAAGGAACACACCAGACATGTCAGACATAAAGATGTGGAGAAGTTTAAAGCAGGGTTAGGTTATAAAAAAATATCCCAAGCTTTGATCATCTCATGGAGCATCGTTCAATCCATTATCCGAAAATTTAAATAGTATGGCACAACTGCAAGTCTACCAGAACATGGCAATCCACTTAAACTAACAGGCTGAGCAAGGAGAGCATTAATCAGAGAAGCAGCCAAGAGGCCCATTGTAACTCTGGAGGAGCTGCAGAGATTCACAGCTCAGGTGGGAGAATCTGTATACAGGACAACTATAGTCATGCACTCCACAAATCTTGCCTTTAGTGAAGAGTGGAAAGAAGAAAGCCATTGTTGAAAGAAATCCATAAAACGTCTTGTTTGCAGTTTGCGTGAAGCCATGTGAGGAACACAGTAAACATGTGGAAGAAGGTAATCTAGTCAGATGAACACACCATCCCCACCGTGAAACATGGTGGTGGCAGCATCATGTTGTGGAGATGCTTTTCTTCAGCAGGGACAGAGAAGCTGGTCAGAGTTGATAAGGAGATTGATGGAGCCAAATGGAATGGTTTAGATTAAAGCATATTTATGTGGTAAAATTATATATCAAGTTGCGCTAAATATACGTGAAGACCTGTGGTACAACTTATAAAAGTAAATTCAAATACCAAATCGTGCATGGATCATAAATCATAAATCCAAAATTGAAAATGTGCCATATAAAGTACCCTACGTCTTAAGGCTCATATTCTATCAAAAAGTCCTCACCGGTAAAAAATACAAGAGACTATGATTGTGGATCTAGTCCCAAAAGTAAAGAGATCAGTCTTTCTTTCAAAGTTTGGTAGAGCTTCCGAATCTTGCAAATATCTCTTCCTGAACAAGAAAAGTTGGACTCTTACCGCAATAGATGGACTCCAAACAAACGGAGTCGTTAGGGCTGGCAGAAACCAACCCTCTGCAGGGATTCCAGGTGCACGCTCTGCTCTTACAAGCCAGTGGGGGGCGTCAACACATGTGGACCTTCCGAGGATTTCCGACAGGAGCCGATGACTTCCGGAACCAGCCGATTGTCCTTCCTTCCTCTCGGTTTACACTAGGAGGATGGACAGGTTGGCCGCCCAATCCTTAATAGTTTCCGGTTTGGAGAGCTCTCCGATATACAGCTATACGTGGAGGCTCCTCAGTACGCGAACCTGTAGTGCAACACAAGACACTCGGGCCGCCAGGCCGCAAGGGGAAGGGGGAAAGACGGGTTCCACTAGTGAATGTACCGTTTAAAACAGACCAGGGGTATGAACCATTATGGCCAGACTACAAAAAACATTATAAAGAAAAAGAACTATAAAAAAACGGTTATACTAAGAACAAATATACACCCGTGCTAGGGGATACTCTAAACGTGGTGGTATCAGCATAAACAGCCCATCGGCTCCTGTTGGAAATCCTCAGAAGGTCCAAATGTGTTGACGCCCCCACTGGCTTGTAAGAGATTAAGATAAGATAAGTAAGATTCGGAAGCTTTACCAAACTTTGAAAGAAAGACTGATCTCTTTACTTTTGGGACTAGATCCACAATCATAGTCTCTTGTGTTTTTTACCTGTGAGGACTCTTTGATAGAATATGAGCCTTAAGACGTAGGGTACTTTATATGGCACATTTTCAATTTTGGATTTATGATTTATGATCCATGCACGATTTGGTATTTGAATTTACTTTTATAAGTTGTACCACAGGTCTTCACGTATATTTAGCACAACTTGATATATCATTTTTGATTTGTTCCATAATGATATTTGATGGTTTCTAGTTGCAGCTTTTTGTTTTGTTTTGCCCTAGCGCGATATTGTTGTTTTTTTATTGTTAATATTTATGTGGTAGAATAGCCCAGCCAAAGCCCAGACCTAAATCCATTTGAGAGTCTGTGGCAAGACTTGAAAATCGCTCTCCATCCAACCTGACAGAGCTTGATCTATTTTGCAAAGAAGAATGGACAAAAATGACTTGCAGCTGTAATTGCAGCAAAGATGGTTCTACAAAGTATTGACGGGGGGGGGGTAGGGGTGAACACAAATGCACGCCACACTTTTCAGATATTTATTTGTAAAAAAAAAAGCCATTTATCATTTTCCTTCCACTTCACAATTATGTGTCACTTTATGTTGGTCTATCACATAAAATCCCAATAAAATACATTTATGTTTTTGGTTGTAACATGGCAAAATGTGGAAAATGTCAAGGGGTATGAATACTTTTTCAAGGCACTGTACAGTATATATAACTGAAAGTTTTTGTGCAACATTTTTCAGATCAGTTTTCCCAAATATACCACTCCATCATTGCGGCATGGATGGAAATTGTCCTAAACTCCTGTTGGTTTATGGTTCTACTGAACAACTTTTTTGTTAGCAAATCTTTCTTTTTAAGTCAGGACAGATATAAAGTGCTAAGGTGCCTGCACATTTCTGCAGCAGCCTCCAAAAAGCATTCCATTATGGCTGAATGCTGGGATGCTCTGACACTTCTTGTGCCCTATGCATTCCTTTTGGCCACTTAGGCTGCCCATCATAGTGATGGGCCAATAAGAATGGTTGGGGCTGCGCATAGGAGCTTTGCCTACCATAATGACCCAGGGTGCTGAAAGTATATTGGTAGATGTCTGGGGCCCGAATCGTGAAGGTTCCAAAGAATATTGGGCGGTACAGAACCTTTATTCTGTTGTCCAGGATTTGCTATTTGCCGGAATCCTGTATGAGTGCACAAGAGTGCAGGGGCAATAATGAGAGTTTTTTCAGGAGCAGGCGGAGTTGTGGCAGTTGCTGTAGCCTGGAGGGAGGTGTGCCCCTCTCTGGAGACCAAGGAAATATCCATGTAGGAGAGGTTTCAGGCCATTGGACTGAGATTGTTGGGCCAGATGAGAGAGTCTGGGACTTTTAGCTGAGGCACCTGCGAGAGGGTCCAGGGAGATCAGAGAAATAGGTGAGTCTTGGATGAGTGAGAACACGTGGAGTATTAGAAGAACTTCTACCTACAGGCTAAGGGTGTGCCTGTGCAGCGAGATGTAATTGAAGCTGAATGAGATTAAAAGCCAGGTGGATAAGCATTTTTTGTTTGGGGTGAAGCTAAAACCCCTGCGTGGGAAACCTGATCTTGTAATGGCTTTCTTTTCCGTTTTCTTTCAATAAAAGTGGGCCACCAGGTCCTTGAAGTGGAACTTTACTCTTCAAGTCAACATTCAAAGTGATTTTTCAATAAAATAAAGCATGGAGACATGGATGGTTTGCTTTGAATATTAAAAATGAATCAAATAGCGTTTTTGGGTTGCGGTACTCAGATGCAGTGAAGATCCACATTAACGATAGTCCCTGTCTGCCATGGACTCACTGTAAAAAACACATCTACAATGAGAGCTAAGCACCCCCATATCACAATATATACAGCATTTATTCTTCTTCTGTGATAGTTTCACAACAGGGATCTTGACATGCATTTTTCTGTGTTTTGAAATGCAGACAATATACTGTATAGTATAGCTGCACAATTAATCATTAACAATTGTGATCGTGTTTTTTTCCCCCTTGCGATCTTGACAAAGGATTTTTTTTTTTGCTAGAAAAAAAAAAAATATATATATATATATATTTTTTTTTTTTTCTTCTTTTAGCCTAGAGAATAAAATGGTGGTTGTTGCAATATTTTATGTCACACTGTATTAGCATAGCAGCCTTTCAAATGCAATTTTTTTGGGGGAAAAAATACACTTTAATGAATTAAAAAAAAAAAAAAACAGTAAAGTTAGCCCAATAATTTTTGTATAATGTGAAAGATGTTACGCTGCGAGAATTGTGACAGAATCATGATCTTTGTTCTAAGCAGCTCTACTGTATAGGTTACACAAATATGTTTCTATACAACTTCTTCTCTTGCATTATATTACAACATGTTGGAGGCATGTCCCGCATACTGCTTTTTTGGTGCATTTCCCAGTATTGTCCCCTTTCAGGTGAATGAATGGGATTCTTTAAAACCAAAATATATATGAGTGTACATAGTTATAAAGTCTGTTACCACGTATGTTATCTTGTGAAAAATGCCTAAATAGTAAACAAACATTTCCTTTTGTGTAAAATGCTACATACAAAAAAAGTAATAGTGGTGCTTTTTTATCGTACATCACAGGACACAGAGCCACAGTAATTACTGTATGGGTTACATGGCACCTTCAGGTGAGGAACACTAGCACACTGGCACACCCTAGACAGGAAGTTCAACTACCCATACAACCACTCCTCTTACCGGGAGCACCTCAGTATTTCCGCCAGTGTCTTAGGTGTTGGTCACAAATAAAGATGTGCTGTGCTGAGCTCCACTGGAGAAATCTTTACCCGGGCCTCGTGGCATAAGAAATTAAGTTTTGCCTGTAACGCTTCTCTTTTTAGAGAGCTGGACCCCGGGATCCAGTGCTTTGTTTTTTTCAGCCATATTTACAGGTCCAGGGGTGTGGAACCCCGATAAAAAGGGGCCCTGGTGCCTGGAGGTTTTTTAAACGGAGCCCACCGTGAGAGGTGAAGATTGGGTCTGTCTGGTTTTACCACAGAACCCTGCAGCTGAATAAGATAAGGGAGTTTCCTAAGGAATTTTTCAAATTCTTGTGGGTTTTCTCCTTTAAATAAATGTTGTCATGCCTAAAGTCGCCACTGGGGGCTGTCAAGAGCACGTACCTGTTCCATGCTTGTCAGTCTCGCTCTGTGTTCATACAAGCTGCACGCTTCCTCCAGCCCAAGCCCCAGGTAAGGTGTGAGAAGGGTTTTTTTTTCTTTAAAATGTCCCCCACCTGGACAGAGGTACCTCTTCTCTCCAGGAAGCAGAAGGAGCATGGGCCAGTCGCACTGCTCCCACTGCCGCTGCCATTACGGCGGTTCTCCGTCTATCAAGCTCTTCCATCCCAGACCCCTCCACATGCAATCCGGTCGGATTGGAGCCCGTTCGCATGGGAAAACAATCTTTTTTTAAAAAAAAGTGAGGGGGGGCGTGCTGGGAAGTCGCAGAAAAGGGGAACGGGGCTTAGTGCGACGTTGACGTGTCTCAGACGTTCACAAACGCAGGGCTGTGTCTGCTATAAAGTACACCTTTTTTCAGATGCATTCAGCTGACAGAGGGACACAGAGCAGACGGGGGCATGTGAGTGTTGGTGACACAGGCATTCCCAGGGCATTTAGCATGAGCATTAATATCAGCGGCAGTTGCTGGACTATTTGCTCAGCAGTGAGTGCATTTTTGGTGGTACCTCTGCATTTGTGCTTGGCACTATGACCAGAGGAAGAGGTACAAATACCTCAAAAGACAAGGGCACAAAGAGGTCGCCCTCTGGCTTTAAGGACCCTCCCTCTGCAACACCATTCCCCCCGAAAGGCCTAAGGAGGCTGGTCAGAGTGAGCCATTGGGGTCATCAGGGGTTGCAATTGCTTCCGACAGTTCAGCCCCTGTCTATATTAGTGAGGAGGTTATTTCCTCAGCCATGATTGGATTGGAGGAAAGATTAATGGTTTTAATCGCATCCTCACAGAGTGGTAGAAAACGCATTAGGTCCCCTTCTACTACCCAGGATCCTCAAACAGAGGAACAGTGGGATAGGGAAGATGAATCCCCAGGAGACTGTGAAGAGACTGTTGACTTCCTCTTCCAAGGGTTCAAGTGGGGAAGGACCTTCTTCAGCTTCACAAAAATTTACCAAAATGGTCCGCTCCACATTTAAGCTATCCTTAACTGAGTCAGTTGAAAAGCCCACTTCTTGTTTGGGTTCACTAAAACTTCCTCAGGTTTTGCGTGCCTTTCATGTACATTCTTTGCTGGAAAAGCTTATGTTTTCTGAGTGGGATCACCCAGATAAACATTTTTTCCCCCCTAAAAAGTTTTCAACACTTTACCCTATGGAGGAAAAATTTACTAAGATGTGGAGTATACCAGCAATTGACGCTACTATATCCTGCGTGAATAAAAGTTTAACTTGTCCTGTTGACAATGCGCAAATGCTTAGGGATCCAACTGATAAAAAATTGGAATTCCTGTTAAAAAACATTTTCTTCCTTGGCAGGTTCAGTGGCTCAACCTGCAGTGGCAGCAATTGGGGTATGTCAATCCTTGAGAGATCATTTGAAACAGGTGCTCAAGGTTTTCCCTGAACAGCAGGCCCAGGATTTATCCGAGCTGCCAGGGGCTTTATGTTTTGCAATTGACGCAATCAGAGATTCTATTCTTCAAACCGTTGGTGCATATGTGTAGAATCTTATGGTTGAAAGTTGGTCAGCCGAAGCGGCATGCAACAAGCTCCTGGCTGGTTTTCCTTTCCGCTGTGAAAAGCTGTTTGGAAATGATTTGGACAAATATATCCAAAAGATATCAAGTGGGACAAGTACCCTTTTGCCAGTTAAGAAAAAGAGTAAATGTCCCTCATTTAAACAGGCTCTTTCTCCAGTGCAAGGGGCATCAGCCTCCAGGCAGTCGCGACGGCCTCCACTGCCAGGTTCAAGAGGTAAACCTCAGGGTCAACCCCAGGGACAAAAGAAGTCCTGGGGGAGGAAACCTACAAGACAGAAAGCCTCTCTATGAAGGGGTACCCCTGCTCGTTCGAGTGGGGGGAAGACTTCTGCAGTTCTCAAGGGTTTGGCAGGAGGCATTTTCAAAACGGGTGGTCTCCACAATAGCTCTAGGTTAAAAACTTCCAAATTCCGAGAATTCCTGTCTCCTCAGTTCAAATGTACCCAAAGATCCAGAGAGAAAGAAGTCTCTCTTTCAAGCGTTAGACCGACTTTTGTCGCAAAAAGTGATCATGGGGGTCCCCATGGAAGAGCAGGGGTTAAGGTTTTATTCAAACCTTTTCACGGTGCCAAAACCAAATGGAGATGTCAGACCTATTCTAGATCTCAAAGATCTAAACCAGTTCCTGAAAATCCACTCTTTTTGCATTGAATTTATCCAATCAATAGTATCCATCCTACAAGGAGGAGAACTTCTGGCATCAATGGACATCAAGGATGCATACCTGCATGTACCTATTTTCCCCCGCTCACCAGAAGTAGAAAAACATAATTTTCAGTTTGTAACCTTGCCTTTCGGTCTAGCTACGGCACCTCAGGTGTTTACAAAGCTTCTGGTCCTTCCTCTGGCCAGATTAAGGACTCAAGGTATAACGATAATAGCATACCTAGACGACCTGCTCTTGCTAGACCGGTTTGTAGACCGCTAGGACCAAAGCATGGTCACCACAGTCAACTACCTGGAAAACCTAGATTGGGTCCTCAACTAGGGATGCACCGAATGGGTTTTTTGGTGCCGAAACCGATACCGAAAATGAAAAATACACTAGGCCGAAAACCGAAACCGATACCGAAACAGCACCGATACCGAAAATGACTGTTTTTAAAAAATATTTTTATACAGGAGGTGGTCAGAGACTGGGAACATGGTACAGGAGGTGGTCAGAGACTGGGGACATGGTACAGGAGGTGGTCAGAGACTGGGGACATGGTACAGGAGGTGGTCAGAGACTGGGGACATGGTACAGGAGGTGGTCAGAGACTGGGGACATGGTACAGGAGGTGGTCAGAGACTGGGGACATGGTACAGGAGGTGGTCAGAGACTGCATGCATGGTACAGGAGGTGGTCAGAGACTGGGGACATGGTACAGGAGGTGGTCAGAGACTGGGGACATGGTACAGGAGGTGGTCAGAGACTGGGGACATGGTACAGGAGGTGGTCAGAGACTGGGGACATGGTACAGGAGGTGGTCAGAGACTGGGGACATGGTACAGGAGGTGGTCAGAGACTGGGGACATGGTACAGGAGGTGGTCAGAGACTGCATGCATGGTACAGGAGGTGGTCAGAGACTGGGGACATGGTACAGGAGGTGGTCAGAGACTGGGGACATGGTACAGGAGGTGGTCAGAGACTGGGGACATGGTACAGGAGGTGGTCAGAGACTGGGGACATGGTACAGGAGGTGGTCAGAGACTGGGGACATGGTACAGGAGGTGGTCAGAGACTGGGGACATGGTACAGGAGGTGGTCAGAGACTGGGGACATGGTACAGGAGGTGGTCAGAGACTGCATGCATGGTACAGGAGGTGGTCAGAGACTGGGGACATGGTACAGGAGGTGGTCAGAGACTGGGGACATGGTACAGGAGGTGGTCAGAGACTGGGGACATGGTACAGGAGGTGGTCAGAGACTGGGGACATGGTACAGGAGGTGGTCAGAGACTGGGGACATGGTACAGGAGGTGGTCAGAGACTGGGGACATGGTACAGGAGGTGGTCAGAGACTGCATGCATGGTACAGGAGGTGGTCAGAGACTGGGGACATAGTACAGGAGGTGGTCAGAGACTGGGGACATGGTACAGGAGGTGGTCAGAGACTGGGGACACGGTTCAGGAGGTGGTCAGAGACTGGGGACACGGTTCAGGAGGTGGTCAGAGACTGGGGACACGGTTCAGGAGGTGGTCAGAGACTGGGGACACGGTTCAGGAGGTGGTCAGAGACTGGGGACACGGTTCAGGAGGTGGTCAGAGACTGGGGACACGGTTCAGGTGGTCGTCAGAGACTGGGGACACGGTTCAGGAGGTGGTCAGAGACTGGGGACACGGTTCAGGAGGTGGTCAGAGACTGGGGACACGGTTCAGGAGGTGGTCAGAGACTGGGGACACGGTTCAGGAGGTGGTCAGAGACTGGGGACACGGTTCAGGAGATGGTCAGAGACTGGGGACACGGTACAGGAGATGGTCAGAGACTGGGGACACGGTACAGGAGATGGTCAGAGACTGGGGACACGGTACAGGAGATGGTCAGAGACTGGGGACACGGTACAGGAGATGGTCAGAGACTGGGGACACGGTTCAGGAGGTGGTCAGAGACTGGGGACACGGTACAGGAGATGGTCAGAGACTGGGGACACGGTACAGGAGATGGTCAGAGAACGTGGTACAGGAGGCATCCCCCATTGCAGGCCAGTGTCCCCCATTGCAGCCAGTGTGCCTGTGCCCCGTTGCAGCCAGTGTGCCAGTGCCCCGTTGCAGCCAGTGTGCCAGTGCCCCGTTGCAGCCAGTGTGCCAGTGTCCCGTTGCAGCCAGTGTGCCAGTGCCCCGTTGCAGCCAGTGTGCCAGTGTCCCGTTGCAGCCAGTGTGTCCCCCGTTGCAGCCAGTGTGTCCCCCGTTGCAGCCAGTGTGTCCCCCGTTGCAGCCAGTGTGTCCCCCGTTGCAGCCAGTGTGTCCCCCGTTGCAGCCAGAGAGCCAAGTGTGTATTGCAGCCAAGTGTGTGTCCCATTGCAGCCAGACTGTGCAGGGAAGAGAGCCGTCTCCGTCGCCTGTTTGATCACAGCGCCGGGAACATCACAGCTTTCATTTCAATAGCTGTGTGTTCCCGGCCGCGCGCCGTCACACACAGCCCCTCCCCCTTGTCCGGGCACTTTGATAGACAGATCATCCGTCCAATCCTGCGGATGATCTGTCTATCTAAGTGTCCGGACAAGGGGGAGGGGCTGTGTGTGACGGCGCGCGGCCGGGAACACACAGCTATTGAAATGAAAGCTGTGATGTTCCCGGCGCTTTGATCAAACAGGCGGCGGAGGCGGCTCTCCTGCGCTATGCACCCCCCATGATGGGCGTCACCAGGGGGCGGGGGCGGAGCCTCGCCCCCACCCAGGCCACGCCCCATTTTCGGCTCCATTATCGGCCGTTTTTCTCTTTCGGCAAAATGCCGAAAAGGGCATTTTCGGCCGATATGTTTCGGCGGCCGAAATTTCGGTGCATCACTATCCTCAACCTAGAGAAATCTTCTTTCTAGGTTGTAAGAAGAAGTAAGAAGTTTAGAGTACCTGGGTCTGGTTATAGATACGGCCTAGAAGAAGGTGTTTTTAACCTAGGAAAAGATTTGCGCCATAAAGGAGCTGGTTCAGGTGTTCAGAGCAAAGAACACTCTTTCTATTCGCCTTTGTATGAAGTTGTTGGGGAAGATGGTGGCTTCGTTCAAAGCAGCTCCTTATGCTCACTTTCATTTGAGACTGCTGCAAAATAGTATCCTGTCTGCCTGGAACAAGAAGGTCTAAGCTCTAGATTTTCCGATGTGTTTGTCGCCAAAAGTGCGCCAGAGTGGTGGAGGATATCTGAGAATCTGCAGCAGGGGAAACCCTTCTTACCAGTTACCTGGAAGATGGTAACAACAGATGCCAGCCTTTCAGGTTAGGGAGCAGTCCTGGAAGAGGGGTCTGTCCAAGGGAAATGGTCCAGAACCGAAAGGACCTTGCCCATCAACATTCTAGAGATTCGGGCAGAGCACCTAGCCCTAAAGACCTGGACATTCAGGTTGCGGAATTCTCCTTTCAGGATTCAATCCAACACTGCTACAGTGTTGGATTATATCAATCACCGAGGGGGCACCAGAAGTCAGGCAGCCCAGGGAGAGGTAAACCATATCCTAACCTGGGCAGAAAAGCATGTGCTGTGCATATCGGCAATCTTCATTCCAGAGGTAGAGAACTGGCAGGCGGACTACTTAAGTCGCCAGCAGTTGTTCCTGGGGGAATGGTCCCTTCACCCTTGCATCCAGGTTCAATAACAAAGTCGACAACTTTGTGTCCAGAACAAGGGATCCACTCACATGTGGAACAGATGCGTTGGTGACCCCGTGGGATCAGTTCTCTCTGATTTATACATTCCCTCCTGTTCTGCTGCTACCTCGACTTCTTCACAGGATCAAGCAGGAAAGTAAGTTGATAGTTCTTGTGGCTCCAGCATGACCCAGAAGATCTTGGTATGCAGAAATAGTAAAGATGGTGGTGGGGGTCCCATAGACCCTACCACCACGTCCAGACCTGTCATCTCAGGGACCAGTGTTCCATCCTAAATGGTAAATTTAATGGTTTGGCTATCGAAACCCACATTCTGAAGAATAGTGGGCTTTCAGGCTGAGTGATATCTACCTTGATTAATGCAAGGAAGCCAGCTTCCAGAGTCATTTATTATAGAGTCTCAAAGGCATATGTTTTTTGGTGTGAATCCAGGGGTTGTCAACCTAGAAAGTATGTCATAGTTAGAATTCTTGCCTTTCTGCAAATGGGGTTAGAGAGGAAAATGACCTTGAGTACTGTCTGCTTGCTTCTCATTCTTTGGTCCAGAGCTTTATACGGGGGTAACGTGGCTTAATCCACCTGTTAGAACACCCCTGAACCCTTGGGACTTGAATTTAGTTCTGCCGGCATTACAGAAACAGCCTTTTGAGCTGATACAACATATTCACTTGGTCCTTTTGACAATGAAGCTAGTTTTTCCTGATAGCCATTTCTTCTGCAAGAAGGGTATCAGAATTGGCGGCTCTTTCTTATAAAGAGCCATATTTAATCATTCACAAGGATAGATTTATTTTGCGTCCTCATTCTAGCTTTCTGCCAAAG
Organism: Lithobates pipiens; assembly: GCF_037356315.1. NCBI lineage: Eukaryota > Metazoa > Chordata > Amphibia > Anura > Ranidae > Lithobates > Lithobates pipiens. The sequence goes on along the minus strand of NW_027507784.1, from coordinate 195,935,724 downwards.
GTGGTTTCAGGTTTTCATCAAAACCAGGATATTGTTCTACATTCATTGTTTCCAGAACCCTGTTCTACGGAGAAAATTCACTACATGCTCTGGATGTAGTGAGAGCAGTCGAAATCTATTTGAAGGCGACTGCTCAGATTCAGAAAACAGTTGTTTTGTTTGTGTTGCCTGAAGGCCCTAGAAAGGGACAGGCAGCATTGAAATCTTCTATTGCCGAATGCATTTGGCAAGTAATTATTCAAGCTTATGGTTTGAAGAGGAAAGTTCCACCTTTTCAAATCAAACCACACTCCACCAGGGCTGTAAGTGCTTCATAGGCAGTGCATCACCAAGCCTCCATGGCTCAAATCTGCAAGGTCACATTCATCATATTTTATCAGGTGGATGTAAGAAGGCATGAGCATATCGCCTTTGGGTGCAGTGTGCTGCAGGCAGCAGTACAGGTCCTCAGGTCTGATTGCACCCTACTTTTGTTTGTGTCTCCCGCCCCTCAGATAGCATTGCTCTGGGACATCCCATACAGTAATTACTGTGTCCCGTGATGTACGATAAAGAATATAGAAAAAACAGCTTACCTGCTAAATCCTTTTCTTGGAGTACATCACGGGACACAGAGGTCCCTCCCCTCTTTCTGGTTACATGTGTATTGCTTTGCTACAAAACAGATGCTCCCGGTAGAGGGAGGAGTTGTGTTGGGAAGTTGAACTTCCTGTCTAGGGTGTGCAAGTGTCCATCACCTAAAGGTGCCATATAACCCATACAGTAATTACTGTGGCTCTGTGTCCCATGATGTACTACAAGAAAAGGGTTTTACAGGTAAGCTGTTATAAAAATCCTAATTTTTTTTTGTGTTTGTTTTCTATAGTTGGTTTGTATTAATGCTATATTAAGATATTTCATTAAGATGTGTTTTATGGATATTATTGAATTTTAGTTTTATGGTCCTTAGTTATGGAACCTTTATATTATACCTGATAACTAAGAAAATTTTACTGGAATGATTCTTTACATGTTTTGTTATAAAATAACAATGAAATGAAATAAAGATATATATGCTTCAAAGGGACAACTTGTTCTATGCATAAACTACATTTTACACATAAAAAAGTAATGGCCCTGGAAAGGCATATGGAAAGCAGCAAGTGGATTTAGGTTAGACAATAGTGATGTTCCATCATAATGCAGTCCTAACTTTTCCAGTGTGTTGTTTATGCCTGAGGCATCTAGCAGTAGATATGTTATCTTTTCTAGTTCAAATGAATGATGATGTTTCCATCACTCACCACATAATGCCATACAAAAGGAAGCAGCAAGTTGCTGGTTTAGGTAAACTTTTAGGCTGGGATCACACCATTGTGAATTGGATGCGGATCCCCGGCATCCAATTTGCAATAGCAGGAGATTTTAACCGTCTTTATATCTCTGCAAAGGGTCCGGTCTGTTTTGCAAAAAAATGTGCATCTTTTGATCCGTTTCAGATCCAAATTCAGATGAAAATTCAAGCTGAAATCGGACCTGAAACAGTGAACCAGGATGCATCGGACCCCTGCTGTGAGCTGCATGCGGATCATATGTGAACCTAGCCTTAAAGTATACTTTTGATCAGGAAGTAGAAATGGCGTTAGCCATGGTTTGCCTTTCACTTTTCTCCTGTTTGCTTAGTGTCCAATTTTTACTGCACACCTATTATACAACTCAGAGAAATCTTACTTTGGGTTCCATGCACACTATAAGCTAAAATAAATGCCAGAAAAACACTGGATGAAAAATACTCATAATAGCGTTTTTGTGCCAGCTTTTAGCAGCAGTAGTTGGGAGCTTTCAGCTTTTATTTCTCCTGGAAAATCGCTCCCAAAAAATCCAAAAAACTGAAGCTTCAAAAACACTTCTAGACTGAAATAGTGTGCATGGACACATATTAAAACACTGTTTGCTTCTAGATGCAGAAGCCTTACTACTGTGCATGGAGCCTTACTGCTGTGGTTGTCATATTTGCATCATTCCTTCTCCTATACATCCATTGACATGTCCATTATTACATCATTGCTATTGGAAGGGTGAATAACAGTAATCCCTCCTTGTCATGGCAATGCAGGCAGTCTCTCAATTGCCATGGCAGTGGGGAAGATACCTTAGTTGCCATGGCAATCATACCAATCCCTCTGATGTCATAGCAACACAAAGGATGATCAATCTAGCACCATAGAAATTGGCCTATTTTCCCTCCAATACTGCGTCAATAGAATTGATTCCTCAAGTGCCATAATAATATGACCAATACCTGTGTCTGCATGTCAATAGTTACTCCATTGCTATGACAGTGGAGTTAACCACACTGTCCCCAAAATAATGATAAAGTCAGATCCCTAAATTGTTTTGGCAAGGAGTCAGTTCCCAGTGTGCCCATACCTGTTACCATCACCATCGCATCTGGGTTGATTTGTCCTTTACAATGGCAGGGATTAAAGGTCAGCTGAACTTACAGAAATTTAGAGGTTCCATTTGGCTTTATAAGAAAGCTCTTTCCTAGTTTGTCCTTGACATTTACTTTCTGAGATACAGACCCAGAACAAGCATGTATCAGGAACATCAGAGTAAAATCTGAATTTCTAATCTGCATACTAGCTCCAGCTTTGTAATTTGAAGGAAATAGTGATATCTTGCAAATAGAGACCCTGACCCATAGTGCCCCAAAAATCTTTTGTCTTATAAATGTTTATTTGTAAAGCTAAGCTTGTGTATGCTGATGAACTGTCCACCAGCAGTGATTCTTGGCCCAGCAAGCCTTTTTCCTATTTTGCCATTCAGCATTGGCTTCTCTACGCAAGCTGTTGATTTTTCCTGTCAATGTTTCCTCCTGCTTCCAAGTCCCTTTTTGATGGAGTAAGAAACTGTACCCCCTGACACCTTGGCTTTCACAGGAATTACAAAGACATGTTAAAGTATTATAACATTACATAAATATTACATTAATATTCAGTTTTTAGTATCATGAACTTCTCTCTATAAACCTTTAATATTCCTGGAATCAGTTTACTTAAATTTCAATAAAACCTGAAAAATGATGATTATAATCTGTATATATATATATATATATATATATATATATATATATATATATATATATATATATATGAAATTTAAGTTCCAAAACTTAGGCTTGGTTCACACTAAAGCACGGAACGGCTCACAGGTCCGATTTCAGGTCTAATTTTTGGCTGATTTTGGACCTGAAACAGACCAGAAGATGCACAAGACTCCAGTGCAGTTCACACCGGAGCCGCTCCGGAGATGTGTGAACCGACTCCATAGAGAGCCAGTCACAATCTCCTGATATGCGAATTGGATACAGAGAAACCCACATACAGTTCACAGTAGTGTGAACCCAGCCTCAGACATTGAAAAGAACAACAAAAACAATTACAATTCACCTAAAATCAAAACATTTTTCTGTAAGGGTTCAGGTAGGTAGAGGGTTAAGTGTTAGGTTGTCCTTTAACACTTAAATGTTAGGAACACATAGCTTTTGGATTTCCACTTGTTTTGGGCATTAAAAGCCATTCAGAGAAATTCTGTTCTGGGCTCAGATGAGATATCTAACGTTAGAACTTTGTTTTTTGTTAACAGGTAAAAAAGAAAGCAAAAATGACAGAAGTCCGCCGGGATAGCACAAGCAGTCTACAGAGAAAGAAGCCACCATGGCTAAAATTGGAGATACCATCTGCTCCTGTTATCACAACAGAGGAGCCAACCTTTCTGCAGGTAATATATCACTAACGATTTGAATGCATCTTGAGTTTCATAAAAATTGTCTTTCTACTTTAAAGCGGAGGTCCACCCTAAAATGGACCTCCGCTCATCGGAATCCCCCCCCCCTCCGGCGCCACAATCGGCTCTCTGCGGAACGGGGCGTACGTTACGCCCCGTTCCGCAAGCGCCCGCCCCCTTCAGCAAGTGCCCCGCTGCCTGCTGGGAAACACACAGCTCCCAGAGGCAGCGGGGACCGTCCGGATTGCGCCGCGTGGCTCGCGCATGCGCAGTAGGGAACCGGGAAATGAAGCCGAAAGGCTCCATTTCCTGATTCCCATACCCAAGATGGCGGCGGGACCCGGCAGCCGAGCGAGCGATCGGCTTCGGGTGCCGACATCGCGGGCGCGCTGGACAGGTAAGTGTCACTATTTAAAAGTCAGCAGCTGCAGTATTTGTAGCTGCTGGCTTTTAAAAAAAAAAAAAAACGCGGAGTCCCGGTGGACTCCCGCTTTAACCACTTGCCCTACAGGGCACTTTCACCAGCTTCCTGCCCAGGCCAATTTTTAGCGCTGTCACGCTTTGAATGAAAATTGCGTGGTCATGCGAAGCTGTACCCAAATGAACTTTTTTTATCATTTCTTTCACACAAATAGAGCTTTCTTTTGGTGGTATTTAATCACCGCTGGGTTTTTTATTTTTTTGCTAAAAAAAAATGAAAAAAGACAGAAAATTTTGAAAAAAAAAGTTTTTCTTAATTTCTGTCAGAAAATTTTGTAAATAAGTAATTTTTCTCCTTCACTGATGTGCGCTGATGAGGCTGCACTGATGGGCATTTATGTGACACTAATAGGCACTGATGAGGAGGCACTAATATGCAACACTGATGGGCACTGATGAAGCGGCACTGAAGGTCACTGATGAGGTGGCACTGATGAGGAGGCACTAATAGGCAGCACTGATGAGCACTAATAAGGGACACTGCTGGGCACTGATAGGTGGCATGCATAGGCAGCACTGATGGGCACAGATGAGCTGCATTAATAGGCACTGATATGCAATGATAGGTGGCACGAATAGGCAGCACTGATGGGCATGGATGGGCGGCACTGAAGGGGACTGAAAGGCAGCACTGACTTACATCACTGATGGGCACAGAATGGCCTCACTGATGGGCACAAATTGACATCAATGATGAGCACAGATTGGTGTCACTGATGGGCACAGATTAGTGTCACCAATGGGCACAGACTGGCAGCACTGGTAAGGTTGCACTAATAATCAGTACCCTGATGATCAGTACAGGTCAGTCCTGTGAGGAGATACCGCTGATCGGAACTCCTCTCCTGATGATCAGTACAGGTCACTCCTGTGAGGAGATGCCGCTGATCGGCTCTCCTCTCCTCACACTCTGTCAGTGTGAGGTGAGGAGACCCTATTAATGACTATCTTTAACGATTATCTTTACCGAGATTGGGGTTGCGCTATGTCCCTGGGAGAGCGCATCCATGATCACTGTGCTGCCTGCCCCCAGGGCTGTACAATAGCAGTGAGACTGATAGATGTCATGTGATGTTGGCCCAGAATGAGAATGTATCCTGCCCTCCGTCATTTGTCTAAACGGCTCGTACACACGATCGAACTTTCCAACAACAAAACTGTGGAATTTTGTTCCAAGGGTGAATGTTCCAAATTGTCTTGCATACACACGGTCACGCAAAGGTTGGCCAACAATTCCGAACGTAGTAACGTACAAAGACATACAAAGAGCTGATAAAAAGGAAGCTGAATAGTCATGCACCACCCTTTGGGCACCTTCTGCTAATGTTGCGTTTGATGAGCATTGATTCCGAGCATGCGTGTTTGTACTTTGGACTTTTGTCCGACAGACTTGTGTACACATGATCGGAAAGTTCGACAACACACATTTGTTGGAGGAAAATTTGAGAACATGCTAGCCAACATTTGTTGGCGGAAAGTCCGACAACCCTACTTTGCTCCTCCAGTGCTTACTAGAAAAACAGATTGGAGAGAGGCCAGGTGGATCTGGCTCCATCTTTTAGCTGTGCACAGAAAGATGGAGCCAGCTGTCAATCAGGCAGCCAGGTGGATCCCGACTCTCTTGTCGGGATCCTTTTTTACTGTGGCGTGTCTGTTCTCTGTAAGTAAAAATAAATAACACACTTGCTAGCTGGATCACCAGGTGAAAATAAAGGAAAAAAGCCAACAAAAAAGAAAACAAATGCAGCTATCACATCTAAGAATTGGTAAGCTGTGTACAGAGTAAAGCATTCAGGAATATTTAACATACACCATAGCATATACAGTAGGACACAAGGATCAGTAGTGTGTATTATGGTGCCTGTTACATTGCTGGTCAGAGGGAGGAAAAAATGCCAAGGGATTAGAAAAAGGAGAAAAATATAACCAGTGTCAGCGATCAGTGGAAAAATGCCATGGTGGCAGTGGCAGGAAATATAGCCCAGTGCTGGTGGTCTGTGGAAGAAAACAATGACCAGGACCAGTGGGAGAATAAAATGCATAGTGATGGTGTCTGTGGGAGGAAGAATGTCCATGAAGTGATGGTCAGTTGGGTAAAGAATGCCCTAGCATTGGTGTCAGTGGATAAAAAAAGAATCTTTGGTGTTGGTGGAAGAAGAAATAGTTTTGATCTCACACCTGGCCTTCAGTTGGTGTGTTCTCCAGCGTGACCCTCCCTTGGGGTTAGGGACACATGCGGTGAAACCCACATCCAATTGGCACTAGTGTGAACCCAGTCTAAGTCATGAATTTAACAGAATCATGTAGAGTCACCCTTATGTATGTATTTCCAATATTTAAATAGAGCCAGTTTATTACTTGGTAAGGTACAATGTACATACATTCAATTACTCATCTTTAGGGCTTATCTGCCACTGGACCGAAGGACACATCTGGAGGAAGAGAGCGTGGATTTGCTGTAGAGTCTGTTTTACATCTAAAGTGACTTGACAGACACTGTTAGATACATTTCCTATGTATTTGCTGTGTGTGTCTACAGACTCGCTAGCTGTGGAGGATAAAAGTCAACAAGCGGTACTTGGGCCCCTCCTCCACCCTGCTATTCAACAAAAACAATATAACTGTAGTAAAAATAACACCAAAGTAAATACAGGAGGATTAAAAAAAACAAAGGGAAGAAAAAAGGAAAAAAGGTTACGTGCGCATGCAATGCCTAATAATTTTCATAGAATATTGAGAAAATACAATGCAGCAACAACTCAAGTCTTCAATTCACAAAGCATATGTGATATTTTTAGTACACTGCTTTTTTATGGTGTAAAATAGATTTTTCAACTAACTGGAAGTTGTTGTTTTTGACAAAAAATGATTACTCATGTTCAGCCACTACTTGCCCTTTTACCAATTTGCTGCTTCCTCCTGTTAAGCCACTTTCACTCATTTGATGTGATGCCTTTCAGATTTATCTAGCTCCCCTCCTAATGTACATTCTTCCTGAAATACAGCTCTCACATTAGTGGTTGGGTAAACGACACCATGACATTGGGGGTCATTGTAGAATCCCCTGTTGCCCATATATTAATGGTCAGTATAAATGCCAAGGTTACACTGATGGAAAATGTAAATTACTGTTTACATTGATGGTCTGACGAGAAGTGCCCCCTTACATTGGAGGTCAGTGAAGAAGTTGTGTTACATAAATCCAGCAGACAGCTGCAGAGGAGACTATTTCCAAGTGACGTTAGCGTGGGAACTATGCAAGCAGGAGAAGATTCCACCCACAGAGCAAACTCGTACCTCATTCTTTATAGGCAGGGGCAGACTCTACATATACAGTACCGGACTCCAGAGCCTCAGACAACCCTGTGCTCCTGCATACAGTTGTGCTCATAAGTTTACATACCCTGGCAGAAGTTATGATTTATTGGCCATTTTTTAGAGAATATGAATGATAACACAAAAAACTCATGATTAGTGTTTGCTGAAGCCATTTATTATCAGTCAACTGTGTTTACTCTTTTTAAATCATAATAACAACAGAAACTACCCAAATGACCCTGAGCAAAACTTTACATACCCTGGTGATTTTGGCCTGATAACATGCACACAAGTTGACACAAAGGCATTTGAATGGCTATTAAAGGTAACCATCCTCACCTGTAATCTGTTTTCTTGTAATTAGTGTGTGTGCATAAAAAGTCAATGAGTTTTTGGACTCCTGACAGACCCTTGCATCTTTCATCCAGTGCTGCACTGACGTTTCTGGATTCTGAGTCATGGGGAAAGCAAAAGAATTGTCAAAGGATCAACGGGAAAAGTTAGTTGAACTGTATAAAACTTTAAAGGGATGTAAAAAGATATCCAAGGAATTGAGAATGCCAATCAGCAGTGTTCAAACTCTAATCAAGAAGTGGAAAATGAGGGGTTCTGTTGAAACCAAACCACAGTCGGGTAGACCAACTAAAACTTCAGTCACAACTGCCAGGAAAATTGTTTGGGATGCAAAGAAAAACCCACAAATAACTTCAGGTGAAATAGAGGACTCTATGAAAACATGTGGTGTGGCTGTTTCAAGATGCACAATAAGGAGGCACTTGAAGAAAGATGGCTGCATGGTTGAGTCACCAGAAGAAAGCCAGTACTACACATATACCACAAAGTATCCCACTTACAATATGCCAAACAGCACAGAGCCTCAAACCTTCTAGCACAAATCATCATCATCATTTGGATTGATGAGACCAAAATTTAGCTTTTTGGCCACAACCATAAACGCTACATTTGGAGAAGAGTCAACAGGGCCTATGATGAAAGATGCACCATTCCTACTGTAAAACACGGAGGTGGATCACTGATGTTTTGGGGATGTGTGAGCTACAAAGGCACAGGAAATTTGGTCAAAATTGATGGCAAGATGAATACAGTATGTTATCAATAATTACTGGAGGAACATTTGCATTCAACAGCCAGGAAGCTGCGTATGGTAGATACTTGGACATTCCAGCTTGGCAATGACCAAAACACAAGGCCAAGTCAACCTGTCATTAGCTACAGCAGAATAAAGTGAAGGTTCTGGAGTGGCCATCTCAGTCTCCTGACCTCAATATCATTGAGCCACTCTGGGGAAATCTCAAACGTGCAGTTCATGCAAGACAGCCCAAGAATTTACAGGAACTTGAGAATTTTTGCCAAGAGGAATGGGCAGCTTTATCATCGGAGAATATAAAGAGCCTCATCTACAAATACCACAAAAGGCTTCAAGCTGTCATTGATGTTAAAGGGGGCAATACAGGGTATTAAGAACTGGAGTATACTGATGGCGCCACGTGAGGAGGTAAGCAGAGCAAGCTCCTGCTGCATTCCTCTTCAAAACCCGCTAGCCCTCTGTCTCACCTACCTGGCGGGACCCTCATGGGTTGGTTTGTGGATCGTTCCCACAACCTATGGCTCTCCTCCACAATGCAGGCCTCAGCTGATACAGTGGCATCTCACAAAGGCACAGCAGGCAGCGATTCTGCCTCTCGTGCAGGTATAGCTCAGGCGGTTGTAGCTCTTCTCACACCCACCCTAGCTGCCACAGTGGATGCCACAGAAGAGCATCTCTCATCACTATAAGATGATACTATAGCTAATGCTGCTGTCCTTGCATGCCTTTCACACTCTAATTATGAATTGTGGGTCAAATTGGATGATTTAGAAAATTGCTTGCGGCAAAATAATCTGTGGATTATTGGCTTGCCAATATCATTGTCCAACATACAGCTCACACATCTCTGTGCCAAAACCATTCCTGAGCAACGTGGCCTCCGCACCCCATGTGTCACTGAGCGTGCTCATCGCATAGGCCAGCACACAGAACAGCGTGCTAAACCTAGATCAGTGATTGTCGCGCGTGAACCCTCTCTATTGATGGCGTAGACCTGCTACTGTTCACTGATTACTCAATCAAGGTGATGAAACAGGGCAAAGCATTCTCATCAATTTGCTTGACCTTATACAACAATCACATCAAGTTCATCCTGGCCTACCCTGCGGTTCTCCATATCCAATCTCCTACAGGGAACTATCTAACTTTTTCATCTCCAGCCGACGCAGAGCACTATATCACTAATCCTTTAGTCATGGACACTAGCACAATAATTCTGCTGATGACTCTCCCTCAAGAGCCGTTAAAGCCTCCTGAGCCTCATCTAAGAGCCAGCTCAGTCCTGAAAAGCCCCGTACAAACATAGTCATTTTAACAACCAGGCTAAGCGCTCAGAAATTGGCTGAATTGTTCTTAATGCTATGCAGATTCCAGAGTCCTGTTGGGAGCTATTCTCTTGCTCCCTCGGTGGGTTAAAACTCTAAGTTATGTTCGGCTACTCATGTACTGACTACTCCTACCTGCTGTCAGCGGGCCTCCTTCCCTCTTCTTCCCCTTCACCTTTACATCACCCTCCTCTCCCCCCCAGTGGGGACTCTCCCTGTGTTCCCCCCCTTCCCCCCTTAATATTCACCTCTGAGAGAGGAACAAGCATCAGGTGGGAGCTCTGCGTGGGTGATGATCCCCATGTGGAAAAAAGTGGAGTCAGTAATGTACACCAGGTGGTTTTTCTACTTGGCTTTGTTATTTTTGATTTATTCTTTCTCTTTGTGTTTGCTTGTGTTATTTACCTGTTATGCAACTCTACCCTCAGAGGATTTACAATGTATGTATACCCCTCACTTTGATGGAAAGATGACTGTCATGAGGTCTTATAACATGTTAACATTTTTTAAATCCCTTATTCAACAGACATTGTTGCCCCAAGAAGCGCATGCAAATTCTTATGCTGCGTACACACGATTGGACTATCCGTCGGACAAACCGCCGGACTTTGCAGTGGAGGTCCGCCGGACTTTCCGAACGAGCGGACCTGCATACACACCACCGGACTTGTCCGACTTTTGAAATGAACGTACTTGCCCACACACGGGGGAAAGTCCATTCATTTTGAACGTGGCTCCAGGTAGATGGGACTAGCGAAGGAGGTCAATGTCGCCGCCTCCATCTGTGAGATTGACACCTTGCTGGCCCTGTCACCTGGTATGGACTTAAAGGGGAAGCCCTATGCCAAAAAAACAGCTTGGGGGTCCCCCCAAAGTCCATATCATGCCCTTATCTGAGCACGCAGCCCAGCCGGTCAGGAAAGGGGGTGGGGACGAGCGAGAGCCCCTCCTGAGCCGTACCAGGCTGTGTACCCTCATCATGGGGGGGTGCTTTGGGGAAGAGGGAACCCCCTTCCCCAAAGCACCTTGTCCCCAGGTTGATGAGGACAAGGGCCTCTTTCCGACAATCCTGGCTGTTGGTTGTCGGGGTCTGCGGGCGGGGGGCTTATCAGAATCCGGGAGCCCCCTTTAATAAGGGGGCCCCCAGATACCGGTCCCCCACCCTATGTAAATGAGTATTGGGGTACCAATTTTAGAGGTTGACCGATATATCGGCCGGACGATATTTGCCGTTTTTTAATTAACCACTTACAGACCGGACCATTTTGCTGGTCAAAGACCAGACCACTTTTTGCGATTCGGCACTGCGTCACTTTAACTGACAATTGCGCGGTTGTGCGACGTGGCTCCCAAACAAAATTGACGTCCTTTTTTTCCCACAAATAGAGCTTTCTTTTGGTGGTATTTGATCACCTCTGCGGTTTTTATTTTTTATAAACAAAAATAGAGCGACAATTTTGAAAAAAACGCATTATTTTTTACTTTTTGTTATAATAAATATCCCCCAAAAATATATAAAAAAAAATTTTCCCTCAGTTTAGGCCGATACGTATTCTTCTACATATTTTTGGTAAAAAAAAAATCGCAATAAGCGATTATTGATTGGTTTGCGCAAAAGTTATAGCGTTTACAAAATAGGGATAGTTTTATAGCATTTTTATTAATAATTTTTTATTATTTTTTTTTTACTAGCGATCAGCGATTTTTATTGTGACTGCGACATTGTGGGGGACCCATCGGACATTTTTGGGACCATTGTCATTTATACAGTAATCACTGCTATATAAATGCAGTGATTCCTGTGTAAATGACACTGGCAGTGAAGGGGTTAACCAGTGGGTGGCAGTGTAGGGGTTAAGTGTTCCTAGGGGTGTGTTACTAACTGTGGGGGGGGTTGGGCTTTCATTTACTCCAATCACATGGAACAGAGATCAGCGTCACTAGTTGCTAGGCAGAATGGAGAAATGCTGTTTACGCGGCATTTCCTCCATTCAGCCGTCCCGTGAGACGATCGCGGGGATCGAGTCTGCAGGTCCCGCGACCGGACTCACGGGGTTCCCGACCAGCCGATGGCAGGGTGGCATTGAAGATTGGACGTACCTGTACGCCAATATGCCTACCCGTGCCATTCTGTCGACGTACATCGTCGTGCGCTGGTCGGGAACCGGTTAATCAGCATCGACCGGTTAATCGGCATCGGCCGATTGTGCTGATAAAAAGGCTGATTAGAACTACAGCACCACTTGCAAATGATTTCTGTAATAGAAGTCAATGCAAGTTGCCAGAGTCTTCATAGAAGGGACTTTCCTTCTCTCTGGGCAGTCTGCCAAGAAAAGAGTAAAGAGATACAATGTTTACACTTGAATGAATGAACTGAACACAGTGTGCAAAGTTCTCAGTTTAACCATTTAAAGACTAAATCTTTTCTGACACTTGTTGCTTACAAGTAAAAATCCTGTATTTTCTGCTAGAAAATCACTTAGAACCCCCAAAAAATATATATATTTTTCTAGCAGAGATCCTAGGGCATAAAATAGTAGTTGTTGCAATATTTTATGTCACACGGCATTTGCGCAGCGGTCTTTCAAATGCAATTTTTTGGGGAAAAAATACACTGATAAAAAAAAAAAAAACGAAAACAGTAAAGTTAGCCCATTTTTTTTTCCTCCAAAAGTTTTGACTACCTGTTTTTATTTAATATTTAATATATAGTTTTTTTTTCTGATTGGAGGTTTGTTTTGTTTAATAAATGTTTAAATGTAAGAAATTTTCTGTATCACTTATGAAGGCTGCTTTCACACTGGGGCGGGCAGGCGTTGATGGTAAAACGCTGCTAGTGGGGCGCATATAACCCAGCTAGCGGCCGAGGAAGAGGTTAAATCCGCCCGTGAAGCACCGCTGCCAAAACGCATTGCATGCGCTTCGGCAGCGGTGCCCATTAGTATCAATGGGCAGGAGTGGTGGAGGAGGGGTATACACCACTCCAAACGTGCTGCTTGCAGGACTTTTTTTAACATCCTGCCAGCGCATCGCCTCAGTGTGAAAGCACTTGGGCTTTCACACAGACTGCAGGAGAGCCGTTTTGCAGGCACTTTACAGGCGCTGTTTTTTAGCCCAAAAGCGCCTGAAAAACGCCTCAGTGGGAAAGGTGTCTGTTAGATTTTATGAGATGAAGGGGGGGGGGGGGGGAGGAAAAAAAAAAATCGGCCTAACATATCGGCCAAAAAAAAATCGGCATCATATATTGGCCATCGGCCGCCATGATTTCTAAATATTGGCATTGGCCAGAGAAAAACCCATATCGGTCGACCTCTAGGCACTATGTACCCCTACCCATTCACCTGGTGAAAAAAAGTGTAAATAAAAAAAACATAACACGTTTTTAAAATAATTTATTGGACAGATCCGGTGGTCTTCCGCCTTGAGGAGTCTTCTCGCCGGACTCCTCCGCTATCTTCTGCTCTTTTACTAGCTCTTTTACTAGCGGAGGAGCCCGGCTTTCTTTTTTGTCGCCACCGCCGTCCGGGGGTCTTCTTCTGACTTTGGGGGTCTTGGGGATCTTGAACGCTCCTGAGGCTCTCCATCTGGTTGGAGGAGACTAACTCTGTCATGCATCCATCAGAGGACTATGATTGTGTTCGGTCCCAGACGCCACGGAATCCTGAATCTCCGCCTGCAGACATTTCCCTGTTAGCCCACACCATCTCATCAATACATTTTGTAGACTTGTGGCACCTAACTCACTCGACTGAGATTTTACTTATTTTTCACCCCCCCCCACAATTCTTTTTCACGAATAGATTATTTTTGTTGCTTCCCAAGCTTTACTAGCAACGCTCCATAAAGCAGAGATTGGCGATACAGTGATTTCAGATCACATTCCAATTATTGTACACTTGACCAGTGTCAAACCATCATCACCCTCACCCACTTGGCGTTTCCCCTCATTTTAAGCAGAAAATGAAGATTTCCGTCACAAGCTTTATGGTGCCTGGGCAGATTACGCCTCCAGTAAAGGAGCACACCTTACAGATTCAAACCTATTTTGGGAGGCAGGTAAGGCATTCCGTAAAGGAAAGATTATTTCATATACTGCCCAATTAAAAAGACACTCCCGACAGCAATATATGCATGCTAGTAAAACGTTACGATAAGCACATGCAACTTTATTGCATATTCGCACCTTGGATAACATTAAAGCCTGGCTGTTCGCTAAATGGAACTTTAATCTGTGGGCACAGCAACAGGAAGCAGCTAAGACATCAAACTCTCCACTCTAAACGGCCCAACTATATTTCTGCTCTTAAGAATACTGCTGGCTCCCTCGATACCTCCCCTGTAGAAATTTGCAAACTACTTACTGATTATTATACATTCCTATACTCTGAGGATCCGACTGATCAGATACTGGTGGAGAATTTGCTATCCAAGGTGCGACTACCCCAGCTCACCTCCGCTCACTTAGAAGCCCTTAATGCTCTCATCTCAGTGAAAGGCATTAAAACAATGGTTAAATCCTTAGCCTCATCCAAGGCCCCAGACCCTGATGGTTACACTGCCGAATTTTACAAATTGACTAGTGATATCTTTCCCGACACTTTCAAACATGTGTTTACCGCCAAGTGTTAAGGGGGCTCATACCTCCCCACAGGAACACATTAAACTAATATCCAAAAAAGGGAAAGACCCGTTGCACCCAGGTTCGTACAGGCCAATCTCATTGATCAATGTAGACATAAAGATTTTTTCTAAAATAGTTGCCTCACACCTAGCTATATTTCTGCCTTCCTTGCTTCACCCAGCTCAATCGGGCTTTGTTTCGGGGCGTTCCGTAACTTTGAACATTCATAAAGTCTTGCTAGTGCTAGAATATGCCAAATCACATCCGGATCAAGATACTGCTATCATATTATTATTTTAGTTTTTCGTGGTCATTTAAAGTAATGACCGCATTCGGCTTTTCGGGTTCGATTATACGTTTTTTTACACCAAATGTTTGCATCTCCAATGGCTCACCTTGTTAC
Source organism: Lithobates pipiens (assembly GCF_037356315.1). Lineage (NCBI taxonomy): Eukaryota > Metazoa > Chordata > Amphibia > Anura > Ranidae > Lithobates > Lithobates pipiens. The sequence goes on along the minus strand of NW_027507784.1, from coordinate 195,920,701 downwards.
TCCGGATTTTATATCAGACACCATACCTCTGACTAAGAGACCAGGACTGGCCTCCCCTCTCCCCTCTGCTCTTTAATGTAGCGATTTAACCTCTATCTAGAATCTTTAACTCATCTGCTGGTTTTAGTGGTGTCACTATCGGCGATCTGCTTTATTTGCGGATGATATTCTACTCTTCTCCGATCTTTTCTCAGATTTTTATAATCTACGTGACTTAATTGCGGCCTTTCGACTCAGCTCTGGCTTCAGAATTCATTTTGACAAATGTGAGGTTCTTGCATTAAACCCCCGGTTATTCGCTAAATGGCGTTTGTCTTCTCCATTTTCTCTCAGTTATCCACCTTTAATAGCAAAAATTGTAAAGGAGTTGGAAGCTTGGGCAACCCTCCCCTCCCGCTTTTTGGGAGATGTCACCTCTTTAAAATTGTGTCATTTGCATGATTACTCTATCCAATGCAGACCATCCCTCTTCTAATAAAAACATTCAGATATCCAAAAAATACACAAGGCTTTAACTGCCTTCCTATGATCCCACAAAAAAACACACTTAACCCTCCAGAAACTTTGTCTCCCTAAGTCCGAGAGTGGTACAGGCTTGCCCAACTTACGTTTTTATAATCTCTCATGTCTACTTAGACAAGGTCTAGATATTATTCATTCCACACCGACATCTCAGAACCTACCAAGCTCTCTGCCCTTGGTGCTCTTTATCCCGCCCTACACTGCTGCACCGTTTGCCCCTGTCACTTTGATCCCCTCTCATTGTGCTACTGTTTTAGTATTGTTCACAGACCACAATCCCCTAGTCCCTGACGGGCAACCCTGTCTATCAATATTGTCTTTTTACCACTTATGACAGTCCTCCTCGTAATATAGGTAATGATGCCTCCACTCCTGAGGATTTCATAGTTTGTTATGCTGTTGTTAATTCCATGATATGTAATATTTCACTATAGCACTGTTTACAGGTAAATACACCCCTTGCCACGCCCTCCCTTGCTTGCTCCCCTTCCACCCCCCACCTGTTATTTCCCCCTGCTTATTTTATACATTGCATTACTACCACATTTTAGAGTTACTTTCCATTGTATACTTGTTTATACATTGCATGGTAATAATTTAATAAATATTTTACAACGAAAAAAGAACTGGGGTATGTAAACTTTTGATCAGGGTAATTTGGGTAGTTTCTGTTGTGATTATGATTTAAAAAGAGTAAACAAGGTTGATTGATAATAAGTGGCTCCAGGCAAACACTAACCATGAGTGAAAGAAAAGTTTGTGTTATCATTCATATTCTCTAAAAAATGGCCAAGAAATCATAAATTCTGCCAGGGTATGTAAACTTATGAGCACAACTGTAGGTTGTAAAGATGTATTTTCTGTAACACAATTTTATATTCTGCTCCTTTTTGCTGGGCTCTGATTGCACAGACAAGTGACCTTATCAGCCTGCATTAGACTTGGCAGACTCACTTAGGCACATGGACACAGAACTGAGATGATCCGTATACAGCAGAATACAGAGATCTTTTGTTTATGCTGTGCTCAGACTATGGACACTAATGTTTTTACATATTCCTAGTAAGCAGTAAAAAAACTTTAAGGGCTGGTTCACATGTGTGCAGAGACCTATGTTTTTTTTTTTTTAGCACTAGAAAACCACAGGTCTCCGCAGGGGCACACAGAAAATAATTGCTTTCTATTTGCCCTGTTCACACTTGAACACAACTTTGGGGTAAGCTGGGGTGCAGTACAAAAATCTGCAACATGTCTGCACTTTTCTGCTCAGCATCGCAGCTCAGTTGCTCAGCTTTGGTGCATAGAAATAAATGAAATGTCACATACAATGTGACTTTTAAATAAAGTAAACAAAAAAAAGTGTTTAACAAATACTCTGATGATGATGCCCAGGCCACTCCATCTGAATGGTCTACAGTGAGTATTTCTGTTGACATGACTCATAAGAACTCAAAACTGTCAATACCGAATCCTTTGGGGCCTAGTATATCATGTCAAGCTTTTGGGAAGCACCCAACCAACCAGAATTGGGCTTCAGGAAAGGGCCCAAACCAGCCAAGTTCTTTCTGTTGCATTTTAATACTGATGAGGACAGTACACATTACAGATGATGTAAACCTGGTCCCTGCATGAGATAATTGCTAAATGGTCTTTTAGCTTCAGTTACTGTTATCCCTGATCCTGAACCAACTTGACCCTCATATTGACCCGGCTGTCTTCTGACCTACTCCTGGATAATCCTTGCTTGTTTCTTTTCTTCATACCTTTGTTAATGACCTTGGCCTAAACTCTTGACCAAAGATTTTGCCTATTGATTCTATACCTTGTTCCCTTAACATTGCCAACCTCTGTTTGTCCCTGGCCCCTTGATCCTGCTCCTTCCTGCTCGACTGTTACCAAACTTGGGTTGTTACCCAGCTCTGATCTCTACTGGACTTGATACATTCTGGATGCCTTTACCGCTGTGCGTTTGCGTACTTGACCCCAGCGATCCCATTGCCCTTGCACCCCCTGTCCCAACTTTCAGGGATGCTCAGATGGAAATTTTGCAAGAGGCTGCCCACATCATCTCAAACTGCTCATACAGGTATATGACAAATGCTGAAATGTGTCTTTGAGCTTGGGGCAATTCGACTTGCCTTTCAGCACTGGACTACCAACCGGGGTCCAACCTGACAATTCCATGGCTGTGGCGTATTTAAATCACCATCTGCTGTTCAGACCGAGCCACAGACTAGCACAGCGGTGTAGTGGTTAGCACTCTCACCTAGCAGTAAAAAGGGTCACTGGTTCAAATCTCAACCATGACACTACCTGCCTGGAGTTTGCATGTACTCCCTGTGCTTGCGTGGGTTTCCTCCTACACTCCAAAGACATGCAGGTAGGTTAACTGACTTCTGTCCAAAATTGACCCTAGTATATGTACGGGGACCTTGGATTGTGGGCTCCATGAGGGTAGGGATCAATGTGAGAGTGCAATGTACAGGGATAGGGACAATTGTAGACACACACTCAGGTTGAACTGGATGGACTGGTGTCTTTATTCAACCTTACTAACTATGTAACAAACCTGACAGGTTTGCGTCCAGATCCAGTGATCTCTGGGCCTTCAGGCTAGAAGCCTTAGTCACTCTGTGAAATCAGTTCAACCTGATTTATGCCTTCCCCCTTCTTCCTGCAAGGTTTACCACCCAACATGGAAAGCATACTTTGGTGCAAAAATGAAAATCTTCACCCTAAGACCCCTTTCACAGGGGAAGACCAATCGGGTCTACCTGTCAGTGTTTTAAGCGGACCCGATCAGACCATCCATTGCCCTTTGTGGAGCGGTGGCTGTCAACGGACATTTGTCCGAGCCGTTCCTCATCTGTCTGGCAGATGTGTAAACAGGTGTCAGGTGTAAACAGACAGGCGGTCCCTTTCCACCTGATTGCTCACAGAGGAAAGTGGGCCATGTCTGCTTTTCATCAGCAGAGTGGACACAGACCTGTCATTCGCCTGCTTAGCAGAGATCAGTGGAGAGATACCTGCTGAGCAGGCAGATCCACTGGCAGACTCTGCCAATGTGAAAGGGTCCTAGCAACTACTGTGTGGCACAGGTGTTATCCTTCCTTCAGTCAGGGCTGGACAAGTTCTTAGCCCTCAGGACTTCAAAAGGTCAGACGTCTTTCCTGGCAGTGCTCTTTCAGAGAGCCATTCCTTACTGAAAGCATTCGTGCAAGGGGTGGCTCACATCCATCCTTCCATCAGTACGCTTCTAGGATGTGGTTAGGGCTGTGTGAGACTACCTGTGAGCCATGACTTTAATTCATCAATATAATGTCCTGTTTGTGTTGCCTATAGGTTCTGGAAGAGGGCTGCTAGGGAGGTGCTAGGAATAGTGTTAAGCTATACTTTTTGCCAGTGTCCAATTACCTGAAGGTGGAGCATAACCCATAATTAAAATGACAAATGAGGCTGCATTCACACCTGCACATTTCCTAAATGCGTAACAAAACACACAGGAATGTTCATTTTGTGCTTTCCTGTGCTATTCATTGTTAATGGCACCCCAAGTGTGGGTAGCAGACATGCGTTTTGCAAAGAAACGAGCACTGAAAAGACGTTGGATGCTCAACGACCAAAAAGGTTCTGACGCTACCTTGGGGTGTTTGACGCATGTAGGGCAGCCCATTGAAGTAAACGTTAATGCTTTTAAAACATGAAAACAAAATGTTAGCAGGACTATGCTCAAGTGTGAATGGGGCCTTAAACCAGTTTTAAAAAAAATGAGATGCTTATACTAGGACTTGCATACTTTTGCTAGTATTTTTTTTAAAAAGTCTCCTGTTCTTGCTCCGCTAAACTGGATCACTAAATAAAAATACATGCACACAAGCAGAGCAAGAGGGACACAGCACCAAAGACACATCTCTTGATCTCTACTGCTCTTCCACACCAGTGATTGACAGCAGCTTCCAAGTAAGCATTACACACATAGAAAACCTATGTACACACTATACTATATCCACAGCTTATCCAGAGGAAGGCAAACACCAATAAAGCATAGTCCAATTTGAACCAATGGGGAAAAAAATTCCTTCTTGATCCACCCGGAGGTAAGCAGATACTCCCTGGTTCAACTACTCCTGGCGTTGTTACCTAAAAAATTGTATCCCATTATATTTTGTGCATTTACGATTGTATCCAGATCTTTTTTAAAACAATCTACTGAACTGGTCGGTACTAGTTCTTGAGTAGATCTTTTCAACATTCCCACAGTTCTTACTGTGAAGAATCCTTTTGAAATGTGAAGGTTAAATCTATTTTCTTCCAGACAGTGCAGAGTGCCCCCGTGTCCTCTGTAATGACCTGAAAGTAAAAAGCTCTTTAGCAAGTTCACTACACTTATATATTTACCACCCCTCCCCTTAATCTCCTCTTCTCAAGAGAATAAATTCAGTTCCTCTAATCTTTCCTCATAGCTGAGCTCCTCCATGCCTCTTATCAGTTTGGTTGCTCTTCTCTGCACTTTCTCCAGTTCCCCGATATCCATTTTGTGAACTGGTGCCCAAAACTGAACTGCTTATTCCATATGAAGTCTTACTAATGATTTGTACAGAGCCAAAATGATATCTTTCTCTCTCTGCTGTCCAAACCTCTTTTAATGAACGAAAGCATAGATACCTGCTCCCCCCTAAAAAAAAAAATGACATGCCAAAGGGGGTCAGGAGTGCTTAAAGGGGAAGTTCAACTTTTGGGTGGAACTCCGCTTTTACTGGCAATTGCTCGGTCATGCAAATTAAATTTATATTGTTTTTTTTTTTCCACATAAATAAAGGCTATTTTTGGTGGTATTTAATCAATGAGGTTTTTACTTTTACTTTTTGCTATATAAACGAAAAAATGCAGAAAATGCAGAAAAAATGATTTTCTTTGTTTCCGTTTTTTCATAAATTTTGGCTAAAATGTAGTCTGCTCAGTTTCTTTGGTAAAAATAACTCAAATCAGTGTATATTATTTTGTCTGTAAAGTTATAGAGTCTACAAACTATGATATATACAGGTATATTTGAAAATTGATTAGTCCTGATGGACAGATCTCATTTCTTATGGCCCTAAAATGCCAGTACTGTACAAATACCCACAAATAACCCCTTTTGGAATGTAGACAGTCCAAGGTATTTAGTATGAGGCATGGTGGGTTTTTTTAAATGTAATTTTTTTTTGTAAAAGTTTTTTAAGAAATTAAGAAAAATGTGTTTTTACTTACTGTCACCAGCGCAGTACAGCTTCATCATATGACTGGTGTGGCAGTGATCAGGGATACTGACTGATGACATTATGCAAAAGTAATTGTAAATAAATAAAAACATTTTAAACATTTATTTTTCTTTTTTTTTTTTTACATACTGTCATCAGAGTAGTTCAGTGTCACCATGGTGACACTGTACTAATGTGGTTGGGAGATCAGGGATTTTTTTTTCACTGTTAATGCTTTACACATTTATTTCCGGTGGCCACAGCTGTTATGAATGGCTTCACGTAATCGTTTAGGTCACCGCGATCACACGATACTGATGTGAGTGACCGGGTACCGAGCACCGTGATCACACCGCTGCGTGTCCCTAGAGGCGCGCTAGAGTGCATGTGCTGAGTGACGCACCAGTACGTCATTTAGCCTGCAGCTATTGGCCGCCTGCAATAAATGTACTGTGAGTGGACGGCAACTGATTTCAAAGTGAGGGTCCCAACACTGAACCTTGAGGTACACCCCTAATAACCTTAGACCATTCGGAGTATGAATCATTAACCACTACTTTCTGAATAGCGTCTTTTAGCCAGTTCTCTATCCATTTACAAACTGAATTTTCCAACCCTGCAGACTTTAACCCCATATGCGACCCCACTGCACTAGGCTTTTTTTGTGGGGCCGCATATATGTGTATCTCCCTTTGTGCTGGGAGCACGCCACAAAGCAGGCTCCCAGCATGCTCCGAGCACAGAGACCAGGGGTACTAACGATCGGGACCTGGATCTTCCGATTCCAGGTCACATGTCACTGTGATGCCCACCCCTGTTTTATTCTCTGAATGGAGAGTAAAAAAAAAGTGTGTAAAAAATAATAATAATAATTAAAAAGAAAAAAGAGAAAGAAGAAATATCTAGATCAAGATTTGATCTAGGTCAGTGCAAGGGTTAGTGTTCGGGTCAAGTAAGAGTCAAGTGTCAGGGTCAAAGGTCAAGGTCAGTATATGTTAAGCAGGATTTTTGTTTAATTAGCATCAGTGTCAGTTAGCATCAGTGTGTTTTAGGTAGGACAAAAAAAAAAGTGAATTATTGTTTCTGGCCTGTAGTATGGGTACAAACAACAGTATCACCACTGCGATGGTCAGGAACAGGAGAAATTATTTGGGGTTTTTGTTTGGTGGTAGGTTATGGTAGTAACAAGAAATATACAGCTAATTTAAAAACATTATTGTTTTTACTATTTTGGCCCAGTTTTCCTTTGATAATAAATGAAAAAAAATCAGGAGATATCCATAACCATTTACTACCAAAGTAAAGTAGTTCGGAACGAGGTGACGTACAAAATGGACGACAGGGACTACATAGAGACCAGTAGCCAATAGCTTTCGTCTCCAAATTTTTTCTGAGAATGCGTGGCACTTTGTGCGTCGGAATTCTCTACACACGATCGCAAAAAGTCAGATCAGATTTTGTTGTCGGAAAATTTTAGATTCAGCTCTCAAACTTTTTCCGTCAGAAATTCCGACAGAAAAAGTCTGATAGAGCCCACACACGATCGGATTTTCCGACAACCTAATCCGATCTGACTATTTCCGTCTGAATTTCCGACCGCATATATGGGGCAATAGACTGATATTGAGCTTATAAAAGACCTGCCTGAAAAACTGATAGGCAGATTTGATCAGACGGCTCATGTAAAAGGACCCTAATGCCATGTACACACGACCTGACTTTTTGACAGCAAAGGTCAGACGGAACGAGTCTGTCGGACAATTCGATCTTGTGTGGGCTCCATCGGACCTTTGCTTGCCAAAAATCTAGCGGACTTTAGAAATAGAACATGTTTTAAATTTTTCCACCGGAACTCCACCGGACCCAGTTCCTACCGAGAAATCCGCTCGTGTGTATGCTAGTCTGACGGACAAAAACCGACGCGAGGGCAGCTATTGGCTACTGGCTATGAACTTCCTTTTTCTAGTCCGTTCGTACATCGTCACATTCGAATCCGTCAGACTTTGGTGTGATTGTGTGTGGCCAAGTCTGTTCATTCGGAAAGTCCGTCAGAACTCCGTCAGAACTCCGTCAGAACTCCACCGAAAGTCCGTCTGACCTAGTCCCTCGAAAAGTCCGGTCGTGTGTACGCGGCATTAGAGAACCTTTAGAGGCATTTCGGAATATTGGATATTGTATATACAAACATCAGAGAGGAACAGTTACTTGTAGTAACCAGTTAAATTCCATCCCTCAGTGCAGAATGCTAAAATGAATTAAAAAAACAACTACCCTTTCTTTTCCTTTATACATTTGCAAAAATGTTTTTCTTTAACTTAGCATTGCATACACTCGCCTTGTAAATTTTGTAAGCCATCATACATATCAACAGAAGTAGATACAGAAACATTTTCCTATGTTAATGACGGTTTGACACGCCTCATATATCAAAGCAATGCAAACTCTTCTACCCTCAAGTTGTTGAAATGCATGCTTGTTCTATGCATCTGAACTTTTACTAAGTAAAACATGCCAATAAAAGGAATATTGTGTACTTATTTTTTATTTTTAATAAAGAAATCTCTATTCCCAGCACTTCAAGCGTCAAAGTTATTTAAGAAGCGTGAGTATGCCAGTAGAGAACACAAGAATTCCTTCACCTCCCAATGAACAGAAGCGGCCTATACTGCAACGTCAGACCTCAATCACCCAGACGATAAAAAGGTAAATATTGATTGCATATGCTGGAATTATACATATCCTAGTATAAAGTTATGGGAAAATGTCATCAGATTAGATTTTTTTGGACATTTCTGTTGTGTAGATGGCTAAGAGAAGTGGAAATGTCTCAATGAGATGAACTAACAATTTTATGATTATGATTTTTGATTGCCCAGGACAAACAAATCATTTTTCTGATTTGTTGATATCACTCTGCTTCTATCAGTTCTCTGCGAAAATGTTTGTTTTTTATTTTTTTACATACCAGTTTGCGTATCAGTTTACATATATTCCTTCTGTGGTTCCTTGTTTGTATTTTAGTTTCTTGCCTGTTCCAGTATTTCTCACCATACCAGTTTATTGAAAATGCTAAAGATACATATAATGGATAAAATAAGGGCATATTTTATGCAGGCGGAAGCATTGTGTTACACCATGGGCATGTGGCCCCCCAGCTGTTGTGGAACTACAAGTCCCATCATGCCTCAGACTTTGGGAGTCATGCTTGTAGCTTTCAGCCTTGCAATGCCTCATGAGACTTGTAGTTCTGCAACAGCTGGAGGGCCACAGGTTTGGCACCCATGTGTTACACTGTGCTTCAGAGTGGACAAACTGAGCGCCATTAGGGCCTATTCACACTTGACTGTTTTCGTGCAGTGCATTTTTACTGCATGAAAGTACATTTAATGTAAAAACCCTGCTCTTTTCTTATTTGGCTGGTTTGTATAAATGCAGTTTATTGTGTTCTCAAATGAAAACTGTAAGGGCCAATTCACACCTTTGCATGTGCATTGCCACGTACCCTGCCAATCAGAATGCACAGTATGCCCTTGCCCCCAAATGCTCAGAGTGCAGCGCTGCTGCAGACTCCATGTGAAGAAAGGCCAGCACCCCATGTAAGATATAGGGGGGGATTTACTAAAACTGGAGAGTGCAAAATCTGGTGCATCTCTGCATAGAAACCAATCAGCTTCCAGGTTTTATTGCCAAAGCTTAATTGAACAAGCTGAAGCTAGAAGCTGATTGGCTACCATGCACAGCTGCACCAGATTTTACATTCCAGTTTTAGTAAATCAACCCTATAGCTCTTTTACTGCAAACAGCAATCACAGACGCACATTTCCATGGCACACCGTTCCTCTATGTTAAGGTTAAACTCCAAGAATTCAGGCACTTTGATAAATGTGCAAGCACACTATAAGTTAAGTACCACTTGGTGTATGACACCTCATGGGCGTAATCTCTTTAACCACTTGCCTACTGGGCACTTACACCCCCTTCCTGCCCAGGCCATTTGTCAGCTTTCAGCGCTGTTGCACTTTGAATGACAATTGCGTGGTCATGCTACACTGTACCCAAACACAATTTTTATCATTTTCTTCACACAAATAGACCTTTCTTTTGGTGGTATTTAATCACTGCTAGGTTTTTTATATAAAAAAAAAAAAAAAAAAAAAAAACAACAAAAAAGACCAAAAATGTGAAAAAAATACTTTTATTCTGTCAGTAAATTTTGTAACTAAGTAATTTTTTTGCCTTCACTGATGTGTGCTGATAAGGGGTCACTGATGGCCACTGATAGGCTGAACTGTTGGACATTGATGAGGTGGCACTTATGGGCACTAATATGCCGCACTTATGGTCATTGATAGGTGGCACTGATATGTGGCACTGATGAGCACTGTTAGGTGGCACTGATGGCCACTGTTAGGTGGCACTGATGGGCACTAATAGGTGGCACTGGTAGGCACTGATAGGTGGCACTGGTGGGCACTGATAGGCAGCACGGATAGGCAGCACGCATAAGCAGTACTGATGGGCATTGATGGGTGATACTGATGGGCATTGAACCACAGCAATGATGGGCAGCACTGACTGCCAGCACTGACTGGTATTGCTAATGGGCACTGATTGGTGGCACTTGTGGGCAGTGGTTGGCACTGATTGCTGCCACTGGTGGGCACTAATTGCTGGCAATGGTGGGCACTGTTTGGTGACACTGTATTGCTATATTGTAATCAGGACACTGATGATCAGTGCCCTGATTACATTCCTAGATGTCCCCCTGTGTGGAGATGCTGCTGATTGGCTCTCCTTGCCATACACTCTGTCAGTGTGAGGTGAGGAGAGCCGATTACCGGCATCTCCGTGTTTACATGTGAACAGCTGTTATTGGACACAGCTGATCGTATGGTTAAAGAGCCTTGGACGCGGCTCTTTACAGAGATCGGGGTCGTCCCGTGTCCTAGCACCACGTCATGGCCGCTGCGCTGCACTCCACCGCGGGCGCGCAAGAGCGGGCGTCATATGACGTTGTCCCAGAACGAGAGCCACACTGCCCCATCATCATTTGACAGTGGGCGGGTGTCAAGCAGTTAACCACTCAACTGGCTCATGCGGATATACGACGGCAGAATGGCACAGATGCGCAAAACCACGTACCCGTACGTCACTCCATCATTGGCGGCTAGCAGGAACATGCCCAGTGGGTCCCACCGACTCAGTGTCCACCGATCGCCCGCGATCGTGCCACGGAGAGGCGGAACAGGGAGATGCCTATGTAAACAGTAATCGGGAGCAGTGATCTCTGTCATGTTCTAGTGATTCCCCCTACAGTTAGAACACACTGAGTAAACACACTTAACCCCTTGATCGCCCCCCTAGTGTTAAACACCTTCCCTGCCAGTGACATTTACACCATAATCAGTGCATTTTTATAGCACTGATCTCTGTATAAATGTCAGTGGTCCCAAAATAGTGTCAAAAGTGTCCGATCTGTCCACCGCAATGTTGCAGTCACAATAAAAATGGCGCAGATCCCACCATTACTAATTTAAAAAAAATTATAATAAAAATGCCATAAATCTATCCCCTATTTTGTAGGTGCAATAACTTTTGCGCAAACCAATCAATATACGCTTATTGCAATTTTTATATATTTTTTGGCCTAAACTGAGGAAGAAATTATTTTTAGATATTTTTTGGGGGGTATTTATTATAGTAAAAAGTAAAAAAAATTGCTTTTTTTCAAAATTGATGCTCTTTTTTTGTTTATAGCGCAAAAAAATAAATTCGCAGAGGTGTTCAAATACCACCAAAAGAAAGCTCTATTTGTGGGGAAAATAGGACGTCAATTTTGTTTGGGTACAGCATCGCACAGCCACGTAATGGTCAGTTAAAGCGACTCAGTGCTGTATCACAAAAAAGGGCTTGCTCAGGAAGGGGGTAAATCCTTCCGGGGCTGAAGTGGTTAATTTAGATCTGACAGTTTTGGATTCTCCAGGAGGTTACACTCTGGGGTTATGAGAGGAAAGAAACTGTTCCCACACACGGTGTCTCTGCCTGCCCCATCCTTTGCTCCCTATTCATAGGAGACTTTTTATTTTGTGATTTATTTTTGTGAGTTCACAAAATACAAAGGCTTCTATGAATGTGCAGCAGAGGGGAGTGATGGGCACAGCGGCTGCATACAGCTCTGCAGATGAAGCAGCTGAGACCAGAAGGTCTAGCGTTGGAGCTCCAGGGCTATAGCAGTAGCTATCCTAATACACTATAAAATTGTCTGATGTAAATTAAAGACTTAAGTCCACAAGGTGCCATGCGCCTTGCTGGACTTAACTCATGGAATGCCATTTATCAAAGTGGCTGAATTTCTGGAGTTCAGGAGTTGCATTTCTTCAAAATGTGCCTAGGTTCCTACTGACTCCTAGGTTTCGTCCTAGACCACTGACCTTTCACAGCTACCCAGACTGGGCATCATTTTAAAATGGCTCTTGCACAAACAAATATTATTCCAGTGCTGTTTAAAAAATGCCACCCGGGACTCTGATTCTTTAAGGAACAATCTGTTTTTTACCTGTACAGTAATTATACAGTATTCTTATTGTTCATACAAGTGCTATTAACACAATAAATGGTTAGCATTTTGTTTTCATCAATATTTCTTTCCTGTTTTTCTTGGAAGCAAGCACGTGACGTTTGACAGAATCAGTACTATGCCAGTCAAGGGGCACCTAGCTAGCAGGAGGTCTATTCATTTTAGGAAACGTCAAACAATCTCTACTTTCTTTTTCAGGTAGTTTAGCAAGTGCATGTCAAGTCCAGCATGAGATTTTTTTTTTGGAAAAAAAATAAAATAAACCCCTAACTAAAAGCATTACTAGTTGCACATGACTCCTTGCTGTTGGATTGCATTGCCTTACATTTTGCATATGTTGAGTTTTTTGCAGTAATTAAAACAGTAAATGCATGCCTCTCTATGATTAAACTATAACATTTGTTTCTGTAACACACACATAAAGAGCCTGTCCAACCAAACCTGATATTGTAGGTATACTGTATGTAGAGCCTTGTGGGCTGAATTTTAGTAGATGGATGTTATGGAGATTACAGCTCCAAATTCTGTCTGCCATAGTACCTGTCCACCTGGGAGTTTTTAGTCATCTCATCCATTATTGTGTGTTTCAGCAACTCCTTTTCCATTCCTCATAACGTACAATAAAACTGTGGGGAGGGGGGCTGGATAACACTGGCCATAAACTCAGAAATTCAAACACAGTCATTTCATCTAGGAGACATAAGAACATGTCAGGTGCTTTCTATCTCAAACATCCACCAAAGACTGAAATATCTATATGTCAGAAAAGGCCCTTCAAGAGCTATAGCCGCAAGAAGAATGTTCACCATCCATCACTTCCAGGTGTATTGGATACCTGCATTCCTCACTACGTGTTGTGGTTCCATCTGTCAGACCCTACATCACTGCAGGAAACATTACTGATGTAGGGACTGCGGTGAGGGGAACCACAGCGCTCAGCAGACACCAGGCATATGACATATTCAGAAGTGCGTTCAGTGTTCCTAAAGTGGAACTTTAGTCAGAAAATTAAGTCCTGCTAGATACCTTCAGACTTGCCCCTTTTGCATGTATAGCAATGTAAACCATTAAAAATGCATGCCTATACTGTTTAAAATCCAGCAATACACTGTCTCACCCTGCTCTGCACATGCTCAGTTGAGCTTTATTTTTAGACACTTTTCTGAATTTGGAGGCCAGTATGCTGACAGCCTAAAGATGTACTGCTGTTCAGGGGCTCTGGACGTTAGCAAAATGGCAGCCTCCAGCAAGAAGAAACAGGAACAATGCTGGAGGCAATTTACAGCACACACTAATATTGGTAACATGATTATTAATGTGGAATGTATGTTCCTTGCTAAAGAACATTGTTTTTATCAAGTTGTTATGGGTAAGATTCCACTTTAGGGAGAGCAAAGTAAGAATTCACTGCCTGCCAGAGAGGTAAGTATTAAGCATCTTTATTTGCAGGCTCCTTTTTTGAGTGACAGAGTTGCTTTAATCATCACACCAAAGAAGATTATACTTTTATATCTTAGGTAATGGCCAGAACAAAACCATATGAATAACTGAAGCCTGATGTAATACCGAAGATGGGCAATAACAAATACAACAGCTATGTTGATTATAGAGGAAGTGATGCTCCTAGTTAGTTCTAGACCAGGGGGCACCAAACCTTTCAGTACCAGAGCCACATTGCCAAAAAAAAAAAAAATCAGTTTTATAAATGAATTAATACAATTTCCATGAGTGAATAAATGTGCTATGAAAAAAAAACGTAATATCAGACGCTACCCCTCACATCAGAAGTCCCCTTTAATTCAAAAGTCTCCCCATCATATCAGAGCCCCCTTTACACCAGATTCCCCCTTTCGCTTTAGAAGCCCTTCATCACTTCATAGCCCTCCTAACATATCAGAGTCTTTCCTTACATCAGTGTTCCTATTAGAGTCCACCCCTTTACTTCAGGATCCCCATCAAAAGTGTAGACCAAATTATATAAATTGTCGGTCTGTGCAGTGAGGATATGCCACTGGCCCTAGCTACGGGCTGGATGAAACCTTGTAGCCGGCCAGATGTGGCGCACGGGCCATAGTTTGGAGACCCCTGTTCTAGGTTTGCGCTAAAGGTAATATCTGACATGTTGCCAGAAGATTGAAGGATGGTACCAAGTCAGTAGGCTTGAGTGTTGTCTATAATCAAACTGATAGAGTTTAGGAAGAATTGTAGGACAAACAAATCAACAATAGAGCACAAAAGTCCAGCACAAAGGATCAGGAGGAACGTGTTAGCTCAGACTTCCTTAATGCACTAAAAAGGATTCACATTGGCCATTTGGTGACCCCCACAGGCAGGCTTAAGTGTGTCTAAAGCCTTGTACACATAGTGTGATTGTTGGCCAATCGAGCGTCTGATTTTTCTCAAAAGGGCGTGTAAAGGTAATATCTGACATATCTTGTCTTGCATACTAACGGTACACAATTGTCGTGCCACAAACACGAATGTAGTGACCTCCTAGAAAGAATTTCAGCTCTTGAGTGCCACCCTTTGGGCCCCTTCTGCTAATTTCGTGTGTGGTGAGCATTGATTTTGAGCATGCGTGTTTGTACTTTCGACTTTTGTGTGACCGATTTGCCTACTGACCATACGAAAATCTGACACCAAGCTATTTTCCGCCAAAAACTTACTAGCCTGCCATCCAACATTTGTTGGTCGAAAGTTGGAAAACAATTGTCAAAAGGAGCGTACTAACGGTAAGATTTTAGGACAACAGTCTGTCAACAGAGAATCCCCTGCCAACAATCATACAGTGTGTACGAGGCTTAAGTTTCAGCTTTGCTAAATTAAAATAAATTGCAGATACACACCTAAAAATGACACACCCTACCGGGTGAAAAACCACCATCAGTGACACTAGCTGCAAAGGTGGAGATAAGTGGGAATAGGTGGTTTGTTACAGGTGTATTTTATCTCTTAATTGTGGGCTGTTAATATATTATATCTGTCAAATATTTTGCCAACCATATATATCTTACACCTTGGTTGGAAGGAATAAAACAAGATTTCCTTCTCTGTGTGCTGTCACCCTTTTTAATCCATCATTATATAGTTATGCTTGTGTTTTGGCTGCTGTAGTGGAATGTAAGCCCCAGTGCTACTGTGGAACTTGGAACACACGTACATGCTGATTAGCAGGGCTCATATTTTATTGGCATTGGAAGCTGCAATAATCATGATGTAACCCCAGGGAAAAGTGGGCAGTGATGTTGTGTGATTACCTTGGATGTATTGGAGGACACTAGTAAAAAAACTTAGAACCCCGGTTTATTTTTTTAGAATGTTTGTGTTTCTTATGTACAGTAAAATGTTTATTATTGAAAACACATACTTTTTACTATGTTACCACATATTCATAGTTTTACCAAAATACACCTTGCAGTATCATTGTTTTTGAGGTTTTTTTTCCCAAATAATTTTTAATCGATTTTTCATAAACAATACAAAATACACTCTGAAATAGGAGCGGAGACATAAGGAAAAAGAAAAGGGAATCAAACAGGTGAGGCATGTGCATTTAGCTCATAGGAGGCTCTCCATTGACTATCCTGCATTGGGGCTATAAGCCCGAGTAGTATACAGATTCAGAGATGTCCATATTAAAAAGTCATATAAAGGTCAGGGACACATTACAATATAATGACAACCACGTGCTCCATAAACAGTTAAATAATTGCAGAAGGCATCCATAGGACTGGTTGTTCCCTAGAAGTAGCTCCTTCCGTAACAAGGGAGAAGAGAAAAAAGAAAAGAAAAAAAAGGTGGAAAACACATAAAACAACTTTTCACCTGCATATTTAGGTTGAGTGAATAAAGTGGAGAAGACATCTGTTGCTCTCGCCTACATGCTTGGGTGAACTCATAATATGGTCATATAAGAAAGGTATGTTCTCTCTATGACAAATGCAAAGTACTGATATCAAAATCATCCAATAGCCTTTATCATTAGCGGCGCTCCTGTCAAATTAAAATGACCCGACTAAAAAATATTTTTAAATTATAAAACAACCAAAATAATCATCCCTTAATAACGACATCAGATGGTGTTTTTAAGAGAAAAAGGAGAGTCCAGGAGAGAATATTGTGTATTAGATTAAGCGACTGCTACAGGGCAACCTAAACCATTGTGTGAGGAGATTGTTACATCTGCTGCACCTCTATTGTTGTTTCTCTCCTCTTTATAAATATAAGAAAGGTAGTCATCACACTTGATGTGTTTTATATTCATCCTCACACAAGCCTAAGGGAGATCAGGGAGAAGGGGGCCAGCCCAGGAGCCGCCAGCCATGGCGCCCATAATTTAAAGAATTTATTTGGTGTACCCCTATTCCTATAAACTTGCTGTATTTTGAATAAGGTGTCATTAACCTGTCATTCTTTGAGGGTGGGAGGATTAGATGATAGCCATTTCATGGCATTTCGTAAGTTCTATGAACAACAGCTTGCTTACTGACACTTTAACTTTCTTTGGAATCCTCTCCTCATCTAAATATTCTAAGAGGCACATTTTAGGATCCAACTCTTATGCCCTGTACACACGGTCGGACTTTCCGACAGAAAATGTGCGATCGGATTGCATTGTCGGAAAATCCGATCGTGTGTGGGCTCCATCTGACTTTTTCTGTCGGAATTTCTGCCGGAAAAAGTTTGAGAGCTGAATCTAAAATTTTCCGACAACAAAATTCGATCGTTTAAATTCCGATTGTGTGTAGACAATTCGGACGGACAAAGGGCCAGGCATGCTCAGAATAAATTAAGAGATGAAAGCTATTGGCTCATGGCCCTTTATAGTCCAGTCGTATGTGTTCCACATCACCGCATTCAAATCTGACAAATTTTGTCCTCGGAAAGTCCGACCGCGTGTACAGGGTATAAGTGTATTTGGAAAACAAGATTAATAGTATTCAGCAACGTAAACCAGTACCAGACAAGTTTCGGGCATTTGCACAACATGTGGCGTATCTGCAGGGGAACCCTGACAGCGAGGGCACTAGCTCCAGGATAGCCAGTTATCATCAGTAATGTCTCCCAGATCTGGCTCCCACACACGACAACCCGGGAAGAACAAGGCCTACAGTATCATTGTTAGGTGCAATGTCACATATTTTTTTTCTGCTAATACAAGGCTTTGACTGGATCTTCAATAATAATCATGGGATGTGGGAATTACTTTATGGGGATGATGAAATGCATGTAGGTTCACAAAAAATATACAGATTCATATGTCGGTGTAGATAAGCCATAGATATGCTTCATAATAGTAATAACGAGGGTACCTGCACAAAATTGGGTACAGGCATCTGTGAGCATTAAAAGTTACATTTAAATGAGCTACTGCTGTAAATTGCTGTAAATGGCTCATTCCTACAGTGATATCTTTAAACAGTATCTGTATACAGTACTACAATAAGCGTGCTAAGTTTCCTCCACAAGGTGATTTTTTTTCTCATTATCATTGAATTGTAAACAAAAGTTGGTTATAGCAGTGATAGTTTGTCCCAGTTGTTTGCTTAGTTGCAGGAAATCTTTCCTAAAAGAAGCAGCCATTTTTTACTTACAGCCAACATACTAGTTTTGGGGCGGTGACAACACTTTTGGCGAGGTTTAGAAGACCCTGCTTCACTGCCATAGATGGTTTCTGGGATAGGTGCTTTGCTCGGTGACATGTTTTGTTTAATAACATGCATCCAGCACATCTTGGTGTATACATGCCCTTCCCATAAGCAGAAAATTACTTGATATAATTACTACATAACTACACAAGGCAGTTTTCTACCACATACAATTTTGGATATTTTGGTTCTTTTTATATGTTAAATGTACAAGTACTTTAAAAGATGTTGTAATACACACATTAGGGCACTCATGAATAAACCTGTTCTTCATTATTTCTATTTGAGAAGCAATAATAAGGGTGATTCATCTGCCATCTACTGTAAATTTAATCTCACCTAGTCACAAGAAATAGTTTCTTAGTTTCTGTTTTTTAAAGAACTCTGGTAGTTCCTTTAACGAAACCCAAATTAAATTTTACAGAAAATAAGCCACTCTGTGTCACGAAACTGTTTTTAAATGTCACAAAGCTCCAACAATCCTTGTGTTGTAGAACAATAAATAACATGGTCTACATGGGCTTTTTTTCCTTTCTAAACATCACTATCTGCACATAAAAAGAAAGTAAATTTGACATTATTTGTTGCTCTGGAGCTATGACTCTAGCGTTAACAGTGTAGACCTGTGTGGCCAGAAGTGTGTATTTTGCAAAGTGGTTAACATAGGGCCCACTTCAACATTTGTGGTCAGTGGTAAGTTCTGCATTAACAGATATTCAGTGGTTGCTCTGGCGAAAAACAGGTCAGACCGTAGAGTGCTAGATGTTGACGTTGACTGTAGTCAGGGTCAGAACAAACAACAATCCAGTATGAGCTACCAGTACAGAGATTTAGGTGAGATCTGGAAAGAGGGTGAAGTTGAAGTCAAGGTTGGCTGTGGTAAGAGAAGAGATGAGGTCCAGCAGGGAAATTATGGTAGCAAGGGCAAGAGGTATAGAGATTTCCTATAGCTCCCCTATAGAACAAACAGACCGTATGACAGTTAGTATTCCTTGTAAGTAACTGAAGTTTTAAAGACAACAAAGTCAGTTTTAGGCTGCACTGACATATGTTCGCTTACTTGTAAAACATGCTGATGAGGATATCTTGCGTACTGGAAGTGGCAATGGAGGACTATATTTCCCCACATTGTCCTATCTAATTTGTGTTGGCTGACTACCACACTAGAAAGTTTGCTTTTAACCTGAGCCTAGACTTTGGACATTGCGGTTGGTCCTATTACCTTAGAAACATTGGTTAAGCAATTGTTTAGACTTAGAATGAACTTGTTATACACATAAAGAAAGGAAAGGTACCCAAAGAGACGTGAGAAATTAATGTAATCAAAATGCATAGTACTTTGCACAATAGCTGAGTGGTAAGCAGATGAAAAGGATAAATTTATGTTTAGACTGCTGACCAAAGGTTTCAGAACACTACTATTTTTTTTAGTTTGTATTGCAATTTATACAGTTTAATGTCTCAGTAAACTTTGAAATGAAAGCATAGAACACCTAAGGGAAGCATGGAGTACTCTAGAATTTCCTGGTAGAGGGCTGCACTTACTTTTTACTTGATAAAACACAGTGGACCAACACCAGCAGATGACATGACTCCCCAAATCATCATTGACTGTGGAAACTTCACACTGGACCTCATGAAATTTGGACTCTGTGCCTCTCCACCCTTCCTCCAGACTCTGTGACCTTGGTTTCCAAATGAAATGCAAAATTTTCCACAGTCGATGATTTAGGGAGCCATGTCATCTGCTGGTATTGAGCCACTGTGTTTTATCAAACCCAAAGTCAGCACAGCCCTCTACTAGGAAATTCTAGAGTACTTCATGCTTCCCTCTGCTTCCCTGGGCTTCCATAAAACATCAGCAGTGCCACAGGCTGATCACCCACATGCCACGCTGCATTGATGCAGTAATTCATGCAAAAGGAGCCCCATCCAAGCATTGGTATGCATACTATACTGTACATAGACATATTTTTCAGTAAGCCAACATGTCTGTATTAAAAATCCTTTTTTTATTGGTCTTATGTAATCAAATTTTCTGAGATACTGAATTTTGGGTTTTCACTAGCTGTAAGCAATAATCATCATAATTAAAAGAAAGAAATGCTTGAAATATACCACTCTTTGTGTAATGCATCTATATAAAATATGAGTTTCATTTTTTGAATTGAATTACTGAAATAAATGTACTTTTTGTGTGGATAGGGTGCAAAAACATCATAAAGATTTGTTTTTTTTTTTAAAGATGCTACCAATAGCTTTATCCAAATGCTTTTTCACTCAACTTAGGAGCGTGCTCACTGCATTTACATGGAACAGTAAGAGACACTGAATTGCCATGGTGTTCATTAGGATGTTTGTCTGGTGGCCTGGGTATGCAGGATATCTTAGTTTTCTCTAGGACCATTGCCCTTCAACAAATTCTTAATTGTTGTTTCCATGCCTTTGTGGGTTTCTACAAAAAAAAGATATCAGGAAGGAATCTGCTCCTTGGCTCCCCTGAGCACTTTGTGGACTTACAACAGATACTTCTGCCCTTAAAGTCCAAAGTCTTAATTTATGGGACAAATTAAACAGCAGTTCCAGGCAGTCCCCTACTTACAAACGACTCCTACTTACAAATGGAGGGAGACAATAGGAAGTGAGAGGAAATCTACCCATAGGAAGGGAAATTCTCTCCTGTAAGGAGAAAGGAAAAAGGTGATGCTTTATCACCAATTCATGTTTCCCTAACAGCCCAAAATTTTCAAAATCTAATTGTCATTGGGTCAGAAAGTGAGGGGAAATCTTCTGAACAGGGGCACAGACAGCTAAACAAACATTACAGGGGTGATAACCCTTCCCTATGCTATCCAAAAAGCTTAAAATAGATTTTTTGGCTGGAGCTACACTTAAAATTTTTTACCTGTTCTGACTTACAAACACATTCAACTTAAGAACAAACCTACAGTCCCTATCTTGTTTGTAACCCGAGGACTGCCTGTATACCTTTGTTTCCCCTATGTCCCCTCTATGACCAGTATCATACTATCAATAGTAGGGAAAATTGAATAAAGACAACAGTCCATCCAGTTCAACCTGTGTAGGTGCATGTGTGTCAGTGTCTATATTTCCCTTATCCCTGTATGTTGTGTTCCTTAAGATGCACATCTAAGGGTCTCTTAAAATACTCCCCGCAGCCACCACCAATTGTGGAAGAGAGTTCCACATACTTATTGCCCTGACGGTGAAAAACCCTCTTCTCAGTTTAAGGTTAAACCGCTTCTCTTCCAATCTCAATGTGTGGCCCCTGTGTCCTCTTACACTCCTTGTGCCTGAATAGTTTTTTCCTACCAGTGGGAGGCTTCTGGCTGGTGGGCACATATCCTTTTTGGTACTTGGACTTGAGGGGGAGATGTGAGCTGTGACAGACCAAATTACTGCCAGGAAAGATTTTGATCTTGATCTTTTGATCAAGGATGAGTGGCGATACAGAGAGTTCTCATAATTGTTTCTAGACTGAGGCATGTACCATTTGCCTTAAGTCTTTAATAACACAGTTTGAGAAACTCTGCGCTGCGAGCACCCCAATTAAGCACATGATTCCTGTTCTATATAAACTACAGACGACTCTTCCCCCATAACATTACTATCTGTTAGACAGTGGGAACATGATCTGCAGTAAGATTTTTCAGACTCCCAGTTGAGCGCTCTGTATTACCTAACTTTTTTGAGGTCAATCGAATCTAAGGCACAAGAAAATAATTAGAAGTTTTCAACCAGGTGGTACTATGTTTCCACTAAGTGGGAACTAATTTGTCCCTCAGCTTTGCCTCTCCGCAGTGAGCGGGACACATTCCTCCATATTTGGTGGGAAGGCCCAAAGATTCATGCCCTTTGGGCTGATATTAGAGGCTAAATAAAATTATACTTTATATACTTTAGATATACCTTTCTGGCCACTCTGTTTCCTCCTACATGTTCTTACATGATACTGATTAGTCACTAAAAAATGCTATGTGTTACCACTCCTCTTGAATGCAGCCAAACTGGAAACAGGTTCAGGACCCTAGTAGAAAGGATTGAGTCAAAAAGGTAACTGATATTATGGATGCAGAGGAATGGCTGGCAGGGTCATCGGTTCAGTTGGATTATGCTGCCTTTCTACTCCCACCCCCTCTGGGGGACAAAATCCTACTTAGATTTCGGATCTTGGACATGTATAGGGCGTATAGAAATTTAAATAACTACTGCGCTAACCTGAAAAAATGTGAAAAAGAAACAGCTACATACCAATGTGACAAAGATAAAATAGATACAGGTAGTGAAATAATGTAGCGCTAACAGATATACACAAATATCGTGATATATGTGAAAAAATGCTGAAAAGAGGCAGTGATGATAAAAAAGGAACTCAAAAGTCCATCTGTAATAAATGGCAATGTGCAAACAATGTGCAATGTCCAACACAATGAATAGTGTAGAGCAAAAGCTGTAGCTTCCAACACCAAATGATGAGAGTTCACAGATGAGCAGGATGGAAAAACTCTGTCCGTTGAAGAATCATCAGGGCAATAAAACATCAACCTCATAATGAGATGTAAATTCTCTTACTGGAATAGGTGGACTCTAATGTCAGCAGCACAGAGTCAAACAGGCAGAGTGGCACCGATGGCAGGTATGTGGAATTCACGATGGTCTGAACATCCGGAGGGGGATCCGAAAGGACTGTGCTTGACCTCCAGGTGGGCTTCAAAACTAAAACCATCACAACTAGATCTAGAGGGTCAGCTTAAAAAGGACCTTGCATCCATTCACATCCAGATGATATATGGAAAGAAGGAAATAGAGGTCATATGTTCCTTTTAAGAAAAATGGTACACAACATTATAGCAGAAGGGTATAACCATGCTGTTGGTAAGGCCTTTTTTTTTATTTGGTTAATGTATGCTTATGGAGATAATAGTTTAGTGTGAAATCTAGACATCTTGTATATTGTTTATAGTGTCTGTACTTTCTTGAAAACTTTATGAAAATCAAGATTGTGCTAAAGAAATAAATAAAAATAACCAAAACATTGCCCGATAAACAATTTGTTAAAATTCATACCCCAGCTCTTGCAGTTTCCAACTGCTGCTGGCTCTTGCTGTCCCAGTTCGGCTTCAGTGAACTTCTGGTCTTCGCAGGAAAAAGTTAACAGTGGACAGTGCAACCTCAAGCCCGTCTGCCAGCTTGGAGAAGGGTGGGAAAAGATCAGGGGAGTGCTTTACTTTCCTAGGTTACAGGGCTGTATGTTTCTGTTGTAAACAGAAATATAAGGACACATTAAAAAATTTAGCCACCATGTGCAGATATAAACGCGGAACACGCCAGTTATATTCTTTCAATAATTGTAAATTAATTCTTGCTTGTAATGTACCCACAAAGGTGTTGCACTCGTGGGTCGCTTTGCATTCATGTTTTGTCTAGTTCATCTCAAACCATCTCCATGGTGTTTGTCTGGAGATCATCATTTAGGTTTAACTCTACAACAACCTTTCTCAATCTATTTACCGCACAAGAACCCTTGAAAGAATTTTCAGGTCTTAGGGAATCCCTGCTTACATAATATAATTTCAGTGGGAATAATGCTGTTCAGATTGGTAGTTGCCCCTCTTACAGTGGTGCTTAGAATACCACCTTTAGAGCCAGCTATAAAGATCACTGGTGTCATTCGGATACCAGGCCTGCAGCGGATCCTGGGTTGCCACTACAGTGTATCAGTCAGTTTACTTATCTGGGGGTTTGCATATCTGCTAGGGTTGCAGACTATTTTTGTTTGAATCTGCAGCCCTTGTTAGATCTGCTAAAGAGGAAAATTGAGATAGTGGAAGAACCTCTCCCTCGGTGTGATGGGGTGGATTAACCTCCTAAAAATGAAAATACTTCCAGTCTTCTTGTTTTTTTTTTACGTAACTCACGGGTTTGGATTCCATGCTCCTTTTTTCGTTGGGTCCACAGCATTTTTAATTCTTTCATATGGGGGAACTCCCCTCCTAGATCCTCCCACAATCTTAGAGGTGGTGGTGATGGGTTCTTATGAGAGCCTGCGCCTTGTTTATAGGGGTTCTGGGGCTCAGTTTCCTCTGACTGACACAATGCGAGCCACTGTTAAGGCTTGGGGCTATATTCAGAGGTTGCTGGCACCTGCTTCTACCGCTGTATCGCCACCCCCCCCCCCCTCCATTGTGGAGAAAACCTAGTTTTCCCTATCTGCTCATAATACCAGATCCGATTATATGGGTGTCCCGAGGAATTAAAACTTTAGGTGATATCACCAGAGGGAGCTAGCTGTTACAGTCCTCTGATCTAAAACAGAACTTTTAGCTTCCAAACCCATATCTTTTTCGCTATCTTCAGTTGGGCCACCCTTTGTGTCCCAATTTGGCTCCACTAAGCTGGAACTTAGATCCTCAATTTTGGAGAAGGTTCTATTGGCTGACTCCATGAAAAAAACTTTATCTGAATTAAATAAGGAGCTGTTTCCTTTGGTGGCTAAATGTAGGGAACAGTGGGTGGAAGAGGTCCCTGATTTGGGTGGAGAAGAGTAGGATGATATGTGGAGCGTTCCCTTCACTCACTTACACTAGAGATCACTTAATTCAATTTAAATTCCTGCATAGGATCTATTAAATCTACCCGGTACATAGGCTGAATGCTGGTGTTGCTCACAGTCTCCAGATGATTTTAGCCAAGTCTTTTGGCATTGCCCGGTAGTCAGGGAGTTCTGGTCTGATGTTGGGTGCTGTATAATGGAGATTACATCCATACCAATGCCCCTGGCGGTGGCAACATGCTTACTTGGCCTGGTGGAGGGCTTGGCACCTACTCCGGCCCAACGTACCTTACTTAGCTTGCTATTGTTTTATGCATGCAAGGCACTGATCCTTTACTGGAAGAAAACCGGGACTCCCTCGCTGTCATACTGGAAAGGTCTTGTAAATAGAGTGATTCCGTTCTATAGAGCAACATACCTAAGCTGAGAGTGTACAAAGAAATTTGACAAAGTTTGGAAGATTTGGCTGGACAGTGATCTTTCTTTAGCCTAATGACTATATCGATTTCACTGAGATAAAAGGGCTTGTCTGCCTGGTGCTGGATATGGGCGCATAGGACTCTGTAATTTCTGAATTCCCATTGGGATTAGTTGGGGACTGACTGCTGCCTTGATAGATATAAATAGAGATGATTGCTGGCCTCCCTATTATGAGAATTGTGAAGTTGCTATATTAATGCATATGTTATGATGTTGCTATATTTTTCCCTATTGTCTTAGGGACCTTGCATCCGGGTGGGTGGAGTGGCCACTAGGTGGTGAACCTGGATTGGGGGGGGAGGGGGGATGGACATTATGATGGGATGTTATGTTATGTTGTTTCCATGATTCCCGCCCTGCTTGGCGAGGTGTTTTTACTTCTTCATTTGTACTATGCAAACTACTAATAAAAAGAAATTTACAAAAAAAAAAGATCACTGGTGTCATGCTACAGGCGGTACCATGTGGTGATAGACCTGGAAATATAAGGGCATAATCAAATGGGAGGTTGATCAGCCAAAGTTCAATGAACCCCTATCAACCACTCAGGAAATCTTAGGGTTCTCTAGAACCCTGGTTGAGAATGGTTGCGCTACAGCACGGGCCTCCAACCTTTTTAAACAAAGGGCCAGTTTACAGTCCTTCACACTTTAGGAGGGCCAGTGGGAGTAGAAAATCCCTCAGGCTTGGTGGTCATTGGAATAAAAAAAAAATACATCTGTGGTCAGTAGGAGGAGGCATAGTGCCACATTGTGTTGGTGGGAGGAATAGTAACCCATTATTGATGTTATTGTAAGGAATAGTTTCCCATTGTTGGTGTCAGTGAAAGAAGAAATAATGCCCCGTCGATGGTGTCAGTGGGAGGAATAGTGGGTCATCTTTGATGTCCATGGCAGGAATCATGCCCCATTGTTGGCATTAGTGTGAAGATTAAGTCTCATCATTGATATTAGTCGGAGCAATAGTACCCCGATATTGGTGTAATTGGAAGGAATAGTGGCCCATTGTTGGTGTCAGTGGGAGGAGTAGTGCCCCATCAGTGGTGTTGGTGGCAGGAACAGTGCCCCATTGTTGGTATTAGTGGAAGGAATAATGCTCCATCTTTGATGTCAGTGGGAGGGATAGTGTTCCAACATTTATATCAGTGGAAGGAAGTATGACCCATCATTGGTATCAGTGGAAGAAATAGGGCCCCAATGAGAGGAATTATGCCCCACTGTTGGTGTCGGTGGAAATAATGATCCCTTACCAGTGTCAGTATGAGGGGAAAAAATTGTTGCCTTTTAAAACAGAATATTGTGTTTGTGTATACTAAATAAATTGTTATTTCCATTTCACAGTAAATTGCCATTTTATTTTTTATCACTCAACTACTTTTTTCATCCTGCACTGCATGCATAATATGTGATCAAGTTTTACCCAATAAGTATGTGAAAATAATATACAAACGTTATTGCATGTATTTTTGCTACAAAAATTACTGCTACATTCTGGCTGGGGTTAACCGTGGGTTTGTGTGAGGTGTTTGTTTAGGAGAGCAGGAAAAGGCGTTTTTTTCTGTTACTTTCGTATTTAAAATGATAAATAAAGTATTATTTATTTTGGAAACTTGACTATTTTGAAATAGAATTTATTATAAAATAACATAAGGAATGCATGTAAAATAAACAATTTAACTTTGTGATTTTGCTGTGTGTAATTTTATTTGGTTTGTAAATCAGTGTTGATGATTTTCTTTACTTTGGTTATTTCTATCTTTCCTGCACCTCCAATAAAATGTCTAATGCAGATGTCATCAGAAAACTGAATATTTAAAGACTTTACTCTAAAGCTAATTTTCACTTTGATAAATATTTTACCTTTGTGCTGTATTAAAAAAAAGGCTTAAAGGTTACAGATGTTAAACTAGTAAAGAAAAAGTAATTCCAGAATAGGGCTGCTGCTGGGATGTGTGACAAATGCTGGGAATTTGGTGTTGTGACATCTCCATGAGAACTTTATGTAATAGAGGTTAAGTCAAAACAGATAATCCGTTGCATAATAGATATGGTTTATATATATGTTTGCAGATACAGACCGAAAACCACATCTTTGCATTCAATTATTTTTGGAGTATAGGCCCTCTTTAATAAATGTTTATGCATTTTAAATATTCTCTGCTACCAAAAATGGTTTCTTTTTTATTTCTTTTATTGGTTTTTACAAATAATTCTGGTGAGTAAAAAAATCTTTTTTTTTTTTTTTTAGATAGTATTTATTCACTAATACTATCAATGCTATATAAAAGGCCTAAAAGATGAGCAGAACATATACCAAAAATTCACCAGCTTTAGAGCAGCTGTGCATTCCATTGGCAGAAAAGAAACCTTCCGTCATGCTCGCTTTATTCTACAGCTGTCATATTTGTTCTTTTACATGTTGGGGGTGCTATACTCCTGGCCCCCTCAGATTTAAGTGCTGCAGGTCTCATGGACCCCAGCACTATGGTCACAACTGACACCTTTTCTTTAGGCCATTCATAAAACTGAGCCTAGGGATGTGTGTTTTGTAAATGGCCTGGAGGAGAGGGGGAACCCAATGGTAGCACTGGGGTCAATGAGACCTGCAGAGTTTACAGCATGTAAAAGAACGGAAATGAGAGCTGTAGAATAAAGCCAGTATAACAGATTTCTTTTCTGCCAACAGAATTTATAAATACTGTAATACAATTTTTTTTTGTTTGTTGTGCCTGAAGTTGGGTTTTAGCATAATACATTTTAAAAACATAAAATCAGCATACTGTTCACCCGCTCAGTTAGGGAGGCAGGCACACTTTGGGAATATTCAGGCTTTCTTAAATTTTTTATTTTTTTCACTCTAATGCCCTGTACACGGTCGGACATTCCGACGACAAAATTTGTCGGAAAATCCAATCGTTCAGAACGAGATAACGTACAACATATACAACGGGGCTATAAAGAGGCCAGTAGCCAATAGCTTTCGTCTTGTAATTTATTCTCAGCATGGGTGGCACTTTGCGCATCGGAATTGTCTACACACAATCGGAATTTAAATAATCGGATTTTGTTGTTGGAAAGTTTTAGATCCAGATCTCAAACTTTGTGTGTCGGAAATTCCGACAGAAAAAGTCAGATGGAGCCCACACACGATCGGAATTTTCGACAACACAATCCGATTGCACATCTTCCGTCGGAAAGTCCGGTCGTGTGTACAGGGCATAAGTCTTTACTGGCCCATGTATGGTTAGGGATAATCTGATGTCTAATCAACCTAATTGGCTGAACCAGTACACAGTATATCTATCTATCTATCTATCTATCTATCTATCTATCTATCTATCTATCTATATACACAGCCCTCAAGGTTCCACTTGCCTGTTTTGATAATATTTATTTTTGTAACTTAGTTTTGCATAACGCATTTCACAGTTAATTTCATGAGCTACTTTATGAGGGCATGTTTAGGGGCGGTGCAGGGTAGGGGTTGGGTGGGGCAACTGGTGGCGAGTAATCCTTTAGCCCTTGTCAACACGGTCGGATATTCCAACCACAAAATCCATCTGATTTTTTCAGACGGATTTTGTCCGAAACTGGTGTCGCATACACACGAAAATCCGATCGTTCGGAACGTGATGACGTTCATTTGTTACGACGGGACTACGTTCAAGCTAGTAGCCAATAGCTTTGGTCTCGTAATTTGATCTGAGCATGCGTGGCACTTTGACCGACCGGAATTCTCTAAAAACGATCGGACAAAGTCCGATCGGATCATGTTGTCGGAAGATTTTGTAACCAGCTCTCAAACTTTGTTGGTTGAACATTCCGACAGAAAAAGTCAGATGGAGCCCACACACGGTCGGATTATCCGACAACACAGTCCGATCGGACATTTTCCGTTGGAATGTCCGACCGTGTGTACAGGGACTAAGACCTGGCTAGCTCAGAACTTGAAATTTTGAGTAGTAGTATATTGTTAATATACTACTGTATACCTGTAGTAGTATATTGTTAATACATATGCACCTGAAAATCTGTGTATCACAGGAACAATACATATGTGTATTTGAACTGCATATTTAGCTATTTTCTGAAGTTTATTGGAATATTTGATAACTGCGCCAACCCCAAATTAATATTTGTATCTGTGACAGTGAAAACTGTGTACATCAATCAGTGACATGTCATTCATTAAATTGAACACATACAATGAACATATAAAAAGATGCACATACAAATTATATCCCCACAAAAATTATAACCACAGGATAAAAAAATATTATATATGATGTATATAAAAAGAAAAGTCCCAGTGATGCTCCTGTTCACACATAGTTTAGCCCACGTGCTCAAGGTTCAAATCCGTGTTTATATATTCCACCAATTTGTAATGCACCACCACCTTCCAAAATGTGCACAGAAAACAATAATCAAAATGCCTCAATATATGCCTGGATCAGTTGTTTCTTTTGTAGAAATATGCCACCGGTTTCCCAACGGTTGTAGCAATATTAATTCCAAAAATCTTCACCTTTCAATGACCTTAAAGGGGAGTTCTACCCATTTAAAAGTAAGTCACTATAAAAGGTGTAGCTGATGACTTTTAATAATCAGACACTGACCTGTACCACGGTCCAGCGATGCAGGCGTACAAAGCCCCGCTCCTCTCCCCCTCCTCTCCTCTTCTAACTGTGGGTGGCCGGCTGTGGCTTCACAGCCGGGTGTGCATTGCACGCTGCGCACTGTGAATTTGCGGGCAATCTTCTGGGACCTGTGACGTGTCTCAGAAGATTGCATGGAGAGGGGGGGGGGAGAGGTGATCTTCCTTCTGGTGCCACGGAGCCAGGGAAGGAAGTTGGAGCTGGGTGCCTCTAACAACAGGGTACCCGCTCCTCCCCCAAAAAAATGACATGCCATACTTAAAGCGGAAGTTCCATTTTTGGGTGGAACTTCGCTTTAAATCGTCATAGAAAACAAACGACCATCATTGCGTAACATTCCTTACTGTATTTTTCTTTAAAAACATGTATCAAATATGCATTTACATGATATGGTGCCTTTAGACGGGCACTGTCTACCCAGCCGAGTGAAGCCTATGCTCGCTGTTCCATATTCAGGAGCCGGCATGCGGTGCAAGCCACGGTTTCGTGCGGGTTAGGGACACGTTGTGACGTTGTCGTTACTAGCCTCTACACGTTTCGCATCACTCATGCGTCATCAGGGGCCGCATAGTGGGGAATTCATAACTGCAGCAAATCCTACAAACATTTTTTTTTTTTGCGCCGGTGACACCATATACACAATTTTCTGAAGTTTCACTATACTTTTCTCTCATTATGACAGTATAATATATGCATTCCTACCTATGGTATATAATTGTGTTCACATATGCATCAGTTTTTATTCTTCTATATATTAACATGGTTCCTGTTGTACAGTTTAAAATGGCATCGCAAGGAGAAGGTGAAAATAAATGTATCTTTACCACAATTCAATTTATACTTTTATTATGATAAGTATCTAATTTGTATTTTGTCAGGGGCACTGCTGACTGGTTTGGAGTAAGTAAAGAGAGCGACTCGTCTCATAAATGGCAGAGGAAGAGCCTTAGACATTGCAGCCAGAGATATGGAAAGTTGAAGCCACAAGTTATCCGAGAAATGGACCTCCCTAGCCAAGACAACATATCTCTAACAAGTACAGAAACACCACCACCTCTCTATGTGGGACCAGCTCAGTTTAATATGCAAAAGGTATTATTCACACACACTGAATTGACATTCTTCATTTTCCTTGAATATAAACCGTCAAACATTGAAGTTCTTAAATAATGATAGTTTATGTATATGGACAACATACATTTTGATTTATTTTTGCCTTAACCAAGATTTAAACCTGAAAAAAACTAGGACAATTTATAACCGTTATAAAAAATGGAAGTCACTTTCAGGTGCCAGACGAAGATGGGACAAAGACGTATTTTTATAGTAAAAGTCAATTATTGCATGCATATAAATACAAGTGCCGATGTTTCTGAGTGCTTTTATTTTTCACTTTTCCTTTGTTGTGTGTTGGGGGAGGGGATCATGTACTGTATGCAAACATGCAAATATGCAGTACTACTACAGATGCGCATTTCTTTTAGTTTTTATTCCTCTCATATCTTTATACCGCTTATGGACCTGAGCAATTTTTACATTTTTGCTTTGGGCCCATTTACTCAACAATGTACATGGTATTCAACCTATGAAAACATTCTTGGGCAAATGTGCATTCTGTGTACACATTTATGCATGGGCACCTTTATTTTATAAAATAATGTATTTTGTCACGTATATCTATATGATAAAGTAATGAGGTGAGGTCACTACTTTATACCTTCATACCTTTCTTTTCATTAGGAATAGCTATCAGAGCTGTATTTACAGAATATGTTAGGATTATTATATTATAGGTATTAATAATATTCATTTCAATATATGCAGATTATTGATCCACTGGCACGAGGACGTGCTTTTCGAATGGTAGAAGACATAGATGGCTACAGTATGCCACATACTCCTATGACACCAGGAGCAACTTCTCTCTGCTCATTTACCAGCTCAAGATCTGGATTCAGCCGATTTCCCCGGAGACGGAAAAAAGAGTCTGTGGCAAAAATGAGTTTTAGAGCTGCAGCCGCACTTGTGAAGGTAAGATCCAATATATTTTGTGATATTTCCACAAGTTCTCTGCATCTCAGATATTA
This sequence comes from Lithobates pipiens, assembly GCF_037356315.1. Lineage (NCBI taxonomy): Eukaryota > Metazoa > Chordata > Amphibia > Anura > Ranidae > Lithobates > Lithobates pipiens. The sequence continues at coordinate 195,888,916 of NW_027507784.1, read as the reverse complement.
GCAGTAAGATGTGCTTGATATGCTTTCTAGAATTGGAATGTTATACATTATTACCCACTTATTATATCCTTGTCTTAGTGTTTTGTATAAGTGTAATATAATTGAGCATACCGACATACTGCATATTAGTTTTACATAACTTGGAGGAGTGATCACTCCAATCCTATTTGTTACTGCCACTCGTGTCCAGATAAAACTTCTGTAAAGACAAGTTGGCTCATCTCAACCACTTTTCCCTCATTGTCACTACTTTCACTTAGGATTCAATCCCTGTGTCAATGCTGGTCAACCTGTTCAAATCACAAAAATTTCCTTAAGTGCATTTCAGCTGTCATTTAATATAAAAGTAGGTTTCATCTACAATGCCATTGCAATTTTGTGGCTTTTGCTTTCAGCTGAGCTTCCAGTATCTCCTGCTTAAGGCCTCATGCGCATTGGACATAAATAATGCTAGTATCGTTGCCCTGTTAAAATCTTGTTTTTTTTCCGCTTTTTTGCATTAGCGTTTGGCTACCTTTTCTCGTGTTTTTTTTGTGTTAGCTTTTTAGCAAGAAAACACAAGCTATGTAAACAAAAATGTTTAACCGGTTCCTGACCAGCGCACGCCGATGTACGTCGGCAGAATGGCACGGGCAGGCAAATGGGCGTACCTGTACGTCTCTTTAAATTTGCGCACTCACATGCTGGTCGGGACCCCCGGGGGTCCGGTCACGGGTCCCGCGGACTCGATGGCTGCGGGCATACCCGCGATCGTCTCACGTGGCAGCTGAACGAGTAAATGCTGTTGTAAACAGCATCTCCCCGTTCTGTCTAGCAACTAGTGACGCTGATCTCTGCTCCATGTGATTGGAGCAGAGATCAGTGTTCACTAAATTAAAGCCCAACAGTTAGTAACACACCCCTAGGAACACTTAACCCCTACACTGCCACCCACTGGTTAACCCCTTCACTGCCAGTGTCATTTACACAGGAATCACTGCATTTATATAGCAGTGATTGCTGTATAAATGACAATGGTCCCAAAAATGTGTCAAAAATGTCCGATGTGTCTGCCATAATGTCGCAGTCACAATAAAAATCGCTGATCGCCGCCATTACTAGTAAAAAAAAAATATTGATAAAAATGCCATAAAACTATCCCCTATTTTGTAAACGCTATAACTTTTGCGCAAACCAATCAATAATCGCTTATTGCGTTTTTTTTAACAAAAATATGTAGAAGAATACGTATCGGCCTATACCGAGGGAATTTTTTTTTTATATATATTTTTGGGGGATATTTATTATAACAAAAAGTAAAAAATAATGCGTTTTTGTTTTAAATTGTCGCTCTTTTTTTGTTTATAGCACAAAAAATAAAAACCGCAGGGGTGATCAAATACCACCAAAAGAAAGCTCTATTTGTGGGAAAACAAGGACTAAAATTTTGTTTGGGAGCCACGTTGCATGACCGCGCAATTGTCAGTTAAAGTGACGTAGTGCCGAATCGCAAAAAGGGGTCTGGTCTTTGACCAGCAAAATGGTCCGGGGCTGAAATGTGGTTAAAAACTTTGGTTAGTCATGTTTTACCACGTCTACCGACATTAGATCATTTTTACAGCTCAAAAAATCCTCTCAAAACCCTCCAGTTCTGTTTTTTTTTCCCAGCCAAAAAAAGTCCCTACCAAAAACACTGATAACAGCCTATGTGTGCATGCACACACATAGTCCAATGTACATGAGGCCTAAAAGCGACCTTGAATTATCAAGCAAGGTCTGCTTTTTAATTCTATTAGCTCAATCTCTGCTAAAATCTTGTAGTAAAAATAAAAATACTTTACTCCAGCTTACTGCACTGGGTGACTACACCATCCCTTTGGCAAGATCCTGGGAAATACCCTAAGTGTCATGAGAAGTGATGTCATGAGTACAGTGGAGAAAAATATTTTCTTTATCCACTTTCGATATCTTCTTATTAATCATCCGTTGGTGAGCTAGTTATACAGCATTTTTTGCATTCTATATTCTAGAGTGGACGATACTAGATGCTTATCTAAAATATTTTTCGCTGTGCAGGGTGGGGGTGAAAATCTCACAAACCGAATCCGACAGTAAATGAAAGTCTGCAATTTGTTGAACCCTGCCACAATAAACCCAAACCAGAAAAAGTAGTTTTGTATAGAGGTCAACTTTGAGGCATCAGGTGCTTCTGTTTTTCTTTAAAGTAGAAGTATGGCCAAAGCTTTTTTTGTCCCTACTTTTCCTATGGTGCACAGGAGCTCTGCACTCCTGTGACCTCTTTTCACTGGACAGTGGGCTAAAGCCTGCTGCCGGCTGTCGACACTCACCTGGTCTAGACTAGGGAATGATCCTGACTTTGCCACTGGAAGACTGAGCCAGCTGCTCCCTCCCCAGCCCAATGCTCCAGTGAGCACCGGTGGGGCAGTGCAAAGAGCCACTGACTCACAGTCATTGCTTTCTGCTCAGAGCGGAGGGCAGAACTGAACAATCAGCAGTGTTTGATCACTCAGTTCTCAGTGCAGAGGCGGTGGGGGACAGATGCAGCCCATCGGATTGATGCTGCATCCACCTAGTTGAGTATAAGGTTTTTTTTTTAATACAGCATACTTCTCTTTTAAGTGATGTGGTACCTCAATCTTGGATTTATAATTTAGTGTGAAGTATGCAAGTGGAGAATGGGTAGAGTCTACAAGGGATAAAAGAAATCCATCAAATGACTCAGTTCACCAAGTCTCCACATATTACTGAAATTAATAATTTTAGGGTGGCCTGACCTGGGTCAATGAAATACGTTTGGATAATATTAGAGGTGTACCGCAGTGTACCATATATTTGTCAGAAGATGGTGTAGCCACATTTATAGTAACAGCACACCTGGCTCCATAAAGGAGAAGGTGGGAAGTGTAGGTGAAGGAGAGAGCTTAAAATTTTCCAAAGCTATAAACACTAACAAATGCGCTAACATTTCATTTTAGGGTCGATCAATAAAGGAAAGTACATTACGAAGGATAAATAGACGAAGCTTCACTCCGGTTAGTTTTCTAGAAGAAGACACCATGGATTTTCCTGATGAACTGGACACATCATTTTTCGCAAGGGTGAGAATTATTATTTCCTTGTGGTTTCAGTTGTAAAGACGTAGTATAATAGCAACACAGAAGTGTGAAAAAATCCAAGACTCAATTGCACCCATATCTTTATTCTCAATGCCGTTGGCTTTGTCGATAAAGACCATCGGTGCTTTTGTAGAAAGGACACTTCTTAGTTTAATACAGGTACTAGTTATGATCATTTGGAGGAAAACAATAAAAAAAATTGTTATCACACGCTACTACACTAGTTATGTATAATTTTTTGGTTTTATGGATTACCTTTATAATTCAATCCGCAGTCTGTATCATTTTCCAAAACTGGTAAGAATAATAATATTTCTCTGTTGCGGTATTGAAAACAGGGGTTAGTCTTTAAACCATTCCTAAATAAAACAGCTCCAGATATAATTTTGTCAAATAGAAATGAACGGCCACACACTAATGCTGTCACCAACGTAAAACCAGCTTTAGTTGTAGTTCTAAAGCCTAAATATTTTTTACGTTAATGCATTCCCTGCATTAAGGTAAAAAATGTTTAGGTAGTAATATCGCCCCCTTATCCCCCCCTAATACTTACCCGAGTCCTCACTTGATGCATTGTTGTGCCTGTTCATCCATCCGTTCCCCCAACTCTGCTGTGACAAATGAAACTGGAGGCAACAAGGATTTTGTCACTTCCTGTTGTAGTGCTGTCATTTCCTGGCCTTTACAGCCTGGGAATAATCTAATCAAACACAATCTGTGATTGATCAGATGCTTTGAAGGGCAAAGGAGACATCAGGGGTCTAATAGACCCCCTGATGCCTCAAATAAGATTACCTGTCACGACCCAAAGCTATCACTTGTTCAATCTTTGTGGAATGAAAAACAAAAGTGTAAAAACTATTTAAATATATATATAAAAAAATATTTTCAAAGCACCCCTGCCTGTCCCCATGTGCTCACATGCAAATAAAAATGTGCATGTAGGTCCAGCACACATATGTAATTGGTGAATGCATTACAGAATGTTGGAGTAGGAGCAATAATTCTAGTACCATAGCTTCCGTATAACGCTAAACTGATAACATATTTAAGGCTATTAAAATGTTGTCTATGGATAATTTTAGGTACCAGTATGTTGCTGTTTAACAGGCATGTACAATTTTAAATCTTGACATGTTTGGTATCTATTTTATATTTTACCACAAAATTGGGTATTGTATTATGTTTGTGTGCACTAAAATTCATTTAATTGTAGTTTTCCTTAAAAATTCTTCTTGATAAATGTCTGCACAAATAATGCGTGAGATTAAAAAAAATGGCAACAGCCACCATTTTATTCTCTAGGGCCTCTGTTTTTCAGAAAATATATCATGCTTGGGGGTTTAAAGTAATTTTCTAGCTACAAAAATGCAGATTTTAAACATGTATGTAAAAATTAAAAAAATGTCCAGGCAGGCAAACTTTTAATTGAATTTGAAGCTGCAAGAAAAGTCAAAATATTTGTCTTCCTTCTGCATTTATCAGTTTTATTAAATATTTTTATTTTTGCTCTGTTTTATAAATATAAATATCATGCTGTTTTATAAACAGGAAGGTGCTCTTCATGAAGATATGTCCAGTTACCCCGATGAAGTGTTTGAATCTCCCTCAGAGGCAGCCATCAAAGAGGCCGATAATACAGAAAAAGCAGAAGATGCTGAGGAACATACAGGGAGTGCCTTGGACAAAAGTGAATTAGAAAAAAGTCATTTAATGCTGTAGGTGGTCATCTAATTTACAGAAACTAAACAGTAATTGTTAACTCCCCCCTTTATTGTTTTTATCTATATTCAGTATATCCTATATAATATTAAACTTAAAGCGGTTTTAAAGGATGTCTTTTTTTTTATTTATTTTTTTATAATAAACATGTTATGCTTACCTGCTCTGTACAATGGGTATTGCACAAAGCAGAACCAAACCTCCTCTTCTGGGGTGCTCTGCCAGGGCTCCTTCTCTTCTTTGTATGCCACCATAGGAAACAGGGCTGTGTGCATCCACAGACAGACAGCGTGGCTTGACCCGGCTCCCTCCTCACAGGATTTGAATGACAGCAGCAGGAGCCAATGGCTCCTCCTGCTGCCTCTGTCCTGTGACTGTATGGAGGAAGGAGGGACCCAATACAGATGGGCACAGGGCTGGATCGGGTGAGGACTCAGGGTAAGTATTTTGGGGGGAAGGGGACATACAAATACTGAGTCTTTTTAACCTGAATGCTGGGAATGCAGTAAGGTAAAAAAAAATGGCTAGCCTTTACAACTTCTTTAAGAGACACCTTTATTTTTACATGGGGTAATTCTGCCTCCAGTTTCCTGGGGACAAGCTTCACCAGTACTTTCATTTGTCCTTCCTGTATAACATACCTTCAGCATAAACCTTACTTTCCAATATCCATGCCTGCAATGAGATGGCCCCTTTAAAGCACATAACTATACTTCCTATATCCTATAAAAACTAAATAACGCTGGAGGCTTTTTGCATCCAACAAGCATTACACCCCTAAGGTGGATACGCACAGATCGAAATTCAGCCAGTTCAGCAGGGATTAGATTAGCTCTCCTGATTCAACAGAAGTTGATCTGTAGTTCAACTTCTGTTGAATGGGATTGTTAGAAAAAAATTAATTCCATCAGTTTCTGCAGCCAATTGGCTACAATGCTGATCAGTGTATTTTTTGACAGTGAAGGTGTCCCCACCTCCTCTATTCACCTCATTTGCGTGGATAGGGGAATCCATTTGTTTTATTCTGAGCTTTAGACCCTTAAGCCGGTGTTGTGTCGAATACTGTCCCCCGTCGGATAGTGTCCGCCCTGTACTGCGCTTGCGCAGTACGGAGGATAAGGAGACACCAAAAGTCTCCCAAGATAAAAGGCGCCTGTGCACTGAGTCCAGGTTGAAGCCCCACCATCCAAGTGGACATAGAGTTAGAATAAAAAATTGCCAAGCATGGCTAGCGAAGCGAGCCCGCGAGGGGCCTGTTACTAAGTGCTACCGTATGTCCACTTGCATGGTGGGGCTTGAACCTAGACTCAGGGCAGAAGGTGCTAACAAATGCACAGGCGCCGTTCATCTTCAGAGATTTGCAGAGTCTCCTTGTCCTGCGCCTGCGCAGTATGGGGCAGACACTATCCGACGGGGGGACAGTTTTTGGCAGAACACCGGCCATACATGGATCGAAATTCGTTTGGTTCAGCAGGGACCGGACACATTTTTATCCATGTATGGGCAAGTTGATATTATAGAAGTCAATCTACCAATTAATTCTGTACAACCGCCCTGTTGGATCTTTGCCGGTCAATTAGAGCTGCCGGCTATAGCCAGCAGCACTGATCAGTGTATTCTGATGGTGGAGAAGTCTCCCCACTGTCAGAATACAATAGCTCAGTGGGAAGGACTTCCCCATCCACATTGAATGTGTGGATGGGGGAACCGGGTCAGTTGTTTTTTTCCGTTCATTCATGTTGGTTGAATGTAAAAAAAAAAAATCATCTATGGGCTGCCTTGATGAATTTACTCCTAGCTCCCTGTTTGCTCTTCCATTCAATGTTCATACCCCCCTTCTATCCTTTGCAGAAAAACACTTTCTGTGTACTATCAGCAGTCCTGAAAATGTCCTGCCCACAAACAGCTTTATCTCATGTTCCTCTCTCTTGTCTGCTTGCCTTTCCAATGTTGAACTCCCCCCACTCGCCCTCCTTAGCAGGCTTATATTCTCCCCCCTGTGTGTCTTCTTCTCTTCCTCTTTGCTATCATCCATTGCACACATGCACACACACTCGTTTACAGCAGTCAGACTCGGTCACATTTCCAACACACTTGTGCCCTACAAAAGTGTGCCCTATCCTCCTACACTTTCTACTCTTTTCCCTATATCTTACAAACATTTCAAGACAGCTAAAATCATTGACAGGCATTGACTTAGTACCACCCAGATAGAACACCTGGCAATAATGGAATTTGTAGTAGCAGTGAAGCTGTTGACCAAACTTTAGGTAACTGGAAACAACATTTAGGATTTAATAAAGAAATGTGGGTACATGGAGTCTTTCATCTGCATATTAAAAAATTCTGTCTTATTCCAGGCCACTGGAGAGAGGTTGGCGTAAAGTAAAAGAAGGACACCTTGTACAACCAAAAATAAGACTTTGTCAGGAAGTAGTCACTGTCAGTCCTCAAAAGAGAGGCCAACGGATAACTGTTCCAGTAAAGAAGTTGTTTGCAAAAGAAAAAAGGCCATATGGTCTTGGAATGGTGGGAAGATTAACAAACAGAACATATCGTAAAAGGATAGACAGCTATGTAAAAAGACAAATAGAAGATATGGATGACCATCGGTATGTACAGTATAAGTCAATGTACTAACTAAATAAGAAACAGTTATTTGTACATTTTGTTTATAACTTGGTAGTCATTTATTTAATTTTTGTTTTGTTTAAAGTGGTAGTAAACCGAAAAAAATAAATATATATATATTTTCTCCCTGCAAGTTTAGAGTATAATGGTCTAGTATGCATCGCATACTAGCAAATCATGAAATACTTGCCTTAAAACAAAGTGCTCAATCAGCGCAGTGTCAACACTGACAGGGCTCCCATCTTCACTTGGCCTTTCTTCCGGATTCACGGGCTCCACCCATTTTGAATTGCCGAGCTGCTATAACATCAATCCTGCACACGAGATTGGGGACTGCTGTCCTTAACGGTGAACGTTTAGGAGATATTTGTACCTACAGGTAAGCCTTATTATAGGCTTACCTGTAGGTATAAATAAACAAGTGGACTTTACTATCGCTTTAATCAACATATTTATTGCATGCTTTTTGATAGAATGAAACAGATGTCAGTTCAGTGGTAGATTTGTAATACCCTGTTCATAATTATTATATATTACTGTCAAAAATAAGCTCTATATTTATGCCTTAAGAGGAATAGGATATTGCACTTTTCTTTTTATCTATAGATAATGTCATAAATATTGTGTTCTTTTCAGGCCATTCTTCACTTACTGGATTACAGTTGTACATCTACTCATTACAATCCTGACTGTATCCATCTATGGTATTGCACCTGTTGGATTTTCTCAACATGAAACTGTAGAATCTGTACGTAATTCAAGCAAAAAACACTTGTTGGCATTGCAATAAATGAATATTACATTAGCGTTATATAGCACCTTTGCACTGTAGAACCAGGCCTACCACCTGGAAACAGGTTAAAGTATAAGTAAAGGCCAAACTTTTTTTTTTAGTTATGGATGGAGTGGAGAGGGATTAGAACACCTGTCAATTTTATTGCTGTCTGTGCCCCTGTTAGGGAGATTCACTCTCTCTATTTGTCCCGTTTAAATTTTGTTTTGTCCCCAGAAAAGTATTAGTGGGGAAATCTTCCAATGGGAACTAGTTCTGGTGACTTGGGGGTTCCCAAGAGATTCCCTTAATTGGCAGGGATCCTGTGTGGCTATGAGACAGGAAGTAAAGGGAAATCTCTACAATGGAACACAGATGGCAAAAAATCTGACAGGGGTTTTAAAACTCCCTATCCAAAATGAAAAAAAAAAGTTTTTCCTATAGTTCTACTTTAAGGTTCCAGCAACTAGTTACTTTATGCACACAACACTCACTTACATACATACATCTATGGGGAATCTGGCCGATTTACTACAGGAACACATGTATAGTAAGCACTGACTAGTGTCCTTTACAGGCTGTGGGATTGATTTACTAAAATTGGAGAGTGTAAAGTCTGGTGCATCTGTGCATAGAAGCCAGTCAGCTTCCGTTTTTTTTTTGTCAAAGCTTAAAATGACTGTAAAGTCTATTTTTTTTTAGTTAAAAATAACAAACATGTTATAATTACCTGCTCTGTGCAGTGAATTTGCACAGAGCAGCCCAGATCCTCTTCGGCTCTCCTGGCCCCTCCCTCCCCCACGGCAAGCAGTGTGCTATGGGGGCACCCAAGCTGAGTCACAGCACCCTATGTCCATTTAGACATGGAACTGTGGCCCACCCCACTCCTTTTCTTTCCTCTTTGGCTGACTGACTTTGATTGACAGCAGCTTGAGCCAGTGGTACCACGTTGCTGTCTAAGCCAATGAGGAGGGGAGTCCCAGGCAGCCGAGACATTTCTGCAACATCGCTGCATCTAGAGGGACTTTAAGTAAGTGCTAGGGGGGCTGAAGGGGAGGTTGCTGCACACTGAAGGCTTTTTATCTTAATGCATAGAATGCATTAAACCTTCTACCTTTACAACCACTTTAATTTAACAAGCTAAAAGTGTTTTTAAATTCAGAAGTTTTTTTTTATGTTAATGCATTCCATGCATTAAGATACAAAAAAAACTTCTGTGTGCAGAAGCTGCCCTCCAGCACCCCTAATACTTGCTTCAGCCCCATCTCTCTCCAGCAATGTCCACAAGTTCCTCGGCTCTTCTCTTGATTGGCTGAGATACAGCAATGGCGCCATTGGCTCCCACTACTGTCTATCAAAATCAGTTAGACAATCAGGAGAGAGAGGTGGCGGCCCAAATCTGGGCTCCGTGGACACCAGGAGCTGTGACTCGGTTCGGGTGCCCCCATAGCAAGCTGCTTGCTGTGGGGGGCACTCGACAATAGGGAGGGGGCCAGGAGAACTGAAGAGGGACCCGAGAAAAGGAGGATCTGGGCTGCTCTGTGCAAAACCACTGCACAGATCAGGTAAGTATAGACGTAATTGTTATTTTTACAAACTTTACAGACTTTACAATCACTTGAAGTTAGAAGCTGATTGGTTTCCAAGCACAGCTGCACCAGATTTTGCACTCTCCTCCAGTTTTAGTAAATCAATCCCACTGCTCCCAGTAGAGGTAAATGTATGTTTTATAATTGTTATATTGTTAAAATTATTGTTGTTATTAATATTTGACTAAGCTTTTGTGCTAATGCTACAACAAACATAGACATTTTAGAGAGTTGTTCACTTTCAACTTTGTGGAAACAGTTTGGAGAAAGCTCTTCTCTGAGGTATAATGACTGTGCCCGGTGCATAAATCCAGATCCCTAAAGAGGCCCAGAGCCCGGACCTCTACCCTATTCAACACCTTGAGTTTGTAGCTGATTGAGAGCTAGGTCTTCCATTCCAACATCAGACCTTAAAATTGATCTATTGACTAAATGGATACAAATTCCCACAGACTCTAGCTTCAAAGGCTTCATAATGCCGTGGTTTTGGAATGGGACTGCAGGGCAATCATCGATATTACATTTTTATTTTGGCATTCTTTAATGGGCACTTTTTTCATTTGAAATCTATGTTGCATATAATGTTTATACATTTTGTAAATGTTAAACAAAAACTATATGTATATTTTACACTAGAAAGGGGGGGGGCATATTTTTTTTGTTCACTTCAGCCAATTTTTTTTCTTCTTCATGCATTGGTTGAGTTGGGCATAGACACAGCAAAGCTTCAGCCGACTCTCAAAGTGCTCCTAAAGCAGTGATGGTGAACCTTGGCACCCCAGATGTTTTGGAACTACATTTCCCATGATGCTCAACTACACTGCAGAGTGCCAGAGCATCATGGGAAATGTAGTTCCAAAACATCTGGGGTGCCAAGGTTCGCCATCACTGTCCTAAAGGGAACCGACATTGTTGTACCTTTCCTTTCAAAATCCCTATTACCACTCCAGTCCTAGCTGCAGCAAAGAACTTATGAAAAATACTTGCATTCTGCTAGGTATACTGTACTACATCCACCATATAACAGCGCTAGAGACTGACAATTTGCTACAATTTATAGGAGGGGCAGGGGAGTGAATCAGACCTGGGCTGCAACATATGTCAGGAGTCACTGTGATGCCCCGTACACATGAGTGGAATTTCCGTCAGAAAAATCATGGATGGTTTTTCCGACGGAATTCCGCTCAAGCTTGGCTTGTATACACACGGTCACACAAAGGCTCTCTGAACTTTCGACCGCCAAGAATGCGGTGACGTACAACACTACGACGAGCCAAGAAAATGAAGTTCAGTGTTTCTGAGCATGCGTTGAATAGTTTCCGAGCATGCGTAGGAATTTTGCGTGACGGTATTGCTACAGATGATCGGAATTTTTGATCGGAACTTTTTCCTTCGGAAATATAGAGAACCTGCTCTCAATCTTTTGCTGGCGGAAATTCCGCCAGAAAAAGTCCGATGGAGCATACACACAGTCGAATTTCCAACCAAAAGCTCACATCGGACTTTTGTTGGCAGAATTTACGAGTGTGTGTACGGGGCAGAAGAGTGCCTACTATACCTCTTGGGGAGGGCATTTTTATTGTAAACTTGGCTTAATCATTAGCAGTTAGAACTGAGCATATAATTAAAAACATAATCAGAGGTGACTACAGTGGAATATGTCACATCAAAATGGATACAGGGATATAAGCAATATGCAAATTTGCCTGTAGCAGTTGAGCTTAATCCTATCTTGTCCAATGTTCCCCCTAGTGGTTTTTAATTTGACAATAGCTTCACTGACCAAAACAGGGGCAGAAGAGGAGTGTGTCAAGTTTCACCACAAAGCTCAACACGCAGTTTAAGCCTCATGGACACAGGCCGCAAAAAATGGCACTTGTACAGGTGCTTGACCTGTAAACACACCTTTACGTTGGCCTAGGTGGCCATGCACACATAGGTGTTTACAGGCTGCAAAAAAGCCATCACAAGAGTTTTCAGGAGAGGAGCTTTTCTCAGAAAAAACTATAGATGAGTTTAGCGCTTGAGCATTCATTCACTCTAATGGCCAGAATAAATGAATATTCTGGCCAATGAAATCCATAAACATTGAAACGCGTGAAATGCCTGTACACATCTAAGCGTTCCTAAACGTTTGTGCAAAACAAGGCTTTAGGTGTGTTTTTTAAGCCGCTTTTTTCCTGCTAGGAGCAAAGGTGTTCAGGGGAGGAAAAAAAAAAGTCCTGTGTAAATGAGGTCTTACAATCTACCTGTACAATCTTCTTTAGATCTACCAACAACTATGTAGCACAAGGTGTGCCTGATTGTTGCAAATTGATTGAATGATCTAGGTAGGTCTTCCTATCAGATAATTTTGGTATAGTCAGATTGTAACATGTATGGTGAACTTACCAGGAAAAGTCAATATTCTGCATATCAGTTCAGCAACCTGAAAGAAATCTCTGCTTATGCATTTTTATTTCATATGCTTAGCTTTGAATGATCCAAATCTGTGACCGGTCTTCTTACCCCAGAGGAACCCTTGAAATAAATTTCATGTTTCAGGGAACCTCTGTTAAATGAATTCTTCAGGAGTCAGTGGGAAGAATGCCCCTTACATTGGTTGTCAGTGGAAAAAATACCCCCCCCTTTAAAGTAGCAGTTAGAATGCCATTCTTACAGCTAAAATGACCATTGGGTTCATGCTGCTGGCTCTGCCAAGGGGCATTGGACCGATAACTGTACAGTCACTATCAGGTGGAAGGTAGTTTTTCCACAGCTCAAGGAACCACTAGCAAACTCTGGCGGAACAATAGCGTTCCACAGGACCAATGTTGAGAATGGCTGGTTTAGCGAGTCAGCTAATTTCCATATCGGCAGCTCTCCCTGCATCATAAAAAAAACGAATGGCATATACTTGGATATCAGAGTCCTGCCATTAGAAACGAAAAAAAAAAAGTTTTTTTACTGGTGTTTTTGTAATAATTTTAACAAAATAATTATAGAATATATTGTTTTTTGCCAACATTTTGTTTAATTAAATATGTTCTTTGTAGGTTTTGCGAAACAAGGGAGTTTATGAAAACGTAAGATACATACAGCAAGAAAACTTTTGGATTGGACCAAATTCTGCAAGTGTTTTTATTATTTCCAATATACAATATTTACATTTGTCATAAAAACATTGTTTTTACTTTTTACTTTTCTTTTTTATTTCTTAACTATGCTAAAGAAAACATACAAAACCTACTTAGATTCTTCTTAGGAAGTGGAAAAAAATCAGAGCAGTGTGAAGTAAGGGGGTTTTTTATGCAGGACTCATGGGGGGGGGGGGGGGGTGTTATTTACGAAAGGCATAGCCACTTTGCATTGCAAATGCATTTGGAAGTGCAGTCACTCTAAATCTAAGGGGTAGATCTCAAATGAGTGGAAGCTCTGCTGATTTTATCATCCAATCATGTGCAAGCTAAAATGCTGTTTTTTATTTTTATTGCATGTCCCCCTCAGATCTACAGCGACTTTACTTCCAAGTGCACTTTCAGTGCAAAGTGGATTTTCCTTTAGTAAATAACCCCCATGGCGTCATTGCAGAAATCAAAGACGCTAGAAGCTGCTTCAGCAAACCTCTCTTCTCTGCTGAGGAGGCACCTAATTCAGTTTAGCGAGACATAGAGGTTTATTTACTAAAACTGGAGAGTGCAAAATCTGGTGCAGCTGTGCATGGTAGCCAATCATACAAAAATACTTGAAATCTGATTGGTTTCTGTGCAGAGCTTCACCAGATTTTGCACTTTTCAGTTTTAGCAAATAAACCCCATTGCATCTGCAGAACTACACTGCATCTGAGCACCACCAACCAAAAATGCTGTTTAATTCATTTTTAATATTCAAAGAAAACTCCTAAAACTAGCCATCCATGTGCTATTTTGTGGAGAATCACTTTGAAAAACACCCCCTAGCATTTTGGCCATCTTGAGTAAGGGCAGATAAACCATGTAGCATTTACGCCCTGGAATCCATCTGCCATTAGCTCAGGCATGCAAGTAGGAAGGTGTGCTCAGCTGAGAAACCCCCCTTTCCCTCTTGAAGACTCCTGGGATGTATGACATAATTTGCCTAGGAAGTAACTGAACAAATGTTAAAGGCTAAAACAAGTAAATATGACATACTATATTTTTGGCATATAACACGCACCTTTTCACCCTGAAAATCGGGTGCAAATAGTGTGTGCGTGTTATACGCCGATACTGCAATTTGGGCTGCCTAGGAGGGAAGAGTGGGGGGAAGGGGACAGGACGAGAGCCGCCAGATTACATACAGTGAGAATCTCCTGTTTACTCAGTGGACTGTGTAATAGGAAGTCCCGTCTACTGGGCCGGCATTGGACCAGTGTTCTGTCTATCATAGAAGCCAGTCCAGGAGGCGGGACAGAGGCCTCTGAGCAAGCAGGAGATTCTCGTTGTATGTAATCTGATGGTGCTTGTCCCGCCCCCCTCCCTGTCCCCTCCTAGGCAGCAGTAATCTGAGGTGAGGCTGCAGATGGGCACTGATCAGGTTGCATTCATGGCAATGGTGAGGCTGCAGATGGGCATTGATAAAGCTGCATTGATGGGCAATTGTGAGGCTGTAGACGGGTTTTGATCAGGCTGCAGGTGGACAATGGTGACGCTGCATTGATGGGCACTGAGCCTTATTTTGCTTCAAAGTTCTTTATTTAAAATTGAAGTTTTTTTCCTGAAACTTCCCTCCTAAAATGAAGGTGCGCGTTATATGCCGATAACTACGGTACTTCCCCTTCTATTTACTAATGCTAGCCGCATAAGGATAGTCGAAAAAAATAAAAATAGTCAATATCAATTGAGAGAGTGAAGTTCCGCTTTAATGTCTCCTCATTACACCAGCTCTTGGCTGACATTGGTGATGGCAAACATAATGTTGATGAATATCCAATCTGGTGACTATGTAAATGTAAAAGCATTTGGGGTAAATCTGCAATGAATATGCATAGTGTATTTTAGGACTTAAGCAAGTTTTCATTAAAGCCTAAATGTATATAAAACCGAAATATCAACACAAGGGACATAACTTACAGCAGTTAGTACGATGTGTTCTTTGCCCTAAGCCTTTCAGTAGAAATCTTCATCTTTTCATAGCACCGCATCTGTGAATGGCAGATTAGACAGAAAAGGGTGGGCATAGTTGAGCTATCTCGATGAGAGCTCCTGACAGCCTTGTAACTTTATTAACCCTCGCCACACTGAAAGATTGGGGGGTAGAGGGGGGTAGAAAAGATTAAAATTTCTACTGAAAGTTAAAGAATCAGGACAAGGGAGACATAATGGGGGTTATTTACGAAAGGAAAATTAACTTTGCACTACAAGTGCACTTGGAAGTGCAGTCGCTGTAAATCCGAGGGGGACATGCAAGGAAAGTAAAAAACAGCATTTTAGCTTGCACATGATTGGATGATAAAATCAGCAGAGCTTCCCCTCATTTCAGATCTACTCCTCAGATTTACAGCGACTGCACTTCCAAGTGCACTTGTAGTGCAAATTGGATTTCCCTTTCCTAAATAACCCCCAATAACTGTAACTATTGACCCTTGTGCTGATTTTTCTGTTTTTAGTTTTAGCTAAAGTCTGCATTAACCCCCCTAGCGGTAATCCCGAGTCTGGCTCGGGTTGGGAATTTACTAGCAGGTACGGTAACCCCGAGCCAGACTCGGGATCGCTTCGCTGGATGCAGGGGAGGACACAGTGAAACTTACTTACCTTGTCCCCTGGATCCAGCAATGTCCGCCGCGCTGTGTAATCGAGCTGTCCTCCGCTCGATTCACAGTGCCGAATGCTGCCGAGCTCCGTTCCCTGCGGCATTACGGCGCACGGGAGCGGAGAACGGCGGCAAATTCAAAAAAGTAAAAAGACACAAAACACACACAGCACTGTAATCTTACAGATTACAGTGCTGTATTATTAAAAAATTACACATCCCCTTTGTCCCTAGTGGTCTGTGCAGTGCCCTGCATGCACTTTTATATTATAAATACTGTTTTTTCTGCCTGGAATTTGGAGATTGTCCATAGCAACCAGAAACTGTCCCTTTTTCAGTGTTTTAGGATTTGATTACATTATTGAATAATTTTTATTATTCTTTATTATATTATAAACTTTATCATACCCGGGATGTCTGCTAGACTCTGGTTTGAAGAGATTTAAGAGCGTTTTTCCTAAGAATTACAGGACTACAAAATAAAACGCCAGATTTCCATGCAAAATAATTGTACCGCTTTCAACACCTAATTCCAGACTGAATCATACTGCCACGGAGGTTAATACATTCCTGACATGTCAATTTATATATAGCAACAGTATATTTTTTCTGGAAAGATCCACCCTTTATCAGGTAAAAGCTACCCCTGAGCTCCAGTCAGGACCTTTCCTAAGCTGAGATGATTTTATCAGTCCTTTGTAAGCAGGAAGAAGCATTTACTCAGCTTCTTCTGCCCTTGTTTTCATACTTAAACATTGTAACTTTGTAGCAAATCACAAAGAGAGAGGCAGCAGCAGGGGCCAATCTGTGTCCTACATTTGTAAGCAAAGTCAAGAATTGCACAGTCACTAGGACTTGCATAAATAGACAAAAAGTGCAGCGCTGGGTAATAACCTAATAATGCAAGTGATTATGAATAAAAAACGTGATTATACAAAGGAGTATTCTAAATAATTAAGCGATCAAAAAAACATCATAATAGTCCATATGTGTTAATATGATTAATCCATGAACAACAAACACGTGTATCAAATGCAAAAACAGTTCATGGGTGAAATAATCCAACAAATTCACAAACAAAATCCAAATAAAAAGTTTCCACCACTAGTGCAGCCCGTCAACTAGGAATAAGCAATGGAGGCTTACCGAAAAGCCAGCGACCACCCTTGTTCAGGGGGGTCACATAAGGCTTAGTAGAACAGCAGGCTCGCTGTTGAAGTACCACCGACTATCCTCACAGGTGACCGGCCAACGTCTGTGTAAAGTGGTTTCAAAGGCACTTCTGTCAGGAGCCGATCACTGCGAATCAATGGACTTTTCCTTCCACCAGTGGGAGGTGGTCATCCAATGGATTTCTGCAAAAAGTTATGAGGAGAAAAAAAAGACTCCAATAATGCAGAGATACCTTTGACTAATTGATTCAAAAAAGGTACCAACAGATTCACAATGCATAAAAACGTTCCTTGCAAGGTTAAAAAAAGGCTCTGCTAATCACCAAAAAAGCGATTCGCGCACTCGCACTGCGTGTATGCGCAGCGTCCCTACGGCCGTTTCGTCACAGCTAACATCATCTTGGGTGCCGGATGGAGGATCAGTGTTCCAACAGCGAATGTTAATTTGCTGTTATAACACCTGGGTGGGCTCATGGTGCAATGCTCTGCGCTCCAAGCCCACCCTATTTTAAAGCCTATCAGAGCCTATGGCTCTAATCAGGTGCTTCAAAAAAAACACCCCTGCTGCTGTTATTCAGGCATCCTGAAAGGGGCCGGATGCCTGAATTGGGGGTGGCCACGGCGACCATGGATAGATTCATGCTATGCATGAATCTATCCATTATACATATAGAGGGTGGGGTGGAGAGAGGGGACAGCGCTTGGGCACCCCTAATGGATGGGCCGCCACTGGGTGACAGGTCAAACTCTGCTGCCAGGGAGACACAAAAGAGTTATACTTGCAAGGATAGTGTCTTATCTTATCTCCCTGATGTTTTCTCCTTTCTCACTCATCTTCAGACTGTGAACTTCAGCACTGTAACGCTTCTGTCAGCCTCCCTTTCTATCTGAGCCCAGACATATAATCAAGGTTGAAAAAGTACATATTTTAATTAAGGAAAGTGCCATATCATTTTTAAAACTAAGGAGGGGAGAGTTCCCATTAAGGAAGTGACGGCTCTGGGCTTCAACAAAATGGTGGCCTCCAGCAAAGAAACAGAAGCAATGCTGGAAGCAATTTACAGCATACCCCAATTTTGGTAGCATAATTATTAAAGTAGAATAGATGTTCTTTTGTTAAATCTTTTGTTTGTTTGATAATTGTTATCAATGGTTTTGGTAAAGGTCCACTTTAACATGAAAAATAGACCTGATGACAGGTCAGTCTAAATTTATTTCCATATATCCTTTTTACTATCAAGGTATCTGCACTAGTTAAGTAATGTCCCTTGTGCTTATTTTTTATTTATCAGTGTGATGTGTCCCTTGTGCTGATGTGTCCTGGTTTAGGCAAAATCTTCCTCCTATGATAACCCCCCAGCCACCACCATACTCTTCCAGTGTGGCAGGGATTAATAGAATTGAGGGAGTTGTGACAAGTGCTCCACAAGAGTGTCTGACTATGTCTGCCCTTTCTGCCCAGCTCCTCTTTATAGAAACCGCATTACAGCTTCTATGAATGAAACACGATCTCTGAATCATGATATGATATGGAACATGATCTATGAATGAACCCGCTGTCCATTTATAGATCCTGTTTCATTCATGGAAACTGTAGTACAATCTCTATGAAGAGGAGGGCATAGTTGACACTCTTGATGAGAACCTGTCACTGCTCCCTCAGTTTTGTTAACAAACACTGCAAAATTGCAGCAGTGGGGGTAGAAGGGGCACCGGAGGAGGAAGATTTCACCTAAACCAGGAGACAGCAGCACAAGGGACACCTCACGCTGATAAGGAATATCCCTTTTGTTTGTTTTTTATTATTTATTTTTTTACCTAAATTTAACATGCACCAAAAATGCAGCAAGCAGGACTTATAGAAATGCAACTGAAACACAACTGGCCAGTGTAAAGAGTTCCATAGAATTTTAAGGGATGCAATATTTGTTTTTACAATGGAGTGTGAAAAAGCTGCCAAAAACGCAACTGACCATTGTGAAGAGTTCCTTAGGATTTGAAGGGATGCATTTTTCATGCATTTTTCTTCCACTTTTTTTTTCGCTGAAATAACTGATCAAAAACTGATCGGTGTGAAAGGGCCCTTAGGGTTTTGAGGTTAAGTTGACGGTTTAATTAAAATAATAAATGCACATTTTTTTTCCAGGAAAAAGAAATGTGCATTAATAATTTATTTCACAGGATCCTACAAAGCATTTCACTTGTGATCAGTGGATCGGGGGTGCAATGTCAGGCTTCTGCACACTCTCCCTCCAGCTTTCTGCCTGCACCTCCTTATCAGCTTTCAGTTAAGGCCCATACACACAATCAGACTTTTTGACAACAAACATGCAAATTAGCTGTTTTAGGCAACATCCGACCGTGTGTACGCTCCATCGGACAAACTTTTTCGGTTTTCATAAGACTTTTGTTGGCTGTGCCAACAGACAAACTTTTTGACAACATAAGACTGATGGAGCAATGTCTGATTGTGTGTACACAAAACCATCCAACTTTTGTGCAAAAGATCAGACAACAATACAGAAGTTGACCAAAGGGTGGCACCAGAGTAATTGAACGTCCTCTTTTGAAGTGTCGTCAGTTCGTGTTTGTTGCCTAAAAAGTCTGATCGTGTGTATGCAATACAAATTTATGGCCGACGCCCTTTGTACAAAAGTCCACGGGAAAGTTTGTACAAAGTCTGACTGTGTGTATGAGGCTTTAGAAAGCTGGGTGGGGATTCAGTGGATTACTGAATGCTTAAACTTATTTAACACACTTGTAGTCCATTGAAACTACAAGTCTGTCCACTGCGGTGGCAGACGCGACTTGTTGTTTATTCATTCTCAGATCTCAGATCTCCACGTAGCTGCAGCGATTTTAAATGTGACAGCAGCTGTGAGGGAGAGCAGCCCCCACCCGCTGTCATGGGAAGGAGCTCGGGGTTTGAGGGGAGGGCAGCTTAGGAACGTCTTCCTAAAAGTGAACTTAGCATTTAATAAATTTGCATTAATACCTGTATTTTGAATTCTTCCAGGAAGACTTAATACATCTTGGAGCTAAATTTTCTCCATGCATGAGACAAGATCCGCAAGTTTACAGTTTAATTCAAATGAAGAGAGAGAAGGAAAAACACTCTGCTTGCTGTGTGAGAAATGACAAATCCGGCTGTATCCAGACCTCAGAAGAGGAGTGCTCGGTGAGACAGCTATGCATTGTTTGGCCACCACGTGCATTTATGGCTGTACTTTCTATTTAGGAATTGGCCATGAGTGCCGACTTACAAATCTAGCAAACTATGATAAGCTTTCACAGAGTGTTTTGTGAAACAGCTGTTTTAAAGAAAATGGGTCAGTAAAACCTGTAAGAATCCAAATGTCTATTCCTCAGTCCTGGTTCACAGTGAATGCGCTTTGAAATCACGCAACTTCACTTGAAATCACACGATTTCAAAGCTGAATGTCAGTGCGACTTCAGGTACGACTTGGCAGGCATCTGTGTGACTTCATCCACAGATGTCTATGCAAGTCGCACCTGAAATCGGCGAAAATAGTGCAGGAAATACTTTTTCTAATTTTTGCAGCATCACAAAGTCGGCGTCGCACCAATTTTGAACAGTTCCATTGCCAGCAATAGGATGGACCTGTCAAATCGCATGACAAGTCACACCGTTGTGAACGGGGGCTAAGTTATTACAATAGTGAAGTCTTATCTGTCAGGGATAGGTGTGTGCTGCTATTCACTTGCGATGTCTTCCAGTCAGCCTTTCATTTTCAATCATGACCTTTGTTCCTTTGTTATATAACAGTTTTTTGAGTGTATATTAATAGCACTGAGCTCAAGCAGGAGTGAGAATACTTTGATGGGGGGAAAATACATAAAATAATAAAAAAAAAAAAAATCAGCTGAAAGTTAAGGACCCAAAACCCACTAAAACTTTTCCACTCCTGTAGTGAAAAGAATAAATATGATCACCTTTTCTCTCACTTCTGTGGTGCAAGGGTGGAGTCATGATTCTCCGTTAAGATCCCACAGAATGCTAAGTACTCCAGATCTTTTAAGAGATTGCTTGGAGCACAGTGCTGGGAGCATCTTCTTATACCCAATAAAATACCACCGATGTTTTTTAGGACTATCAGAACGACATTCATTAAATACAACTGGCAGGGGAAATCATCTCTCCTTCAATGAACCCTTCTACAGTGATCCAAAGGCGGAGTAGGCCTCACAGATCCTGCCTTATACTGTACTGTTGTACACATGACTAGAGTGATTGATTGGTGCAGGCACTCCCACAAGCTCTGGGTCTCCCTGGAACAGGACCCGGTACCATTTCCCATAGCTGGCCTTCCTTGGTCAGGCACCCAACTATCTTATATCCATCAATCACATCCCTTGCTAGAACCAAGTTACTAGAACAGGTATTTGCAGGCACGCCAAGTTTTTAACACCCATTATAGGCCATCCAGATGACTTCTCTACATTCTTATGCCCTTTGGGTTGGGCCCAACCTTCAGATCTCTTCGGCTCCCTCACTACCTGTGCATTGGCATATGAAAACTGCTGCATGTATCTTGTTTTCTATGTTTCCTTTAATTCGTGCTTTAACAGGTGCCTTGCCTAGTTTGAAGACTTCTGTCTCGGTGATGGCCCCACATATAAATTACTTTCTTCTTTTTATCGTATACTGCTTGACTTATCTTCCAAGCAGGATCCTCTGTACCTACTCAAATGGAAAAGGGAAACAACATTTACTGAAGATCAGAAGAACTGTATACTTTTTTTTTTGCTCACAAATCTTCCTTGTGTAGCAAATTCCAAGAAACTCCCTATAAAATCCTGACGCAGCGGTACCTGACTCCCTCTGTTCTAGTGTCCCTGTTTCCTCAACACAGCCCTTTTGTTGACAATAAGGAGCCCAGGTCGGCATGATACTTCACATTTTTTGGGAATGTCCCAATATTCAGCCTTTTTGGCAACAAGTCTTGCAAATCTCTGTTTTTGACAACCCTGCTGCAGTGTTTCTCAACTTAACTCCTATGTGTCCAGTAAGAGATACTACTAAAACATTTACTGAATTCTGCCAGGGTCTGCTCCCCAGTATGTGGAAAATGACATCCAACACATGGAGCATTTGACTTGTACCCCTGTAGACAAAACGGAGGAGCACAACACTCTGACTTTGAGACTTGTTTCACTATTCTGATGAATACCTATTGTTCGCCTAACCTGTGATCATTAACTGCAATGGAAGACATTTGTGGTACTGTCCCCTCTGCCGTGGTACCCTCCCCTTTTATTTCCTCTGATCTTTCTTTTTTTTTTCTTAAATTCTTTATTTAGTGGAATGCGTCAAAATACAAAAACATTACATGACAGATATAGCAGGTACAAACAGACCCTTGGAAGCATTCTGTTTGAAAAGGGCAACTTAAAACTATGACCCTCCCACCACCAACATACAGTAAATGGTACAGTTTTACATAAGAAGCTTACATAGCAAGCAAAACTGCTGGCAGAGTGTATCATAAGGACAAACAGCCTTAAGCCCGAGTTCACACTGTAGCAAACATCTGGGGTGCTGATCGATATTGGCACTAGCAGAGGTTCACAGAAGGCAGTGTGAACTGCCTGTGGTAGAGATGCGATGTGGGAACCGGCACTGGTATCGCACTGGTTCCCGCATCGCTACAGTGTGAACCCAGGCTAAAGGTACACAAGCTTAGGAGAAAGGGCACATAGAGGGTGGCAAATGTTTAGGTACCATAAGAAATACATTATAAACGAACAGTGCATCTAGACGGAAGGGAAACAAACATAAAAAGAAAAGGGGTAGTCTGATCCTTCCTTTCTCCTTCCTCGCCCCTTTTTTGTCTCTGGTCCCAAAAAGTGTCAAATGTGTCCGATCTCTCCACAGTAATGTCGCAGTACCGCTAAAAATCACTGATCGCTGCTATTAGTAGTAAAAAATAAATAATAATAACAAAAATGCCATAAATCTATCCTCTATTTGTAGAAGCTATAACTTTTGCGCAAACCAATCAATATATATACGCTTATTGCGATTTTTTTTTTTTTTTACCAAAAATTTGTAGAAGAAAAAATAGAAAAAAAAATAATTTCTTCATCAGTTTAGGCCAATGCCTAAACTGATGAAGAAATTTGTAGAAAATATGTAGAAGAGAAAATGTAAAAAAAAAAAAAATTCTTCATCAGTTTAGGCCAATGCCTAAACTGATGAAGAAATTTGTTTTTTTTTTCTAGTTTTTTTTTGGATATTTATTGTAGCAAAAAGTAAAAAAATTTTTTTTTTTTTCAAATTTGTCGCTATTTTTTGTTTATAGAGCAAAAAATAAAAACTGCAGAGGTGATCAATTGCCTCCAAAAGAAAACTATTTGTGGGAAAAAAAAGGACTTAAATTTTGTTTGGGTACAACGTCGCATGACCGCGCAATTGTCAGTTAAAGCGACGCAGTGCCGTATCTCAAAAAATGGCCCGTCATTAAGGGGGGCCAGATCCTTCCGAGGCTGAAGTGGTTAAGGTATGATGTTGTGTACCATGTATACAGTATATGTGTATGCACAGAATTAGACACACTTGGTGATGGTAATAAGCCAACAGGCTAGCTAGAGTTTCTTGCACGTAGGGATGCTTGGGAGGAGGACCCCTGTTTTTAGCCATTTTATTGCTGCATATGCATTTTGTCTCTGATCCAGAAATCGGCTTTCCTGTCATCAGCACCAAATCAGCAGGAGATAGACACTGTGGCACCATGAAAAATCTCAGCACACAGGAGGCTGTAATTTCCTGTTTTGTGAATTTAGAAGAAGGGTGGAAGAGGGTAATAGCTGCTGTTACATATGGACTTTGTGCTAGGTAGGGATACTGTGATTCAGTATCATTTACCCTGTAGGAGAGTTGTAGGACTGCTGTTTTCTTTGTCATTTCTATTTGTAAAAGTGCAAGAGTCATTATGATTGTTAGAATGCATACTCAGAAAACAAGAAAAACATTTTTCCATGATGTTTCAGTATTACAACAGAATGTTCAAGATTTATCTCAAAATAAACTGTTCTATGAGAACACAAATTGAACATAAGCATACCTCCCAACATTTGAACTTCAGAATAAGGGACACTGGAGGAGGGACAAGACCTGTGGCACGTGTAGCATGGGTGTGGCCAGTCGCTTAGCATTGGGAGGGGCATAAGGGATGTGGTTAAACAAAACCCATTTCCCTGATCCCATCCCAGCTCCATCCATTTCTCTGATCCCATCTCGGCTCCATCACTTCCTCCAATCCCTTTCCGGCTCCATCTATTCCCCCATTTCCATCCTGGCTCCATCTATTCCCCGGATCCCATCCACCTATTTCTCTTAACCCATCTCGGCTCCATCCATTCCCTGATCCCTTTCTGGCTCCATCCATTCCCCAATTCCATCCTGGCTCCATCTATTCCCCGGATCCCATCCCAGCTCCATCTATTCCCCTGATCCCATCCCGGCTCTATCCACCACCCCAATCCCATCTTGTCTCCATCCATTCACCCAATCCCATCCCAGCTCCATACATTTCTATCCCAGCTCCATCTTTTCCCCCGATCCCATCCCAGTTCCATCCATTTACCCGATCCTATTCCGGCTCCATCCATTCCCCCTGATCCCATCCCAGCTCCATCCATTCCCCCAATCCCCTCCCAGCTCCATCCATACCCCCAATCCCATCTCAACTCCATCCATTCTCACAATCCCATCCCAATTCCATCCATTCCCCAAATCCCATCCCAACTCTATCCATTTTTCCGATTCCCATCGCAATTCCATCCTTTCCTCCCGTTCCCATCCCAGCTCCATCCAATCCCGCTGATGCCATCCCAGCGCCATCCACCACTCCAATCCCATCTCGACTTCTTGCACCACCCCTATCCAATCCTGGCTCCATCCACCACCGTGATCCAATCCCAGCCCTATCCATTCGCCTGATCCCCATCCCAGCTCCATCCATTCCCTCGATCCCATTCCGGCTCCATCCATCCCCCCTGATGCCATCCCAGCTCCATCCATTCCTCCAATTCCATCCTGTCTCCATCTATTCCACCCGATACCATACCAGCTCCATCCACCACCCCAATCCCATTCTGGCTCCATCCACCACCCAGATCCCATTCCAGGTCCATCCACCACCCTGATCCAATACCAGCTCCATCCATCTCCCGATCCCATCCCAACTCTATCCATTCCCCTGATCCCATCCCTGTTTCATCCATTCCCCCTGATCCCATCCTGGCTCCATACATTCCCACCTGATTACATCCCAGCTCCATCCACCACCCCAATCCTATTCTGGCTCCATCCACCACCCTGATCCACTTCTAGCTCCATCCATCCCCCGATCCCATCCCAATGCTATCCATTCCCCTTATCCCATCCCAGCTCCATTAATTCCCCCTGATTCCATCCCGGCTCCATCCATCTCCGATCCCATCCTGGCTCCATCCATTCCCCCAATCCCATCCCGGCTCCATCTACTCCCTCTGATGTCATCCAGGTCCATCCATTCCACTGATCCCACCTCAGCTCCATCAACCACCCTATCCAATCCCATTATCATTAAAAGCGAAAGTAAAAGAAAAACTCAAATTTTGGGTGGCTCCCACAAAAGTAATAGATGGTAAATCTTCCATTGGGGACACTAGTTCTGGTGACTTGGATGTCCCCAAGGAATTCCCTTAATTTGATGGTATTTATTCTCACTTCCAGATTGGCTGTGGGACAGGAAGTGAATGGAAATCTCTGCAATGGGACACAGATGGCAAAAAAAACCTTACAGGGGTTATAACCCTCCCTTACTCTATCCAAAATGAAAAAAAAAAAGGTTTTTCACATCATTCTACTTTAAGTGGACTCCCTAGGGGGGGGGCTCAATGAGAAGCCCCAGTTTGAAATTAGTTTCTTTCTAGTGTTAATGTAATGACTGTTGCTTAGGGAAATCCGATCACACAAACAAAAGCATATAGCATGGCATTGATGTCATTAGAATGATTAGAATGATTATTAATGACTATATTCTTCCTCCCTAAACTTCTTTGACTTTTGTATATATATTCTAACCCATGCCTCGACTTTGCAACATAGCTCAAATAATGGTGACTGATCCCCCAACTTGATTAGCTGGCTTATTTACTAAGGGAAGAAAAGCTGGCATGCTGCATTTCTTCTTCTTGTATGCAATTCCTATTATCGTACAAATTATAGAATTGCTTATCTAACTTTAAAACTGTGAAATCTTATGGAATGTTTTACAGTATGTACACGTGTAATCATTATTTTATTTATGTTTTCTTCTAGTCCACCCTGGCTGTATGGGTCAAATGGCCAACTCATTCTAGCACCCCACTCTTGGCAAACAAAAGTGAAAGACATTATGGATCAGTATGTCGCCAGGATCCCAGGTATGGGCATGTATGTGGAATTTATCATGTTTTAGGTGTTAATAAATGCTTATGTTCCATGGAGCAACTGTATGTGCTTGTGTTTATATTTATTGTTTAGGCCTACATTTATTGTCTAGTCACAAGTGAGAACTGATCGTCATTTATACAAATTCAAATTGGCTTTGTCCCTTCCTGTGCCATTTATCTTTAGTTTTATTAAGGTTTTATGGCACGTTAACATGTAGTCTTATGCCGCGTACACACGACTGGACTTTTCAACGGACTAGGTCCGACGGTCTTCCTGACGGATTTTTGGCGGAGTTCTGACGGACTCTCCAAATGAACGGACTTGGCCACACGCAATCACCGCAAAGTCCGACGGATTTGAACATGATGACGTATGACCAGACTAGAATAAGGAAGTTCATAGCTAGTAGCCAATAGCCGCCCTAGCGTTGTTTTTTGTCCGTCGGACTAGCATACACCCAAACAGATTTCTGGATAAAAACTGGGTCCGGAGTTCCGGCCGAAAAATTTGAAACATGTTCTATTTCTAAAGTCCGTCAGATTTTTGGACAGCAAAGGTCCGTTGGAGCCCACACACAATCGAATTGTCCGACGGATTCGTTCCGTTGGACCTTTGCTGTCGAAAATTCAGATTGTGTGTACGCGGCATAAGAAGAGCTGGCATATCTGTAACATTTTTTAAAAGAACAGCAAACAATAACGAATTAACTTTAAATTGATGATGAGAAACAGCCAGGGGTCATATTTGTGCACAAAGTAGTAGGCTGACACTTGGGTACAAATGTAGGATGTGGTGGAAATCCATTTCTAGCTTTGACCATAATTTTCATGCACTAATAAGGAATAAACTTTGATATGCACAGGATTTCTGCAAAGATTCAAAAAACAAAAAGTGATCAAAAATAAAAGAAGACTACAGATACAAGGTCAGCAAATGGCTACCAGCAATCTCTCAATCTGAGACTGAGGTTCTGCTAAATTTCTTCTCACACAGTAGAAGTGAGACAGTAATCTGATCTTTGATATGCACATAGTTAAAGATTACCCATCTTGGCATGCAATGGCAACTTTAGCCAGCAGAGATTATATACAGCATACAAAAGGATATGTCGGGCTGTGATCAGATCTGTGTTACAGCATAACCCTGAGCTGGATCACATTACTTTAGCTAAAATTGTCATTGCCACTGGTGTGTAGAATTTACTCTAGGCTAGGTTTAGTGAGCACTATCATTTTTAAAACAGATAATATATGGAAATTGTAAAAGCACTCTACGAAGAGAAAACAAAGCAATAACCAAGTCTGCTTGTGTAGAAAGGACAGACAAAAAAAAGAATGAAATGCCCTAAAGAGGGACACCTCTCTCTGTTGCTGTTCTTTATTTCTGTGACTTCTCTGCTGCTTCCCTGCAGTGTTTTGTGTCTCACTTCTGCATCCTACTGCCCAAAATTCTCAGGCACCTATGGTCAGACCTTTAGTACCTCTGCACCTACCTTCTCCACCATCACTTCTCACCTAATGTATGAAAGTGCCAGGTCTACTGACCCAGACCTTTAGTACACCAGGCTACTGCAGGCACAGGCACATAGATCTAAGTACTCTTTATTCACAACAAATCCGCTGTACTGCCTTTTGATGTACTTGGTTGCCACAGATTTACTCAGTTGCTAGGCTTCCTAATGCCGCGTACACACGATCAAACAAGCGGGTGGAAAAGTCCGGCAAACTCAAGTCCGCCGGACAATCCCCCCGTGTGTAGCCTCCGGCATACTTTTTTGACCCGAAAGCATGGCGGACTTAGAATGTAGTTTTACACTCCAATCTTCCCGCCGGACTCGCATTTCGGCGGACAATCCGGCCGTGTGTATGCCAGTCCGCCGTACTTTTGAAATGAACGGACTTTTCCCGCCCAGAAAAAAGTCCGCTCATTTCGAGCGGGTCTCCAGGTAGGTGGGGCCCACGAAGGAGACGTCGCTGACTCCGCCGCCTGGTATGGACTTAAAGGGGAACCCCAACGCCGAAAAAAAATCAGCGTGGGGCCCCCCCAAAGTCCACAACAGACCCTTGTCCGAGCACGCTACCCGGCCGGCCAGGAAAGGAGGGGCGAGCGAGCGCCCCCCCCCTCCTGAGCCGTACCAGGCCGCGTGCCCTCAACATGGGGGTGCCTTGGGGAAGGGGGGCCGCGCGGCCCCCCCACCCCAAAGCACCTTGTCCCCATGTTGATGAGGACAAGGGCCTCTTCCCGACAACCCTGGCCATTGGTTGTCGGGGTCTGCGGGCGGGGGGCTTATCGTAATCCAGGAGCCTCCTTTAATAAGGGGGCCCCCCCGATACCGGCCCCCCACCCTATGTGAATGAGTATGGGGTACAATGTACCCCTACCCATTCACCTGTAAAATAAAGTACAAAAAAAAACACAACACACAAGATAAAATAATTTATTGCACAGCTCCGGGGGTCTTCCGTCTTCGGGGGTCTTCTCGCCGGACTCCTCCGCTATCTTCTTGTAGCTCTTTTACTAGCGGAGGAGCCCGGCATTCTTCTTCGTCGCCGCCGCCTCTTCTTCCGACTTCGGGGGTCTTGTCCCCCTCTTCGGTTCTTCTGCCGGGCCACCGCGCCTTCTTATAGCTCTTTTACAGGCGGTGGCCCGGTCTTCTGTCGCCGCCGCCGCTGCCGCCTTCCGTTCTTCTTCTTCTTCTTCTCCTGGAGATGTTGACTCGACGTTCTCTCCGGCCTCAATGCCAGGGACGCGCTGCGCTGCCACTTATATAGGGACAAGGGGCGGTGTCACATGGGTTGGTGTCAGCATCACCTGTGTCCATCAATTCAGTCTCACCTGTGTCCATCAATGCAGCCTCACCTGTGTCCATCAATACAGCCTCACCTGTTTCCATCAATTCAGTCTCACCTGTGTTCATCAATGCACTCTCACCTGTGTCCATCAGTGCAGCCTCACTGGAGCCCAAAAATGCAGCCTCACTGCTCATCAATGCAGCCTCACCTGTATCCATCAATTCAGCCTCACTGCTCATCACTGCAGCCCCACCTGTGTCCATCAATGCAGTCTCACCTGTGTCCATAAATTCAGCCTCACCTGTGTCCATCAGTGCAGCCTCACTGGTGGCCAAAAATGCAGCCTCACTGCTCATCAATGCAGCCTCACCTGTGTCCATCAATGCAGCCTCACCTGTGAACAACAATGCAGTCTCACCTGTGCCCAACAATGCAACCTCACCTGTGTTCATCAATGCGGATTCACCTGTGTCCATCAATGCAGATTCACCTGTGTCTGGCCGGTTCTATCTTCCACTGGGCGATCACTGGGAGAAGGGCTCCCATTCAAGCCCGCCTGCCGGCGGTGCTCGAACTCCCTCTCCCCCCCCTTTCCGAGGCAGCCCCACACTCAACAGCAATCACTTTGCACTCGCAGAATGTGAGTAGGCTAGTGGAAATTTGGAGTGCTGTGTTCTCTACCTTCTCATCCATGAGTCTGTCAAGAATGCTGCACTTTTGCCCCCCACTTTCCATACTGCTCTCCCTTGTTCTTGTACTGCCGATACTCACAGATGTCATATATTCTCTTTCCAAAGACCCCTCGGCTCTGAGGTTCATTTCATATGTCCTTCCCCTCTGCTCTGATATCCTAGCCATCTCTTATAAAACAAGCCCAACAGACCTCCTTTGGTCTTTGACCCATGTCCTGCCACCACCCTGTTATTAATATCCACACAGTGTGCACTTTCCATCCACTTTACCTGTCTGAATGCATTCCACTTATCCTTGCTTTCCTGCATCCTCAAGATAATATACTGATACACGCCTGACTCCTCTCATGATCAGCTCTTGTCCCTCAGTTCCTGTCCCCCCTACCCCTTTACCATCAACTTCTGCCCATTCCCCATTAATTGCATTTTCCTATCTCACCAATTACTATGGGACTGTCATCACGCTGGACTCATAGGCTGAAAGGCTCTTTTTTTTCCCCCTGGAATCTAATAGGGCAACTAAAGCTATTTAGAAACATGCATGCTCCTGCGTGTCATAGAGCCTTTTCATTTTGATTTTTTTCACTCCCTTGTATCTCCTACTAAACCATGTAACTGCTTAGGGAATTATTACAATAATAATTTAAAAAAATGCTTTTTAGCTATCAATTTTTAAATTGTAAAGCATTCCATGGTAACAGAAGGAGCAAATTGCTAGATAAAAGTATCTTACACTATTGCCGAATAGAGCTGGTTTTCAGTGTCAGGGATATTTACTGGTTTTATATGGGGGTGAACAACCCAGGAAGGAAGCCTGATCTCTTCCTTAGCTATGGCCAAGTAGGAGACACTACTAGCTTATGAGAGTTTATACTTGTAGTCAAGAGAAATCCAACCACAGCTAGAAGGGTGCACTAAAGGTTCATCAAACACAAAAGAAAGAACCTCATTTATATTCACAAACTGCAAAAGGCTAAATGAGTGTGCCTTTTCAGATTGGAAAAACATTGACATAACATTGGTTGTTTGTATAATAGAGTCACTGCAAAATATATAAATGCTGTTTATGAAATGTTACTATTGTAGCATTGGAATTGCTGAAAATACATAAAAGGACTTTCAAGGCATCCAGTTGCAGAATTAGGCAATGCCTTCCTTAGCTCATTAACATAACAATGCCTGCCATAGCTCATTAACATAACAATGCACACCATATTTCATTAACATAACGATGCGTTAGCTAAGGAAGTGATCACTCACTTGCAGTGCACTGAGCTGGCTACAAGTCCATCTTGTGTTCAATCCTGCGCGCCTCTGAATCGTGACATCACACCAGCCGGGACTAGGAAGCTCCACCTGACAGGGAAGTGAAGCGACACTTGCTGCAACCCTGCCAGCATGTAGCAGCAGCCCCAGTGTCACATCGATTCCAGACCCCCATAATGACCCACTGGTCCCCTCTAAATGAACTGATGGGAGCCAGGGGAAGCAGAAATAAAGTCCCTGCAGCTGCATTTAGATGCCTCGTTAATGCAAATCTGGTGAGGTGGCAGAGGGAGAAAGCCTTGTAATAAGTACTATTTTCTGGTAGGGGGCATTTGCCCCGTTGATTCCCCCCTCCCCCCGCAGATCTGCTCCTGATATGAGCTCTGTCAGTGAAATAGCATTCAAAGAATATTCTAAATGGGCCCTACATCTAGTGACTGACCTTAGCATTGTTTTTCAACAGTTTTTTTAATTTCAAAGAACCTTTATTGGGTTTTGTAGAAAAACATACAAAAGGAATTCCAGATCAACAGATATGAAGAACAAGGTATCATTTAGGAACATTCTGCAAGTCGTGCAACCCAAATTTATGCTGAACTCAAGGAGCACAGTTTTCACTGAGAGAACATTATTAGGACAACAGTAAGCATTAAACAGCAAACAAATAAAGCCAGAGTCAGATACAATAAAGTCTTTAAGGGGAGTTAAATGGCTAGTGTGGTGCTCCAGGTATGAGCAAGAAGTTGCATCAAAAGTTAGAGAAACTCAAGTACCGTGTCAACCAAGGTAGCCAGTATTCAGTAATACTAGAATATTTTCCAGTACTGGATGCAAAAAGTATTTAGTATGTACCAAGTGTGTGTGTCGTTTGGATGACTTTAGCGTTCTTCCAATGCTGAACTATAATCTATAATGAGACAGGCTGCTACAAATATTTGTAACACCAGGGTTCAACAGTTTTTTGATTGGTTAATGACCTTTACTCTGAAAATTTTAACAGGTCATTTTCTATTGTCCACAGAAAAAGGCTTGGTATATTTAAATAAATCTTTTGAATGATACAACTGAGAAAATGAATAACGAGTAATCATTTATGTTTAGGTTTTGCGCTGAACCAGCTTCCGTGCCTCCACACGAATGGCCTGATGACATCACAAAATGGCCGGTATGTGCCTTTTTTCAACAAGTTTAACAAGTTAAATAGTTGCTGGATTCTATTCTAAGCTAATTAAGAGTTCTGGCTACATAACTTTCAGTGTTTACAGTTTTGTGTTTAACCTCCCTGGTGGTATGATTAGTTCTGGTTTTAGGTGCTGAAAGCGGTACAATTATTTTGCATGGATATTTGGCATTTTATGTTGTAGTCCTGTAATTCTTAGGAATAACTCTCTTAAATCTGTTCAAACCAGAGTCTAGCAGACATCCCGGGTATGATAAAGTTTATAATATAATAAAGAATAATAAAAATTATTCAATAATGTAATCAAATCCTAAATCACTGAAAAAGAGACACTTTCTGGTTGCTATGGACAATCTCCAAATTCCAGGCAGAAAAAACAGTATTTATAATATAAAAGTGCATGCAGGGCACTGCACAGACCACTAGGGACAAAGGGGTGTGTAATTTTTTTATACAGTACTGTAATGTGTAAGATTACAGTACTGTGTGTGTTTTGTGTCTTTTAACTTTTTTGAATTTGGCGCCGATCTCTGCATCCGTGCACCGTAACGTCGCAGGGAACGGAGCTCAGCGGCACTCAGGCACTGTGTGAATCGAGCGGAGGACAGCTCGATCACACAGCGTGGAGGACATCGCTGGATCCAGGGGACAAGGTAAGTAACTTCTCCCTGTGTCCTCCCTGTATCCAGCGATACCATCGGGGTTACCGCTCGTGGAACTAAAATCCCAACCCGAGCCAGACTCTGGATCCCCGCTAGGGAGGTTAAAAAGTCCTGGCTTAAATCCTAACTCCAGATCCTTATACCAAATAATGAGAATAGTTAGAACCTCTGACAGATGTTTATTGTTTTCTCTCTGTTCCTCTTTGGAACCTAGGGGAAATTTCCTCAAAGGAGACAGAAAACCTTACATATGTTCTAACCGTTCCCCCCCAAAGCAAACAAAAAAAAAATACATTTTTGTTTGGAGTTGGGCTTTAATTGATAGTGCAGAAACGGTTACAGTAAAGCCAAACCATAAGGTGCTTGCACCCACTTTTACAGTGTTGATTGCCACGCCCACAGATCTTCCGCTGCCTCCAGCTTCCCACATTGCTCGAAGCCTATGTAACGTCACCAAGTTTGCGCATTTCAATAAGGGGGTTGTTAGTAGCACCATGACAATACCTGGTATGAGTTTTTGGAGGACTGCAGCTACAGATTGGGGGTCAGGCGGCACTGTCAAAATAGGAGCATGCATTTAACATGATGCCTTCAGTATATTGACACTGTTACTTTATTTTCTCTGGTGACAGTACATTGAAATTTTAAGAATGCATCTAAACTTTTGACAGAAATAAAAACACCAGGAAAGATAGCAACGATATAAACCTTCTTTTCTCCTGGATATGGTTTAATAACAATTCCTTTTTACCCCACAGGTTCTATAACTTTATCTATTCATATCTGTGCATATCTGCGCATTTACTGTATAGACATTGTCTCTGCATTCCTTAGGTAACTTTAAAAAAACATTCCTTTACCTTCACTGTCCATGTCCCAGCAGCCCGTTCTGTCACATAGGTTAATAAATAGTCCTGTCTGACTGTCCCAAGCAGACAGAGAATATGGAGCCCATCCGGGGGAAGGAGGGTGCAGGAGGTAGGGTAGAGAGGGGGGCGGGAGGTCTCTCTACAGTCACCGCTGAACACTGTCCCGTTCAGCTTCTCTCGTCCGGGGGGGGAGGGGGCTGCTCTCACCAGCCTGCTCTCTCCAGCCTGCTCTCACCAGCCTCCGTCCATCCCTGCTATAGTGGCATTGGAATCTGTAGGCTTTTACAAAAATCCTGTACTCTGTAGTGCTCCTCTCGTCCGGAGGGAGGTGGGCCGCTCTCACCCACCTCCACCGCTCACCATCCTAGCTGAAGCTCACTCCGTGCGGGGGGGGGGGGGGGGGTAGATCGTCTTAGCGGGGGGGCCTCCGCGCTGTGTTCCCGGCCATCCAGCTCATCCACCACCGCGGATGCCGGCCTTTCCTCGGCCCTCACAGGCGCTGCGCCAGGCTCCTCCCCCAGCGTTCTGACTTCACATCCCCGTGTGTCTTTACACACTATATTTTCCTAAAGTACCTGTGTTAAAGGTGAAGTGAATGGAGTGGACAATCGACAATCGATTGACAATTGATTGATTGGAAAAGGCTCCCCTGATGCACCATCCGTTAAATATATATCAATGGTTTAAAAGAGACGGCTTAAAGTTGTATATTGCACGAGATAAGCATTGCGATCTAAGACATATACGTGTAACCTGAGTACAGTCATATGCATTTTATTATCCCTGCATAAATATAAGGTACAACTCCCCTCGATTTTTAAAGAGACGGCTGGGTCTCAAGGAAGAGAGGTTCTTTTCTGTAAACAATAAAAAACAACAAAAATAATAACAATAAGGAAAGGGGGAGGGGAAGGAGGAAAAATATTATACATTCCTGAGAGTCAACTATTTGGGGAGGCCAGAGGAGAAAGCAAGAGGGGGTGCAAGCCCAAAAGGAAAATGAAAGGTCGATCCCAAAAAGTAACAGAACCCAAAACCCTCAGAGAGAGCATAAACTCGAGTACAAACGCAAGCTCAATTCAGAAATGTTTAACAACTAAAGAAGTGAACACCAGAAGCCCAACTATGGAAAAAAAAAACAGCCCAGACAACTAAAGGTGCAGGAAAAGAGGCAGCTAAGTTAAAGGGGGCTCAAGGAGAGAAGATGCAGGAGAGCATGGGAATAGAGATGGAAATTACAGAGGGGGAAGACCTGAGAAGTGAATCCCTAATGCCCACTAAACTGGATATGCTAGCAATGTTTGAGAGAATGAATCTGGGACACTTGTTAAAGAGGGTAGAAGAGATAGAAGAGAAAACAGAGAGACAAACACTGGAGATAGCTGGGTTAAAAACACAAATGAAAGAGCTACAAATACAACAAAGAGAATGTTATTACAAAATGGAAGCACAAGAAAACCAAAACAGGCGCCAAAACTTAAGGATAAGGGCTATACCAGAACAAAATGGAGAAAATCTGGAGGAAAAGATGAAGGAGATATTTACCCCCCTACTAGAGAGAGGAGAGGCAGAAAAGATAAAAATAGATAGAGTACACAGAGTAAGGAAACCACCTGGACTAAAAGAGGACACGCCACGGGATGTGCTTATTAAGTTTCACGAGTACTCAGATAAAGAAAAAATATGGAATAACCTAAGGAAGGGACCTCCTCTACAGTACGAACAAAAGACTTTACAAGTGTTCGCGGACCTATCAGCAGAAACCTTAATAAGAAAAAGAAAGCTCAAACCACTGTTGGACCAATTAAGAGAACTAAACATTAGATATAGCTGGGGGTTTCCCGCAGCATTGATAGTACATAAGGAGGGGAAGACAACAAGGTTGAGATTTTTAGAAGAAGTACAGGATTTTTGTAAAAGCCTACAGATTCCAATGCCAAAAGTGTATGAAGGGTTGATAAGGGAGGAGCTACCGGGGGGAGGAGGGGGGTGGTGGGAGGAGGGGGTGGTGGGAGGTGTGGGGGGGGGGAGGGTAGAAGTATTAAAAAGATCGCTCTGAAGCTATAGAAGCATATTGATATTGAAAATGGTGGAGGAGCTCTTCTGGGGGGGGGGGATCAGGGAAGGGTCTCTCTAGGAAGGTGCGCTCCGCCCTCTTCGCCCGGGATCTTAGGACCCGGGGGGGTGGACACGGGGCAGTGGGTTGGGGTCTCCACCTCAGGGGAGGAGGTGCAGACACCAGGATGGGGATATATCCAGGTTGGAGGCATGAGGTTCGGAGGTGGGGGGGGGGGGGGAGGGAGGGAGGAGAATAACCTATAGCTCAAGATCTCA
The DNA here is from genome assembly GCF_037356315.1 of Lithobates pipiens. Classification (NCBI taxonomy): domain Eukaryota; kingdom Metazoa; phylum Chordata; class Amphibia; order Anura; family Ranidae; genus Lithobates; species Lithobates pipiens. The sequence goes on along the minus strand of NW_027507784.1, from coordinate 195,852,929 downwards.
TGTAAAAAGGGCACTATCTAGGTTCTAGTATGATAATAGTAAATTGTGTGTCGTATAATGTGAGGGGTCTGAACGTAGCAAACAAACGGTTTAAGATATTGAGAGAATTGGAGCAACTTAACGCAGAGGTTGTGTTCTTACAGGAAACGCACTTAACCCATGAAAGTAAAATAAGACTGTATTCCCCAAGGTACCCAACATGGTTCTATGGTGACTCAGTTTCAAGTAGAACAAAGGGGGTAGCGTTGGGGCTGGGCCGGGATATACAATTTAAGGTAGAGGGCAGGATGGGGGACCCGGAAGGGAGGTTCCTGTTTTTAAAAGGGAAATTATGGGGAATAAAATATACCTTGGCAAACATATATAGCCCAAACAAGAACCCAATAACCTATCTGAGAAAGATACTGGGAAAACTCTGGGATTTTAAGGAAGGGAGGGTGATTGTGGCAGGAGCCCTACATTTTCTGATGAATCCGAGACTGGATAGTTTGTCCCATGCACAGGAGACGGGGAACGGACAGCGGAATTTAATTAAACAACAGATGGCTGAGTTACAGCTGATAGATGTGTGGAGGATGCAATACCCGAAGAAACTAGATTATTCGTTCTACTCCCCTGTGCATGGGACGTACACCAAGATAGATTACTGGCTGGTGGAACACCAGCTATTGGAGGAAGTGGTGGATACGGACATCGGAATCAGGACCTTGTCAGACCACGCACCCATAACTATGAGAATTAAAATCCCAGAGGTAAAGAAACCCTCGTTTACTTGGAAACTCAATAAAGAATTATTAGATGTAGAAGGAGAGGAAATAATAAGAAAGGAGTTGGAATTTTTTTTTTGCCTCAAATGGGAAGGGTGAGACGGCGGAGAATATACTATGGGAGGCCCACAAGGCTTACATAAGAGGAATATATATTTCCCTTGGGGAAAAAAAAAAGGAATAATAAGGTAAAAGAATTAAGAGAAGAAATCAGAAGATTAGAATTAAAACACAAAATAGAGAAACAGAATGGACAAGGACAGATACAGGTGGTACAACGGAATTTAGCTATTAAAAAATTAGAGCTAGAGGAAATAATAGAGCAAGAAGTAAGGAGAGAATATTATAAAATAGCGAAAGAGCGATATATGTGGGGAAATAAGAATGGTAAGAGCTTAGCTAGGATAATGAGGAAAAAGAAAGCAAAAATTTTTATAGAGAAAATACTAGATAAAAATAGTGAGACCAAGTATAAGACTAAAGATATAGCGGAGGTATTTAGAGAATACTATGAGCAATTATATTGGGTCAGAAAAAAGGAGACAGAACAACAAGAGAACATCAGAAGGGGGAAAATTAAAGAATGCATAATAAACGCCAAGGTCCCTAGAATATCACAAGAAATAGCACAGGAATTGGAGTCCCCTATAACAGTATTTGAAGTAAACCAAGCAATAAAAGAAACTACAGGAGGGAAAAGCCCGGGCCCGGATGGCTATACAATACAATACTTTAAGAAATTCGGGGAAATATTGTCACCAAGGCTATGTGTATATTTTAATGGCCTAGGCATAAAATATGGTCTGGGTGAGGAAGCCTCTCTAGCAATTATTACTACAATACTGAAAGAAGGGAGCGAGGGCTTGATATGTTCAAACTATAGCCCAATCTCATTGTTAAATACTGACATAAAACTGTTTGCAAAAATACTAGCAACTAGAATGAAAAAATGAGTCCCGAACCTGGTCCACCCAGACCAAGTGGGGTTTGTGGGGGGCCGAGAGGGAAGGGATAATGGAGTGAGGACACTATTGCTTCTCCAGAAAATTCAAGAGTGCAGAATCCCCAGTCTGCTTTTATCAATAGACGCAGAAAAAGCTTTCGATTGAGTAGACTGGGAATTCATGATGGGCACACTGAAGGAAATGGGATTTGGTACCCGAATCCTGAGTTGGATAAAGACACTTTATGAGTGTCCAAGGGCAGTGGTAAGGGTAAACGGTAACTTGTCTGACCCCTTCAGGATGTACAATGGGATTAGACAGGGCTTCCCACTTTCACCGATATTGTTCGTATTGTCATTAGAACCACTGTTGGAGACAGTGAGGAAAAATCCTGATATAGGAGGAATTGAGGTCGGGGAAGAGACACATAAGGTAGCCGCATTTGCGGACGATGTTCTATTTTATGTGACGAAACCTAGAATCTCCATGCCAAACTTGGTAATGATCAAGCAGTATGGAGATTTATCAAACTTTAAAATAAATTCAAAGAAAACAGAAGTGTTAAATGTCAATACGAGCAATAGGGAAGAACAGGATATTAAGGGTGAATTTCCCTTCCTGTGGAAGAAGGAAATTAAACATCTAGGCATAAAATTGGTAGCCCCATTAAGGAAAATCTATGAGATAAATTATGTTCCCCTGCTGGATGAAGTAAGAGAAGACACGAAAAAAATAATGATGAAACCATTGTCCTGGTTTGGCCGGATAAACGCCCTTAAGATGATCATACAACCAAAAATATTATACAAGTTACAGATGTTACCGATATATATCCCTCCAGTCTATTTCAATATCATTAAATCCTTAACCTCCCTGGCGGTATGATTATTTCGGATTTTAGGTGCTGAAAGCGGTACCATTATTTTGAATGGAAATTTGGCGTTTTATATTGTAAGCCTGCAATTCTTAGGAATAACTCACTGAAATCTGTTTAAACCAAAGTCTAGTAGACATCCCGGGTAGGATAAAGTTTGAAACACAAAATCATAAATTATAATATAATAAATAACTGTAAATAATACAAAATAATATCAAAAACACTGACTTTTTTTTTTTTTTGTCAAACAAGGGTGCAATATTGGTAGTCATATTGCTTCAGTAAACGTCTCTGGTATGGAAAATTTTAAAACATGGTACAGCACAAAGTCCAACATCACAGTCAGGACAGTAGAACCTTGTTTCTTTTCGAATTTTCCTTCCAGTGTCGTCACGCTTAGAGCAGCAAACGACACACATCCTTGTGGGTGCTGCTTTCTTTTCTGTTGGTGGAACGTGGTCCATAAAGTGCCGACCAGTCAAGCGTTCCGGGTTCACAACGCCAGCAGCACGACGGCCAGATCTGTTTACAGACGTTGGTGTTTGGTGCCTGAGGAAAATAAGTTCGGCAACTTTCCAAACAAAGTCCGCATGAACAACAGGCTTGTCACTATTTTTTTTTAGAAGAATGAAAGCATTCCACAGGCACTGCTCCAGAAGGTGCCTGAAGATTTTTTTATAATATTTTTTCTGTTGCTTCCTCATGGCTGGGTAAAAAGTCATGGCCTGGTCAGCACGGTCAACACCTCCCATAGTTTGGTTGTAGTCCATCACGACTTGGGGCTTCATGATGTCTTTTCCACCTTTTGTGTGTACCATGACAGTAGAGGTGTTGTGAATGGTACTCATTAGGCACACGTCTTTTTTGTCGCTCCATCTCAGTGCCATAATTTTTCCTTTTTGCCAGGCAACTATTTCTCCTGCCTTGAGCTTTTTATTGACAAAGGTTGGTGGCAAGTCACGCCGGTTAGCTCTAACGGTCCTGTATTATGCTGCAAAAGGAACTCATAGAGTTCTGGAGAACTGTAAAAATTGTCTGTGGTTACACAGTAGCCCTGATTCAGCAGCGGTTCAATCAGAGTAAGCACGGAAGCGGTTGCCAGTCCATAGTTACCGAATCTCTTATTGAACTTGGTTCCTTTCCCGGTGTAAAGTATGGAATTCCATATGTACCCAGTGCTGGATTCACAGAGCATGAATGATTTTATTCCAAAACTTGCCCTCTTGGACGCAATAAACTGTATCCAGCTGAGTCTTCCTTTGTAGGCCATCAGACTTTTGTCGATACTGATGTCTCTGTCGGGTATATAGGTCTTCTGGAAATTTTTCTGAATCATCTGGTAAAGCCCCCAAATCTTTTTTAGTTTTGGTGCTGGATGAGAAGTCTCGTCGAATTCCTCATTATTCTCAAAGTGCAGATATTTCATAATAAGGGAAAATCTGTACTCCGACATGACGGTGCCAAAAAAAGGAGTTGCGAGCAATTTGTTAGTGGTCCAGTACCACTTCTGCAGGGGTTTACCAACCACTCCCTGTAGAATTATGAGGCCCAGAAACTTCCAGATGTCCTCCTTGGTTACAGGTTCCCACTTTCTGCTCCTTGCAAACCTCTGATGCGTAGCAGCTTGTTGTTCGTGGTACCGATTTGTCTCCATAACAATTTTTTCTATAACCTCATCGGTCAAAAAGAGTTGGAGATATGCCAATGGGTTGTCATCCACATCCACTTTGATACCAGGTGTTCCAGTAAATGGAAATCTTGGGGGCGCTGCATGCTCCGTACCGCAATCAATTGAGCACCAAGTCCGCACATCACTTGGCAAAGTCGCAGGATCATCACTAAAATCGCTTTCCGTGCCTGACGACGAACTTCCCCACAAATCGCTATCACTCACTTCTGCAAGGGATTCTGCATCGCTGTCGCTGTTTTCAAACAGGTCATATGCCACTTTTGAGGTAGAGGCGCGCTTTTTTGATGCCATGGTCGCTCTGCAGTTTCCAGACACAAAGTATAGTAAAACTGCAGGCAGGGGCACTGGATAAAGCAATGGGGGCAAGCTAAGGTCAGTTTTATTTTATTTAGTAATGTAATCCAATAGGATTACAATGTATCAGTGTGTTTGTGCTTTTAACTTTTTGAATTTGGCGCTGGTTCCACCTCCCTGCGTCGCTACGCTCACAGGGAACGGAAGCCAGGTCACACAGTGCATCGGGCAGAAGGTCCGGAAGATCCGACCGCCGTACACAGCAGGGATACATCGCGGGATCCCGGAGACAAGGTAAGTTATGTCTTTCTGGATCCAGTGATGCAATCCCGAGTGTGGCTCGGGGTTACCGCTAATGGTACAAAAATCTCACTCCGAGCCACACTCGGGAATACCGTCAGGGGGGTTAATAACCAAGCTCATTTGGAAAAATAAGAAGCCTAGAATAGCCTTAAAGGTATTACAATTGGGAAAAGAGAGGGGAGGTTTAAAGGTACCGGATTTTAAGAAATACTATGAATCTATAGTGTTAACACGGGTGGCGGAGTGGACAAAACTAGATAATGAAAATAAATGTGTGGCAATAGAACACAGCTCTGCAGAGACACGATTAGGAAAGGAAATTTGGATACCCCCAAAACATAGATCACTAGGACCAACAACACTTGCACTCACAAAAAACGTCTTTAGAATATGGGATGGAATTCACAAACATAATAAATGGAAATACAATTCCCCATTAATGGCGTTAAAAGAAAATAATCTATTTCCACCGGGGGAAGAGCACCATGGGAGGACATTGGATTAGAAGAGAAGACATTCAATTGAGACACATAATAAAAGCGGGCAAAATAATCACTAGTATATGGATATAGATCAGTGATGGCGAACCTTGGCACCCCAGATGTTTTGGAACTACATTTCCCATGATGCTCAACTACACTGCAGAGTGCATGAGCATCATGGGAAATGTAGTTCCAAAACATCTGGGGTGCCAAGGTTCGCCATCACTGATATAGATGGATTGCGGTACCTCCAGCTCAGACATTTTGTCTCATCATTGCCACAACCGTTGAGAAGTGGAGAAGACCTTAATGTTCTAGAGCGGATGTGCGAAAGGAAAATAATAAGGGTAAATATCTCACAGATATATAAGATGCTGGGAGGAATGGATGAGATGGAGGTACCTACCTATATAATAAAATGGGAAGAAGAAATAGGACCACGAGGGGAGAAACAGAATATAGAAAAAATGTTGCACTTAACACACGGGACATCTAAAAATCTTAACACAATAGAAATGAATTATAAAAGCCTTGTTAGGTGGTATAGGACACCAGATATGATGATGAGATACCAAGAAGATCAACTTGGGACGTGTTGGAGAGGATGTGGACAACAAGGGAGCGCGGCACACATTTGGTGCGAATGCCCAAAAATTAGAAAGTTCTGGAGGGAAATATTACCTCTGATAAAAACAATAACAGGAACTCAGGTACTAGAAAACCCTTGGTCATGTCTCTTCCACCGTACAGACACCCCAACCCAAAAGTATAAAGAGGCCATCATAGGACATTTAAGAGGAGGCTCCCGGTGGGACCATTGGTCCATGGAATATTTTTCTTTTTCTGCATTTTTGATTCCTGTGATCTACAATCAACAGCTGGGCTGGGTGACAGGCTGGATAATATTGATCCTTGTAGTCTCCCCAGCCTGGCCATTGAGCGTGAGCAGGCCCTAGCTATGACATGCCCTGTCTAATCCAGGGGTGGCCACGACATGCCCTGTCTAATCCAGGGGTGGCCAGTAAGCTATATGCTCCGGGGCACACATATGACCGTGCTACTGCTGTCTGTGTCACAGTGTGTCATGGCTGGCAGGTGATGGGTCTGTTTGTGGAATGCGTCCAGCAGTCCCTGCAGGAGGGGTAGGAATGTTCCACCTGTCTCGGCAGGATGGAGCAGCTGGGCATTCCCTGGGAGGTCGACTAAGGGGTCTCTCACTCTCCCTTCCTTCTCTCCCTGTCCCTTCCCTCCTCCCTATGCTATGGGCCCCAGTTTGACTGGGCACATGGGGATGCGGTGCACGTAACTGGCTGGGGGTCCCCTGGGGGGGGGCTCTGGGTCCTGGCAGGGGCTGTGCTGGGTGTTGGGGGTCCACTCGTCCTCTTCCCTGTTTCTGGTCCGCGAGGGGGTGTTTGTGCTGTGAAAGACATGTGAGGATGCCGCTGCATGCTCCGCTGCCATTTTCCTGGGGCCGCGGCCATTTTTTTGTAGCCACAGACAGTTTTTTTGCTTTTCAGCCATTTTCTAGTAGTTCGGCAGCCATTTTCTTGGCGCCCTCAGATGTTTTTGCTGTGGTGGCCATTTTCTAGTAGCCTCAGGTAGTTTTGCCTCTAGCGCTGGGTCCTTGTTTCCTTCTAGAACAGCCCGCTTTCCTCACAGACACCTCGTGGATGACACAGGGGAGAATGGACAGCAGCAGCATAGTGCAGTACCTGGGTCAGGGTGGTGAGTCCTGCGAGGGGCCCCTCAGTCTGTGACAGCTAGGAGGGTGGACTTTTTGTGTGACTTGCCTTAGATCCCTAAGTGGTGATAGGCGAGTGTGGGTCAGCATGGCGTCAGAAGCTGGCGCTTCTTACCCAGACATCCCTGTTATTGCAACTGGTTCCCATGCACCAGCGGTGCCTATGGACGCATTTTTGGCAGTCCTGGAGGCCTTTGTTGCCTGGGTGGAAGTGGTGTGCGGGCACAAGGGGGGTAAAAAATGCCCCCTCCCCCCACCATCTTCTGGGAAAACTCTGATTTAGACTCAGGCCCGCTGTGACCGGCGGCCCCTGTTCTGATGTATCAGAGGATGCGGACCAGGACCATTCGAACAGTGAGGATTACTCTATGTCTGGGCGAGCGCAGGAAAAGGTGCTTGTAGGAGCACTTATTACAGCGGTGCGGGATACCCTAAAAATGGAGGATATGGCGGGGGCATCTTCAGAGGTGTCGACCCCTTTCGGGTCCCACAAGCCGGCCCACACGGCTAAGGTGTTTCCTTACCCAACTTATTTTGATAAGTTTATTTACAAGTAGAGGGGAAAACCGCAGCGGGCCTTTTCAGTCCCAAAACGCATGGTGGTGCTTTACCGCTTTGAGTAGAGTCTCCTGAACAAATTGACATCTCCTCCGATTGTTGACCCCCTCCGATTGTTGACTCCTGCTTTCAAGGACCCTGCCGACAGAAGGACCGAGGCAGTTGCCCAGTCCATGTTTACTGTGGTGGGGTCAGCATTGCGGCCAGTGTTAGCCACAGCCCTGGTGTCACAGACGCTTACTGAATGGGCTAAATTGTTGCACCGTGAATTGGAGAAGCAACAGGCGTCTATGTGGAGCTGGCGGACTAGTTGGTTCAGGGCCTTAAGTATGTCTGTGATGCAGCCTTAGGTACGGCCCCCTTGCTCTCAAGAGCCTCAGTATCAGCAGTAGTGCTACTTTGCCTGATTTGGCTGAAATGCTGGTCTGCGGACCAGGCATCTAAGAAAGCACTGGCGGACTTGCCCTTCCAGGGTGAGAGGCTATTTGAAGCCTTGCTGGATGACATTATTAAGAATGTTACCGGGGTTAGAGAACGTTACTCCCACAGTCCAGAAAAGGGAAAGAGCTACGCCGTAGGCAAGGGCCCTCCTTTTCCACTCAGAAGTGGATTTATCTTCCGCCCGGGTCGGCAGGTAAGCGTTCCCAATTCGACAAGGTGCCTGCTGAGGGACAAAAGCATCCCTGGTTTCGCAAGCCAAACAATCCTGCGAACAAATCTGTTACCACATGAAGGTTTGCCCCCGCTGGCTCTCGAGTGGGCGGTCATCTTCGGTAGTTTGCAGCCCGGCGGACCTCCCTACTTTCCGACCAGTGGTTTCCTCAGGGTACAAGATAGAGTTTCTTTTTGTCCGCCTAACAGATTTTTTCCCTCCAACCTTCATCTCCTTCCGGCTCGTCGGGAGGCCCTGTTTGAGGCAGTACAGGACCTGCTGCTGCCCGGGGTAATAGTACCTGTACCGACGCCGGAAAGGTTTCAGGGATTCTACTCCAATCTGTTTGTAGTCCCAAAGAAGGAAGAGGTCCGTCCGGTCCTGGGCCCCAAGGCCCTCAACAGCTTTGTGAAAGTAAAAAGATTCGGGATGGAATCAGTTCGCTCACCGAGGGTCTTCACCAAGGCGCTAGCCCCAATTTTGGCTTTGCTAAGGCAGCGAGGGATCGCAATCGTGGGTTACCTGGGCGACCTCCTTCTGAGGGCAGCTTTTGCCTCAGAATTAAGGGAGGATGTGGCAATCACCATGCAAACTCTTCGGGTGTTTGGTTAGGTACTGAACCTACAGAAGTCGGTGTTGGTGCTGACTCAACGCCTGGAGTACCTGGTCCTGCTTTTGGACTCCTCGGAGGCAAGAGTCTTTCTTCCTTCGGACAAGCTGTAGACTCTTCAAGCTGCGGTGAAGTTGTTGGTGTCCCGCAGGTGGTCGACGCTGCGTTTTTGCAGTCCTGGGTCTCATGGTAGCCACTTTAGAGGTGGTACCGTATGCTCAATTGCACACTCGAATCTTGCAAAGGGAGATCCTGTCAAGATGGGACAAATCTCCATTGTCCCTGGATTGTCAAATCCGAGTGAGCCAGCTAGTCAGAGACTCCTTGCTCTGGTGGCTGAGGTCGCTGGCTCTTCGGTCCAGGAAGTTGTTCCTTGCTCTTCATTGTACGGTGATCACAGCGGATGCCAACCTGACTGGTTGGGGAGGAGTTTGGGCCATACAGTCAGCCCAGGGTCGTTGGATCCAGGAAGAATCCCACCTGTCGATCAATGTGCTGGAACTTCGGGCAATCCGGCGGTGCCTCTCCACATGGTCACAGAGGCTGCAGGGGCGTCCGGTCAGGATCCAGTTGGACAACGCCACGGCGGTGGTGTGTGTCAACCATCAAGGAGGAACAAGGAGCTTGGCTGCCGCACTGGAGGTTGCTCACATCCTGCGGTGGGCAGAGCGCTGTGTTCCGGCTATATCTGCCGTGTACGTTCCGGGTGTAGAAAACTGGCAAGTGGACTACCTAAGTCGTCAGATGCTGGACCAAGGGGAATAGTCGCTACTTCTGCATGTATTTCGGCTCCTTTGCCTAAGATGGGGCACGCCAGATGGCTTCTGGACTCAATCGGAAGGTACAAAGGTTTGTGGCCAGTTCAAAGGATCCCTGAGCGGATGCAGCAGATGCTTTGGTGGCTCTATGGGGGCATTATCGGCTGATTTATGCTTTTCCCCCCACTCAAACTTCTACCACGTCTGCTTCGCAGAGTGGAGGCCGAGGGGATTCCGGTAATTCTGATTGCCCTAGATTGGCCTCGGTGTCTGTGGTATGCCGACATAGTACGAATGGTGGCAGATGTTCCTTGACGACCGTCGATGCGAGAGGACCTTCTGTCGCAAGGTTCAATACTTCATCCTGCTTTACCGTCGCTGGCTTTAACAGCATGGCCGTTGAAAGGCAGTTGCCAAGGGACCGAGGTCTGTCAGTAATATCCACTATGTTGAGGGCACGGAAGTCATCTTCTTGGAAGATTTATCGTATGTGGAAGGCCTACATCTCCATGTGTGAGGAGATGGGGTGGCGTCCACGTACATATTCAGTTTCCAGGATCCTGCTGTTTTTGCAGCGAGGAGTGGATAAGAAACTTGAATTAAGCACCATTAAGGGGCAGATATCAGCTTTAGCTGTCTTTTTTCAGCGTCCCTTGGTGACTCATTCATTGGTGAGTACATTTGTTTACGGGGTTCAACATGTGGCTCCTACGGTTCGACCATCGCTGCCTCCATGGGATTTGAATCTGGTGCTTGAAAACATTAGGGATATTCCCTTATTGACACTCTCTCAAAAAGTGGTCTTTCTAGTGGTCATTACATCTGCCAGGAGGGTTTCTGAGTTGGCGGCCTTGTCTAGCAAGTCTCCCTACTTGATCCTCCACAGGGATAAAAAGCAGGGCTGCATCCGCAGCCTTTGTTTCTTCCAAAGGTTGCTTTGGCCTTTCTTCTAAATGAGGACATTGTTCTTGGCTGTCACACCCCAATGATGTGGCTTTGAATTCCTTGGACGTGTTCCGGGCTCTGCGTGTCTATCTGTCTGCTACGGCACCTTTTCGGAGATCGGACTCACTGTTTGTATTGGTGGCTGGTCCGAAGACTGGTGGACTGATGGTCTCATCGGCCACCATCTCTCGTGGATCAGACAGATTGTAGTTCAGGCTTATGTCATAAGGGGACGGGTGCCTCCCTTTTCTGTCACAGCGCATTCTACCAGGGCAATTGGTGCCTCTTGGGCTTTCGGACATCAAGTGTCTGTTTCTCAGGTGTGTAAGGCGGCGGCCTGGTTGTCCGTTCACACTTTCACAAAATTTTACAAGGTTAATGTAAGTGCATCTTCAGATGCTTGCTTCGGCTGCAAGGTTTTGCAGGCGGCTGTTTAAGGTTTCAACTCCTCCATTGAGGAGCTCTGGTTGTTATGGGTGGAGTTATTGTTTTGCTGTTCCCACCCCTCGTTTTCTTTGACACTGCTTGGGGACGTCCCTAAGGTCAAGAAGAGCTGCTGTGTCCGTCAATGAACAATAGAGAAAATAGGATTTTTGTACTCACCGTAAAATCCTTTTCTCTGAAGTTCATTGACGGACACAGCACCCACCCCTCCTATTTTTGTTTGTACTGCTTTTGACGAACTGAGCTGCTGGATGCAGTGTGAGGGGTTATAGCCAGTAGGACTGCCCCCTGGGTGGTACTGTGCAGGTGTTGCTGTTTTTAACACTTTCTGCCTAGTCCTCTCCTAAAGGGCCAATACAACCCTAAGGTCAAGAAGAGCTGCTGTGTCCGTCAATGAACTTCAGAGAAAAGGATTTTACGGTGAGTACAAAAATCCTATTTTTAAATGCAGCTAATTTAAATACTCGATTTTGACTTGGTGCCATCCTCTTGTAATCTTCCGTGCAGCGGCGCTCAGACTGGGAGAAGGGGGAGGGGGCAGAACTAGAAAATTCAGACATGCTGCATGCTGAAAAGAAACATGCTGACAGCAGGGAAGAGCAGAGGGATGTAATGCTGCTTCTTCCCTGACCTGTCACAGAATGGGTGCAGGGAGAGGACCTATCTGTTAAAAGCAGCAGAGAAAAGTCATGTCACCAGACCAGCTGTACAGTCAGGCAGGGCTGTAAATCTCAGGACTATGTGATCAAAATTTAAATCCTTTGGCATACAGTCAGGTCCATAAATATTGGGATATTGACACAATTCTAATCTTTTTGGCTCTATACATCACCACAATGGATTTGAAATGAAACAAACAAGATGTGCTTTAACTCCCTACTTTAAGCTTTAATTTGAGGGTATTTACATCCAAATCGGGTGAACGGTGTAGGAATTACAACAGTTTGTATATGTGCCTCCCACTTTTTAAGGGACCAAAAGTAATGGGACAGATTAACAATCATCCATCAAACTTTCACTTTTTAATACTTGGTTGCAAATCCTTTGCAGTCAATTATACCCCGAAGTCTGGAAGGTATAGACATCACCAGGCGCTGGGTTTCATCCCTGGTGATGCTCTGCCAGGCCTCTACTGCAACTGTCTTCAGTTCCTGATTGTTCTTGGGGCATTTTCCCTTCAGTTTTGTCTTCAGCAAGTGAAATGCATGCTCAATCGGATTCAGGTCAGGTGATTGACTTGGCCATCGCATATCATTCCGCTTCTTTCCCTTAAAACACTCTTTGGTTGCTTTCGCAGTATGCTTCGGGTCATTGTCTGTCTGTACTGCACAGCGCCATCCAATGAGTTCTGAAGCATTTTGCTGAATATCAGCAGATAATATTCCCCCGAAACACTTCAGAATTCATCCTGCTGCTTTTTGTCAGCAGTCACATCATCAATAAATACAAGAGAACCAGTTCCATTGGCAGCCATACATGCCCACGCCATGACACTACCACCACCATGCTTCACTGATGGTCGTATGCTTTGGATCATGAGCAGTTCCTTTCCTTCTCCATACTCTTCTCTTCCTATCACTCTGGTACAAGTTGATCTTGGTCTCATCTGTCCATAGGATGTTGTTCCAGAACTGTGAAGGCTTTTTTAAATGTTGTTTGGCAAAATCTAATCTGGCCTCCTGTTTTTGAGGCTCATCAATGGTTTACATCTTGTGATGAACCCTCTGTATTCACTCTGGTGAAGTCTTCTCTTGATTGTTGACTTTGACACACATACACTTACCTCCTGGAGAGTGTTCTTGATCTGGCCAACTGTTGTGCAGGGTGTTTTTTTCACCAGGGAAAGAATTCTTCGGTCATCCACCACAGTTGTTTTCCGTGGTCTTCCGGGTCTTTTGGTGTTGCTGAGCTCACCAGTGCGTTCTTTCTTTTTAAGGATGTTCCAAACAGTTGATTTGGCCACACCTAATGTTTTTGCTATCTCTCTGATGGGTTTGTTTTGTTTTTTCAGCCTAATGATGGCTTGCTTCACTGATGGTGACATCTCTTTGGTTCTCATATTGAGAGTTGACAGCAACAGATTCCAAATGCAAATAGCAAACTTGAAATGAACTCTGGACCTTTTATCTGCTTGTAAATCTGATAATGAGGGAATAACATGCACCTGGCCATGGAACAGCTGAGCAGCCAATTGTCCCATTACTTTTGGCCCCTTAAAAAGTGGGAGGCACATATACAAACTGTTGTAATTCCTACACCGTTCACCTGATTTGGATGTAAATACCCTCAAATTAAAGTTGAAAGTCTGCAGTTAAAGCACATCTTGTTTGTTTCATTTCAAATCTATTGTGGTGGTGTATAGAGCCAAAAAGATTGGAATTGTGTTGATTTTCAAATATTTATGGACCTGACTGTATAAAGCAGTTCTCTCTGTATATGTCAACTGTGCATTTAGCTGTTTGCCTGATGCTCAGCCATTCACAGGAAGTCTATTATTAGAACCTTAACATACATGAACATAGCCTTTAACATGATAATGTAATTTCCAAAGCCATTTTCACTTTTTTTTTAAATCTGCAGCTTTTATTAAAATAATAATAAACAACTACTTCCTGGATACACTGGTTGATGCAACTTCTTGGATTAATAAGAATGGAGAATCTTTATGATGGCTCTTGTCTGGATAATACTGTATCTGGCTCTTCTCTGTGGAACTAGTAAGGGGCACTAATGTTTAGAGTAGAGACAGGTTGTCTCTTAGCGTGTTTAAGTTACCAAATCAGGGTTTATTCTTAGCCTTTTTTTGTTCCAAGGGAATACATTAAGTTATAAGGTTAAACATCTATTATTGTCAGTAGGGAATTATGTTATTTTACACTAAAATATATAGAGAGATTTTGTGATTTCATTTCTGGAAGATATCTTACTGCACTGTATTTATTTTTTTCATTTTGAGAATGGTTGCTTTGAATGGGGGGGGGGAGGGGGGGCTCAATTACAGAGCATTTTTTCCTGTGTAATGCAACTGTCTCTCAGCCAATGGAAACTGTCTCACTGCTATACTGACATTCTGTTATATCTAGGGTAATACAACTATCTCTCAACCAATGTAAATAGTCTCACTGCTATACTGACACTCTGCTGCTATATCTAGGGTAAATAATTGAATGCCGCGTACACACGATCGGAATTCTCGTCGGAAAAAGCTCTGATAGTTTTCCCGTCGGAATTCCGATGGAATTGCGCTCAAACTCCAACCGCCAAGAACGCAGTGACTTACAACACGTACGATGGGACTAGAAAAAGGAAGTTCAATACCTAGTAGCCAATAGCTTCCATCTCGTAGTTGAATCTGAGCATGCGTGAGTTTTGCACATCGGAATTGCATACACATGATCAGAATTTCCGATAGAAAGTTTTTCCATCAGGAAAATTGAGAACATGCTATCAAATTTTTGCTGGCTGGAATTCGGCCAGCTAAATTCCGATAGAGTATACACACGGTCACATTTTCCGATGAAGGGCTCGCATTGGTCTTTTGCTGGCCAAAATTCTGATCGTGTGTACGCGGCATAAGAGTTTTTGTTTTACTTTTCCATATGTGGTGAATGATTCTATCATCCTTTATGCCTTTGGCCTGTGTCTGTGGCTGGGATGGCTTTGACCATTCCTCCCCCAAAGTCATGTGTTTCTTTATCAGTCCCTAATCGGGGTGGGGAAGGATTCCTCATTTGATCATCTCACTATAAATGTAGTACAGCTTATGGGGGAAGTCACAGACAGGGGGCTCAGTCATAGTCAGAACAATTTTTCCTGTGTGAGTAATCAGCAATTGAACACAGCTGTTTAACTAAAGCAGGATAACAAAAGCAGCAAGAAAATAAAACAAAGAACTCCACTCTGGACTGACCACAAACCACCACTTTGGAAAGCATCTTGCAAGTCTGAATCCTATCCCCTCTAGATTGTCTTATCTCACTAGTATCATCTGCTTTCAAATGCTCACTTCTTTTTCCCCTCTTCTACATCACAAAATTTGTGCATATCATCCTCCCTTCTCCCCTCTCACTGCTACTGTTCTCATCACCTCCTGCTAATATTTAACCTGCTGACTCAAACACCAGGACAGGAAAGTATGTGCACTCATACACATCCCACCCCTATCTTACTTTCCTCACCCTCCTTCTTTTGCTAACCTCTGGGGATATCTACCCTAATCCTGGTCCACCAGTATCTCCCCCCACACCCGGCACCATCCTTCCTCCAGCATTAGCTGAAATCTACTCATTCCTGTCACTATAGTGCATGGCCTTTTTGTATCCCACTCCCTTAACGTATTTGCAATAAGTGAAACCAGGCTTCAGTCATCAGACTCTGCCTTGCACTCAGTGGAGCCCTCTCCCATGGAGGCTTCCACTGGGCTCACTCACCCAAACCCAGTGGACAGAAAGGAGGTGGAGTTAGTTTGCTTCTATCCCCACTTAGTGTCTTTCAAGTCCTTCCTACCACTCCCTCTCTATCCTTCTCTTCTTTTAAGACACACTGTATTTGTCTGTTTTCTCCCATTTCTCTAAGGATTGTAGGGATCTATTGGCCTCCTGGACCAATGTCACTCTTCCTTGATGACTTCTCTACCTGGCTAACCTACTTTATCCCCTCTGAAATACCCACTATCATTCTTGGTCATTTTAATATCCCTACTAATGTTAACAGCCCAGCTACATCCCAACTTTTCAACTTCACCTCATCCTTTGACCTAACCCAATAGACACAGTCCTTCACTCACTCTGATGGTAATACCCCTGACCTTGGTTTCTCCCATCTTTGCACCCCCTACAACCTCAAAGCACCCTCTTACCTCTCTCTGATCACACACAAGCTCTTCACTTTCACAATGTCCTTGTCTCTAACCACCTGTCCCTCCAAGCAGAAAACCATTACCCACAGAAACCTTTGCCACTTTAATCCTTATCTTTTCTACTCTGCAACTGACCATCTCCATAACAGAATCTCACCCCTGTCTTGCCCTGACCTGGCCATGTCTGTTTACAACAGTTCACTTTCATCCACACTGGATTCTCTTGCTCCTCTCACTACACAAATTATCAGGGCCGACCATTACAACCTTGGCAGACTGACGACACCAGAAATCTTAGGAGACATAGCCACGCACTGGAGCAATTGTTGCGTAAAACCAAATCCCAGCATGCATTCACCCTATATAAATCTGCCTTCTTAAAATACAATTCCTCCCTCCATGCTGCCAGCAAGCCTACTTACTTTGTCATGCTCATCAATACCCTGTCCTCTAGTCCTCATCGTCTCTTCTATACTTTTAACTCTCTACTTTCTTTACCACCATCTCCACCCAGTAACTTGCTCACTTCAAAAACAAGATTGATGCAATTCATGGGGCCATCTCCGCTGTACAGACACCTATTCCACTTAACATACCCTATGCAAAACCACTCTCAACACTTTTCTCTTTTGACCTTGCTACTACCGAAGAGGTAGTAGCAAGGTCAAAAGAGAAGCCTGCCTTACTACCTGTCCCCTGGATCCTGTTCCCTCACAACTACTATGGTCACCCTCTTCTTCTATCCTATCCTCTTTCACTCACATTTTTAATCTCTCCCTCTCTACTGGCACCTTCCCCTCCCCTCTAAAACATTCACTGATTACCACTATGCTTAAAAGCTCTGGCTAAAATGAGAATCACAATTTTTTTGCTTAGAATAAAGATCACGATTCTCGCGGTGTATCATAATTTTTCACATTATACAAATAAAAATGGGTCTAACTTTACTATTTTTTTTATTATTATTATTATTATGAAGTGTATTTTTCCCCAAAAATTGCATTTGAAAGACCGCTCCGCAAATACAGTGTGACATAAACTATTGCAACAACCACCATTTTATTCTCTAGGGTCTCTGCTAAAAAAAATATATAATGTTTGGTGGTTCTAAGTAATTTTCTAGCAAAAAATATGATTTTAACTTGTAACCAACAAGTGTCAGAAAAAGGTTTATTCTTTAAATGTTTAAACTAACCTCATTTACAGACCGAAGTTCATTCCTTTGATCTAAGAACAAAATGTTACATCATTTATAGTTATCTCCATGTTGAGATAAACTTGGCTGCCTGGATTTTTTTTGTCAGCTGTCAGAAGTGAGCAGAGAACTCTGCACTTGTTACATAGAATTGAGACATGCTGTTTTAGGATCGGGAAGGGGGTAGAATTAATGATTAATCACGTAGCTCTACAGTTGACCATCTCCTCCTCAAAAAACTCCACTATTGGCCTTCAAGACTCTCTCCTGGTTCTCCTCCTATCTGTCACAGTGCTCCTTCATTCTATAACTCTGTTTCCTCCTCTCCACTTTCTGTAGGGGTACCCCAAGGTTCTGTCCTTGAACCCTTCCTCTTCTCCATTTGCACCTCCCTTGGTCAAATAATAAACTCCTATGTCTTCCGGTACCATCTCTATGCTGACAACACACAAATCTATCTCTCTACTCCTCACCCCACTCCTTCAGTCTTCTCTTGTATTGCTAACTTATTAACTGACATATCAGCATGGATGTCACACCACTTCCTCAAACTCAATCTTTCGAAAATGGAGCTCATAATTTTTTCTCCGGCCCGTGCCCTCTTCCCTGACTTCTCCATCAAGATCAATAATACAACCATCAGTCCCTCCCCTCATGCCAGGGTGCTAGGTGGAATCCTGGACTCTGACCTGTCCTCTCAGTCTCAAATCCAATCACTGTCCAAATCTTGCAAACTTCACCTCCATAACTCCGCAACCAAACCAGACTGTGCCTCCTGAGTCTCACAATCAAGGTATACATAAATGAAAATACAGCTCTATCTTTAAAATCTCAATAACAACATATTTTGGGTCACTGAGGTTAGAGGAATTTCTGATCATTTTCCTTTGGTAATAATATTTGAAAACTGCTGTAGGGCTACTTCTACTTTTTGGAGCAGAAATTCTTAATGGCTAAGAATGGCTTAATGGCTAAGATATCAAGGTTCAGTCTGACCTTGATAATTTTTTAAGGTAGAATTTTTCCATAACTTTTCCTTTTGTAATTTGAGATGCCTTGAATGTATATGTTTTAGCACCTCAAATTAAACAATTTGTGGCTATTTAAAGCTAATGCACAAGTGAATAAAGCAGAGGAAGTATACACAATTAAACCCTTAACCATTTCTGTAAATAAGTGGGAAGTGGCAGAGGGTTTTATTAAAAAAAAAAAATGCAATTAGGAAAGCTGAACATAGGCGGTTCTTTTTTAAACAACAATATTTTTAAGAGGGGGATAAAGCTGGTACATATTAGCAGCAATAGCTGGACTCAGTAGTCTTCTGCATGTATAGGGGGTAATAGGAAATGAAAGCGGTGTTGTAGATTCTTCTCCACTAATTTGTAGGCAGGAGTGAATAGATTGGAGGAAGAATAAATGACTAATCTCTGTACCTTTCCTCTAAATAATTGCTTTTAAAATGTGGCCCTAAACTTATTAAATTAGCTCAAATCCATTATCAGGACCATTCTAAAGGAGTTATGCTGCGTACACACAACCGGACTTTCCGGCAGAAAAGGTCTGACGGACTTTCGGGGGAGTTACGATGGACTTCCGGACAAACGGACTTGCCCACACACGAATGGACTAAGTCAGTTTGAAAGTCCATTAGTTTTGAACGTGAAGACATAAGACGGGACTAGAAAAGGAACTTCAATAGCCAGTAGCTGCCCTTGCATCATATTTGGTCCGTCGGACCAGCATTCAGACGAACGGTTTTCCCGATAGGAATTGAGTCAGTTGGACAGATTTGAAACATGTTCTATTTCTAGATCCGTCTGATTTTTTTTAAATAAAATGATCGGACTATCTGACAGAATGATTCCGTCGGACCTAGTCTGCCGGAAAGTCCAGTCGTGTGTACGTGACATTAGAGTAAATAATAATTTATCCCCCCAATTTAAACTATAGCGTGGCACTCAAGCATTCCCTTTGCCCCTTTGTTATTTGCAATAGCCATTGAACCTTCAGCAGTTATTATCAGATATTAAAGGTTTCGAAAAAGGTTTTATGCTAGAAAAATAGTGCTTTATGCAGATTATATTTCTAGAAAGTATAGGTCACTCTAGAATCTATAGTGTCTACATTTGCCTATTATTTGCCTATGTAATAAATACAGTGGGAATTACAAAAGAAAACAAATATTTTAATAAAAAAATAACAACTGTTTGTGTTGTGATACAGTCCCTGCAAAAGTATTCACCCTCCATGGCATTTTTCATGTTTTGTTGCCTCAAAACCTGGATTTGACATGGATTGTTTGAGGATTTGCATCATTTAATTAACAGAACATGCCCACAATTTTGAAGATGTTTTTTTTTTTATTGTGAAGCAAACAACAAATAGGACAAAATAACAGAAAAAGTCAATGTGCATAACTATTCACCCCCCTAAAGCCCATACTTAGTAGAGCCACCTTTTGCGGCTATCACAGCTCCAAGTCGCTTTATATAAGTCTCTATGAGCTTGCCAGATCTTACCACTGGGATTTTTGCCCATTCCTCCTTGCAAAGCTGCTCCAGCTCCTTCAGGTTAGATGGTTTGCGCTTGTGAACAGCAATCTTTAAGTCTGACCACAGATTTTCGATTGGATTGAGGTCTGGGCTTTGACTAGGCCATTCCAACATTTACATGTTTCCTGTTAAACCACTTAAGTGTTGCTTTAGCAGTGTGTTTGCGGTCATTGTCCTGCTGGAAGGTGAACCTCCATCTTAGACTCAAATCACACACAGAGTGGTACAAGTTTTGCTCAAGAATATCCCTGTATTTAGCACCATTCAACTTTCCCTCAACTCTGACCAGTTTTCCAATGCTGAAAAATATCCCCACAGCATGATGCTGTCATCACCATGTTTCACTGTGAGGATGCTGTTCTTTGGGCGATGTGATGTGTTGGGTTTGCGCCAGACAAAGGATTTTCTTTGATGGCCAAAAAGTTAAATTTCAGTCTTATCAGACCAGAGCACCTTCCTCAATACATTTTGGAAGCCTACCACATGCCTTTTCACAAACTCAAAACGTGCCATTTTGTTTTTCGCTGAAAGTAATGGCTTTCTTCTGGCCACTCTGCCATAAAGCCCAACTCCGTGGAGTGTACAGATTATTGTTGTCCTATGTACAGATACTGCAGTCTCTATTGTGGAACTCTGCAGCTCCTCCAGGGTTATGTTAGGTCTCTGTGCTGCCTCTCTGATTAATGCCTTCCTTGCCCGGCCTGTGAGTTTTGGTGTGCGGTCGTTTCTTGGCAGGTTTGCTGTTGTGCCATGTTCTTTCCATTTGGTTATGATAAATTTTATGGTGCTCCTAAAGATCATCAAAGATTTGGATATTTTTTATAACCTAACCCTGACTTGTACTTAACAACATTGTCCCTTATTTGTTTGAAGAGTTTCTTGGTCTTCATGGCAGTGTTTGGTTAGTGGGGCCTCTTGCAGCCTCTGGGGCCTTTCAAAAAGTGTGTATATGTATTGACAGATCATGTGACACTTAGATTGCACACAGGTGGACATCATTTCACTAATTATGTGACTTCTGAAGGTAATTGGTTGCACCAGAACTTTTTATGGGCTTCATAAGAAAGTACATAAGAAAATACATACGCACATACCAATTATCATTTTTTTTATTTCTGAAAAATAGTTTTATGTATATATTTTTCTAATTTTACTTTACCAACTTAGACTATTGTGTTCTGATCCATCACATATAATTCAGATTAAAAAAAACATTGAACTAAAGGCTGTAATTTAACAAAATTGGTAGAAAGCACGGGGGGGGGAATACTTTTGCAAGGCACTGTATATAGTGTTTTAGCAAGCCAAACTGCATTCTGTTAGAGTTTACATCTACTTTAAACTGTACT
Source organism: Lithobates pipiens (assembly GCF_037356315.1). Classification (NCBI taxonomy): domain Eukaryota; kingdom Metazoa; phylum Chordata; class Amphibia; order Anura; family Ranidae; genus Lithobates; species Lithobates pipiens. The sequence continues at coordinate 195,831,910 of NW_027507784.1, read as the reverse complement.
TCAGGGAAGTAACAAAAGTACCCTTGCAGTGGGGCTCCTCCCACACTGCAGGGGTAAGTGCTTATTTTTTGTATGATCAAGCCCGATGGGTGGGGCAAAACATGTCAGAGGAGTGTAGTCAGAAACTTAGGCTGAAGCCATATCTTCACCTTTCTGTATAGTGGCTGGGCTTCAATGAGCAGCGTTTCTACCTTCTGATTTGCTTCTGCTAGCCTTGATAAGCTTGTTTGTACACAAGCACCTGTTTTGTGCTTTAGAGCCCACTAACAGGCCAGATTTGCAAGATAACTGAAATATATTACAGGTGTCATCATTTGCTGCTCAGTGATTGCAGTATTCTAGTCTGCATCTCCCCAAGGTAATGCATAAAAGCCCTTGATAATACAACACTGACATCTGGTGGATGGTAGGAGCAGAACTGTGTAAAAGTGTAAATTCCTTGTGTTTCAAGGCATGATATTATAGGTGGTCTGGTGAGTGTATCCCCAAAGGGGAGTTTCTGCTGCACGTGGTGAAATTTGGGTGGAAGCTTTAGACACAGAACAACAAAGACTGTTCTTCTACCACTGCATTTATTTCACTTATTGACCATTTATGAAAATTGATGTCTGCACTTAAAGGTGGACAGGAAAGCGCTGCTGCAATATTTTAAGAGGACTTTTATTGGAGTTTTTTAATATTGCCTTTTTACAAATACATAAAACCTGGCCTCTTAGTGGGCCCTGAGTGGGCGGAGGTTTTTTAATGCTTCAAGTTTTTTGCATATGGGTCACATGGGTATATATATATGTCATGTAGATTTTTCCTGTTGGGAAAATTTAGGATGTAGGAACTGCTAGATAATAATCCACTTTTTACACTGGACCAAATTTCAAATATACCTAACAAAGGATGGTATTGTATTAATTAGAGGTCAACTGATATGGGTTTTTCTCTGGACGATGCCGATATTTAGAAATCATATATGATGCCGATTTATTTGGGCGATATGTTAGGCCGATTTTTTTATTTATTCCCCCCCACCCCACCTTCATCTCATAAAATCTAACAGACACCTTTCACACTGGGGCGTAAAGTGCCTGCAAAACGGCTCCCCTGCAGTCTGTGTGAAAGAGAGTGCTTTCACACTGAGGCGATGCGTTGGCAGGATGTTAAAAAAAGTCCTGCAAGCAGCACCTTTGGAGTGGTGTACATTGCATGCGCTTTGGCAGCGGCACTTAACAGGCGCATTTAACCTTTTCCTTGGCCGCTAGCTGGGATATATGCGCCCCACTAGCAGCCGAATAGCACCGCCAAAATGACGGTAAAGCACTGCTAAATCTAGCATCATTTTACCGTCAATGCCTGCCTGCTCCAGAGTGAAAGCCGCCTTAAGTAATAAGTGATACAGAAAATTTCTTACAATTATTAAACAAAACAAACCTCCAATCAGTTTACTTGTATGTATAATTTAGATAAAAAAAAAAACCTATATATTAAATATTAAATAAAAACAGGTAATCAAAACTTTTGGACGAAAAAAAATGGGCTAACTACTGTTTTAGTTTTTTTTTTTTTAATCATTAGTGTATTTTTTCCAAAAAAATTGTGTTTGAAAGACTTCTACGCAAATGCTGTGTGACATAAAATATTGCAACAACCACTATTTTATTCCCTAGGATCTCTGCTAATATATATATATATAGTGATTTTCTGGCAGAAAATACAGGATTTTTACTTGTAAGCAACAAGTGTCAGAAAAGATTTAGTCTTTAAATGGTTAAACTGAGAACTCCTACACACATAGTTCAGTTCATTCATAAGTGTAAACATTGTATCTCTTTGCTCTTTTCTTGGCAGACTGCCCAGAGAGGAGGAAAGTCTCTTCACTGAAGACTCAGGCAACTTGCACTGACTTCTATTACAGAAGTCATTTGCAAGTCGCGCTGTAGTTATAATCAGCCTTTTTATCAGCACAATCGGCTGATGCCGATTAATTAAAAAACGGCAAATATCGGCCGATATATTGGTCGACCTCTAGTATTAATACATGCAACCAGATGAAAATATTTCATGCTAAACACTGTACACTGCAACACACGCTGAAATAATGCTCTGGAACACTGCGTTGGGCCGCCTATTGAAAATGATTAGGTTGCAGTGCACCTCAGTGCAGGACAAATTGTCCAAGCTGCATTTTATTGCAGCACAGCTCATGCACACCGTTTTACTGCATGGTACCACAATGGGATGGTACGTATGGATCCTAAATGCATGTAATTAAGATAAAGGCCAGTTATGACAGATGTAAGTGGTAAAGTGTAATAGTAGCAATCATTCACAATGAAACACATCCCTGGCTGCTCTACTTCCAAATAGATATAAGATTATTATGTATTGTCAACTCCATCAGATGTAATTAGACATTATTGTCCCTGTTGGGGTGATTATCACTGGGAAGGAAAAAGTAAAGGGAAAATCCAAAATTTTACGATTACAGGAATAGAGGGAAAATCGTTCAGTGTGGACATTTGTTGCAGTGACTAATTTGGAATGATTTCACCTCACTTCCTGATGTGTCTGTGGAGCAGGACATGAAGCGAAATGTCCCCAATAAGACAAGGATGCCAAAATAAAATACCTGACAGGGTTTTAAATGTCTTGTACTCTATCCAAAACTAAAAAAAAAAAAAACATTGAATCTCAATATGCTTTAAAGTTCAAGATAAAAAATTTCTGTAGCTCCTGTGTCAAGAAGTGTGAAACATCTGCTGAGAACCATAGTCAATGCATATGAAATATATATTCTGGTTTTCTGCAGGTGTGTACTAATAGTACGAATGGGAGTTACCCTAACCATCTGCATATGAACTGTGAAATAACAGGCAGGCCCTGCTGTATTGGAACAAAAGGAAGGTAAGGTATTAGTTAATATTCACTTATTCACGATCTTAAAATAGAATTTAAAGGAAAACTAAAGTTTTTTGTTAAAAAAAAAAAAAACATGTCATTCCTACCTCTTCTGTGCAGTTGGTTTTGCATAGAGGGGCCCCTATCTTCCTCTTCTGGGGTCCCTCAGCTGCGTTCCTGGCTCCTCCTTTTCTCGAGTGCCCTGTTAGAGAGCCGCTCTCCTTCGGGGCACTCGTGCGGGCATGCTCCTGTGTCCTGCTTGTGCGTCTATTGACACAGACAGCAGGACTCCGCCCCGGTCTCCCACGTGATTGGAGTTGATTGACAGCAGACTTCATCACCGAAAAAATATATCATCCTTTAGGCCGGGTTCACACCGCTGCGATGCGGGAACGCCGCAAATCCGCGGCGTTTTCCCGCATCGCATTACTCCCGCCGGCAGTTCACACTGCCCTATGCGGACGGTTGGGAGTGTCAATGATATGTTAATGACACCCCCAGATCCGTCCGCATATCGCAGTGCGATCTGCCGACTCGCACAGGAATCGGATCGCATGGTGTGAACCCCTATGCGATCCGATTCTGTTGCGGACCAAAAAAAGGGTCCCGTGCGAGTTTGCTGCGGGAGCGATGCGAATTCAGCCATACTATCTGTATCTGCGAATCACATCCGGATCTCCCCCCGCAGCAGTGTGAACCCAGCCTTACAGTTCATAATATGATCAAAAGATTCTGAGAATCCAGAGAAAAACAATATTGGATGCCTGCAATCTTTAGGCCCTCAGTTGATTCAAGTGAATGGGGTGCTTTATGTGCAATTGTTGCACAGAAGAAGCTTGTGCACCTTTTTGGATAATGAGCTTTGTGCAGTTTTTAAATGTGTGTTGTGCCTCAGTTGCCCCGCAATTCTGTTGTACAACAATTGCAGCAATGTTGCACTGCGCTTAGGGTGTCATTACTCTTAAGTGTACCATTGGAAAGTTTCCTCTATAGTACTATTCTGGGGGTAAACCCAAATTTAGGAATTTTCTTTCACTTTCTCTCTTGGTGATAATAGTGAACAGGGCAAATACAGTACCTTGAAGAAGTATTCTTACCATTCCAAATTTTCCAAATTTTTCATGTTACAACCAAAAATGTAAATATATTTTATTGGGATTTTATGTGATAGACCAACACAAAGTGGCACATAATTGTGATTTGTAATACAAATGATAAATGGTTTTCAATTTTTTTTACAAATATCTGAAAGGTTTGGCATGCATTTGTATTCAGCCCCCTTTACTCTGATACCCTTAGCTAAAATCCAGTGGAACCATTTGCCTTCAGAAGTCACCTAACTAGTAAATAGACTCCACCTGTGTGTAATTTATTTCTCAGTATAAATACAGCTGTTCTGCAAAGCCCTCAGAGGTTTGTTAGAGAACCTTAGTGAACAAAAAGCACCGCGAATGCCAAGGAGCACACCATACAGGTCGGGGATAAAATTGTGAAGAAGTTTAAAGCAGGGTTAGGTTATAAAATATTCCAAGCTTTGAACATCTCACAGAGCACTGTTAAAGCCATCATCCAAAAATAGAAAGCGAATGGCATAACTGCAAACCTACCAAGACATGGCCGTCTATCTAAACTGACGGGCCGGGCAAGGAGAGCATTAATCAGAGAAGCAGCCAAGAGGCCATGGGAAATCTGGAGGAGCTGCAGAGATCCACAGCTCAGGTTGGAGAATCTGTCCAAAGTACAACTATTAGTCGTGCACTCCACAAATCTAGCCTTTATGGAAGAGTGGCAAGAAGAAAGCCATTGTAGAAAGAAAGCCATGAGAAGTCCTGTTTGCGGTTTGTGAGAAGCCATGTGAGGGACACAGGAAACATGTGGCAGAAGATGCTCTAGTCAGATGAGACCAAAATTGAACTTTTTTGAACTTTTTTGCTTAAAAGCAAAACACTATGTGTAGTGGAAAAATAACAACGCATATCACCCTGAACACACCATCCCCACTGTAAACATGGTGATGGAAGCATCATGTGGGGATGCTTTTCTTCATAAGGGACAGGGAAGCTGGTCAGAATTGATGGGAAGATGGATGGAGCCAAATACAGGACAATCCTAGAAGAAAACTTGTTAGAGTCTGCAAAAGACTTGAGACTGGAGCACCTTCCAGCAGGAAAATGACCCTAAACATACAGCCAGAGCTACAATAAAATGGTTTAGATCAATGCATAATAATGTGTTAGAATGGCCCAGTCAAAGTCCAGACCTAAATCCAATTGAAAATCAGTGGCAAGACTTGAAAATTGCTGTTCACAGACGCTCTCCGTCCAATCTGACAGAGCTTGAGCTATTTTGCAAAGAAGAATGGGCAAACATTTCACTCTCTCGATGTGTAAAGCTGGTAGAGACATCCCCAAAAAGACTTGCAGCTGTAATTGCAGCAAAAGGTGGTTCTACAAAGTATTGACTCGGGGGCTGAATACAAATGCACGCCACACTTATCAGATATTTATTTGTAAAACATTTTGAAAACCATTTATCATTTTCCTTCCACTTCACAATTATGTGTCACTTTGTGTTCGTTTATCACATAAAATCCCCCCCCAAAAAATTACATTTTTGGTTGTAACATGACAAATTGTGGAAAATTTCAAGGGTTATGATTACTTTTTCAAGGCACTATAGAGAGGATGAATGTTCCTAACAGGTCACAAGCAGCATGTAATGTTTGTTTATTCTATCCAAATGGAAAGAATAAAGTTTGGCTTTTAGTTATACTTTAAATATGACACAGGCTGTGTAGAGAAGACACAATAGGATCCCACTAGTATAGTCTGATAGACCTCTGCAGATAACAGAGACAGAAGCATCACTATTCAGCTGCAGTAATTACTACTACGTCCTGAGTTACTTCCGGACTGGAAGTAAACAAACTTAGAAAGAAAACACTTATACAAAATGGGGTATTTTCTTCTTTAACCACTACAATACAGGGCACTTTCGCCCCCTTCCTTCCCAGCCCAATTTTCAGCTTTCATCGCTCTCGCACTTTCAATGACAATTGCGCAGTCATGCTACACTGTACCCAAATGAAATTTTTATCATTTTGTTCACACAAATAGAGCTTTATTTTGGTGGTATTTATTCACAACTCCGTTTTTGATTTTTTGCGATATAAGCGCAAAAAAAGCGAAAACAATATTTTCTTTTTTCTATTTTAAAAGAAATCCAATAAAATCAAATTTTGTCATAAATTTAAGCCAAAATATTCTGCTACATGTTTTTGGTAAAAAAAATTCCGTTAAGTGTTTAATAATTGGTTTGTGTGATCACGGACATATGTACGCAAATGATCATGTACATATGTGTGCAGGTGATCACGTACATATGTGTGCAGATAATCATTGGAACATGTGATTTTAGTGGGACATATGTGGGGGACATGTGTTTTTTTATTTGGGGACATGTCTTTTTATTATTTGGGGACATGTGTGTTTTGGGGACATGTGTGGTGACGTGTATTGTGGTGACACGTGTGTTTACACTTTAGGTTTATACTAGACTGGTGATCAGTGAGTAAAAAGCTGTAAAAACAGCTCATACTCACTGATCACCAGCCGGCTGTAGCGATCTGCTCTCCTCTCCTCAGCGACGACTTCCGTGTGAGGAGAGGAGAGCCGATTGCCTAGCAACTGGCTGTTTGTTTACATCACATGACGGCCGTGATTGGACACGGCCGTCATGTGATCAGGAGGGCCAATCACAGAGCCCTCCTGCCGATCCCAGATGCGCCGTGTCCGGGTGACATGAGCACATCGGGATCGCGCCGCTGCGTGGGCACGCGCGCGCGATCCCCCTCCTTCTGAAGGACGTTCCTGAACGTCCACTCAGAAGTAGAGAGCCACTTCCCACCCGGCCCATGTACATTTATGGCCGGGTGGGAAGTGGTTAAATGTTGTGAATAAATGTGGTTTAGTTAAAAATGATAACCTTTACAACTGACTTTCGAACTATACAAAAAAGGATTCATAAAATTGATCAATACCATTGGTTGAAACATATAGTGATTCCCGACCTCTCATGAGCTAATGCAAATTGGATAAATTGTGATCTAATTTTCATTTTTAAAGCTCTTATTAAAGATGGACATAATCCAGAAGCTGAACATCCTTCTTATTAGATGGATATCTGTGTCTATCTCTGGTGTGAGATTACTACAAAGAAGTTAGTCCATGAACTACCATTAATTCAGCCACTTGGTAAAAGATTTAGTGAGAATAATGGCATGGATACACAGAAATTTGGGCGACAGACTTAAAAACTTTCCATGTGTCAAGCAGAAAGGTCCATAGTCTCAGCAAACTTGTCTGCCTATAGCAGCTCTTTTTCAGGGATAATATCGTTGTTAAAGTTAAATCAGTCTTTATATGCAGTAAAGCATGCTTGTTATAATCACTGTGGAACCTAAGGGGTTAATCCTCTGTGTTGTGTATAAAGGCTGTGTGATCCTGTCGCTCTGATCCTCCCCTTCTTTAACTGACTCCAACCCATCTCCTGATAGAACAGAGCATTAGGAGTAAGGCTGCACATACTCAGGTTTGTGTGTATTCGTTTTTTTTCTACTTGGAAGAGTGCATGTGATCAGGGCCAGTCAGTACTATCCAGACAGAGGGTCAGGGGCCCTGCATCCTGATAGGTCAGACAGTGCAGTATAAAAACTAGCTTTAACCAGGCACTGATGGAAGTCACAAGACTGCTATATACTGCTGATGAGCAAAGGTATTTAGCAGTTTATATTTATTAAAACTATTGCATTTCCATGTTCTGTGTAATGTGGAAGACCAGATGTAGTGAATTCAGGGTCCTGGGTTTAGCAACACTTTAAGCTGGCCATAGAAGGATCGAAATTCGTCTGGTTCAGCAGGGAATGACCACATTTCAACTTAACTATGGCTGTTCCTGTTTGTGAGAACTAGATCTAATGATCATTTTCTCATGAACAGGCTTGTTGGAATATCTTTGGTTGGCTGCAGTGCTGATCAGTGCAATCTGACAGTGGAAGAGTCCTTGCTGTTAGAATACAATAACGCAGTGGTTAGGATTCCTCAATCCACCTCACCTGTGTGGGTTGGGGAATCCATTCACTGGCTGATATGAAAAACTGTGCATTGCCAGATTAAAATGGTTGTAAACCCTCTCCTATACCCAGTGAAGTGAATAGCCTCAGATGATACACAGAGATTAAACAAATTTTCCTGCATATGTTTTATGTGTATATCTGCTGTCTTTTCCTTTTTACACTCTTTGGAAAATGTAGATTGTGTTAGAAATCTTGTTTCCTCTTTTAGCATTGGGTGTGGAGTCTGGGCTTACACTGTGTGAGAATGGATTGGAGCAAAGGGACTCACCCCCACTTCACATAGGCAGAGGAACGAAGAACCATGCAGAGCTGTAGTTTGAGTAGATAAACTCTCTGCTAATCTACCTCTAAGCTCCCTCCCAACACAAATTTTCAGCTGCTGTTATTTCATGTATTAGAGAACTTGTCAGAAGTGACTCTGCTGATAACAGAGGAACAGAGCAACAGAAAAAAATGGCACTTAGAGCTTTGGAGAGAAATAAGTAAACACTACAGATATATATGTCTAGACCAAATTTCATGAATAGGGTTTACAACCACATTAACCACTTTCAGACCGGACCATTTTGCTGGTAAATGACCAGAGGTCTTTTTACACTTTGGCACTGCGCTGCTTTAACTGGTAATTGCGCGGTCATGCAATGTTGTACCCAAACAAAATTTGCGTCCTTTTCTTCCCACAAATAGAGCTTTCTTTTGATGGTATTTGATTGCCTCTGCGATTTTTATTTTTTGCGATATAAACGTAAAAAGACCGCAAATTTTGAAAAAAAATGATATTTTCTACTTTTTGTTATTAGAAAAATCCAATAAACTCAATTTTAGTCATACATTTAGGCCAAAATGTATTCAGCCACATGTCTTTGGTAAAAAAAAAGTCAATAATTGTATATTTATTGGTTTGCGCAAAAGTTGTCACATCTACAAACTAAGGTACGTTTTCTGGAATTTACGCAGCTTTTAGTTTACGACTGCCTATCTCATTTCTTGAGGTGCTAAAATGGCAGGGCAGTACAAAACCCCCCCAAATGACCCCATTTTGGAAAGTAGACACCCCAAGGAAACTGATAAGAGGCATGTTGAGCCCATTGAATATTTTATTTTTTTGCCTCAAGCGATTGAATAATGACAACAAAAAAAAATTTTTTTTTTTTTTTACACAAAGTTGTCACTAAATGATATATTGCTCACACATGCTATGGGCGTATGTGAAATGACACCCCAAAATAAATTCTGCTGCTTCTCCTGAGTACGGGGATACCACATATGTGGGACTTTTTGGGAGCCTAGCCGCGTACGGGGCCCCGAAAACCAAGCACCGCCTTCAGGCTTTCTAAGGGCGTAAATTTTTGAGTTCACTTCTCACTACCTATTACAGTTTTGAAGGCCATAAAATGCCAAGATGGCACAAAACCCCCACAAATGACCCCATTTTAGAAAGTAGACACCCCAAGCTATTTGCTGAGAGGCATGTTGAGTTCATGGAATATTTTATATTTTGCCACAAGTTGCGGGAAAATTACAAACTTTTTTTTTATTTTATTTTTTTTAACAAAGTTGTCACTAAATGATATATTGCTCATGCATGCCATGGGCATATGTGAAATGACACCCCAAAATAAATTCTGCTGCTTCTCCTGAGTATGGGGATACCACATATGTGGGACTTTTTGGGAGCCTAGCCGCGTACGGGGCCCTGAAAACCAAGCACCGCCTTCAGGCTTTCTAAGGGCGTAAATTTTTGAGTTCACTTCTCACTACCTATTACAGTTTTGAAGGCCATAAAATGCCAAGATGGCACAAAACCCCCACAAATGACCCCATTTTATAAAGTAGACACCCCAAGCTATTTGCTGAGAGGCATGTTGAGTCCATGGAATATTTTATATTTTGCCACAAGTTGCGGGAAAATGACAAACTTTTTTTTTTTTTTTTTTTTTTCACAAAGTTGTCACTAAATGATATATTGCTCACGCATGCCATGGGCATATGTGAAATGACACCCCAAAATAAATTCTGCTGCTTCTCCTGAGTACGGGGATACCACATATGTGGGACTTTTTGGGAGCCTAGCCGCGTACGGGGCCCCGAAAACCAAGCACCGCCTTCAGGCTTTCTAAGGGCGTTACAGTTTTGAAGGCCATAAAATGCCAAGATGGCACAAACCCCCCCCAAATGACCCCATTTTGGAAAGTAGACACCCCTAAATTTAGGGGTACACTAGTGAGACTAGGTAATAAATGGCGGGTGCCCTGAAACTATAAAAAAATAACTAACCAACCAGCGTCACCTGTAACAGTTATATGGTGATCACTGGTGAAAGGGTTAACTAGGGGGCAATTAGGGGGCTTTATGCGGTAGTATATGGGGGTCCCTGGCGCTATAAAAAGCTGCAGCGAACCTAAATACCTACCTGCCTAACTAGCGTCACCTGTGACACTAATACAGCGATCAGAAAAACGATCGCTTATTAGGCTGGGTTCACACTGGAGCGATGCGGGAACGCCACGAATGCGCGGCGGGTTCCCGCATCGCATGCCTCCCGGCGGCAGTTCACACTGCCCTATGCGAACTGCTGGGAGGGTCAGTGAAATGTTACTGACACCCCCAGATCAGTTCGCATATCGCAGTGCGATCTGCAAACTTGGATCGCATGGTGTGAACACCCATGCGATCCGATTCTGCTGCGGGCCAAAAAAAGGGTCCCGTGCGAATTTGCGGCGGGTGTGGCGGGTGCGGCGAATGGCTGAACTCGAATCGCACAGAGATCGGATGTGATTTGCACTGCAGTGCGGTGCGAATCACATCCGTTCTCATAAACCGCTGCAATGTGAACCCAGCCTTAGTGACACTGGCGACGGGGGGTGATCACGGGGTTAAACCTTTATTGGGGGGGTTAGGGGGGTACATTAGAACTAAAGGGGGCTAACTCTAACTGCCCTAACAGTTATTACAGTCACAAATGACACCAATGCAAAAAAAAAAAAAAAATGACATTGGTGTCACTGTGACTGGGGGGCAGGGGTAATTGGGGGGGTGATCGGGGGGTAAAGGGGGGGTGTGAGTGTGCCTGGCATGTTCTACTGTGTGTGTAGAGTGTTGGTGCAACTCACTGATCCGCTCTCCTCCGTGTCGGAACGAAAAATACCGACACGGAGGAGAGAATACATCACTTCCTCTCCTGTGTTTACATTACAGGAGAGGAAGTGATGTCACCGGGGATTTCTATTCGTCGGGAGCGATCGCGAGGGGGTGGCCATGAATGAATGGCCGCCCCCTCGTCCCGGATTGCTCCCGGACGAAAACCGACCGCCGCAGGCACCGGGCGGGGGCCCGATCGGGCCCCCGACCCGCGGGAGGCAAGGGACGTACATGTATGTCCTTATGCCTGCCCGTGCCATTCTACCGACGTACATCGGCGTGCGGCGGTCGGCAACTGGTTAAGGCAGTGCTTACCAGAGCAGGGAGCAATGGAGCATTGATTTCTCAGTTTTTTTTATTCAAAATATTCAGTCTTTTTTCGTTTATTTAGAAAAAAATAAAAACATTGAGTGGTGATTAAGTACCACCAAATGAAAGTTCTATCTGTCTCAAAAAAATTATAAACATTTTGTTTGGGTACAGCATTGCATGGCCGTGCAATCGTCCTTCAAATTGCAACAGTGCTGAAAGCTCAAAATTGGCCTGAACAGGAAGGGGGTGAAAGTGCCCTGTATTGAAGTGGTTAAAAAATGTTCAGCTTTTCAACTTCATGCACACTCCCAGAATGCCTTTCTCCTGGCAGCAGAAAAATGCTGGACACTGGTAAACGTGTGTACAGCTTTTAGCCACATTTACCTGCATTCCTAGATTGTAACCTCTAACAAGCAGAGCTTTCTGATTCCTCTGTATTGAATTTTATTGTAACTGTGCTGTCTGCCCTTGTGCTGTAAAGCGCTGCGCAAACTGTTGGCGCTATATAAATCCTGTGTAATAATAATAATAATTTAGCATCGTCAAACGTTTGGGTGTTTATTTCTTTTCACTGGCCAGAATAAATCATTTATTCTGCCCATTGAGAAGAATTCATACTCAACCGCCTAGTGTTTCTTCTGTGTTCAGGAAAGGGGAATTTACTGCCTCTAGACGCAGGTGCTCCTAAACGCTGGTAAAAGCCTATATGTGCATGGGCACCTAGGCTTTTATTGTGTTGTGTTCAGGGGCTTCGCCAAAAGCTCCAAAAACATGAGTTTAAGAATAGCAGGGTGCACGAGGCCCACACTAATATATCATGAGTTGTAGGTATATTACTTTTTAGCAGAAGTTCCTCAAGACCAGAAAATAGTTTCAAGGGTTCCTTAGGTGTAAACACGTTAATAAAGTCTGCTCTGGGCTTCACAGGATTCCCGAGTAAAGTTGCAACCCGTATTTTCCCCTTACCTGTTTAGGCCAATTTGCTCAATACTAGTCAAATACAACCAGTGATATCTTTGGGGGGTTCCTGTATAAAAAAAAAAGTATACATGATTGCTTGGCAACATTAAAAGTAAGCACAGTGCAGAGTGGAAATACTTCTAATAACCATTATTTTTTAACCACTTGCAGACGGACCATTTTGCTGGTCAAAGACCAGACCACTTTTTGCGATTCGGCACTGCGTCGCTTTAACTGACAATTGCGCGGTCGTGCGACGTGGCTCCCAAACAAAATTTACATCCTTTTTTTCCCACAAATAGAGCTTTCTTTTGGTGGTATTTGATCACCCCTGCAGTTTTTATTTTTTGCGCTATAAACAAAAATAGAGCGACAATTTTTAAAAAAACCCATTATTTTTTACTTTTTGTTATAATAAATATCCCCCAAAAATATATAAAAAAACATTTTTTTCCCTCAGTTTAGGCCGATACGTATTCTTCTACATATTTTTGGTAAAAAAAATCGCATTAAGCGATTATTGATTGGTTTGCGCAAAAGTTATAGCGTTTACAAAATAGGGATAGTTTTATAGCATTTTTATTAATAATTTTTTATTTTTATTTTTTTTACTAGTAATGGCGGTGATCAGCGATTTTTATTGTAACTGCGACATTGTGGGGGACCCATCGGACATTTTTGACACATTTTTGGGACCATTGTCATCTATACAGTAATCACTGCTATATAAATGCAGTGATTCCTGTGTAAATGACACTGGCAGTGAAGGGGTTAACCAGTGGGTGGCAGTGTAGGGGTTAAGTGTTCCTAGGGGTGTCTTACTAACTGTGGGGGGGTTGGGCTTTCATTTAGTGAACACTGATCTCTGCTCCAATCACATGGCAGAAATGCTGTTTACACGGCATTTCCTCCATTCGGCCGCTCCGTGAGACGATCGCGGGGATGCCCGCGGCGATCGAGTCCGCGGGTCCCGCGACCGGACTCACGGGGGTCCCGACCAGCGTGGGAGCGCGCCGCCGGCGGCGCGCTCCTGACGGCAAGGCGGCATTGAATATTGGACGTACCTGTACGCCAATATGCCTGCCCGTGCCATTCTGTCGACATACATCGTCGTGCGCTGGTCGGGAAGTGGTTAAATAATACAGGTAAGACTAGATACAAGGGCAAAGTTAGGTTCTGGGGTTAAATCTATATTTCTTTTTTTTTTTTTTTATTCTTTATTTAAATTTTTCATTTAAGTTGCGTACAAAACATAATCAAGTATTATAAAAGAAAACCATAGGACCAAAATACATTCATGCCCTTCAATTTTTCCCATTATCCTAGTTTTCTTTCTTTACTTCTCGAGTTCTTCTAAAATCTCTCCCCACCCCTACCGACCCATTACCTCGTTAAAAATCATAGATTGTCTAAAGATTTTCCAGTATTTCCATTTCACATGGAATCTCTTTCTTTCTCTTTCTTCCTCCATTCCCAGCCCTTCAATACTATGCATTTCCTCAACTTTTCCTAGCCATTCCTTTACTTTGGGTGCTTCTATTTCTTTCCATTTTTTCGGAATCAGGCTTTTTGCCACGTTTATTAATGAGCTTGTGAGGGAATTCCTATACTCCTTAATTGGGGTATCTACTGCATGGAATAGGCATAACCATGGGTTCTCAGGTAACTGTATTTTAGCTATTACTTCTATATATCTTATTATTTCTCTCCAATATTCTTTAATCTTGGGACAATCCCACCATATATGGGCCAAACTTCCCGTTTGTCCACAATTCCTCCAACATTTCCCAGATTGTCCCTCCTGGTACTTTGCCATTATATCTGGGGTCCTATACCATCTTACTAAAATTTTATAATTTGTTTCTATCATCTTACTATTTTCTGTGGATCTGTGCACCATCTTCAATATTTTTTCTATATTTTGGTTTTCACCCCGTGCTCCTATCTCTTCTTCCCATTTTTTAATGAAAGTTGGTACCTCCGCTTCACATTCCCATCTCAAGTCCTTATAAAACTGGGCAATACCTGCCCTTGGGGATTTCCCCTCACATATCCGCTCCAAGGCAGTCAAATTTTCTCCATCTCTAAGCGGTTGTGGTAGTCTTGAGACGAAATGTCTAAGCTGCAGGTATCGCCACTCATTCAAATCCATCCAATCATTTTCTTTCTGTAATATTGCTAGTGTTTTCAATTTCCCCTCTTTAATTATGTGTCGTAATTGCATATTATCTTGTTTTATCCATTTCCCTCCTATTGTACTTTTACCAGGTGCAAAAAAATCATTATCTTTTAAATAAATTAAAGGGGAATTATATTTCCACTTGTTATGTTTGTGTATTCCCTCCCATACTCTAAACACATTTTTTGTGACCAAAGGTGTTGTCTTCCCTAGTGATCTATATTTTAAAGGAGTCCAGATTTCTCTACCTAAATTTGTGCCTGATAAACTGTGTTCTATTTTTCCCCATCTTTTTTTACTTTCTAATTTTGCCCATTCCACCACCCGTGTTAACACTGCTGCTTCGTAATATTTTCTAAAGTCTGGGACATTCAGACCCCCCTCGTCTTTTCCCTTTTGCAAAGTCTTCAGTGGGATTCTAGGTTTCTTTTTGTTCCAGATAAATTTAGAAATTAAAGAATTTATCATTTTAAAATATAGGGGGGGGATATATATTGGTAATAGCTGAAATTTATAAAGGATTTTAGGTTGAATAATCATTTTTAAGGCAAAATGGGGTTAAATCTATATAATACTGGAAGCAGTGGTGGTGCGTCCATTAAGGGCACCTCCCCCTCTCCCCAGCCACCCCCCTTTATGTCTAATGGATAGATTCATGCACTGAATGAATCTATCCATGGCCACTGCCACCACCCCCTATTCAGGCCCCTTTTCTGAATTACAGCTGGGGGCGGGGTTTTGAAGCACCTGATTAGAGCCTCTAATAGGCTTCAAAAAAGGTGAAATGTGAGCGCAGAGCATTGCTTTCGCAGTTCACCTTATTCGCTTTCCTAACACTGAACAGCCAGTCAGGTGCTCAGGTCTGTTACCCATCACTTGATTGGCTGAAAGGACAGGTGCTGTGATTGGACACCTGTCAGGAAGAGGGGAGGAGACACATGGAGGACACAGGAGCCGCTGTCTGACGCAATGCAAGGTCCCACCGCTGGGTAAGTGCCGGGCAGACGGCGAGTGGACAGAGGGGGGGTGTCATAGTGGCAGCATTTAATGGGCACAGTGGCAGCATTTGATGGGGCACAGTAGCAGCATTTGATGGGCACAGTGGCAGCATTTGATGGGGCATAGTGGCAGCATTTGATGGGGCACAGTGGCAGCATTTGATGGACACAGTGGCAGCATTTGATGGCACAGTTGCTGCGTTTTATGGGCACAGTGGCTGCGTTTGATGGCACAGTGGCTGTGTTTGATGGGCACAATGGTTGCATTTGATGGCACAGTGGCTGCAATTGATGGGCACAGTGGCTGCGTTTGATGGCACAGTGGCTGCGTTTGATGGCACAGTGGCTGTGTTTGATGGCACAGTGGCTGCATTTGATGGCACGATGGCTGCGTTTGATGGGCACAATGGTTGCATTTGATGACACAGTGGCTGCAATTGATGGTCACAGTGGCTGCGTTTGATGGCACAGTGGCTGCAATTGATGGCACAGTGGCTGCAATTGATGGCACAGTGGCTGCATTTGATGGCACAGTGGCTGCAATTGATGGCACAGTGGCTGCGTTTGATGACACAATGGCTGCATTTGATGGGCACAATTGTGTTTGATGGCAAAGTGGCTGCAATTGATGGGCACAGTGACTGCGTTTGATGGGCACAGTGGCTGCATTTGATGGGCACAGTGACTGTGTTTGATGGGCACAGTGGCTGTGTTTGATGGGCACAGTGGCTGTGTTTGATTGGCACAGTGGCTGTGTTTGATGGCACAGAGGCTATGTGTGATGGGCACAGTGAGGCTGCAATTGATGGGGTTTTTATTCAGAATTTTTCAGTTTGCTTGCGCCCCCATCCCAAAATTTTTTAGCACCAGCCGCCACTGACTGGGAGGGGGACTTACTGTACTCCAAAAGGGAAGGAGGATATATAGAACTCATTCATATGTAATGTTTATGCAGCTGTATATTAGTCTACTTTCTAGTTCAAACAGCTGCGTAAAGCAGCGTAAATGTTCCACTGCGTACAGCAGCTTTAAAAAATAGGACAAAGCTACATCTGGGGCTGTACCCATGTGAAGGTTTGTGGTAACATTTACAGTATATGCGCACAGTGAGCAGCATACAAGGACCCTATTGGCTGCCACCACTGCTCCTGACATACCAAATGTGATTGCACACTGACAGTCTGAATGAGTCATTGATGTGCTGACAAGTTGCAAAGTAGTGTTCAAAATCCCAAGACAATGGGGTTGATTTACTAAAAATGCAGAGTGCAAAAGTTGGTGCAGCTGTGCATAGTATCCAATCAGCTTCTAACTTCAGATTGTTCAAATAAGCTTTGCTATTACAACCTGGAAGCTGATTGGTTTTTCTGCAGAGCCGCACCAGATTTTGCACTCTCCAGCTTTAGTAAATCAACCCCAATGTTTTAATTTGTTTTAATCTTGTTTTAATCTTGATTTGTTTTGAGATTTGTAGTAAGGGAAACATTTGAATAGAGTTGCAGTAACAAAAGATGGGGCAACTGCTTAATAAATGTCAAGAGGCAATGACTTGTAAACACACTGGCGATTTATGATGGATACCTTTTGTTTATATAATAAAAGATATGTTTTTGTTTTTTTTAAATTGCTATTTGTTCATATATGTGTCCTCAATCTAAAACTGTTATACTGGATATCAGAAAGTGTAAAAAAAATAATTTCAGGAACTTTATATGTGATATTTGTGTTCAATAAAAGTTGCAAATAAGTTATTTATACTGTAGATGTTGTACTAATGCGTTGATCTCTCTTTAGCTGTAAAATAACATCGAGAGAATACTGTGAGTTTATGAAAGGATACTTCCATGAAGAAGCAACATTATGTTCACAGGTATGCTTTGATGGACTGGTTTTCACTATATAAATAAACAATGTTCCCTGAGAATTTCATTTTCTATTTTTTGTTAACTGGATAATATTGCACTTGTTTAGAAAAAGAAGCAGAAATTTTGTATTCTTTATAATCTGGGGGGTATAGAAATGAGGCTTGAGAATGTGAGGGGATGGTCAGAAAATATGCATATTACAGAACCCACCTTCTCTTGATGACATCAGGGACTAGCACATGAAATGCCATAGTAAGTGGTAACAGAGTCAAATGGAACTTGAAAATAGCAATAAACTGCCTGGTGAGCGGGCATCTGGCTGCTGTGCCCTCCCTTGGCAGGCTGGGATGGAGGAGGTGGCAGCCAGATTCTTCGATTGAGTTGGATTACTGTGAAGTCTCTAAGTTGAGGTTTAACCATTCAATATGTCTGCGCTTTATATGAAGATTGTCCTCTTTCATGATGCTAGCCTTCTAATTTAATGAGCCTTTACCGACAACTTTTATTAGGGGGTCACAAGCACTCTGGTATTCCTTGCATGAGAGTGGATGGTGTCATCCTGGCTATCCTAAAAGTCGTTTTACTTCCATCACAGCTTGTGGGACTTAAACTTTGACTGCTTATATCATTTATCTTTCTCCTTCTTTTGGACATTTTATGGACACTTTTTTTCCATTTATGTTTATAGTCACAATTTCATTACACCTTATTACAGTAAGTTTATTGGTCACTATTGATGTTTATAGGATATTGATGAGGTATTGATGACAGTAGTCACCATTTTATTACACTGTATTTGTTTTATTATATTGGTCACTATTGATGTTTGCAGAGTATTGATGATAGCAAATGCTCTGCACTGGTTGATTTATGTTTTTGCCTCATATCAAGGTATACTGTTTAGCTGCAGTTTTGTTGAACAACTATTCCACCGTAAGAGCAGATTCCTAATTTTTTTTAATGCAGCCAAAGTGGCCAGGAAATCTGCTGGACGATGTGACAGATGATGGATTTACATCAGGGGGACATTATTTATGGAATTTTTATTAAAAGGCTCTATCATGGTGAACATGTGTGTATTTCTGCACATTTTACTTATCATACTTATTGCTCTGGGGGGGATATCTAGGGGACCCATTATTCTAAAGGGGCTTCCAAATTCCTGTAAGTCCCCCTCCACACATCCTCTTAGAACCCACATATGGAGAAGGGGTCCTTTTCCCCCAGCATTAAGAAAAGGTGCTTTGCAAGCTTGCCCCCCATTGCAAGGTACCATCCAATGTTGAAAGACATGTGACCTGGTATGGTTCAGGAAGAGGGGCTGAATGCTCACTGCTGTCCTCGCCACCCAGATTGCATGCCTGGATAAAGGTTCTGGTTTGTATTTTAGAAGAATATGTTCCCTGTGGCAGTGCCCAGATACCTATGCCCTTTTTTTAACAAAAGCTTGCAAATTAACCTTGAAAGAAATCCAACAAACATAGACTTTGATAGGTTTCAGTGCTATGTTTGGTGAACCTCCTGCAAACCAAACTTTGCCTGACTCATCCCTAGAAAGCATCTGGAGTGTGTAAACAGTCAGTCAGATAACTTCAGTTAACATCTCAGTGAGGTTTATAACCTTATGATATTTGGACTAATAAAATTGGATTACCCATAAAGCTGAGATATTCTAGTTGTTTGCATATATTCTATATTAAACTAAGATTAGTATATCTTTCATATATAATTATGCAATTACATTTTTTTAGGTACATTGCATGGATGATGTTTGTGGCCTTCTGCCATTCTTGAATCCAGAGGTTCCAGACCAGTGTTATAGGTTATGGCTTTCTCTTTTCCTTCATGCAGGGTACGTTTTATTACCTTTTCCAGTTCCAAATTTGACCCATCTATGTGTATATGCATTGCACCTATGTAGCCTCTTTTCTATTAAAACTCAAAGTATGGTGTTTTTTAGTGAGCATTTTGCATGAAGAATTGACCTCATTATCGTCATCCAATTATGCTAAATAACTGATTAGTAAATAACTAGGTAAATTGATGCTATAAATATTATACACATAAAATTTTTTATTACCTTAAATATTTCCAGGTTTCGGACCTATTATATATATTTTATTACTACACCTAAGAAAAATAGCATTAGGCTACAGATGTCAAACATAAGGCCTTGTTATGTGGCCCGCAACGGCCTCTGGCTGCCACCTACGGCTCTCACCTGCTCTTCTTGCCGTCACTTGTAAACACAGGAACTTCTGTGTTTACAGTGAGAGCTATGGTCCCTGTGACTCCCGGATTGCTGCAGACACTGATGGTATCGCTCACAGTGGGGCACAGAGGGATAGGGCCGGGCCAGATCCAACAGAAGGATCTCCCTGCATGGCAACAGACGTGAACTGGTGCTGGAGCCGAATACACAAGTCCACCTACACGGGTACTACACGAGGGAACTGCTTAGTAGAGATGTAAGAAAGATTTGGGAAGGGGAGTTGGGGGGAATGTGGACTGTGGAGGTGTGGGGGCAGATCTGTGCAGATGTGGGGGGAGGGGGGAAATGGAGGTGCAGACTCTCTACACAGGTCACCCCTGAAACCGGCACTTTGTACATAGCGCACCCCTAAACACGGCACTCCTGAACCCTGCATTTTGTGCGTAGTGCACCCTGAACCCTGCATTTTTTGCGTAGTGTGCCCCTGAACCCTGCACTCTATGCGTAGCGCACCCCTGAACTCTGCACTCTATGCGTGGTGCACATCTGAACCCTGTGCGCAGTGCACATCTGAACCCTGCACTCTGTGCGTATTGCACCCCCAAACTCTGTACTCTGTGCGTAGCGCAACCCTGAAGCCAGCACTCTGTGCGTAGCACACATCTGAACCCTACACTCTGTGCATAGCACACCCCTAAACCCTGCGCTCTGTGTGTTGCGCAACCCTGCACTCTGTGCGCTTTGCACATCTGAACCCTGCACTCTGTGCGCATCGCACATCTGAACCCTGCACTCTGTGCGCATCGCACATCTGAACCCTGCACTCTGTGCGCATCGCACATCTGAACACTGCACTCTGTGCATAGTGCACCCATGAACCCTGCACTCTGTACGTAGCACACCTCTAAACCCTGTAATATGTACGTAGTACACCCCTAAACCCTGCACTCCATATGTAATACAACCCTGAACCCTGCAATGTGTTCACAGCACACCCCTTAACTCTACACTCTTTACGTAGCACACTCTTGAACTCTGCATTCAGTATGTAGCGCAGCTCCTAAACACTGCCCTCTGTACACAGCACACCCCTGAACTCTGAGCTAGTTAAATAACTAAATGCAGAGGCAGTTATTTAATATGATAAAGAGTAGATGCATATTTTAGACATAGAACTGGCTGCTTTGAAGACAACCATATTGCTGATGCGGCCCCTGATGAATTTGAGTTTGACAGCCCTGCACTAGGCAGTTGGAGGATGTGTGATTTCTATAAACAAAACACTCTTAATGCCCCCAAGCAATGTTTTTAAACCTGTCTAGGTTCCATTTCACCTATTATAAAATGTATGTGCCAAGGTATAATATACAGCTGTGTCACTGCAATGTACAGCTAAAATGTTTACAATATATCGTACAGTGTAATGTTTGGCATTACTTTACTACAAATATCTTTGAAGTATATTCTTAGGGTAATATATAAGAATACATACCGTACTTAATTATGTTGAGACTAAAGCCCAACCCTGAATTGAATTAAATTTCCCTAAGGGCCGGTTCACACTGCGGCGCGAGGCGAGGCGACACGGCTCGCCTCGCCTCGCTCCCGCAAGTCGTCCCCATTGAGTACAATGGAACCGTTCTGAGAGGAGCGACTCGAGTCGCTCCGACTCAGAAAAAAGGTTCCTGTACTACTTCGGGGCGACTTCGGGGGCGACTTGCATTGACTTCTATGCAGAAGTCCTCTGCAAGTCGCCGCTCACCCCCCCTGCAAGTCGCGGCGAGGAAGTCGGAGACGCCTCGCCGCGGCTCGCAGTGTGAACCGGCCCTTATTCAGACACATTTTCCACCTAAAATGTATCTTCCATTAAATAAATAAATAAATAAATCTGCTATCAATAAGGCAGTGTAAGTATTTGTCCCTTGTCGGTTCCCTTGATTGTTTACACATAAGCTAGCTAGAGTTTATTTATGACAGGGGCTCCATTCACAAAGCAGTATCTACCACTTTAAGATCTCTGGTAAAATACCTCTTAGCGTTTTTCAAAAAAAATGTTTGCAATTCACTAAGAAAGCTATTAAAATACAGCATGAACTGTTTTATGAAGCGATGTGGTATTTTTGAAGTGAAAGCTAGCTGTATTTTAATGCTGGCGGTAGCCAGTATCCTTAACAACCAGTAAGTAGCTGGTTGTTAAGGAGTGGGCGGCCACCGTGTCCTTAACAAACATGACTCATCTGCTGTCAGCTGGATTGCCCCACTGATAGCAAAATGTAAACAAAAGAATCGCCGACATTAAAATTAAGAATAAACAGAGTGGGGGTCCCCTCCCAAATCCAAACCAGGCCCTTATCCAAGTATACAGCCCTGGCCAGGAAAGGTGGGGGACTAGTAAGCAACACCTCCCCAAACCATACAAGGCCACATGCATTCAACATGTTAGACATGCTTTGGATGAGGGGGGCATTACTCCCCCAAGGCATCATGTCCCCATTTTAAAGAGGACGAGGGCCTCTTCCCCAAGACCCTGGCCCTGTGAAAATGGGGGATTGGGGGTTGACATATATCTCGGCCCCCCACCATGTAAAAAGTAAATTAAACCACACTGTTTTTGACAAGTCCAATTATTCAATCCCCCCCAAAGCGTCGACCCAAACAAACAAAAAACCCAACCTGCACTGACGCTGAATGACAGTTCGCTGCCTCCTGCCCGCAAACGAAATTAAGGGGTTGGGCCACACAATGATGTCCATCCCATTATCACACCATCAACCCATCATGCCAGTGTCAATAACATCATAGGGGGTGAGCTCACCCTTTAACTTAATTGGGTGGCCCTGCCCCTACATTTATTTAGCAGATAGGCAGCGTCACTGTGGGTTGGGGTTTTTTTTTTTTTTCCATTCAGGTCGGCAGTCAGCATTCATCCTGATTGACGTTGGATCCCCTTTCCTGACCAGCCAGGCTGCATGTTCAGATAAGGATCTGGGAGGAATCCCATGCTAAAATAAAACGACCTGAAGAATTGGGGTGGGGGGAGCCTTTCACTGTTTTATTTTTTTTATTTTAATGCTGGCAATTCTCTTGTTTGCATTTTCCTGAGCAGTGGGGAATCATGGCTATTGAAGATGCGGCAGCCGTCCGCTGCTTGAACTCCTTGATATTTACTGTTTGTTAAGGACACCAGCGGCTGGCGACTCCTTAACAACCAGCTAAAATCAAACACATTCCTTAACTATCCCATGGCTGGACTACTACTTATTTACCGAATGGATTTATTTCCTTAAGTGAATAGCCTTTACCACTGTTTTATGCAGTATTTACCGAGTGTTTTTGCTTTTTGAGGTAAATACAGCGTAAAGAGATAGTGAATTGACATTTTCAGCATTGCATGCGATATTTGGGACAAATGTGTCAGGTCACCTAAATACCACATGCGATCTGCTTTAGTGAATGGAGCCCATTATCCTAAAAGTTATGACAAAATATGAAAGATACTTGATAGAAAACTCCAGCTCCTGTTGGAAGCAGAGGGACGTCCTGTGGAGACACCATTTAGGATTCTATTTGAGACGTTTATTGGCTTTGCTAGCCTGAACTGTCTGAGGCTACAGCCCTCGGTAACTGAATTTTCTTCACCATTTGGAAGTCCCAGATGTCAAATATTGTTGTTTTTCATATATAGAAAACCCAAAAAGCAGCTTTTGCTGCACTACTCATTTTCAATCTGTCTTCTCCCTAAAGTACTTCTTATCCAATACAAGATGTCTTCAGGCTCCTAGGTTGAATGAAGGTCAACAATCCACCCAACCCACTTTCTTCAGGCTGTCACTAGAACAGATATAAAGGGTAAATCTTTCGGTGGGGACACTTTCTTTGGTCGCAACTAAGAGATTTTCACTTTGGAGAGATTTTCTCTCACTTCCTGTTGTCTACAGTACAGAACAAAACTGACAAAATAAAAAAAAAAATACAGAGGTCTTAAGCATTCCATACTTTATTTAAAATAAAAAATATTTGGCTTTTTTTTTTTAACTGAGTTTATTGAAAACAATCAAAGTCAAACATAGACCAATGCAATTACAGCATCATATGGTGATTACCTAAAAGAAGGAAGTAATTATTGCAGAGTAGATGGTATCCCCATATCAGATATAGGACACAAAATAATATATCCATAGATAGTGGGGACATTTAAAGTGATACTAAAGTCTTGTTTTTTTTTTTTTAATTGCTTAAAAATAACAAACATGTTATACTTACATGCTCTGTGCAGTGGTTTTGAAGAGTAGCCCAGATCTTCCTCTTCCCGGGTCCCTCTTCGGCGCTCTTGGCCCCTTCCTCCTGATGAGTGACCCCACAGCAAGCAACTTGCTATGGGGGCACACCAGCCAAGCCACAGCTCTGCATATCCATTCAGACAAGGTTCAGTGGGTAGGCCCTGCCCCCCCTCTCTCCTCATTGTCTCACTGACTGTGACAGCAGCGTGAGTCAATGGCACCATGCTACTGTCTCAGCCATTGAGAAGAGGAGACCCGGGCAGTCGAGTCTGTTCTGCAACATTGATGGATTGAGATGGGCTTAAGTAAGCATTAGGGGGGCTGCTGCACACAGATGGCTTTTTTCCTAATGCATAAAATGCATTAAGATAAAAATATCTTCTGCCTTTACAATCTCTTTAAGCATGATATTGTCTGTAAGCATCTTATTTACGATTTGTAATAGATAGTCAATAGAGGAAAGAAAAACCTGAAGCTAACAATACATGTACAGTACCCTAGTAGCTAGGCATACTACAATAAGTGCCTGTTCCCATAGCAGAGAGAAACATATTAATAAGTGGCCAGAGCAGTGGGTTGTAGAATCATATCTGTGTCCTAGAGTTGGGATACACTTTGCTATCAAATGAATAGGCTAGAAAAAAACACTGCTCTACCCAGGGTCAGATATTAGTGTCAACAAAGAGTCACCAGTATCCTGAGTATCAAACCATGGACCCCAGAGCTCTTAAAACTTTTTAGGGCATCCTCTTGCTTCGTAAATCAATTTATACTTAGCAAGGTCTGATTAATAACCTTTTTCCATAGCCCAGTATGGAGTATCTCCTTACGGGTCCAATTAAGCACAATCGTTTTATGGGCATAGTAAGAGTCTGAGGAAGTGTTTAGTGACTGCAGACACCTCCAGGTCTTCAAAAATTCCTAACAGGCATCAGTGAGACCCCTTTCACACTGGAGGCATTTCTCAGGCACTACAGCGATAAAAATAGCACCTGCATAGCGCCTAAAAAAAGCCTCAGCTGCAAACCCAGTGTGAAAGCTTTCACACTGGGGCACTGCGCTGGCAGGGCTTCACAAAAAGTCCTGCTAGCAGCTTCTTTGCAGTGGTGGAGAAGCGGTGAATACACCGCTCCTGCCCATTGAAAACATTGGGACAGCGTCGCCAAGCACTGCTGCAGCGGCGTTTTGCAGGCAGATTTAACTGCCCCGTTAACGGCCGAATAGCACCTCTAAAACAATGGCCGGGGCAGCTCAGTGTGAAAGGGGTCTTGGGACAGCAAATATTTGATGGGTCAATCAGGTATCAGTCGTCACCTGTGAAACATTTGGCTTTAGATACACTTTAAGAATAATGTATTTTTTTAGTAAAATCCATGTATGGAATAATAGGATGTATGTTGAGCAGAAATATAAATCCAATATGTTTGTAATTGTGTTTTTAATGTTTGTAATGTTTTACAGCGTTTTGCATTGTCTGGTCTCTGTTTGTTTCCAAATGACTATACTACGAGATCTTGAAAAGCTGGCAGGTTGGCATAGAATCTCCATTATCTACATTTTAAGTGGGATTACTGGGAATCTTACTAGTGCCATCTTTCTGCCCTACAGAGCCGAGGTAATTTTACTATGCTTATACTATTTTAAAGTGATGTGAACAAAGAAAGTAGGTTTCCATATTTCAGTACGTCAGATTACTGTTTGCAACATTTTGTTTGGAAGTATATAGTGTAATCAAATCTATAAAGGATTAATTTATAAATTTGAAAATACTTTCTGTCTAGTGGAATGCAGAGGATTTTTAGTTCTGGTGCCTTGTTGTACTAATAGTGAAATAAACAATAGCAAATGTTGCAGCTTTGTGTAGATACTGCAAAGGTATCTTGCACTTCTAATACTTATGCTGACTTGTGTTTTCACCTCATACTGACCCACTAATACTCCACCTCCAATTGAAGTGATTATTTGCACAAAATTTTAAATTTGAGTAAATTTGATTAGGCTATTAACCAGTTCCCAACCGGCGCACGACGATGTACGTCGGCAGAATGGCACGGGCAGGCATATTGGCGTACAGGTACATCCATTTCTATATGCCGCCCTGCCATCGTGTGCGTGCCGCCGGTCAGGACCCCGTGAGTCTGGTCGCGGGTCCCGTGGACTCGATTGCCGCGGGGGTACCCGCAATCGTCTCACGGGGAGGGTGAACGGGGAGATGCCGTTGTAAACAGCATCTCCCCGTTCTGCCTAGCAACAAGTGATGCTGATCTCTGCTCCATGTGATTGGAGCAGAGATCAGTGTTCACTAACACAAAGCCCAGCCCCCCACAGTTAGTAACACGCCCCTAGGAACACTTAACCCCTACACTGCCACCCCCTGGTTAACCCCTTCACTGCCACCCCTGGTTAACCCCTTCACTGCCAGTGTCATTTACACAGGAATCAGTGCATTTGTTTAGCACTGATTGCTGTATAAATGACAATGGTCCCAAAAATCTCTGATGTGTCCGCCATAATGTCGCAGTCACAATAAAAATCGCTGATCGCCGCCATTACTAGTAAAAAAAAAAAGTATTAATAAAAATTCCATAAAACTATCCCCTATTTTGTAAATGCTATAACATTTGCGCAAACCAATCAATAATCGCTCTATTGCGATTTTTTTTGCAAAAAATATGTAGAAGAATACGTATCGGCCTAAACTGAGGGAAAAAATGATTTTTTATATATATTTTTGGGGGATATTTATTATAACAAAAAGTAAAAAATAATGCGTTTTTTCAAAATTGTCGCTCTATTTTTGTTTATAGCGCAAAAAATAAAAACCGCAGGGGTGATCAAATACCACCAAAAGAAAACTCTATTTGTGGGAAAAAAAGGATGTCAATTTTGTTTGGGAGCCGCGCAATTGTCAGTTAAAGCGACGCAGTGCCGAATCGCAAAAAGTGGTCTGGTCTTAAGCCAGCAAAATGGTCCGGTCTGAAAGTGGTTAAAACATATCTAAACCCAAAAACAAAATGTTAATATATAACTGCTTACTAGGCCTTAAATGTGATGGCTGCATTTGGGTTTATTTTTTAGGCTTTATTTTTTATTTTATTTTTTGCTCTATTTTCACCTGGTAAATCTGTGAATATAATAATACAGTGTGAGTGTTTGGTAGTGACTTACGCACATGAACTTAATTAAACATTGAACCTATTTACTGTGCAGGCAGGGGAAAACTATTGCTGGATAGACACATAGGAGGTTATTTATGAAAGTAAAATCCACTTTGCACTGAAAGTGCACTTGGAAGTAAAGTCGCTGTAGATCCGAGGCGGACATGCAAGGAAAATAAAAAACAGCATTTAAGTTTGCACATGATTGAATGATAAAATCAGCAGAGCTTCCACTCATTTCAGATCTACCCCTTAGATTTAGAGCAACTGCACTTCCAATTGCACTTCCAGTGCACTTGCAGTGCAAAGTGGATTTGCCTTTTGTAAATAACCCCCATAGTCTGGATTCTATTTTTCTTCTAAGGCGGTTTTGTGTGTTATTTCTTTTTATATCACTTTGATTCCAGTGGGAGTTTTACCAAAACTGTCGTCAGATATATTTTTTAATGTTAAAATGGCGCTCAAGCTTTCTTTGCAGAATGTTGGCTCTTTATTCTACCTTCATTTAGCTTCAGAGAGGGTCACGAGTTACTGTCTCAGAGATGAGCTACACACAGTTTAGTCCCCTGCTGCTGCCGCCCACCTTGGTACAATGTTACAGTCTGTAATAACTGAAGGGAGCTAAGGAGATTTTTCTTCCTACCTGGTTTGGGCTACTATCCGCCAAGCCTAGGGAGTGCTCTGTTATACGACAGTTCTTTGTTCACAGAAGCGGGGCAGGCAGCAGAATGCAGCAAAAAGTAAGAGAGTTTATTTGAGCAAGAAAATTTTAAAAAAGGAGGCTTCAGACATACTGCTTTTTTTTTTAAATAAGGATAAAAGTGGGACATTTAGTATATTAGTGAAAAGATAAAGAAAATAACATTTTAAATGTACTTTTATTTGTGTTTCACAAAAGGAAGGTACAACTTAAAAATTAAATGTACAATAATGTATCTCATGAGAACTGCCACTAGAGGGAGTGTGGACACCATAAACCTCTAGGAGAGTAACCACCACTGAAGGAAACAATGTTGCAATATCATGTAATTGATAGAGAAAAGGCGAATACTATTTCAGAGGAAAAAAAAGCTCTAAATTATAGCTATACTGTATCTATAGTGTACATAGAAAGGGGTTTGGTGTGGGCGTATTGGGACAGCTGTCCACGCTGATCTCCTATTAACCAACCCAGACCAATAGTTAAATTGGACTATACCGGTACTTTTTATGATAACACAAAAGAAATGTAAAAATACATTTTTTTTTCAATTTTTTATGAAAATATGAAATGACAAAAAGACTAAATGAAAGGAAACAATATATAAAACATCAATAATAGCGATAAAATACACCCCAGAATATATAGCATGTACAAACACTCGAAAGGGAGGATTTGATTCTGGTGGTGTATGGGGGTCTCCTCTACTAGTTTCGCGCGCCAACCGCTTCTTCAGGAGGATATCTATGTAAGATTATAACAATTAACATACAGGTCATTAACAACAATTATAAAAATAATAAGGACATCATTTATATAAACATGTGTAAACACCTAGAAAGGGTATGGAGATCAACTCACCCCTGACAATCAATGAGAGACAGCCAAAAGAGAAAAACATATATAACAGGTGGCAGGGACCCTATATTCCCCCTACGGCGGACATGGGGGATTGGTGAAAACAGGTGCTGACAAAAAAGGAGATAAAGAAGTTTTTATATAAATTTTTGAATAAAAAAAAAAAGGGAAACAACCCAACCTATACCCCCATTCATTGGTAATCACTTACCAGGTTTTTTAAAAATTATAAATGTATTGTTTCGTTGGGTATTACTCTAGGGTGCTTAAACAGTTCCCATGGCGTACAATTTGGGTACAACAATCATTTTTACCATAGGGAGTAAGGCATCGTTACATCTGAGTAAAAAATAAAAAATACCTTGTTTAAAGAAAAATTCCGCAACATTGTAGTAATAAAAAAAATAAAAATAGTATCTCCAGAAGGGGATCTTAAAGGTCGAATGTTACCTGATGTGATACAATATTGTCCTCCAGTTACAGCAGCCGTCTGTTCACCTGCCCAAACACAGCGGTCAAATGGGCACTGTTTTATGGGCTCCCCGACATGCACCACGCCAAACACGTCCGCCGACCGGAAGTCGGCGGCGAATGACATCACGCAGTCAGCGCCTCCACACTGCACAACTGCGGTGTGTCTAAGACCGCAGCGGAAGTGTGCAGGGGCAAAATGGAGAGGAGACACCGGAATTCCGGTGTCCATCACGTTAGCCCTGCAAGCTGTAGAAGGGGACAAATCCCCTCCCAAAGCCAGGAGGAGCACATGTCCGCCGGAGGGGGAAATTAATTAAAGGGCTCCAGACCAAAGTATAAGACAAAGAAAGGGGGAAAAAAAAGGGGGGGGGGGGTTAAAAAATATATTTGTTCCGTCTGTCACCGCATCATCGGATGAGGAGAAGTCCTAAATGGGGAAAAGCCTTAGATTTAATATTTATTAATTAGTATTTAAACATTATAATTATACAATAATCAAATACATATAATATTTTTTAGTGATAGTAACAAAAAATATCTGTACAAAAGATATTTTAAATATCCTAGAGGAATAGCAATAAGATAAAAAGAGAGGGAAAAAAAGGGGAGGGGGGGAGTTTTCTTGGACCCAAAACTGAATATTTAAAGAAACGGTTTATAGCAAATTGTTTTGTTAAGGCCAGGGGGGTGGGTGGCGTTGAGCTGTTCGATCCAGAGGGTTTCTCTCTGTAGGACCACTCGGTCCCAATCACCACCCCTTGGATTTGGGGGGATCACCTCCAGAACATAAAATTGAACAACGGAGGTATCAAAACGATGGTGGAGACCTATATGTCTCCCAATAGTAGTAAATTTTCCGTTGCTCGAGTAATAAAGGTGATCCCCTATTCGTTGCCTGAATTCCCGGATTGTTTTTCCAATATAAAAAGCTTTGCATTTACAGGTCATTAAATATATAATGCATTTCGTACTACAGTCAGAGAAAGTGCGTGATCGAAATAGTTCACCATTTGGTAAGATGAATTTTTTCCCTTCCATAACCCATGGGCAACGAGGACAATCATTGCATTTATATGTGCCTGGGGGAGTACGGGGTATCTGATCATTAGGATTCTAATGACTACGTGTTAGACAGTCCCGTAATGAACGAGCTCTGCGAAACACTAGTTCTGGGGTGGAACGTATATATTTGGTAAGTATATGATGGTCGGTAAGAAGGTACCAATTTTTACTCCATATATCCCGAAGGGTTTGGTGATGAGCAGAAAAAGTAGTAATAAATCGAACAGAA
Source organism: Lithobates pipiens (assembly GCF_037356315.1). Lineage (NCBI taxonomy): Eukaryota > Metazoa > Chordata > Amphibia > Anura > Ranidae > Lithobates > Lithobates pipiens. The sequence continues at coordinate 195,801,459 of NW_027507784.1, read as the reverse complement.
TCTTTAACAATGGTTTTTGGATGTTGATGTAATAATGTGTTTCGTGGGCGTAACATTACCTTATGAAATGCTCTCCTCAAGCATGTAGGAGAATATCCTCTCAACAAAAGTCGGTCCCGCAACGCATTTGCTTGTGTGTTAAAGTCAGTGTCCAAACTACAATTTCTACGTAGTCGCAGAAATTGCGCAAAAGGGATACTGGGTATCAAAGGTTTGGGGTGGGCACTAGTAGCATACAGGAGAGTATTCCCTGCAGTAGGTTTCCGGTACAGGTCAGTGTAGAGAGTACCGTCGGGTCGTTTGATAATTCGTAGGTCCAAAAAGGAGATTTGTTCCTGATCAAAATTAAATGTAAATTTCAAATTAAAATCATTATTACCCAATTCCCGTATGAATTGTAATAATTTATCCTTTGTCCCTGTCCAAACTACGAATAAATCGTCCAGGTAATGGTACCATATAAGAATATCCTCCAGGAATGGGGCAAGTCGGTCACAAGAATGGACCTTTCTCTCCCAGCCTAAGCAATTTCTGGATGATGGTCTAGTTAAATTTGTAAAATTACGTTTATTTAAGGCGTTATAAATTCTTGTATAGTGTACACAGGATGAACAAAGTAGGATTTTTTATTTATACAAAAAGTAGCCATATCAGAAAATAAATTAAAAAAGCGGTGCAGCTCAAAAAACAAATACAACCATAAAAGATCGCATATGAATCATAAAGTTCATAATGGACTGAATAATAAAATTACACGAGCACCAGAGTGTTCAGAGTAGTGCTTCTATACAAAAGACACAAGGTGATCATGTGACAACCTCCACCATTGATATTCCTAGTAGCTCCCTATGCTGAATGCTGGAGAGGAATGTACTCTGGTACTGTGGCGTGGCGTGGGGAGAGCAGAGGGGGCAGTGGCCCCCGGGTGTGACGTTTAGGGAGGCGAAATTTCACGCCAGTAGTGTCACTATTGTTTGCCTCCTCCTAATTTAAATTTCCTGTGTCCCCAGCACTCCGGCCGCCATGTTCAGTGTCTGACACCCTGTGATTGCCCTGGGCGTGTGGGGATCATGTGCGGCATGGCGCTGGCCTGTCTGCGATTGCGGTTGCTCCTGAAGTCCCACCTCTGGACATGACCCCCATACGCTCCAATCACAGTGTGCTGGGAAACACTGAACATGGTGGCTGGAGCGCGGGGGAGACAAGCACTAGAAAGTGTGAGCTGCCGGGGTCGTTGTATTCTCCTCCTATCCTCCGGAGTCCGGACTGATGCAGGACAAGAAGGATGGATGGGCACAGACGGGGGGGGGGGGGGGCGCCGTATATGTAGTCTCAGTATAGGAAGACTGTAGGCAGAACAGTATAGTGGTCAGTGTAGTGTAGTGTACAGTGTAGTATAGTGGTCAGTATTGTGGTCAGTATAGTGTAGTGGACAGTATAGTGGTCAGTGTAGTGGTGTGGACAGTATAGTGGTCAGTGTAGTGTAGTAGACAGTATAGTGGTCAGTATAGTGTAGTGGACAGTGTAGTGGTCAGTATAGTGTAATGGACAGTGTAGTGGACAGTATAGTGTAGTGAACAGTATAGTGGTCAGTGTAGTGGACAGTATAGTGGTCAGTGTAGTGGACAGTGTAGTGGTCAGTATAGTATAGTGTTCAGTGTAGTGGGCAGTATAGTGGTCAGTGTAGTGTAGTGGATAGTATAGTGGTCAGTTTAGTGTAGTGGACAGTATAGTATAGTGGTCAGTGTAGTGTAGTGGACAGTATAGCATAGGTGTCAGTGTAGTGGACAGTGTAGTATAGTGGACAGTATAGTTGTCTGTGTAGTGTAGTGGACAGTATAGTATAGTGGTCAGTGTAGTGTAGTGGACAGCGTAGTGTAGTGGTCAGTATAGTGTAGTGGACAGTATAGCGGTCAGTGTAGTGTAGTGGACAGTGTCGTGTAGTGGACAGTATAGTGTAATGGACAGTATAGTGGTCAGTGTAGTGGAAAGTATAGGGGTCAGTGTAGTGGACAGTATAGTGTAGTGGACAGTATAGTGTAGTAGTCAGTGTAGTGGTGTAGACAGTATAGTGGTCAGTCAAGTGTAGTGGACAGTATAGTGGACAATGTAGTGATCAGAATAGTGTAGTGAACAGTATAGTGGTCAGTGTAGTGGACAGTATAGTATAGGGGGTCAGTGTAATGTGTAATGGTCAGTAAAGGAATCAGGTTGGTCAGTGTTGAAATCAAGTAGGTTAGTGTAGTGGTCAGTATAGGAATCAGGTAGGTCAGTACTATTGTATTTGAAGGGATTCGGGGAGAGCTAAAAGTCTGCAGGTTAGGAGGCGCAAATGATTTGCCTTGCCCTGGGTGCTGACAACCCACGCTACGCCACTGCTCTGGTAGTAAAAGGAGCACTCTGAACAGTTCACAGGTACATGTAATAGAAGCAGTAAAATAGAGTGCTTTCCGTTTTGATAAGAACATTTATTTAAGTAAAAAGTTTGCACTTACAAGTGTAGCACTGTTTCCCAGTGCTAGGTCACAAGGCAGACAGATGAAACAAAATCCACGAGGATCAACGATAGACGCGGGTGACGTCACGCTAGTCACGTGGTTCCGTGACGTATAAAGTTGCCTCCTCTCCAATACTTTGTGACTCTCTCAATGCCCCAAAATCTCAAACCCCTAGGGTTCTGATTGCGAACCAATTTGAAATGCCTGAAGACATTGTGAGTCTTTAATACTTTCTTGATATTGTTCACATGTTCCCCTAACTCAGTGTTTCTCAATTCCAGTCCTCATGGTCCACTAACAGGTCATGTTTTCAGGATTTCCCTCAGATGAAACAGCTGGGGTAATTACTAAGGCAGTGAAACTGATCAAATCACCTGTGCAAAATAATGGAAAGCCTGAAAGCATGACCTGTTAGTGGGCCATGAGGACTGGAATTGAGAAACACTGCCCTAACCTAACGTGGAGGGATCTAGAGGTCCTGCCAATATATTTCAGACTGCACTCACACTCAAGCATATAAACAACATGAATAGTAGCACAGATGATTCATTGTTGTACCTTATATTTCTTATTTGTCGCTGAAGCCAGGAAATCCTTCCGCTTCTTGATGTTAACTTTTGAATGTTTACATGCAGTACTTCGCCCACAGGCATAGAAACCAGTAAGGAAAGAAAATAACCGGTTCCTACTGGGGTTTTGGTCTTTTGTATTCTCCTACCCCCTCTCCTTCCTCTCTTTCCTTTCTTTTTCGTGGTTGGCCATTTCCTTGAGGGGTTCCTTGAGGCAAATGTCTCCACCATTCCCGCTGGATTTAGCTGGTACAGTGTGTGTGTGTGTGTGTGTGTGTGTGTGTGTGTGTGTGTGTGTGTGTGTGTGTGTGGGGGGGGGGGGGGGGGGGTGTATGTGTTAATAGAGGAAGGTAAGGCCAAGGGTGTCCTTACTAAGAAGGAAGCAGCTTATCTAGACCCTTTGTCCTACCGTCTACCTAAAATTCACTAAGATAGTGTCAACCCACCTGGTAGCCCTATCATGAATGGAATTGACTCAATTTCTTCCAGAGTAGGACAGTATGTTGATTCTTTTCTCCAGCCATTAGTCATTAAGACAGATGCCTTCCTTAAAGACACTAAACACATCATACAGATTCTCGAATCAGTTAGCTGTAGACCATACAGTATCCTTTATAAATTCTTTATTTTTTCATGTTTTCTTTCCATAGATTTCGCATTACATTTCTTTATATACCTACAACTTCTTTAACAGCTATAACAGTCTTATAATATTTCAATCTATACCTCAATTCCACGTCATCCTCCCCCATCCCTCACCCTTCCCTCCCAGAAAAATAAATAAATACAGTATCCTTGTCACTGCCGATGTCAGTTCATTGTATACCATTATTGGACACGAGGATACATTGGCATCAGTGCAATGGGCTTTATCCTCTGCAAACCTCCCAAGGAAGCACAAAAAGTTTCTTTCAAAAGGTTTGAGTTTGTGTTTATGCAGAAACTGCTTTTGGTATGATCAACAGTTCTACTTGCAGGCAAGAGGGGTTGCGATGGGAGCCCGCTTTGCTCGCGGTGTGGCCAATTTGTTTATGGCCCACTGGGAGGAAGAGGCTGTCTTCAATCATCTCCCTCCTGAGCTTGTCTGCTATAGGAGATTCATAGATGACCTTATTTTTAATCTGAGAGCGAGATAGATCTAGCCTGGATTGTTTCATCCAGACATTGAATAACAATGCCAAAAATATCCAGTTAGCATGGAATATAAGCCTTGAACGTATGGTCTTCCTTGATCTTGAGATTTGTAAGGATGGTGATCACTTCTGCTTGTGTAATTATTTCAAACCGACTGATCGGAATACCTATAAACCCCTGGAGTTACCAACATAGGTCATGGTTGTGCAACATCCCCAGGGATTAATTTATTAGGCATAGACATAATTGCACTCGCAAGGAGGACAGATACTGATATTGAATCAGAATAAAGAAAATACTACTAACGGTTCAAATTTTAAGATGGTGCTGGACTATAACGTCCAGCACAAAAGGTTTGAAAACATAGTACAAAATAATTGGTCTATTTTGAAACAGGATAAGGTGTTTGGCCCTCTATTGCCACAGCGACCATCATTCATATATGAAAAAGCTCTATCTTTAGATTGTTCAGCTCCAGGAGTCATTGTTCACTGATCCACCGGTTCAGTCTGAAAAAACGGTTAATCTCTTTCCTTACTGGTTTCTACACCTGTGGGCAATGTACTGCATGTAAACACTCAAAAGTTAACATCAAGAAGTTAGGTTAGGGGAACATGTGAACAATATCAAGAAAGGATTAAAGACTCACTATGTCTACAGGCATTTCAAATTGGTTCACAATCAGAACCCTAGGGGTTTTAGATTTTGGGGCAATGATAGAGTCACAAATCATTGGAGAGGAGGCAACTTTATACGTCACAGAACCACGTGACTAGCGTGACGTCACCCGCGTCTATTGTTGTTCCTCGTGGATTTTGTTTCACCTGTCTGCCTTGTGACCATGCTACTGTACCAGTGTACATTCTTCTCCAGCGTTCAGCATATCCTGTGATCTAGCCGTTGTGACCTATCTGATTTATCGGGGTCCATTCATTGAGGTGAGCTGCTAGGAATATCAGTGGTGGAGGTTGTCACATGATCACCTTGTGTCTCGTCTACAGAACCACTACTTTGAACACTCTGTGGTGCTCGTGTGACTTTATTATTCAATTCATTATGAACTTTATGGCCTTTATCTTTTATGTTTTTTTTGTGCTGCACTGCTTTTTTAATTTATTGTGATTTGGGACTTAATATTTTGAACATCAGTGTTCAGCTTCTGTCGTTAGGTTTTAATTGTACTGATTGATTTGTACTGTTTACAAATCAGAATATAGTTTTAATTAGAGGTTGACCGATATATCGGCCAGCCGATATTTGGTCATTTTGGAGAAATCGGCATCGGCCGATTATTATCCAAATTAGGCCGATATTGAACAATGGCCATACCTCTGCCAGCAGAGTGTGGAGAGCAGCCCCGCTGTGTGTGAAACTGTATGGAGAGAGAGAGAAGCTGTCAAAATTGAGGTTGGATGTCGGGGTGGACGGGACCCGGGGTGGACGGGACCCAGCTATCCAACACCAGCCAATGGAATGGGATCTGGGCAGGCCGCTACGTGTATCTGGCCCTGCCCCTTTCTTAAACAGCCCAATCATTGGCTGGATAGCTGCTGGGTCCCCCCCAACCCCAGGTCCCGCCCACCCCAGGTCCCACCCTCCCCAGGTCCCACCCACCTCCGACATCACCCTGAATTTGTCAGCTTCTCTCTCTCTCTCTCTCCATAGTTTCACACACAGCGGCGCTGCAGAGAGCATTCAATTTCACACAGTTACACTATTGGCTGTGAAACCTGCCATTGTCAACCAGTGCCAATTAGTGCCACCTGCCAATCAGTGCCATCTGCCAGTGCCACCTGCCAGTGCCAATCAGTGCCTGCCAGTGCCATCCAGTGCTGCCTGCCAGTGCCAATTAGTGCCATCCAGTGCCACCTGCCATTGCCGATCAGTGCCACCTGCCAGTGCCACCCGCCAATCAGTGCCAACCTGTGCCACTTGCCAGTGTCACCTGTCAGTGCCATCTGCCAGTGCCACATGTCAGTGCCTGCCAGTGCCACCTGCCAACAAAAAAAAATTGGCCTAAGATATCGGCCGCAAAAATAGGCATCATATATCGGCCACCCCGATTTCTAAATATCAATATTGATTACACTGCCTAATGCGTTCTTTTTCCGATTCCTGCAACTCCGACACGCATATGCATCCCAATTTGAATCCTCTCCGTTTTAATTGGAGCAGGTTGATTTGGAGGTCCTCCTTCGGGAATAACACTCTCAAAAAAACTATCAGGGATCTACAAGTCACTACTGCCCTCCATTCATGAGGGTCTAGATGCCCTGCTTACTCTGTGGCACTTGGAGGAGCAGGAATTGGATAAAGAAGACTGGGAGGATCACTGGGATAGCCCATTGCAAGCATTAATATTGACTAAAGATAGGTTAATCCAATTTAAAATGTATTTTACACCGCAAAGATTACATCGTATCTACCCTAGTTCCTCTTCTTGCTGTTGGAGGTGTTCTAGTGACCCTGCGGGATTTGCCCATATCTTTTGGAAGTGCCTTGGAATTTGTCTCCTGGGGTTCGTTGACTCTTTGGCCGTTAATAGGGCTATGCGTACTTTATTGGGTCTCTTATTTTTTTATGCCAGGAAGGCGATAGTGCTCAAGTGGAAATCAGCCACAGCCCCTACTTTGTCCTTCTGGAAGCATCTAACCATTAGGGTTGTACCCCTATACAAAGATACCTATTTTTCTCGGGGTTGCCCTAAAAAAATTGAGAAAGTCTGGCACTTGTGGACAGACTCAGACTATACAGCTGATGATCAGGAGTCCATGGACTGAATCTATTCACCCCTGATATGGTTTAGCCTAAGATATATACCGTTTTACCTCTTTTGCAGTGACTAACGCTTCATTAGATTGGGTATAAATCTAAAGTTGAGTAAATGTTCTCCTGATGTATCCCTGTTGGTTGAGAGGGAGCAGGAATCTCCTTGTAATTCATTAATCCTTGAAATAAATGATTAGAACGGCCTAGCGAAGTGTATGGAATGTTTTGTTCTTTGTATTTGATAAGTTGTATTATTTGGCAGTTTGTGTTATCTGTATTTGTTAGCTGGGGAATGCCCTAAGGCTATGTTCTGTACTTATACAAATTATCTTCAATAAAAATAAATGTAAAAAAAAAAAAAAAAAAAAAAAGGTTAAACATGTTTAGTATCGATTTACTAATTGCAACTTTATCTTTTATATTTTACCATAAATGTGTAATATATTGTGTTTGTGTGCAGTAAAATTAAATTTTTACTGGAAAGTTGCATTTAAGAAATGTGTGCTAAAATCATGCAATATTGGAACTTGCAAGTACAACCATTTTATTCTCCAGGGTCTTTGCCTTCAGAAAATATACATAAAATATACATTTACTCCTGAAAAAATCTTCAGGCGTAAAATGTATGTTTTAACACTTCTAACGATTTAACACTTTTAACACTTCTAGCGATTCGGGAACCCTGCGAATCCACTGCAGGTTCCAGCATCGCACCTCATTCGCAAGGTAGTTCACACTGCCATATGCGAACTGCGGGGAGTGTCATTACAATGTGCTTGCATATCGCACTGTGAACTTACAGTTCAGACATGAATTGGATTGCATGGGTGTGAACACCCATGCGATCCGATACTGGTGCGGACCAGAAAAAGAGTCCTGTGCAAGTTTGATCTGAATGTGATTCAAATTCATCCGTACTATCTGTATGGCTGAAATCGCATCTCACGGACATCGCATGTGATTTGCACTGCAGTGCGGTGCGAATCACACGCAATCTCGCACCAGGCACTGGTGTGAACCGGCACTTTCAGTTACTGCTTTATATTTAATCTGATGCGCATACATTCTTCAGCATATACTGTATAATAGTTCTTTAAAGGCTGAGAACATCTTGCTTTTATCTCCTTTAACAATTATAAAAGTTGGGGAATCAGTGAAATATTCCCTTCCAAATGTGATGTCCTGACAATGGGTGTTGCTATTGTTTAAGTTACTCACTTTCTTTAAGGCTTAATGTATTTTCCCAAAATACGTGCAGTGTAAGCACCTAAATTTCACATGGTATCAGCCTTTTTCGGTCACTGTACAGCAGAGCTAAGACTGAGGGTGGGGGGAGGAACATGCTGATAGGTAGATGGAACAGGGAGATTAGCCTATTAGTCTGCTGCTTGTCTTTTCAAAGACCAGTCACATGGTGGGGAGTGTGTAGGAGACCTATACGTGTTGCTGAACTGCAACAGAGAAAAATCAGATCTCCACCCGTCCTGGAAAGAACAATCTGGTGTAAATGTCAGAACTGGATGAACAGTAGTACAGTTTTATTGGTAGCTAAAACCACTACCTTGCATATATTCTGTAGTGTATTTAGATGTTTGCCTGGTATTCAGCTTTAATCTATTACATTTTGGCTTATAAGTTTCCATCTCTTGTGCCAGTGTTAACAGGTCGCACTATTTAATTTTATATTAATATTTTTTAATTCACGCATAAATTATAGTTTATTATTTTTATTTTTCACTAGGTTGGACCAGCTGGATCTCAGTTTGGAATCTTGGCCTGCCTTTTTGTCGAACTCTTTCAAAGCTGGCAGATTCTAGCAAGACCGTGGAAGGCTTTCTTCAAGTTGTTTGCCGTTGTCATCTTCTTATTCTTATTTGGACTCCTTCCTTGGATTGACAATTTTGCTCATATTTCTGGCTTTATAAGCGGCTTCTTTTTATCTTTCGCATTTCTTCCTTATATTAGTTTTGGCAAATTTGACTCCTACCGGAAGAGATGCCAGATAATTATATTTCTACTGATATTTTTTGGACTGTTCTCTGGTCTAGTGTTTTTATTTTATTTTTATCATATCAAGTGTGAATGGTGTGAGTACCTAACCTGTATTCCATTTACAGATAAGTTTTGTGAGAAATATGACCTTGATGCACAACTGCTTTGACACTAACTAGAGATTTTTTTATCTAAGCAATATTTTTAAGATATTTTTTATGTTTTGAAATATGGTGTTATATGGTTATTATTAAAGGTACTGAAAAAAAAATAACATTTATTATATCCCACCAGAGATGGCATTAAGATTATTACTGAGTAGTTAACCATATTGGCACAATGATTAAAATTAACGGGTATACCAAGAGATCATCTTTGCTATGCTGTGGGATTTACATTTTTTTTATCCATATCTATATTAAAAAGTATATACCTAATGTGCACATTGTTAATTTAATCTGTATATATAGCATTTGATAACCTTTGCTAAAATGTGTGTCAGATAGTTTTACTATCTGAAATATTTTACTATCTGAAAACAGTATTTTTTCATTGTTCACTTTTACTGAACAACAGTGTGACGTCTTTTTGATGAACTAATTTCATTGGTAGGTTTTTAAATATTATTTCTACTGAAGGCAAAGCCGCAGTATTTAAACCACAGGGTAGCGTTTTAGCTGCTTTGTCTGTTAAAATAAAAAATAAAAAAATTTAAAAAGTTTTGCATACACCATTTTTAAACACTAATTTTGGTATATTTGCAACATTTCTACAAGTATGGACACATCATAATAAAGCAGAAGACTTTACTTGGCACGACTCACTTGTTTCTCTTTTATTAAACTGTTTTATTTAACTCTGTGTTTCTTACTCCAGTCCTCAAGGACTAGCAAAAGGTTGTTTTCCAGGCTTCCAGGCAATTACACAGATGTATTTATTATACACAGTTTAAGTGGTACTCACTAATAATTTCAGCTTATGAGCAGCTCCAGAAAAGGCAACCAGAAAAGGCAACCTCTAATGCATACCATACACACACAGCAGTTTTCTGCCCATTAGAAATGTGAGTGAGAGATGTGTTCTTCAGACATGGTTTTAAAGGAAACGTATGGCCAAATGTAGGGATGGACCAAACACACCACGATTCAGGTCCGCACCAGAGCATGCGAACAGGCAAAAAATTTGTGCGAAAATGCAAACCCTATTAAAATCTATGGAATATGAAAAATCAAAAGTTATAATTTTAAAGGCTTATATGCAAGTTATTGCCATACAAAAAGTGTTTGGGAACCCGGGTACTGCCCCAGGGGACATGTATTAATGCAAATTTTTTTTTTTTTTAACTACTGTGTTTTCAGGAGCAGCGATTTTAATAATGCTTAAAGTGAAACAATAAAAAAATGAAATATTCCTTTAACCACTTAACGCCCGTGCTATATCCGAATGACGGCTACAGCGTGGCTCAATAACTCTGGGGCGCGAACCTAGGAATATCGATGAGTGCACCACAGATCACAGTAAATGGCCGATAACAGTGGGCATTTACCACGTGACCGCTCTGTCAAATAACGGAACGATCACTTGTAAACAAACCAGCGTCATATCCGGTTCCTCTCTCCCCTCTCATTACCGATCGGTACAGTGTGAGCGGAGAGGGGAGAGATCTGGTGCAGCAGCGCTGTGATCTGGATGTGTAGCTATCCATCCTCAGCAATACTCATCCATCCATCCATACTCAGCAATACTCATCCATCCATACTCAGCAATACTCATCCATCCATCCATCCTCAGCAATACTCATCCATCCATCCATACTCAGCAATACTCATCCATCCATACTCAGCAATACTCATCCATCCATACTCAGCAATACTCATCCATCCATCCATCCTCAGCAATACTCATCCATCCATCCATACTCAGCAATACTCATCCATCCATACTCAGCAATACTTATCCATCCATCCTCAGCAATACTCATCCATCCATCCGCACTCAGCAATACTCATCCATCCATACTCAGCAATACTCATCCATCCATCCATCCATACTCAGCAATACTCATCCATCCATGCTCAGCCATCCATCCCTAATCAGCAATACTTATCCATGCTCAGGCATCCAACCAATCCAGGCATCCAACCATACTCAGCAATACTCGTCCATCCATCCATGCTCAGCCATCCATCCATACTCAGCAATACTCATCCATCCATCCATGCTCAGCCATCCCATCCACCCCCAGCCATAACCCAGTCATACTCAGCCATACCCAGCAATACTCAGCCATACCCAGCCAACTCAGTTATACTCATTCATGCTCAGTCATCCCATCCATACTCAGCCATCCCCATCCATGGCTTGTCCATCCCCATTCATGCTCATCCATGCCACATCAGTTCTTATCCATGCCACTGGAGTGCCTGTAATAGGTAGTCAAATTATATTTCAAATGTATGCCCCTAGAACACCTGACGATGCTCCCTGCATGTTGGGCCTCTGTATGTGGCCAGGCTGTGGAAAAGTCTCCCACATGTGGTATCGCCATACTCAGGAGGAGTAGGAGAATCTATTTTGGGGTGTAATTTTTGGTATGTACATGCTATGTGTTAGAAATATTGTATAAATGGGCAACTTTGTGTAAAAAAAAAAAAAGTGTTTTCATTTTCTTTACACACTTTCCAAAAATGTGTAAATACATTACATTTAAATGGCTTAATATCACAGGGAGGAAGTATCGCAGTAAGCCCTTGTACACACGGTCGGATATTCCGACGGAATGTGTCCTATCAGACCGTTTTGTCGGATATTCCGACTGTGTGTGGTCTTCATCGGACTGTTTCCGTCGGAATATCCGACGGACCAACTTTTCCAACTTGGCGGTAAAATTTTCAGACAAAATGCTCCGAACGGACATACTCCGATCATGTGTAGCCTACTCCGACGGACAAAGTGCCACGCATGCTCAGATCAAATTCCTAGACCAAAGCTATTGGCTACTAGCCTGAATGTAGTCCCGTCGTAACGAAATAACGTCATCACGTTATGTACAAACGGATTTTCCGACAACTTTGTCCGACCGTGTGTATGCAACAGCTTCGGACAAAATCCGTCTGACAAAATCCAACGGATTTGGTTGTCAGAATGTCCGACCGTGTGTACAAGGGCTAAGAGATTGAAAGCTTAGTTGCATTATCTTCAAAATAGCTGAGAAATAGTTCATATCAATTTTACGGCAATGCAAAATTCGCACAAAACCATCTTTTTTTTGCTACGTGACAAGCTGCACATATTAAGAGTAATGCAACTATCTCTCGCTACCGATGTAAACAGTTTTATTGCTTTTTTCTTGACATTAAGCTGGTATCTCTCTGCAATAGGAAAGGGATTGTGTAATGCAAAGAACTCATCTAATATCAGCTTTCTCTGTGGTACCGGCATATATTTTCAATTAAGGCCGCGTACACACGGGCGGATTGTCTGCCCAACTAAGTTCGTCAGACAATCCGACAGACAATCCGTTCAAAATTTGCATGAACGGACTTGACCACACGCGATGAGCAGACAGTCCGCTGAAAGCGTGCGTGATGACGTGTACAGCACGTACGACGGGACTAGAAAAACGACGTCCTATACACTGCAATGCAACCTTCAGCCGTGTAAATCCTTTCTGAGCATGCGCCATACTTAGTCCGTCCAACTTGCCTACACACGAGCGGACTGTCCGCTGAAACCAAGTTTGGACGGACAAAACCAAGTTTGAATGGACTGTCTTACGGAAATTCCGTAAGACTTTGTTCATCAGATTGTCCGCTGAAAAAGTCCGGACTAAGTTGGACAGACAATCCGCCCGTGTGTACGCGGCCTTAGACGAATGCGGCTGTAATGTATTGCTGATGGTGCTCCCTGCATGTTGCACCTCTGTATGTGGCCGCTCTGTGTAAAAGTCTCACGTGTGGTATCGCCATACTCAGGAGGAGTAGTAGAATGTGTTTTGGGGTGTAATTTGTGCTATGCATATGCTGTGTGTGAGAAATAACCTACTAATATAACAATTTTAAGAAGAAAAACAAATCTTGATTTTGCAAAGAATTGTGGGAAAAATTTACAACTTCAAAAAACTCACCATGCCTCTTACTAAATAACTTACTAAATACCTTGGAATGTCTACTTTCCAAAAAGGGGTCATTTTGGGGGTATTTATACTTTCCTGGCTTTTTAGGGTCTCAAGAATTGAGATAGACCATCGGTACATCAGGTGTGATCAATTTTCAGAAATTGGCACCATAGCTTGTGGAGAAAAATTACTAATTTGCAAAATTGAATAACAGAAACAGAGAAAAAGTATTTTTTTCTTTTATAGCGCAAAAAATTAACCCAGCGGTGATTAAATACCACTAAAAGAAAGCTCTATTTGTGTGAAAAAAGGACAAACATTTCATATAGGTACAGTGTTGCATGAGCAAAGTCCAGGAGCAAGGGGAAGAGAGATGTCGCTCTAGGAAGGGTGTCTGGAAATGTATAGTAGCTCTCCTCAGAATAGGAACAGCAGGTGCTAGCTAAGCATAGGTAATTGGATGAATGGAAGATTCATAGCTTATGAATAAGCACTTTTGAAAGTGTGAAACGCGTTGTTTGCTTTGGCTTGTACTTTTTGGATTATTACCCCTTTTTTTAATAAAGGCATTTGATTTTGAGTGCAGCTGTCCAGAATCTTCCCTTCATTCAAATACAGTGTTGCATGACTGAGTAATTGGCATTAAAATGTGAGAGCACTGAAAGCTGAAAATTGGTCTGGTTAGGAAGGGGGTTTAAGTGCCCAGTGGTCATGTGGTTAAATATTGTGCCTGGGGGGGGGGGGGTCCCTTGGTCTGCCTGTAAAGTGGCGCATCTGTGTGATGTGTAATTACAGTGCCACAGCAAAATTAAATTTCTAACGTAAAAAATGTAATTTAAACTTGCTTGCGGCTGTAATGTATTGCCAGCTCCCGGGAGTATAGATAAAAAATAAGAAAAATAATTGTTGTGCCCCCCCCCCCCGGCTGTGTCTGTTATGGATTTTAAGGGGAACAAATGTTTTTTTTAATTGGCGTGGGGTCCCCCCCAAAATCCATACCAGACCCTTATCCAAGCAAGCAGCCTAGAGGACATGAGGACTGAACCAAGCCACATGCCCGCAACATGAGAGGGTGCTTTGCGGTCCCCACCAAAGCACCACGGGGGTCCTCTCCCCGACAACCCTCACCCAGTGGTTGCCAGGGTTTTGAGGTGGGGGTTTATCGGAATCTAAAAGCCGCCTTTAACAAGGGGACCCCCAGATCCCGCCCCCCCCCCCATGAATGAGTATCGGGTACATTGCCCCCCAACCCATTCACCAAAAAAAGTTTTAAAAAGTAAAAACCAAAATAGATAGTTTTTTAGTTAATTCCTTTATTAAAAAAGGAAAAAAAAAGAAGTGTACCACGATGTCCATCCATTGTCAATCACAGCACCCGAAGGACCAGAAAAATAGAAGTAAATAAAAGAAACTCTGCCTCAATGGGAGGCTTCCAGATGACTACTGTCTTTTCCCTATGACAGTTCTTATGGAGACAAGGGCGGTGCCACCCACTGATGTAATCGGATGACCCCGCCTCTTCTGACGTCACATGATGTCAGAAGGGATGAAGGGTCACTCAGTTACATCAGGTGGCCCAGCCCTTGCCTATATAACAGCTATCACAGCCAACAGACACTGTAATGTATTATATGCCTACATTTGACTGGAACATCGGGACATCCCTAACCAAATGTCTTTTGGTTATACTTCCCCTGTGGGTCACAGGAGTGCACTTTGTTCTGCCCCCAGTTTCGGCCGACAGTAGTCCACTTTCAGCTGACATCACAAAGCTGATCCAGGCTCTGACAATAATGTTGAGATCCATGCAGATGCCTGAACTACAGCTGACTCAGCCTCTCAGTGTGCTGCTGAGAGCCTGAGCCAGTCACTTTCGCCCCTCCTCAGCCTGGCGCTCCAGTGAGCACTTGAGGGGAAGAGCACAGGGCGGTGACTGAGAGTCACTGCTCTGTGCTCAGAGCAGACCCAAGAACCGAGCGATGAGTGGTTTTGATCACTCGGTTCTTAGTGTAGAAGCAACCGGGGACAGGTGCAGCATCGGGTCTATTCTGCAGCCATCTAGGTGAGTATGTATTGTATGTTTCATATTTTTTTATTCCTGCCCTTCTCTTTTAAATGTAAACTATATTGGTTTGTAGGTCAAGTTAAATAATTTTTTATTATACTTTTTAAATTGATATGTGTAAATTCCAGCTTAAGATATTTAGCCCTGTAAACAATATGCCTTTTCCATGATGCTTTAAGGAGCATCTGGTAAACGTGAAAGAGAGGCTAAAGCTCCACCTCCTGGTTGTATAGAAGAATATAAACTGGTTGGCTGGAAGAATATTACCTGACTAGAAAAATATGTTATTTAAGTCCTGCCCATAATAAATAAGATATGTACAAAACCACTATAAAGTCCCATTTCATTACTAAATGTCTATTATGCACATTGGCCTTTTGTATCTTATTAGCATACACTTGCAGCCGACTGATTATAAAAAGACAGAAGTTGACATATTTGTTATGTCCAGCGGCATGTGTGATTGGGTCTAAATGTAAAGTTAGAAAGGTGTAAAATACTCCACCCTTTTTCTTTGTGTCATCATTCTCCCTGTGACCCCCCAACTTGATTATTACTCCATTTGCTGATACATCATCAATCTCTCCACCACCAAAAACTGTGTGACATGCCTCAGCAGAGACAGAACTTCTAATGCCATGTACACATGAGCGGTCTTGCCGTCGGAATACACTCTGAAGGTTTTTCCAACGGAATTCCACTCAAGCTATCTGGCATACACACGGTCACACCAAAGTCCGAGCCGTCAAGAACATGGTGAAGTATGGTACGTACGACGGGACTAGAAAAAGGAAGTTCAATAGCCAGTAGCCAATAGCTTCTGTCTCGTACTTCTTTCAGAGCATGCGTCCTTTTTGGTATGTCGGAACAGCATACAGACGAGCGGTTTTCCCGATAGGAATTTGTTCAGTCAGAAAAATATAGAACGTTCTCTTTCTAGGTCCATCAGAATTTTCAACGTAAAAAGACCGATGGGGCATACACACGATCGAAATATACGATGAAAAGCTCCCGTCTGACTTTTTCTGACAGACATTCCGCTCGTGTGTACACGGCATAACACATTATGCTCTTTGCCCACCATCATTTGGCCAGATGAAGAAGCTATTATAGCAATGTTACTTCTCTGCTGGGGCAGCAAAGGCTAGTGATCCAAGCAAACCACATTGTCAGATGGACATGCAAGGCTATTGAGCCTTGTTGGAATGTAAAACAACATATATGAAAATAAACTCATGAGCAGTCTGAAAGTTGGAAAATCATTGGCTGATGTTTCTTACAAAGAGTAGCCCAGTATCCTATGAAGCAGAACAGCTCAGTGGCAGTTTTTTAAGAAAACTACATCATGAACATGCATCGTCCATCGGGGCACTCAGGAATTCTTAGTCACGTTATTGTGTCACCTACAGGAGAAACTGACACCGATAACAAAAAACTGTTAAGCTAGCCATACATGGATCAAAATTTGGCCAGTTAAACAGAAACTGGCTGAACTTAGATCCATGTATGGCCGTTCCCAGTCATTAGAAGTTGATCTAGTATTCAACTTTTCATGAACGGTCCTGCTGGAAAAATATTGCACAGGAAGCATATTCTTCCATCCACCTCAAATGTGTGGATAGGGAAATCAGTACAGTTTTTTTATTCAGCCGGTGGGCTGAAAGTAAAAACTGTACTGTGTATTGCCAGCCTTAGCCAGCATGAGATAACCCTGCCCACAACCATCACACCTTGGTTTCTTGAGTTCCCAGGAGAGTGGACATGTTTTCTTCAGCCAGCCATTGAGCTTAGTTTTTCCCAGTTTATACTGGAGTTCTCTATGTGGCAGCTTGACATTTCTGGAATATTCTCCAAATAGCATCTTGCTGGATATGGAAATCCTGGAAAGTTCTCAAGTTAGCCAATAGGTGCAGTTCCCAGTTCATTACCTATACTGGTGTTCTCTGTGAGAAAGTTCTGCACTTTTCAGTGGCTAGTATCTGTGTTACAGTTCACACAGCATCCCACTATTCAGGTCAGGCCATTATGTGTAGAGATTTTTTATGAAGTTATAGGTCAAGAGCTGAAGCAATTTTCCTGTTCCCATCTCTACAACTCACTGTTGTGAGTACCGAGTGGGTTAATAATGGATTTCAGTTTCCCCTGTTTCAAGTACTGAGGAAATGTCTGTGGTATTTGCTACTGTAGCAACTGTAGACGGCTTGCCATTTTGTGTAGGGAATGAGATATGAGCTTTCTTAGTTTATGTACTGTCATTTTAAAGTTGGCCACGGGGAAGCACTCCTGTTTATTTCTGCTTGAGAAGTTGAGATATACTGTTCAAAGGGAAATTTTTAGGCCCCTTTCACAGAGGCGGATAGAATTCAGCTTTTAGCTGCGGATAGTAAAGAAAAAGTCCTTATTTCTGGCACTGGACCGATTACTGTGTCAAGGAGTTATAATAGAGGTTCCCTCAGAAGAGAGCGGGACATGGGGTTTTATTCAAATCTCTTTATAGTACCAAAACCAAATGGAGATGTCAGACCCATTCTAGATCTCAGGAATCTGAATCACTACCTAAACATCCACTCCATTCGAATGGAGTTGATTCGGTCAGTTGGTTCCACCCTACGGGGAGGAGAGCATTCTGTCTTCTTCCAAAGGTACGTCAGAGTCTCAACTGGTGGTTGATAACCAGGAAATTACAGAAGGGGAAATCATTCATTCCAGTTCAAGGGAAGTGGACAAAGTCTGAGAAGACCTTGCCCATCAATAACCTAGAGATTCGGGCAGTACATCTGGCTCTTATAGCCTGGGCGTCCAGTTTGCGGAATGCTCCTGTCAGGATACATCTGACAATGCCACAGCAGTGGCCTATATCAATCACCAAGGGGGCACCAGAAGCCACGCTGCCAAAAGGGAGGTGGACCATATTCTGTCTTGAGCAGAGAAACATGTTCCTTGCCTAATAATATAGTATTTATAGCTATGTACTTCTCTGTACTATGAATGTACTTGTTTTTTCTGTCTTTAAATACAGTCTTTTAATATTTCTAAAATAAAGCTATGAAAGATTTTTTTCTTAAAAAGTAATTTTTGTCTTTTCATATATTGTACCGTAAAAAAATCCCCTTTTTTCCTCCTTTTCCTATCTTGGAATACTATATTATTAGAATTACCAGGGGATGAGGTACCTACTATACTAATGTGTCTCTGGGATAGTGTGGACCAATTTATTTCTAATGTTCCTTGCCTATCTGCAGTTTACATTCCAGGAGTGGAAAATTGGCAGGCAGATTTTCGGAGCCGTCAACAGTTGTTGCCGGGAGAATGGTCTCTACATCCCAATGTCTTTTTGGCCATATGCCAAAGATGGGGTATGCTGGACATAGATCTATTGGCGTCCAGGTTCAACATGAAGTTGGACAACTTTGTGGTGATAACAAGGGATCCACTTGCACTCTTATTTATGCATTCCCTCCATTTCAGCTGCTACCATGGCTGCTTCACCGGATCAGGGAAGAAGGGAAGCCGGTAATCCTAGTGGCCCCGGCATGGCCCAGAAGACCTTGGTATGCAGGGATTGTTAGAATGGCAGTAGGGCAGTCTTTGACTCTTCCAACTCATCCAGACCCGCTGTTGCAGGGACCGGTATTCCATCCTGCCTTACAAACACTAAATTTAATGGTGTGGTTACTGAAGCCCACATTCTAAAAAATCTGAGGCTTTCAGGTTCGGTAGTAAACACCCTGTTTAATGCCAGAAAGTCGGCCTCCAGGACCATTTATTACAGGGTCTGGAAGGCCTACGTCACTTGATGTGAAACCAAGGGTTGGCATTCTCCTAAGTATGTCATAGGAAGAATTCTGGCCTTTCTACAATTAGCAGTAGAATTGAAGCTGGCCTTGAGTACAATCAAGGGTCAAATTTCAGCCTTGGCAGTGTTTTTCCAAAGGCCGCTTGCTTCGCATTCTTTAGTCCGGGCATTCATACAAGAGGTAACTTGGATAACTCCACCAGTTAGAATACCCTTGTGCCCAAGGGATTTTAATTTGGTTTTGTCGGTGTTGCAAACACAACCCTTTGAACCTACTGTAAACGGAATATTCCTTTGATTCTTTTGACAAGGAAATTGGTATTCCTATTTGCGATAACCTCTATAAGAAAAGTATCAGAATTGGCTGCTTTCTCCTGTAAAGAGCCATACTTAATCATTCACAAGGATAAGGTTGTGCTGCATCCACACCCAATCTTTTTGCCAAAGGCAGTGTCTGGTTTTCATCTGAATCAAGGTGTTTCCTTACCGTCTTCCTTTTTCCCAGAACCTCGTTCTGCAGAAGAAAAATTATTACTTTCTCTCGATGTAGTGAGAGCAATTAAAGCCTATCTGAAAGCGACTGCTCAGATACGGAAAACTGATATTTTTTTTGTGTTGCTAGAAGGCATAGAAAGGGTCAGGCAGCATCAAAATCTACTGTTGCTAAGTGGATTCATCAGGTGATTAGTCAGGCTTATGGCCTGAAAAGAAGGGTTTCTCCCTTCAAGATTAAAGCACACTCTACCAGGGCAGTCAGTGCTTCATGGGCAGTGCATCACCAAGCCTCTGCGGCTCAGCTTTGCAAGGCCGCTTCTTGATCGTCAGTACATACATTCATGAGATTCTATCAAATGGATGTAAGAGGAATGCAATAAAGCTATTGCTCCACTTTTCTGGGGTTAATCCCTCTTGTTAATGTGATGGGCCAAATTTATGAAGCATCTGCAACACTTTTGGTTTTGACAGCGACTCATGCACCAAATTCTAAATAAAATACTGATAGTTTGTATCTTACAAAAGTGGAGTTAATTAAGACCAACTCCCGTTTGGCCTACAGAGAGAGACCCTGGCACAGGCAGATTGTCATGCGCGCATCTTAAAGTCACACAGCGCGCATCAAATTCAAGTACAAATTCTAGACATGCACGGGAATTTGGCATATATTTTGCCACTTTAGGGCTGCATTCACACTACAGCGTTTTGAATCGCATATCTGACACGGGTCTGCCCCCGATTTGACTGCGCTGATGTGTGGATGACAAAATGCAGAACTCGCATTTGAGATGCCATAGATTTGAATGACACCTCAAATCGTGGTGCACATCTGCCAAGATTGTCGTGCGATAAAATGTGCTGAAATTGCAGCAACTCACATCGCAGGATGCGTAACACCCCAAAGTAGCTCCTGAACTAGTTTGGGCGACATGCGTTCCACAACGCGGGTTGCTGCGATTGCAGAACTTTTAAACTCATGACAATTGCGGCAGACCTGCACCATGATTTGAGGTGTCCACATTTTGTCATTCACACATCAGCACTGCCAAATCACAGGCAGATCGACGGCAGAGCTTCCCCTGATTCAAAATGCTGTAGCGTGAATGCAGCCTAAAGCCGCGTACACACGGGCGGACTGTCTGGCCTACTTAGTCCGCCAAAACACATTTCAGCGGACAGTCCGCTCGTGTGTGGGCTTCAGCGGACTTTTTCAGCGTGCAGTCTGGCGGACTAAGTATTTCGGAATGTTGGAAATACTGTCCGCTGGACTCGCATTTCGGCGGACAATCCGCCAGTGTGTGTGCCAGTCCGCCGTACTTTTGAAATGAGCGGACTTTTCCCTCCCGGAGAAAAGTCCGCTCATTTCGAGCGGATATCCAGGTAGGCAGGGCCCGCGACGGAGACGTCGCTGGCCCCGCCGCCTGGTATGGACTTAAAGGGGAACCCCAATGCCGAAAAAAATCGGCGTGGGGGTCCCCCCCCAAGTCCACAACAGACCCTTGTCCGAGCACGCTACCCGGCCTGCCAGGAAAGGGGGGCGAGCGAGCGCCCCCCCTCCTGAGCCGTACCAGGCCGCGTGCCCTCAACATGGGGGGGTGCCTTGTTGATGAGGACAAGGGCCTCTTCCCGACAACCCTGGCCGTTGGTTGTCGGGGTCTGCGGGCGGGGGGCTTATCGGAATCCGGGAGCCCCCTTTAATAAGGGGGCCCCCGGATACCGGCCCCCCACCCTATGTGAATGAGTATGGGGTACAATGTACCCCTACCCATTCACCTGTGAAAAAAAGTACAAAAAAAAACACAACACAGGGTTAAAATATTTTATTGCACAGCTCCGGGGGTCTTCCGTCTTCGGGGGTCTTCTCGCCGGACTCCTCCGCTATCTTCTTGTAGCTCTTTTGCTAGCGGAGGAGTCCGGCTTTCTTCCTCGCCGCCGGCCTCTTCTCCCGACTTCGGGGGTCTTGTCCCCCTCTTCGGTTCTTCTGCCCGGCCACCGCGCCTTCTTATAGCTCTTTTACAGGCGGTGGCCCGGCCTTCTGTCACCGCCGTCGCCGCCGCCTTCCGTTCTTCTTCTTCTTCTTCTTCTTCTTCTTCTTCAGGAGATGTTGCCTCGACGATCTCTCTGGCCGGAATGCCAGGGACGCGCTTTGCTGCCACTTATATAGGGACACTAGGGCGGTGTCACATGGGTTGGTCACATGGTGACCCCGCCCCCTTACGATGTCATAGTCCCCATGTGACATCAACCCATGTGACCAACCCATGTGACATAAAGCCATGTGACACCGCCCCATTGTCCCTATATAAGTGGCAGCGGAGCGCGTCCCTGGCATTGCGGCCGGAGAGATCGTCGAGGCAACATCTCCTGGAGAAGAAGAAAAAGAAAAAGAAGAAGAAGAACGGAAGGCGGCGGCGACGGCGGCGACAGAAGACCGGGCCACCGCCTGTAAATGAGCTATAAGAAGGCGCGGTGGCCCGGCAGAAGAACCGAAGAGGGGGACAAGACCCCCGAAGTCGGGAGAAGAGGCCGGCGGCGAGGAAGAAAGCCGGACTCCTCCGCTAGCAAAAGAGCTACAAGAAGATAGCGGAGGAGTCCCGAAGACGGAAGACCCCGGGAGCTGTGCAATAAAATATTTTAACCCTGTGTTGTGTTTTTTTTGTACTTTTTTTCACAGGTGAATGGGTAGGGGTACATTGTACCCCATACTCATTCACATAGGGTGGGGGGCCGGTATCCGGATTCCGATAAGCCCCCCGCCCGCAGACCCCGACAACCAACGGCCAGGGTTGTCGGGAAGAGGCCCTTGTCCTCATCAACAAGGCACCCCCCCATGTTGAGGGCACGTGGCCTGGTACGGCTCAGGAGGGAGGGCGCTCGCTCGCCCCCCTTTCCTGGCCGGCCGGGTAGCGTGCTCGGACAAGGGTTTGTTGTGGACTTTGGGGGGCACCCCCACGCCGATTTTTTTCGGCGTTGGGGTTCCCCTTTAAGTCCATACCAGGCGGCGGGGTCAGCGACGTCTCCTTCGCGGGCCCCGCCTACCTGGAGACGCGCTCTAAATGAGCGGACTTTCCTCCGCGTGTGTGGGCGAGTCCGTTCATTTCAAAAGTAGGGTGGATAGTACGGCGGACTTAGTCCGCCGTATTAGTCCGCTCAAAAAGTGCCGTGTGTGGGCAAGTCCGTTCATTCGAAAGTATGACGGACTGTCCGTCGGATTGTCTGACGGACTAAGTTGGCCAGACAGTCCGCCACGTGTGTACGCGGCTTTAGAATACACATGGAACACTTTTGCAAAATCTGCACCAGTCTTTATGAATTCCAGAGAGTCTAATTGAAATTTTAACCACTTAAGGACCGGAAAGGATTTGCCCCCTTAATGACCAGGCCATTTTTTACTATATGGCACTGCGTCGATTCAACTGACAAATGTGTGGCCCTGCAATGCTGTATCCAAACACAATGAATGTCCTTTTTTCCCCACAAATAGAACTTTCTTTTGGTGGTATTTGATCATCTCTGCGGTTTTTATTTCTTGAGCTATAAGCAAAAAAATAGCAACAATTCTGAAACAAAAACAATATTTTTTACTTTTTGCTATAATAAATATCCCCAAAATTTAAAAAACAAAAACAAATTTCTTTATCAGTTTAGGCCAATTGTTAAGTATCAAATAAGACCAGAACTGTGTGGACTGCAACAGAGGAAATCCAAACGTGTATAAGTGAAATATGATTTATTAAAGAAAGTGAATAATATAAATACAACCACACAGTGCAATAAACCAACCAACAAAGACCCCCAAACAACAACAGACAGATATGTACAATAAATGGGAAATGCAAGTACCGTAAACGATAGGCAGGCCAGGGTCATACACAGGGAGATCAGCAGATAAACAAGGGCAGTCCAGAATCAGAGTCACAAGCCAGGCCAAGGTCATACACGGGAGATCAGCAAATGGGGTAAGGAACACAGGACAGGGAGAGGATGGACGGATCAGACTGCAGGACAGGGATAATGGTAACAGGTGGGACAGGGTAGGGACCAGGACAGGGAAACAGGATAAGAACCACGGGTCACAGGTTCAGGGCACAGGAATAGGTACAGAATCAGGATCGCAAGCAGCAGGTCAGGGCACAAGGAACAATACCAAGGCGAGGTGTGTGTGCACCTGCCGGGTATTTATAATGGCTGCTGTCAGTCATGTGACGCCTGACTGCAGAAGGCAATACCTGCTCCATACTGCCAGGATCCCTCCGCTGGTGGACACCAGTACTGCGGACCAAAGATGACATAATTCCAGCAGGAGACACCTGCTGGTGGATCGCAGTACTGCATGCCAAATGATTGATATTACCAGCGGGAGGGAACCTTTCCTGACACCAATATGTATTTTTCTACATATTTTGGGATAAAAAATTGTAATAAGCGTATATTGATTGGTTTGCGGAAAAGTTATAGCATCTACAAAATAGGGGATAGATGGCATTTTTATTATTATTATTGTTTTTTACTAGTAAATGTGGCGAATTGCGATTTTTAGCGGGACTGCGACATTGCAACGGACAGATCGGTCACTTTTCACACATTTTTGGGACCATTGACATTTATGCAGCGATCAGTGCTAAAAAAAATGCACTGATTACTGTGCAAATGTAACTGGCAGGGAAGAGGTTAACACTAGGGCGCGATCAAGGGGTTAAATGTGTTCCCTGCTACGTGTTTCTAACTGTGGGGGTGGGACTGACTGGAGGAGGAGAGAGATCGCTGTTCTCAATCACTAGGAACAGCAGATCTGTCTCTCTTCCCCTGTCAGAACAGGGATCTGTCTGTTTACATTGACAGGTCCCCGTTCTGGCTCTCTGTGAAGCAATCGTGGATGGGCGGCGGACATTGCAGCCACGGGCGCCGCATCGCGGGCGTGTGTGCTTCCTAGAGCTCTTAAAGTGTCCAATGTACAATGACAGCGATTCACCCAGGGGAGCCAACCTGCCGCAGTACAACTGCGGCGGCTCTTCCTTAAACTAATGGGACCCATGGCAGTTAATGTAAAAGGTACACTAAATGATAAAATAATTAAAACAGAGATTTTTTTTATTTTTACATATGTACTAAAAACAGCTTGTTCTTTACTACACTGTACCAAATAAAGGCCTTAAATGTTAAAAAAAAATTCTATAGATATGAAAATGAGTTAAGTTAACCAAAACATGCTGATGCTGCCAAATTTGACCCAAGCATTTACACATCAATGACTTTGTTAATTTGCAGAGTCACTGGGTGGATTTTTAGCTGACCATAAGAGTGACACAGCAAAAAGAGCCTGCAGCCTTGTTTTTTCCAGCAAAGTGCAACCACAGCATGTGTGCGAGGCCATGGGTCACATCTTTCTTACTTTGGCCACCACTTGACAACAGCATTGAACAATAAAACGATCTCATCAGCGTGGCTAAATGACCAGTACACTTCTATGTATCTTGGAGTCCTGGATTAAAGTGTAAACAAAAGGTGCTATCTGCTTGTAATTTGCCTGTGCTTGTGTGGCTTCATCCCACACTTCTAATGCCGCATACACACGACCGGACTTTCTGGCAGACTAGGTCTGACAGTCTTCCCGATGGACTTTCGGCGGAGTTCCGACGGACTTTCCGAGCGAACGGACTTGCCCACACATGAACGGACTAAGTCCGTTTGAAAGTCCGTTCGTTTTGTGATGACGTAAGACAGGACTAAAAAAGGAAGTTCAACGGTTTTCCTGATAGGAATTGAGTCTGTCGGACAGATTTGAACCATGGTCTATTTCTAGGGTCGTCTGATATTTTTTTTTGTAAAACGATCGGATTGCTGGACGGACTGACTCTGTCGGACCTAGTCTGCCGGAAAGTCCGGTTGTGTGTACGCGGCATAAAACATACTGAAATGTTAGCTGACTGAATCCTAGAATTATGTGGTAGGGACGTTAGATTGTGTACTCCTGCAGAGAATAGATTCCAAGTATTCAGTAAAGGATTGTGTAAAGCCCCATACACACTATCAGATTATCTGCTGATTTTTTCCTTCAGCTTTACCAAAACCATATAATATGAGGTCAAACCTTAGCAGTTTCAATGTGTATGCAATCAGGCAGGCCCTTACACTACATGGTTTTGGTAAATCTGAAGGTAAAAATCAGCAGATAATCTGATAGTGTGTATGGGGCTTTACTTGTCATTATTATACAACTATGGGAAATGTAAAAATTGTTTGCGTACACGTGACTTAAAGCTGTGACCAAAAGCAAACATTATATTGCAGCTGACCAATTCTTAATGGCTGCATTAGTTGTTTTTTTTGGCTCCCTTTCCTTTATTTTCATCTAGTGATCTGGCCAGTAAGTATGTTGTTTTTCAACAGAAAAACTATCTTGTAGTTACAGGGATGAGAAAAAACATTTTATACTGACAGGGGTGCTTACAATGATCAGCTTTTATTTATGTAAAACCTTTGCCCTAAAAGGAAAACAATGCTTATAAACTATTAGCTTGGCTTCAATTTGTTAGTGTATTTAAATCTGTACATCTAACACTCCCTTCCCTCCAGACTGACAACGCTGCTGTTCAATTATGCCCCCTGTGCTCCTTCTTCATCCAGAGTGGAGGCGCTCTAAACAGGAGGGTGTTATTGGTCAGATCACTAGGCAAAAACAGAGGGAGAAAAGCCTAAAAAAAAAAATGAATACAGAAACCACATCTAAAGATTGGTAAGCTGCAATACTGTATATTACATGATTGGCTTTGCATTTATAATACCGCTGTAAGGAAGGGCCAATGTGATGGATCTGAATTAGTAACCTCACCTGCTAAGTAAACATACAAGAAGCCTGTTTTTGAAAATGTGGCTCCAGTTCTGGACATTTGTTTTCAATAGTGCTCCATGAAAAAATTCTTGCATTCATATGGCAATCATTTATTTCTAAGACAAGCAAATATTGTCCTAATACAAGAGATATATGTATTCCTTTTCGATTCGTTGGTGTGCTTTCTGTATTTTTTCCACATCTATGCAGTAATCCAGTGTAAAACCCTTGTGTCGGAGGTCCCTGTAATCAAGATCTTTTTAATCCTGTAATCAAAATTATAGTATTAGATCCCTTTCATAAATAGCGCCTGTAAAGAGCCTCTCTTGTCACTCCAGTGTGAAAGCCCTCGGGGTGCGCTGGCAGGACATCAAAAAAGTTTTGCAAGCAGCTTCTTTAAGGCGATTTAGGAGCAGTGTATACACCGCTCCTAAAGCACCCCTGTCCAATGAAATCAATGGGAAGTTCCGGAAACCCTTTTTTTCCGGGCGCTAGCGGGGGTTAAATGCGCCCCACTAGTGGCCGAAAAGCGTTTTGTTGTGTAATTTGATGCATGTGAAGTCACATGACAAGTCAAAATCTGTTTCCACTACTGCGAGTTGTTGTGCGACTTGACACATGTGAAGTCGCATGACAAGTCAAAATACATGTATTTCAATGGTCCCCGTTCTAATTCTCAAGTCGCAGCAACTCCGAAAAAGGTTTTTGTACAACTTTGTTCCGACTTCGGTGCGGCTTGTTCTCCCATGGTTCTCACCAGTCGCATGACATTACATCAAAAAACGCATTGCAAAGTCTCACTGTAAATCGCGCGACTTTGGGGCTGCAATAGTGGAAACCAAGCCTTAAAGAGAAGTGTGGGATTTAAAAAAACAAACATACATATTCCCCTATAAGGCTGCAGTATTGGTCCGATGCCACAGCTGTTCCCTGCCACCTCTAAGATCGAGAACTGAGTGATCACATGGCTGTCTTCACTGAGCAGAGTGGTGACTGTCAGTCACTGCTCTTTGCTCTGCCCCTTCAGTGCTCACTGGAGCTTCATGCTGTTGAGGGGGCAGGACCGGCTGAATCAGTCTCTCGGCAGTGCAGAGAGGCTGAGCCAGCTGCCAGTCCAGGCATCTGGGTGGTTCTGGACATTAACCGCTTGCCAAACAGCCGCTATCATTACTGCGACGGGTCGGCTCGTTCGTGCAGATCGCTGCAGCTGTACGTCAGTCCCTTTGACAGCAATAGGAGGCACGCTCCTGCCGCACGGTGGGGGAGCTGATACACATTGGCCAGTGGGCGCAATGAACGCCGGCCAACCGCGATCGCTCCAGCAAGAGTCAGAATGGGAATCTGTCAATGTAAACAAACAGATCCCCGTTCTGACAGGGAAGTACAGAGCGATCTGTTCCTAGTGATTAGGAACAGCGATCTCTCTGTACTACCAGTCACTCCCCCCCCCCCCCCCGTTAGAAACACCTCCCAAGGAACACATTTAACACCTTGATCAACCCTGGTGTTAACCCCTTCCCAGTGTCATTTACAAATGTCAATGTCAAATGTCACTGGTCCCAAAAATGTGTCAAAAGTGTCCGATCTGTCCGTGGCAATGTCGCAGTCCCACTAAAAATCACATTACTAGTAAAAAAAACAAAAATGCCATAAATCTATCACCTTTTTGTAGACTCTATAACTTTTGCACAAACAAATCAATATATGTTTATTGCGTTTTTTTAATCAAAAATATGTAGCAGAATTTTTTTTTTAAAACGAATTTGCCTAAACTGATGAAGAATTTTTAAAATTTTTGGGATATTTATTATAGCAAAAAGTAAAAAATATTGTTTTTTTTCAAAATTGCCAGCCTTTTTTTGTTTACAGCACAAAAATTTAAAACCGCAGAGGTGATCAAATACCTCCAAAAGAAAGCTCTATTTGTGGGGAAAAAAGGACATCAATTTTGTTTGGGTACAGTGTCGCACAACCGCTCAATTAAAGTAACACAGTGCCGAATCGCAAAAAATTTCCTTAAGTGGTTAAAGTCAATAACCTTGCACAATCTGGACTATAGCCTGCTGTCAGCTGAATCTGGATCACAGGGATTGCAGAATATAGTTAAGGCCCGTACACACGATCTGACTTTTTGACAAGAAACATGCAATTTAGCTGTTTTGCGGCAACATCCGACCGCGTGTACGCTCCATCGGACAAACTTTTTTGGTTTTCATCTGACTTTTATTGGCTGTGCGAACGGACAAACTTTTTGACAACATAAGTCCGATGGAGCAAAGTCCGATCATGTGTACACAAAACCATTGGACTTTTGCACAAATACGCATGCTCAGAACCAATGCGAAAGATCAGACAAAAATACAGAAGTTGACCAAAGGGTGGCACCGGAGTAATTGAACGTCCTCTTTTGAAGTGTTGTCAGTACGTTGAAACGTCACTACATTCATGTTTGTTGCCTAAAAAGTCTGATCGTGTGTATGCAATACAAATTTACGGCCAACGCCCTTTGTACAAAAGTCCACAGGAAAGTTTGTACAAAGTCCAATCGTGTGTATGAGGCTTTACAAAGTTACATAGTAGGTGAGGTTGAAAAAAAACACAAGTCCATCAATTCCAACCTATGTGTGTGATTATATAAATCTATATACTATAGAACTTGACAGTGTTGACAGAGTTTTCATTGAATTTATCATTTGTCATAATATTTGACACTGATATTTTGACACAAATATGCTAAGTAATATTTTTTGTAATTTATGCTCTTAACCACTTCAGCCCAGGAAGAATTGACCCCCTTTCTGACCAGAGCACTTTTTGAGATTCGGCACTGCGTCGCTTTAACTAGCTACTAACTATTGTGCGGTCGTGCGACGTGGCTCCCAAACAAAATTGACATCCTTTCTTTCTCACAAATAGAGCTTTCTTTTGGTGGTATTTGATCACCCCTGCGGCAATTTAAAAAAAAAACGCATTATTTTTTACATTTTGCTATAATAAATATGCCCCAAAAAATAGCTAAAAAAAAAAATGTAAAAAAAGTTTAGGCTGATACGTATACTTCTACATATTTTTGGTAAAAAAAAAAAAATCGCAATAAGCGTTTATTGATTGGTTTGCACAAAAGTTATAGCGTTTACAAAATAGGGGATAGTTTTATGGCATTTTTATTTATTTTATTCATTTTTTTTTTTTTTACTAGTAATGGTGGCGATCAGTGATTTTTATGATGACTGCAACATTATGGCAGACACATCAGACATTTTTGACACATTTTTTCATTTCTGAACGGCTGTTCGTCAACCAGACATGTTGTGGAATCCGTGGAGATAACGTGTTATTTATTATCGCCCTTGGAGTTATTGCTTTGACATTATTTTATTGGTTAAATAATGATTTGATTTGGTATATTTTCTATATTTTTGGATGCATAGAATTCACTTCTTGGTTAAGTTCTATTGGCAGATAGCATGTCTAATTTGTCTAATATTTGTTTTCTTTATTTAATGCACAATAAAAAAAAAATCGTGCAGGATAATACTTGGCTATGTGTTTTACTTCAAATGACAATTTGGGAGTAGGCAGATACATTTTAAAAAATACAATGTAAAATTAACAAGGGACACCAACATAGTTGTATCTTTGATCTTAAAAACGACAGGATAATGGTGTTGTGGTAATTTTCCCAAATAATTTTTTTTTTAAAAATCATAATAATATTATTCTTGGTATCACTAGAAAAAAAAAAGCCTTTGAAAATGTTTTTGCAATAACTCTATCAGTATCACCAGCAAAGTAGCTTCATTATTATCCCATTAAAGAAGAAGAGAATGTGCGCTGCATTTCTAGATTTCATAATTCACCACGTCACAAATGTTAATTCTCCATTACGAACACTAGTTTACAAGACCGATCGCTTCTGGCTTGTCCTTGCTTCCAAGCATGTGTGTTTGTACTTTGGGCCTTTGTCCGACGGACTTGTGTACACACACTTGGATAATCCGACAACAGACATTTGTCCACGGAAAAAAAATTATAAACCTGCCGTCCAACATTTGCCAACGGAAAGTTGCCCAACAATTGTCTGATGGAGCGCACACACGGTTCGAATTTTCCACCAACATCCTGTCATCACACATTTCCCATTGGAAAATCCGATCGTGTGTACGAGGCTTAAAGAGGAAGTAAACCCTGATGAGTTTACTTCCTCTTTTTTTCCCTGCAAAGGTAAAGCATAATGGACTACTATGCATCGCATAGTAGCCCATTATGTGTCACTTACCTGACACAGGAGCCAGCGAAGTCGCGCTGTCCCCTGTAGTCCGCCGCATCCATCTTGCTGGTGGCGTCTCGCAGCTCCGCCGCTGTCATTCGGCGAAGCCGCGATGACGTCACTCCCACGCATGCGCACGGGAGTCGACAAATGCGGCAGCTCCATTTTTGGAACTGCCGTGTTCAGTGCGCCTGCGCGCCGCTGTCTAGGGCGCATGCGCCGTAGACAGCGGTGCCCGTTTTCGGCCAAATATCTCCTAAACCATATAGGTTTAGGAGATATTGCTTGGACCTACAGGTAAGCCTTAATCTAGGCTTACCTGTAGGTCAAAGTGGTTTGTAAGGGTTTACAACCACTTTAAGAATGTGTTATTGTGTGAAGAATAATTTTTGTCCTTAGAATGTGTTCTTTCATGCACAGAAAGTCCCTAGTGCCTCTCTGCAGAATAAGAAAAGCCCATAACCCAGGGTGTTTTTGTAGGATTAATATAGAAATATTTTTGTAAAGCAGCCCATAGAAAAAAACTGTATTTTTTCTTTCAACCAATGAGTTGACTATAAGAAAAATGCTAGATATCCTCATCTGCATATTTGATGTGGATGGGCAAATCCTCCCAGCAGAGCGATTGTATTCTGACAGTGGGGAGACTTCCCCGCCAGCAGAATACACTAATCAACCTTGCAGGCTGCAGCACTGATTGAGAGAGGAAAATCCAACATGGCGATTATACAAAAGTTGATTGGTAGATTGACAACCTCCCTGTCCATACAATTCGGCCAGTCCGTGCTAAAGAGAGCACTCATTTCATTCCACCTAATCTTCTAAAATGAAATTAACAATTGGCCACTAGATGTCACTAAGCACACAGCTGGTAAACGAGAAACGCTGCATAGAGTTTAGTTTTCATATTCCAGTTTACTTGAGAAAATGTAACGTGGCTAAGATTATCCCTATATTACTTTTTCTATTGATTAGATTTTATAGCTGTCAGCTGTTTCTATTTTCAGTACTCGCCGACATTAATATGATTTTTTTCAACTTTATATACTTTTTTAGCTACTTCTAAAGTTTACCATCCAAATTAATTCAGCATAACTTACAGAATAACAGTATCATTGTCTTTGGGCCTCTACTTTCTATTATGTGTGACTAGTGTTTCTTACTGACTGGCTCAGAAGCAGTGTTGGCAAATAATCACTTTCTGAACTATTTTAAAATCTCTACTAGTTGGGTAATTATTATTTACTCAAAGTGTATTTCCCGCAAAACCTTTTTTAGTTTTGGTTAGAGTAAGGAAGGATTAGAACCCTGTCGTTTTTATTGCAATCAAGGACTCCATTAGTGAGATTTCTCCTCACTAAGGACGGGAAGCTTAAAAAACTTGGTAGAACTACTTATCCTTCAAAACTTGTTCTGTGTGAAGGGGGACAAAAGCAAACCTTATTAGTATATTTTCTCTCCAGGTAAAATGTTATTTTTTCAAAAAGAATAGAGTGAATCAGGAAAGTACTGCATTAAGGCCACTAGATGGAGCTGACGATCACAGTAAATAAATATTTTATTTGCTATAATCGTAGGCACCATCTAGCAGTTATAATCCTATTCTTTATGAATGACTAACAA
Source organism: Lithobates pipiens (assembly GCF_037356315.1). Lineage (NCBI taxonomy): Eukaryota > Metazoa > Chordata > Amphibia > Anura > Ranidae > Lithobates > Lithobates pipiens. Next base: position 195,769,299 of record NW_027507784.1, on the reverse strand, counting down.
GGAGAGAAAATAGCCTAAAAACAATTAATTTTGCCCCCCATTTACACAGAATGAATGTACATCCAGTTTCACAAGATGAAGAGCTCTGCATATTTTTAAATGACAATAGTTAGGAGAAGAAGGAATATCTCCAGCAACAACAGAAGTTTTTTTTTTGCCTTTAATTATTTTATTTATTGATTTTTGCCATTTTAATATTGGAGAGACTTCTACTAGATGTGTTTTTTGTTTTTGTCTGTCCCCTCAGCCTCCCCTGTGTCTGCTCTGTCCCACAGCCAGCCTCATGGCACTATTGCATTTATTTGCTTTCTATTTTTCTCCTCCCCAGGCCTGTTTGGAGGCAATTATTTATGGGAAAGGCAGTACTATCAGTTAGGAGCTCCAATGTTTAGCCTGGGTTGTGAATGTATAGCTACTTCAGCTCTCATACATGTATAATGCTTATTGACTTGAGTAATTTGTACATTTACACTATGGGCTTTATTAAGAAAACAAAGTAATACATTGCTTTTTGGGTGGGACATAAAAAGTTTTTGTGCAAATTGTCTTATTTATATTGTCTCCAACCCAAACTTGCTCATCCATATGTAGCGCTGGCTCCTGACGAGCAGGCACTATGTTTTTTGTAAAGTTAATTTGCCTGAAACCACAGTTGAGTTTCAGGACTATTTCTCAAAATTTCTGGTTTCAGTACCAGTCCAGCTGGGTTTCACTGGGTTCTCCTTGACTGCAGGTGTCTCTGTCACCGCCGGCAAGAGTAGAAATGCAGTCTAGCTGGGTGCATTGAATGACACTAGTCTCTCGGAACCAGCCCAGTGGGAGTGTTTTTCCTGCTGTGCATTCTGGGAGGTGGTATTTAAGGTATGGATGCCATGTGGTTCAGGGTTCCATCTTGATTTTCTGTCTGTTTGGTTCTGGTGGTTCTCCTGACCCAGCCCCATGGCCCTCCTGGCCTGGGGCGTGGAACCATATATCCCGAGGCGGCACAACTGCAGGGACAGGCCTGACTGGATTTACTGGGCCTACTGATCCAAGGGTGGTCCGTTGCCATCTCATCTGAAGGGAGAGGCCCAGCAACTGGAAAACCCCAGGGGAGGACTATTCAGGAGAAGGCCGTGCGCAAGGCTGGCTTCTCTGAAGGAGCCTGGAGGTTTAGTTGAAGGATGCAACCTGGATCAACACGCATACGGTATCACCGGATCAGCTGAGAGAACCTGGTACCGTATGTTATCTCTTTAAATTTATCTATGTCCCTCAGTAATGCTCAAGTGTACATCACAAGTCTGTGGCAGAGACTTTGTCGAACACCCTACCGGCTGCTGGGCCTAGTGAGAGGAGGTCTATCCGGGGGTTGTTAAATCCAGCTGTGAAACGGTTGCTATTCTCTGGATTTTTCTATAAGAGACTTCCATTTTCGCAATATAAGTACCTGGACTCATTGCTAACCCTCTACCGTTTATTGAAAGATTCTGTTTCTGTTCCAAATAAATAACCCAAAAGAAGATTCAGTGTCAGTTTCCACATTCTTTGGGCAATCTATCAAAGGAATCCCTAGACACAGAACCAAACGAGGAGGTAATGGTAAGCCCAATAAAACCAGCTGCTCCTTCGGGGGTTAGTGCTCTTTATGGACCTTGCTTGTGCACTGGTGCACAGTCCAGTTGGAAGAGGAAGGGGTCATCGCCAAACTGTTCCCACAAAGTTGGGAGCATGAAATTATCCAAAATGTCTTTGTATGCTGACACCTTAAGAGTTCCCTTCACTGGAGCTAAGGGACAGAAAAACAACCCCACACCATAATCCCCCCTCTACCAAATGATTTGCACCCATGCACAAAGCAAGGTCCATAAATACATGGATGAGTGAGTTTGGGTGGAGGAACTTGAATCGCCTGTACAGAGTCCTGACCTCAACCCGATAGATCACCTTTGGGATGAATTAGTGTGGAGACTGCAAGTCAGACCTTCTCATCAAACATCGGCCTGACTTCACAATTGTGCTTCTGAAAGAATGGTCAAACATTCCCATAGGCACACTCCTAAACCCTGTGGACAGCCTTCCCAGAAGGGTTGAAGCTGAAGCTGTTATAGCTGCAAAGGGTGGGCCAACTCAATATTGAACCCTACGGACTAAGACTGGGAGGCCATTAAGGTTCATGTGCTTGTAAAGGCGTGTCCCAATACTTTTGGTAATATAGTGTATATTCCAATAAATGCCACGTGCAACACAGAGTAGCTTTTTCAACTACCCCAGGAGGATTGTCCCCCTGACTTTTTTTGGAATAAAGCCTAATCTGTTTTTTTTTAGCAGTGGCGTGGCAATTTCAATATATAATTTTTGTAAATTCTATATTTATTTACAGTAGGAAATAGGATAGGGCGGATGAAAAAAGAAAAGGGATGAAACAAATTAATGTATAAGTTTGCTTTTAAATGTAAAGAGTGCAAGTAAGTATTTAATAGTTACAGAAACCTACCTGTGTATAAATTATACAAACACTGCGGGGTAGATTTACTAAAGCTGGAGCACTCAGAATCTGGTCCAGCTGTGCTTGGTAGCCAATCAGCTTCTCACCTCAGCTGGTTCAATTAGGGTTTGGCAATAAAACCTGGAAACTGATTGGTTTCTATGCAGAAGTGAGCCTGATTTTGCACTCTCTAGCTTTAGTAAACAAACCCCCATGTTTGGTTTTTATGTGCAGAACGCTGAACGGTGCTTTTGATGCGCAGGGAAGGAAAGGGTGCTGATAGGGAGGGGAAGCCTAAAACAAACCTGTCCTGCATAAGCACAGCAAGGTTTGCCCTTCAGGAAAAATTTGTACTGACATAATGGGAAGACTTCCATTACTGGTTTCTGTTTCTGAAAATTTTGGATGCCTGACTGCCATGCTGATCCAGTTTCTGGGGCACTGGTGTATAATGGTATCCATAAAATGAAGTGAGTATTAGCATCTATCTCAGTTCACAATGTGGTTAGCTATTTTACCAAGTAACTAAATGCAGCAAAGACAAAGGGTAACATTTATCTGGAAAAACACTTCACTATTCTTATCAGCTTCCAAAAATGAATATATAGATATATCTGGCCAAGTAACAACCACAACAAACAGTGTATGTAAGTCGTGAGACAAAGCTGCACTATTTTTCTTATCTTTTGTATTGCAAAAGAAAGATAGCTTTTTGGGCAAGTAAGAAAACTATAGGAGTGTCAGCATTTTGGTCTAGCAAAAAAGATAACTGAGCAGCCTGATATAATTGGATAACTAAGCTGTTTCTATAGCCAAAACCTTTTCTTTTTCAATATTGTTATTATGTTTTTGCGACAACATCATCATGAAGGCGCAAGAAATTGAAAATCAGCCTTTTACATAGTATATGGGTTTTGCTTTACCAATTCACATGAGAAAGAAGAAAACAATATTCCAATTGTATAAATTGACAACCCCTTTGAAATGCTTTCAGCAGTGACATATGATATGTACTTAAAACGGTCGTAAATGCCGCATTGACGCTTTGACAGGTAAGTTTATAATAAAGCTTACCTGTTGGTAAAATTACTATCTCCTAAACATGCACCGTTTAGGAGAAATTTAGGAGAAATGTGCATGTTATGCAGCAGGTGACGCTCTGAATGGACTGCAAACTTGAGTGTGCAGTCCATTGAGAGAGATGTGCCGTGAGCATGACTCCTGTGCACATTGCGGCTCAGCCATTCAAATGGAAGAAAGACCAGATGAAGATTGAAACCCTGTCAGGGGTGACAGCATGTTACTGAAGGGCTTTGTTTTAAAGTAAGTCTTTCATAATGTGCTACTACTATGCATTGCATACTAGGCCATTATGATATTAACTTGCAGGGGACCGTATTTTATTATAATAACTATAAACCAAGTAAATTTCAAACTCTGCAAAGCTAAATAATTAAAACTAAAGCTGCCCCTTATGGTGTCTTCTTAGATGAAACGCGTTGGTTCGAGCCTTGATGATGCCATTCCGTTAAACGTACTGCTATTTGAAGTGTTTTTATTCTACTAAATGTGAGTGTCCTTACTTTTTAATAAATCCTCTCTTTTTACACTTACAGTTTTACACTATGTGAGGTATTTGTTTCCTTTTTGGTTATACCGAATGAGTGCATAAGGAAGACTGGGTCCATCCTTTGCTTGAGACTGCCAGACCTGACCGGTCATTACTACATTGAGCCATCCAAGGGACAGAGGGATCATCTGCCATTCTGGCCAGGAGTAAGAGGCATGGAAGTTCCATCCCATTGGTGTATATACACCACAAGCCTTAGCGACATATTGGGCATCTGCCTTATTGAGTCCATATGTTCCAGTAAGCCTTCTCAAAGTTGGTGGCCGTTGTCTTCTTTACACATGTGATTCCTATATCTTTACTGATACCATAAGGACTTATCCTTCTTTGGATCAACTTGAACACTTATTTTTCATATTGAGGACTCCTTTTTTTACTTCTATATTTAGTCACTTTTTTCACATTTAGTCAAAATTTTTTTCATTTTTAGTGTAAGGTACATATGTATATTCATGGATCCTTGTAGAATCTTGACCATTTATGGTACATTGTTTTCTGTTGTTGCACATATTTAAAAATGTATATATAATAAAACATACCTGTAGGTAAAATGAATATCTCCTAAACATGCACCGTTTAGGAGATGCTCTGAATGGATGGCAAACTTGAGTGTGCAGTCTATTGAGAGAGATGTGCCGTGACCATGACTCCTGCGCACATTGCAGCTCGGCCTTTCAAATGGAAGGAAGAATGGGTGAAGATGGAAGCCCTGTCGGGGGGTCGGGGGGGGGGGGGGTGTGACAGAATGCTGCTGAAGGGCTTTGTTTTAAAGTAAGTCTTTCACAATGTGCTACTGCTATGCAATGCACACTAGGCCATTATGATATTAACTTGCAGGGGACCGGATTTTATTTTTTTAATTACCACCACTTTAAACCAAGTAGATATCAAACTCTACAAAGCTAAAGAATTAAAACTAAGGCTGGCCAGCGGGCATTCTGCACACAAAAATAAAATCTGGTGTTTGTATAATTAACAGTAAATAAGCGGTAGGAATGTTTCAATACTTATGATAGAATAAACAAAAAAGTAATGCAGAAATTATAGTCTATTATGTGGTTAATTCACCTGCACTGAAATTAAATATTTGTTGCAGTCTCTGTTTTATAAATATGCCCCAAAATATTTATAATTATAAGGATTTAATCGAAAATATTATTACTTCAGACAATAGTGATGCCCAGTAATACCTTAGCCACGTTATTGGATTGTGCAATACATCCTGCAAATAGATTTTACAGGTTTATTATAATTTGGTTTACTTCCTTTTCTTCAAAGCACTGCATGTATGCTACTATCTCATCTGTGTTGCCAAAGACGTTTACATTTAAATACAGGAAAGATACATGCAAACACCATCAGCACTACCAAGAGCAAATTTAACATTAATGAAATAATACTTTGAATGCCCAATATGAATATCATAAACAAGGAAAATAGAAAAAGACAGTCATTTTTTGCACATGAATGATTAAAGTGAACACAGCAGTGCCTTATTAATTCTTAAAACTGGAGAGTGCAACATCTGGTGTAGCTGTGCATGCTTCTAACTTCAATGGCCAATCAGCTTCTAACTTCAGCTTTTTCAGCTTGTTAAGTTAAGCTTTAACAAAAAACAAACTGGAAGCTGATTGATTTCTATGCAGAGTTGCACCCGATTTCGCACTCTCCAGTTTTGGCAAATCAACCTCACTGTGTTGGGCTGGTTGCTTGTCCATAGGCTGCTGATAATGACATTTTAGAAATAAGGATCATACATTTATTAATAATTGCTTTGAAACTGTCATGGTGTATTATTTTCTCCAAGAGGACCATACAAATGTTTAAGCTGCATACAACTTAACATGCTGGTCTCTTTGCCATAAACAGCCAACAGTGAATTTCTGAAACATATACCATCAATTATCAGGAAGGGCAAAAGACCAGATGTGATGAATTCCAAAAATAGCAAATAACATTTTTGTTAACATGTAAAATGTATTATATTGGCCAGAGGAACATAAAGATAACACATGTATGGATTATGAGCCACCATTATGTGCTAGTATGTTGTATACACATAAAATATATGGCCCTATAAATATAGTATATTATATAGGCCAAAAGGGACCATTTGGCTGCATGCAATGTATTGTTTTGGTTACCTAGCCACATACAGACAATAATGTGCCTTAAAGTCCCTCAGTTAGTTATACCAACAAGGTGTGATATAAGGTCTATCTTGCCTGTGCACCATGTACTGTACCTGTATATTAGCTTTTGTGGCCATGTTCAGCCAGCTGTTTATTATGTGGGATATGTAACCTAATTTTGTTAATCTTTTTGAAACTGTCAGTAAACTATACCAGCAGGGAAAGGTTAAGATCTTCCCTATAAGCAGCCAACACATTAATCGTGGCTCAAGCAGCGCATACCCTTTTTGTTGTCTCTTAATAAAGGACCCTTCTCCAACCCCATTACTAATCTTTTGCTACTGAGCAGTTTAGAAAATTTCTGGACATCACCTCACTTGCAGTGCCCTAAAATCAATGTGCTGGTAATGAGACAAATGGAACTGGTTAAGTGTAGTAAGGTATTAACATTGAACAAGTCACTGGTCCCCAAAAAAGTGTGAAAGGTGTCAGAAGTCCGATTTGTCCGCTGCAATGTCGCAGTACTGCTAAAAATCGCTCATTGCCGCTATTACTAGTAAAAAAAAAAATTTTATTAAAATGCCATAAAAATATCCCAAAGTTTGTAGACGCTCTAACTTATAGGGATTTTTTTTTGCTAAAAGCATGTAGCTGAATACATATTGACCTAAATTGATGAAGAAATTTGATTTTTTTCTATGTTATTGTAGCGGCCATAACCCATTACAGGGCGGCCTTGACTTAATGGGCTTACCGGTTAGCTTCTCGTGGCCTGCTCTTCCACTTTTAGGGGTTCCCAGGGTTGATACCCAGTGACTTGTACACTGACACAGATGAAGTCCTTTTAAAAAGGTTTTATTTTGCAGCAGAACTTTCAATTAACACAGTTTCTTAGGGAACAGAGGGCATGGGTGAAGAATTCAGGCACCTGCAGGTCTAGCAAAGTCTCTACTTTCACCCAAAGAGTAGCCACTCGCAGCTGGGTACTTCAAGGCTGAACAGATCTCTAGCCAGAGATCATGGCAGTCAGCACATTGACTCAAACTTGAACAATCAACTAAGGGTGAACAGGAACCTTTTTCCTCTGTACCTGGAACGTTTCCTGTCTCCTCAATGGTGAATTCGTCAATGTCCTTCTCAACTCAGTAACCAGGCACTTCTCAGGATGCCACTTGCCATCCCTCCTCTGAAGAGTCCTCCCCCGGTCACTTCCATGAGCTGTGGTTTCCCTCCAAGCCGAGAGTACACCCGGACACTTTGAAACCTCCCTCAGTTACTGCGCCTCGGTACAGCCGGTTCCGAGACTCAGGAACAGACGGATCCCTACCCCAGACCAAGCAGGTCTATCAGGGGCCACTGACAGGAACATGTTGCGGGGTGTCGAACACCCCATGACGGGACTCCTCACGGGGCTACCCCAGTCCTAGAACCAGACTAGACCACATGGGTCTCTCGAACAACTCCGGAACCCCAAACACATGACCCACACCCCTTTAAGTACCCCTTCCCAGACTCCTCAGCAGGCCCCGGCACTCCCACTAGCCTGTCATGTGCACCTCACCATTCACATGACCAGGCAGAACTTCCAAACATAGCCTGGCCAGACTAGTGTTAAGGCCTACCTACGCAATTAACCCTCAGAACCTTTACTGTTCTGAGGCCAAAAACTAAATTTACATGCGTGTGACATTTGATCCCAAATGTCATCCGCTACATTATCAATGCAAAGTGTTGCACAACTGCGCAATTGTCAGTTAAAGTAACAGAGTGCTATATCGCAAAAAATTGCCTGGTTATTAAGGGGTAAATACTTCCGGGGCTGAAGTGGTTAAAGCAACCCCCCGAGTAAGCATCCTTCCATATGCCAAAAAACAAAAACCCTTGGTTTAGTTCTGTATCTATTGCTTTTTCAATTAATTCAGTTAGTATACACTGCTGATTGACTGTATTGCTTCTTTGTCTTTCAGTCTGACCCAGTTTTTATTGTCACATTTTCAAAAGGAACACAGTGGGGCTGATTTACTGAAGGAATAGAGACTGTCAAATTAACAAAGTGAGTGTTCAATTTAAAGAATTAACCCCCCTGGCGGTGTTCCCGAGTCTGGCTCGGGGTGGAAGTTTTGTACCAAAAGCGGTAACCTTGAGCCAGACTCGGGACCGCATCGCTGAATGCAGGAGGAGATTACTTACCTTCTCCCTTGGATCCAGTGATGTCCCCTCGCTGTACGAGCGGCTCATCCTCCGCCGGATCTATCACGGAGCCGATCTCCGTTCCCTGCGAGCGTTGCAACGCACGGGGATGGAGATCGGCGCCAAATTAAAAAAGTAAAACATAATGTAATCTTACAGACTATTTCACATCCCCTTTGCCGTAGTGGTCTGCCCAGTGTCCTGCATGCAGTTTTATATTATAAAAACTGTTCTTTATGCCTGGAAACTGGAGATTGTCCATAGCAACCAAAACTGTCACTTTATATCAAAAATTATTTTAGACCAGCTAGAAAACAGTGATAATAAATTGGAATCACTCGCAGAATTGAGGGATAGCGATTTGTGCGGAGATCCGTCATCAAATATTGAAAAGTAATGACAGTGACAATTCTGCAACTGAGCAAATTTCAGTGTTTTTGATTTGATTACATTATTGAATAATTTTTATTATTGTTATATTATTATTTGGTATAATTATTTATAGTTATTTATTATATTATAATTTATGATTTCATTTTTCAAACTTTATCATACCCGGGATGTCTACCAGACTCTGGTTTGAACAGATTTAACCTCCCTAGCGGTAATCCCGAGCCAGACTCGGGATCGCATCGCTGGATACAGGGAAGACACAGGGACAAGTTACTTACCTTGTCCCCTGGATCCAGCGATGTCCTCCTCGCTGTGTGATCAAGCTGTCCTCCTCTCGATTCACACAGTGCCCGAATGCCGCCGAGCTCCGTTCCCTGCGACATTATGGCGCACGGGAGCGGAGATCAGCGCCTAATTCAAAAAAGTAAAAACACACAAAACACACATAGTACTGTAATCTTACAGATTACAGTACTGTATTACAAATTACACACCCCCTTTGTCCTTAGTGGTCTGTCCAGTGCCCTGCATGCACTTTCATATTATAAATACAGTTTTTTTCTGCCTGGAATGTGGAGATTGCCCATAGCAACCAAAAAGTGTCCCTTTATGTCGAAAGTGATTTTAGACCAACTAGAAAACAGCGATAATAAATTATAATCACTTGCAGAATTGAGCGATAGCGATTTGTGGGGAAATTCGTCATCAAACACTAAATCTAATGACAGCGACAATTCTGCAAATGAGCAAATTTCAGTGTTTTTTGATTTGATTACATTGTTGAATAATTTGTATTATTATTTATTATATTATAAACTTTATCATACCCGGGATGTCTGCTAGACTCTGGTTTGAACAGATTTAAGAGAGTTATTCCTAAGAATTACAGGACTACAATATAAAACGCCAAATTTTCATGCAAAATAATTGTACCGCTTTTAGCACCTAAAATCCGAAATAATCATACCGCCAGGGAGGTTAATAAGACACTGCTGTGTTCACGTTAATTATTTTATTATGTGCAAAAAAATGACTATCATTTTTCTATTTTCCTTGTTTATGATATTCAAATTGGCCATTCAAAGTTTTTTTTCATTAATGTTAGATTTGCTCTTGGTAGTGCTGATGGTGTTTGCATGTATCTTTCCTGTATTTAAATGTAAACTTCTTTGACAACACAGATGAGATAGTAGCATACATGCAGTGCTTTGCAGAAAAGTGAAGTAAACCAAATTATAATAAACCTGTAAAATCTATCTGCAGGATCTACAGGCATACCCCACTTTTACGTACACCATGGGGTTTATTTACTAAAGCTAGAAAGTGCAAAATCAGGCTCACTTGTGCACAGAAACCAGTGAGCTTCTAACCCCAGCTTGTCCAATTACCTTTGGTAATAAAACCTGGAAGCTCATGGTTTCTATGAAGAAGTGAGCCTGATTTAGCATTTTCTAGCTTTAGTAAATAAACCCTATTGTGTACTTAAAAGTGGGGGTATGCCTGTATTGCAGAAACCAATAATGTGGCTAAGGTATTACTGGGCATCACTATTGTCTGGAGTAATAATATTTTAGATAAAATCCTTATAATTATAAATATTTTGATGCACATTTATAAAACAGAGAATGCAACAAATATTTAATTTCAGTGCAGGGGAATTAGCCAGATAACAATTATAGACCATAATTTCTGTATTACTTTCTTGTTTATTCTATTATAAGTATTTATTGCATTCATTAACCTCCCTGGCAGTATGATTAGTTCTGATTTTAGGTGCTGAAAGTGGTACAATTATTTTGCATGGAAATTTGGCGTTTTATATTGTAGGCCTGCAATTCTTGGGAATAACTCTCTTAAATCTGTTCAAACCAGAGTCTAGCAGACATCCCGGGTATGATAAAATTTATAATATAATAAATAATGATAATAAATAATAATAAAAATCATTCAATAATGTAATCAAATCCAAAAACACTGAAATTTGCTCATATGCAGAATTGTCACTGTCATTAGATTTAGTGTTTGATGACGAATTTCCCCACAAAGCGCTATCGCTCAATTCTGCAAGTGATTATGATTTATTATCGCTGTTTTCTAGTTGGTCTAAAATCACTTTTGACATAAAGGGACAGTTTTTGGTTGCTATGGACAATCTCCGAATTCCAGGCAGAAAAAACACTATTTATAATATAAAAGTGCACGCAGGGCACTGGACAGGCCACTAGGGACAAAGGGGGTGTGTAATTTTTTTTATACAGTACTGTAATCTCTAAGATTACAGTTCTGTATGTGTATTGTGCGTTTTTACTTTTTTGAATTTGGCGCCGATCTCCGCTCCCGTGCGCCGTAATGTCGCAGGGAACGGAGCTCGGCGGCACTCGGGCACTGTGTGAATCGAGCGAAGGACAGCTTGCTCACACAGCGCGGAGGACATCGCTGGATCCAGGGGACAAGGTAAGTAAGTCTCCCTGTATCCAGCGATGCGATCCCGAGTCTGGCTCGGCGTTACCGCTTATGGTACTGAATTCCCAGCCCGAGCCAGACTTGGGATCACCACCAGGGAGGTTAAAATGTACTAAAATTAAAAGATAAAAATACAAAAAACATATGAACATTGTTATATTATATGATTGGTAATGCAGGCTTTTCATGCATTAAGGCACATTGTATTAACTTTAAATGGGCTGCCAATGCACTGAATCACATGTTTTAAAGGAGATGCAGCATTCTTTACAATGCAGAACACCACAATGCACAGATTATACAAGTGTGTTGTGCTGTGCATTTCTTGAATCAATGTGCATTGTTGTAACATGTGGTAAAACCTAGACATGTGTAATTCATTTAGTTCCAAATTCGTGTTTTTTTTAACAAATTTCTACAAATTCGGAAATATTGGAATTAACGAAAATCCATTTAACGAGTTTTTCCGAATATTCCTAAATTCAAATATTTGTAAATTTGTAAGTTCGTAATTTCAAAAATTTGTAAAGTCCAAAATTGGAAAATCTGAAAATTTAAAAATCTGAAATAATAACTAACTATTAATAACTTAACTATTATTAACTATTAAATTATAGGTATTGGATTTTCCTTTCAAATTCGTCTGTTAGTGAATGTAACAAATACAAATTTATTTGAAGTTACAAATTATCTGAAATAACGAATGCCATATCTAAATGAATGGAACATAATGAATTAATAATAATAAATTCAATTTTTATTATTATTATTTATTATTAATTTGTTTCCTTCCATTTGTTTAGATGTGGCATTCGTTATTTTAGATAATTCATAACTTTGGATAAATTTGTATTCGTTGCGTTCACCAACAGTCAAATTTGAAAGGGAATTCAAATACCTATAATTTAATAGTTAGTTATTATAAGAGAGTTAGTTAGTTAGTTACCATTTAGAATCATTGGATTTTCGTTCTTTCGAATTAACGAATTGCGATCATATCGAATGGCCTAAAAAATGAAAAAAAAAAAAACGAATGAAACGAAAACAAACACAATTTTTTTTCCGGCAGTGCACATATCTAGTAAAACCAGTATTTTACATTGAATTACCACCGCACAATAAAGTGAATGGGATCTAAAGGAAAAGAGCACTTTGGAGTCTGGTCAGAGGCTTTCAAATCACCGAAGGAGAATCTATTCACTGTAAATTAAATGCTTTTAGGAAACTAGTTAATGGCAGCCTGCAGTTACACCACTGGCAATATTACAACTTGCACAAAAGCATCACAGAGTTATACATTTAAAAAAACTAGACATACGAGCCCACAAATGGAAAAAATGCACAAGAAACTAAATGACTGGAAATACTGAGGCTGATTTATTAATAATCTTAACTCAATAAATTGTATGGATATTCACTTCATTTAAATTGTTTTCAAATGATTGGAAATGTGAATATTCACAAAACTGAGTAAACATTCTCAACTCCTTTAGTAAACCAGTGCAGCTGTCTACAATTAAAATATGTATGCAGAAATGTCTAGACTATAGGAGAGAATTATGGGATTCCAAACAACCTTCAAGACCTGCAACATAAATAATCCAGTAGTTGCCACTGCCTCATATGTGGGCCTGATTGGCCAATAGGGCCGGATAGCCAAAAAAGCAAATGATACATTCAATCCAAAAGATAGAGTGACACTCATGGGGCTTGGGAGGTGAATACTAAATAATAAAGTTTATTTTGATGTTTTAGGCAAGGAAAAATAATGTCTTCCTCAGTCCTAAGAAAGACAGGGTGTTCACCTCTCAAGTCCTGTGAATGTGGACTTGACTTTTGGATTATACTGTATATTTTATATATATATATATATATATATATATATATATATATATATATACATACAGTGTACATGCAACACGACCCTGAATTTTTAGGAGAGTATTAATGTTGGACGCTCTCACTGACCGAGAGGGAGGAGAGAGAGATTTCAATTTCATAATCTATATAGAGAGCAAAGCCAATTGTCACTTGTGTGCACAAATCTTTAATTAAAAACCATCAGAATTTGAGTAATAAGAGTTTATGTGTGAGGATTGGAATAAGAGAATTTAAAAAGGTGACGTAGAGAAATGGACTTGGGCTTATAAATGTGTGTTGTTAAGAATGGAATTGCTAAAATAAATATTATCTTATATGCGTTTTACTATAGCATCACCACAGTATAACCCCTTCAAGCCGAGGCCGCCTATATGCGTACGGTCGGTGCTAAGGGGTTAAATGAAATGTGTGTTTTTTGTGATTTCCAAAGCAAATTAGAAGAAGAAGCATATGTTAATTTTTAGTTGTATAGTCCTTATTTATGTGAGATGCTGTAGAAATAGTCTTCATAAGCATAATTTGAATTATCACTTCATTGACAAAGGTTGGTTTGCAGTGGACACAGTACACTTTGTTGTGCAATCATCTTAAAACAAAGGCTATGTCATGATAAGGCAGAGGGTGGAGAGGCACTGGGTGTCACTACTGAAAACTCTGAAGATAATAAAAAAAAGCTGACATGCTTTTGATTATCACTGGTGCAAAAAAAGATACAAAGAGATATACTGCAAACTCATCAGAATCACATGTAATTGCCCTGGGGATCATTTTAGTTTAGGAACAGTTTTTTCTAAAATGTATCAGAATTAAATACCTAAAACATGGTATGAACGCACAAGTACAATTAACCTAAAACACACACACAGTTAAACTGACATCATAATTTATTGAAAGTATAGACAGGAAAATACTGTACTGATGTTACAAAAGATTTAGGAATAGGAATTGGTGAATCTGCAAATGATTTGCAAAGGATTCAGTGAATCCTGTTTAAAATTTGGTAAGCTCCAACTTAGCAGCAAATCTTTAGATTGTAAGCTCTAACAAGGAGGGCCCTTTGATTCCTCTTGTACCAAATTGTAATGTAACTGTAATGCAGGGCTGGACTGAGACAGAAATTTGGCCCTGGACTTCATCCAGGCCTGCCCACTTACATTTTGAGTGTCCCATCAGTACTTCCTTACATCAGAGTGTCCCATCATCAGCCCCCTTACAACAGAGTGTCCCATCAGCACCCCTTACATCAGAGTGTCCCATCAGCACCCCCTAACATCAGAGTGTCCCATCAGCACCTCCTTACATCAGAGTGTCCCATCAGCACCCCCTAACATCAGAGTGTTCCATCAGCACCCCCTAACATCAGAGTGTCCCATCAGCACCCTCCTTACATCAGAGTGTCCCATCAGCAGCCCCCTTACATCAGAGTGTCCCATCAGCAGCCCCCTTACATCAGAGTGTCTCATCACCAGCCCCTTACATCAGAGTGGCCCACTGAGCCATCGGCCCACTGGGAAACTCCCGGTAGTCCCGATGGCCAGTACATGCCTGCTGTAATGTCTGCCCTCATGTTGTAAAGCGCTGTGCAAACTGTTGGCACTATATAAAACCTGTATAATAATAATAAAATCCAGTTGTCAATGGTGAAAGGGGGGGTCCTGTTGGTCACTTCTGGACATTTTTAGAGCTCACAGGCAAGCTGATTTTAAACAAATGCATGGAAAGCTGGACACTGACATAGGGGACATATACCAATGGCAAGTTTTTTTTTAAACAGTGTATGGCACTAGAGTTTTTTTTTTTTTTTAATGCAGATTCAAGGGTGACATGGAAAAGCAAAAATCTCCTAAGCTACAGCCTTGGGGATGCCATAAAAGTGTACATTGTGTTACAGGACAGTATATTTTTCATAGCTAGTTTTAGCAACCGTGTATAGAATCATACGGTGTATTTGACTTATTATTAATATTTTAATTCTTTTTTTCCTTTACATTGAGTGTGGCCTACATTTAGTAGCTGCATCAACATTTGATACATTTTAGCTGTTTTAGTTTTAGCAGTGACACTGTGCTGCTGATGGATACTTTCTATCATGGCCCATGGTGTATGACACTGAGGAAGGGGGTGCACCCCCAAAACACGTTATCTGTACCCCGTGTTCTGTGCATGTCCATGCATTGTTTTTATGGCCTTTTGTCAGTTGCATTTTGTGAGTACCCACTTTTATATAAAACATTTTTATTATTAAATTATCTTTGGTAATGCACTGGGTGTGCACGCCTTCCATTTCTGTTTTTCTTATACTTTGTATCATAGTCTCATTGAGGCTGGGTTCACATTAGTGTAAATTGGATGTGGGTTTCCTCGCAACCAATTCGCACAGCAGGAGATTGTGACCGGCTCTCAATGGAGCCGGTTCATATATCTCCGCCGCGGCTCCGGTGCGAATTTGCACAGGAGCCCTGTGCGTCTTTTGATTCGTTTCAGGTCCCAATTCAGCCAAAAATTCAGGCTGAAATCGGACCTGAAATGGTGAAAGAGGACACACCAGACTCCTGCTGTGCGTGCTCATATGTGAACCCAGCCTTAGACATGGGACTCTGCAAATGAAACAGCAATGTAACATTGGCCACACTATAGGGCAGTTTTAATCATGGATAACTGGCATAACTCGGGAATACCTAACTTTTATTTTTAGTATGAGGATAGAAGGGTGCAGTGAATGTGAGTGACAGAATGTGAGGTGGTTTAGGTGCACACTGTTTTAATACTTAGTTTATTTATTTGAAATTATTCAGTGGTGTGCTGTGAAAAAAAGCAGCCCTAAGAACTTCCAAAAGAAATGAAAACCCCCAAATAATACATCCCTAAAACAAAAGGAAAACTTTGCAGAAAAAAAAGCAGTATGTTATGGATGGTACTGCTGCTTTCAAAACAACCACACAATAAAATTAAAGACAAAAAGTCCCCAATAATACAAAAAAAAGAAGAAAGCAGTGATTGCCTGAAAATCTAACAAGAATTAAAGCACATTTTACCAATATACCCATATCTCTCCCTATGCAATTTGGCATTTTTCCTTTCTTTCCTTTCAGCAGCTTCCGATAGTGAGTCTCTACATAAATAAACATATGATATCGCACTACTTAATAATTGCCATACACGAACAATGTGTTATCTGTGATCACATGATATCAGATAAACTTAAATTGCAACAACAAAACAATATTTTGCAATTATGATATCAAAATGCCAGTGCTACATACACCAAATAATCATTCCATTCTATAAAGATATTGATATAGATAAAAATTTGCAGCACTGGAGTTATGGTTCCACAATAAGAAGATAATAAGAACTGTATAATCACATGTTCACAGCTCTTATTTTCACTTCTGACTTTCACTTGACTATTTGGTGTATGTGTAGAACTGGCATTCTGGTCTCATAATTGCAAAATATTGTTTTGTTGCAATTTAGGTTTATTTGATATAATTTGATCACAGATAACACAATGTTCATGTATAGTAACTATTAAGCAGCATGACAGCGTGTTTATTTATTTACTGTATATGATCAGAAATACTCAGAAGTACTGGTTATCTATCCAATGGGGGTCATTTACTAAAGGAAAATCCACGTTGCACTGTGAGTGCACTTGGAAGTAAAGTCACTGTAGATCCAAGGGGGACATGCAAGGAAAAAAAAACTGCATTTTAGCTTGCACATGATTGGATGATAAAATCAGAAAAGCTTTCACACATTTCAGATCTACCCCTTAGATTGCAGTGCAAAGTGGATTTGCTTTTCGTAAATAACCCCCAATATCTCTTTGGCTATCAAATTCCCTAACTTGATAACATTTATTATGAAACATAGGGGGTTATTTACTAAAGGAAAATCCACTTTGCACTGCAAGTGCACTTGGAAGTAAAGTCGCTGTAGATCCGAGGAGGACATTCAAGGAAAATAAAAAACAGCATTTTAGCTTGCACATGATTGGATGATAAAATCAGCAGATCTTCCTCTCATTCAGATCTACCCCTTAGATTTAGAGCAACTGCACTTCCCAGTGCACTTTCAATCGCACTTGCAGTGCAAAGTGGCTTTGCCTTTCGTAAATGACCCCCATAGTATATAATGTTTCTGTACAATAACTGCACTCCATCTAATCATGCTAGAAAGACAATGGGATTATTTACGAGGCAAATCCACTTTGCACTGCACGTGCACTTGAAAGCTTTAATATAGTTCTATATATACTTACCCCAAACTGATTATTCCATTACTTTTTTATTCTAGTTTATCCACTCGTAGTGCCTCTCTCTACCTTTTGCACCCCTCATGTCCGCCCCCAGGGGGGGCACCCCAATTTTGGGTGGCTCGAAGTTGGTTGCTCTGTTTGTTGAGGGGTTTGGGAGATCCAGGGGTGAGTCATGACGCTTTTATTATGATTATCCTTGGTTGTATTTCCATTTATGTACTATTATGTTTCTATTATGATTATTTCTGGCTGTATTTTTACTTATGTACTTATGGTCATAAATTTTTAGATTATTGTACCTATTGAAAAATCATATCATTTTCCTTATATACATTAGATTTGTAGGTGACGTTCCATGAGGAAGCGGCTTTTCTAGTGCCGCGAAACCGGTCGGATTTATACGTCAACTCTACACTCCTGCAAAAAATCCCTTCTTGTTGGGAATTTTTCAAACCACCTTTGTATTTATTCTGTCCTTCGAATGGAGTATATTTTGTCTGTTTTGATTTTTTCTTTTTGTGTATATGTTTTTCTACTACTTGTGTGTACCCATTTATAATAAAATGGGATTGAATTTTAATATTTATTTTTTGATTATTACACGATACCGCAATAGTCCCTGTTACTGTTCCCACTAAACTATTAGGAAATTCTCTTTCAGAGATTTTTCCTATTTGTTTGAGCTTTATGCTCAGTTTTTCTATATACACTAATTGGGACGATGGTATCTTGTTTAAACTTGAGGCTGCCCCATTATTCGCACTTGAAAGTGCAATGAAAGTGCACTTGGAAGTGCAGTCGCTCTAAAGCTAAGGGGCAGATCTGAAATGAGGGGAAGCTCTGCTGATTTTATCATCCAATCATGTGCAAGCTAAAATGCTGTTTTTTATTTTCCTTAAATGTCCTCCTCGGATCTACAGCAACTTTACTTCCAAGTAACTTTAAGTGCATTGCAGTGCAAAGTGGATTTTCCTTTAGTAAATATCCCCCAATGTCAATTACGTGCAAACTAAGTAAATACTGATTGACAGGGGTCTATACCCTATGAAAAAAACAAAAACAAGAGGGGCTCACTCAGTAATGGAGTGTCTCTAATCAACAATTAAATATTACTAATTATGCTGAAACATATATACTATTGAATTCTTCTACCTCTCATACAATTATACCGTGGATTGCTTCTTACACTACGTCAGGTGTTCCCAGGTAATAGCAATGGTGCAAAAATACAGTAATAATAGGTTTATTTTAGTAGAAGCTCCTTGATGCTCACCAGACACAATCCTGTATGGATGATCCTTGCTGCCCTAACCCCACTTCTGAATGTTTTATTCTCCCTATGCTCCACCTTGATGTAGAAATTGAGGATGGAGGACCACCACCTCTCAATTAACAGTACTACTCAGACCTTAGAAAAAGGTGGAACGTTATGAAAACATTTCCTAGAAATCTAACTATTAACCTCCCTGGCGGTACGATTATTTCGGATTTTAGGTGCTGAAAGCGGTACAATTATTTTGCATGAAAATTTGGCGTTTTATATTGTAGTCCTGTAATTCTTAGCAATAACTCACTTCAATCTGTCCAAACCAGAGTCTAGTAGACATCCCGGGTATGCTAAAGTTTGAAAAATTAAATCATAAGTTATAATATAATAAATAATTATAAATAATTGTACCAAATAATAATATAACAATAATAAAAATTATTCAATAATGTAATCAAAACAAAAACACTGAAATTTGCTCAGTTGCAGAATTGTCACTGTCATTACTTTTCAGTATTTGATGACGGATCTCCCCACAAATTGCTATCGCTCAATTCTGCGAGTGATTCTAATTCATTATCGCTTTTTTCTAGCTGGTCTAAAATAATTTTTGATGTAAAGGGACAGTTTTGGTTGCTATGGACAATCTCCAGTTTCCAGGCATAAAGAACAGTTTTTATATTATAAAACTGCATGCAGGACACTGGGCAGACCACTAGGGACAAAAGGGATGTGAAATATTTACATACAGCAATGTAATCTGTAAGATTACATTATACTGTATGTAATGTGTGTGTTTCACTTTTTGAATTTGGCACCGATCTCCATCCCCGTACGTCGCAACGCTCGCAGGGAATGGAGATCGGCGATGTGATGAATCGAGTGAGACACAGCTCGCTCGTACAGTGGGGGGACATTGCTGGATCCAGGGGAGAAGGTAAGTAAGTGTCCTCTTGGATCCAGCGATGCGGTCCCGAGTCTGGCTCAGGGGGTTACCGCTATTGGTATAAAAATTCCACCCAGTACCAGACTCGGGAATACCGCCAGGGGGGTTAATGCAAATAAAAAAAGTACGAAGGACTATTCTCATCTGAACTATGACAAAGCTTTTAAAATGTACTGACAAAACACATTTTACTGACACCTTCAAATATGCCAGAAGCTCTTATTACAAACTAAAAAAACATCTTTAACCGCTTGCTGACCATATAAGATATATATATATATATGGTGGCAAGGCGGCTCTCCTGCACCAGATCACATACTAGGTATGTGATCCGACACTTCCGGGTGGGTGGGGGGCACACACTGCTGGAGAACCGACTGTACTATGATTAAACCCAGCAGATGCCGATCAGCAGGTGCCAGACATTGGATTACTACCAGCACCTGCAGATCATTGGAAATTCACACAGGACAGAGCCCTGCCTTGTCAGCGGGAAAGTAATGGATTTTTGCTTCCCCGCAAAGAAGGGAATAAAGTCCATAACTTCCCTTAGTAAAAACACCACGCAATGTACACAAAAACACTGACTAAGCACACATTTAACCCTTTGATCACCCTAGATGTATAGCCCCTTCCCAGCTAGTGTCATTAGTACAGTGACAGTGCATATTTTTAGCACTGATCACTGTATTAGTGTCACTGGTTCCCAGAATGTGTCAAAAATGTTAGTTAGTGTCCGAATGTCTGCCGCAATATCACGATCTAGTAAAAAATAAATAAATAAAAATTCCAGTATATAACCCACAGTTTGTAGATGCTATAACTTTGGAGCAAACCAATCAATATACGCTTATTGGGATTTTTTTTTTTTTTTACAAAAAATATGTAGCAAAATACAAATTGGCCATAAATATATTTTATTTTTATTGGATATTTTTTATAGCAGAAAGTAAAACATATTGGGGGTTATTTACGAAAGGCAAATCCACTTTGCACTGCAAGTGCAATTGAAAGTGCACTTGGAAGTGCAGTTGCTCTAAATCTAAGGGGAAGATCTGAAATGAGGGGAAGCTCTGCTGATTTTATCATCCAATCATGTGCAAGCTAAAATGCTGTTTTTTATTTTCCTTGCATGTCCCCCTTGGATCTGCAGTGACTTTACCTTCAAGTGCACTTGCAGTGCAAAGTGGATTTTCCTTTAGTAAATAACCCCCATAGTTTTTTTTAATTGTCTGTATTTTTTGTTTATAGCGCAAAAAATAAAAAATGCATTGGTGATCAAATACCATCAAAATAAAGCTCTATTTGTGGGTAAAAAGGGCATTCATTTTATTTTGGTACAGTGTTGCATGACCACGCAGTTGTTAACCTCCCTGGCGGTACGATTATTTTGGCTTTTAGGTGCTAAAAGCGGTACAATTATTTTGCATGAAAATTTGGCGTTTTATATTGTAGTCTGTAATTCTTAGCAATAACTCACTTAAATCTGTCCAAACCAGAGTCTAGCAGACATACCGGGTATGATAAAGTTTGAAAAATTAAATCATAAGTTATAATATAATAAATAATTATAAATAATTATACCAAATAATAATATAACAATAATAAAAATTATTCAATAATGTAATCAAATCAAAAACACTGAAATTTGCTCAGTTGCAGAATTGTCACTGTCATTACTTTTCAGTATTTGATGACGGATCTTCCTACAAATCGCTATCGCTCAATTCTGCAAGTGATCACAATTTAAATTCTCGCTGTTTTCTAGCTGGTCTAAAATCATTTTTGATGTAAAGGGACAGTTTTGGTTGCTATGGACAATCTCCAGATTCCAGGCATAAAGAACAGTTTTTATTATATAAAACTGCATGCAGGACACTGGACAGACCACTAGGGACAAAGGGGATCTGCAATTATTACATACAGCAATGTAATCTGTAAGATTACATTATACTGTATGTATACTGTGTGTTTTACTTTTTGAATTTGGCGCCGATCTCCATCCCCGTGCGTCGCAACGCTCGCAGGGAATGGAGCCCGGCTCTGTGATAGATCGAGCGAGACACGGCTCGCTCGTGCGGCGCGGGGACATAGCTGGATCCGAGGGAGAAGGTAAGTAAGCGTTCTCCTGGATCCAGCAATGCGGTCCCGAGTCTAGCTTGGGGTTACTGCTTTTGGTATAAAAATTCCACCCCAAGCCAGACTCAGGAATACCGTCAGGGGGGTAATTAAATTAAGACCCCCATACACACTATTTGATTTTCTGCAGATTTTTGTCTTCAGATTTATCAAAACCAGATAATATGAGGTCAAACCTTAAGAGTTTCAATTTGTATGTAATCAGTCAGGTCCTTGCACTACATGGTTTTGGTAAATCTGAAGACAAAAATCTGCAAAAAAATCTAACAGTGTGTATGGGGCTTAAAGAGGAAGTAAACCCTGATGGGTTTACTTCTTCTTTGTCTCCCTGCAAAGGTAAAGCATAATGGGCTACTATGCATCGCGATATCACCGCTGTCCCCTGTAGTACGGAGCATCCATCTTCTTCCGGGTATTGCTGCTCTGGCCACTCACAGCGCCGGAGCAGCGATGGCGTCACTCCCGCGCATGCGCATGGGAGTCACAACTAACGGCATATCGCCGTTAGCAGCGACATGCTGCTAACAGCGATAGTGCGCCTGCACACCGCTGTCTACGGCGCATGCGCCGTAGACATCGGTGCCCCTCTTTTTGCCTCTCATTTTTGCATCTCATTTTGTAAATATCTCCTAAACCGTATAGGTTTAGGAGATATTTCTTGGACCTACAGGTAAGCCTTAATCTAGGCTTACCTGTAGGTCAAAGTGGTTTGTAAGGGTTTACAACCACTTTAATGCAGTCACATATCGCAAAAAATGGCCTGGTTATGAAGGGGGTAAATCTTCCGAAGGGCAAGTGGTTAAACATTATCTGTGTGTGAAAGTGAACAATTCCTAAAACAAACTGAGAGGAAGATATTGTGTGAAAGATAAGGAAAGAGAAACGATTAAGTAACCATTGCACCTAGTGCTATTGAATCTATAGCTGCACAGTTAAAAATGCTGCAGCTACAAATTTAAATTTCACGTTTTGGGTATACTTGGGCACTGTAGTACCTCAAAACCTTCCAGACCTTACAGTATTGACATCTACATCATTTTTGTTTAAGCATATGCTGATCTGGGCTGCCCCCATCTAGTGATGGACTAACTTCCGACGCGACGTTTTCGCGAAAGTGAACCGCGAACGCGGCCAAAAGTTTGCGAACCTCAAGGTTAGCGGCGGACCCCATTGACTTTAATGGCAGGTGAACCTTAAAAACCTCCGGGTCATATTTTCAGCCACAAAATACTTACTAGCTGTGCACACATAGTCCCACAACATGGACACTGATATAACAAACGTATTAAGTGAATCTGGGATCGACAACGACAAGCATTCTTTTTTTATCTGTGAAATTTTGACAATTCAGGAGCACATGAAAGCCATGGAGGAGAGGCAAGGTCAGACCAGGCTATGAAGGGGGTGCAGGAGATGATCAGTGCCACATTCAGGGCAGTGCAGTCCTGTGCCAGTGTCCCAGTGTGCCAACCTGTGCTTGAGCCCCTCCCTCTGCCCGGCCCTTACCCCCACCTATGCAGGGCTCCACTGCGGTGGTCCAGAGGTGCGAGTCCAGTGCTGATCCTCAGCCATGGTGCTGGCAATGCCTGCTGTTTGGCTTCTCCGCTGTTATCTCCCTCACTGTCTGAAACCAGCACCGTGATAGAGACTGAGCACTGACACCAGCACCGTGATAGAGAGCACTGACACCAGCACCATGATAGAGAGCACTGACACCAGCACCGTGAGAGCACTTACACCAGCACCACGATAGAGAGCACTGAGACCACACCAGCACCGAGATAGAGAGCACTGACCTCAGCACAGAGATAGAGAGCACTGACACCAGCACCGTGATAGAGAGCACTGACACCAGCACCGAGATAGAGAGCACTGACACCAGCACCGAGATAGAGAGCACTGACACCAGCACCGTGATAGAGAACACTGACACCAGCACAGAGATAGAGAGCACTGACACCAGCACCATGATAGAGAGCACTGACACCAGCACCATGATAGAGAGCACTGACACCAGCACCATGAGGGCACTGGCACCAGCACCATGATAGAGAGCACTGGCACCATGATAGAGATCACTGACACCAGCACCAAGATAGAGAGCACTGGCACCATGATAGAGAGCACTGACACCAGCACCGTGAGAGCACTGACACCAGCACCATGATAGAGAGCACTGAGACCACACCAGCACCAAGATAGGGAGTACTGACACCAGCACTGAGATAAAGAGCACTGATACCAGCACCATGAGAGCACTGACACCAGCACTGTGATAGAGAGCACTGAGACCACACCAGCACAGAGATAGAGAGCACTGACACCAGCACCGAGATAGAAAGCACTGACACCACACCAGCACCGAGATAGAGAGCACTGACACCAGCACTCATACCAGCAACTCGCTGCAGGACCCAAAAATATGACACCGCTCAACCTCTTCAAACAGGAGGGTACGGGCATATAGTACGGTATGCTTTTTTTGTACAAGTAAGTGAGCCAAAAGTAGAAAAAAGGTCAGTGTGCTAGAGTAAATAAATCGTTTATAGAGTTATGCATATACATGGTCTACTGGTCACATGTGTTGAATTCCTCTGAGATTCATGCCTCATTCATTTTTATAAATGTGAGGTAGTCAACACTGTCGTGAGCTAGGCGAGTGTGCTTATCGGTCACGATCCCCCCTGCTGCGCTGAACGTCCTTTCGGACAGGACACTAGACGAGGGCAAGCCAACAGTTCCATTACAAATTGGGCAAGCTCTGGCCAGAGGTCAAGCCTGCCCACCCAGTAGTCCAGGGGTTCATCACTTCTCAGAGCATCCACATCGGCCGTTAACCCGATGTAGTCGGACACCTGTTGGTCTAGGCGTTCCCTGATGCTGGATCCGGATGAGACCTGTCGATGGGTCGGCTGAAAGAATGACCTCATATCAGAAGTCACCAACACATCTTCAAACCGCCCTCTTCTTGCAGGCGCTGTTGGATTGGTACCTGCAACTTTTTTTCTGGGAGTGGGAATTCCTCCTCTGCCAGCGCACGCAAAAGCAGAATGCAGCATTTCTCGAAGCAAGGCCTGTAAGTGCTCCATTCTGACAGCCCTCTGTGACGGTGGTAACATTTCTGCCATTTTGTGTTTGTACCAGGGATCTAAGTATGAACGCCCCCATTTGCACTAAACTGCAAGCGGTGTGGTGGCCTGGCTCCTGCTCATCATCCAGGATAATGTCGTCCTCCTTGTTCTCCTCTCCCCACCCACACACAACAACAGGGAACCCAGAAAGGTTTAAAGCATGCTCTTCTTGCTCCTCCTCATCCGCCCCGGTATCATCCTCCTCTGACTCCTCTTCAGAGTCCTGTTGTTGACTTGTCTCAGATAGAGTAGCCCCCCTAGGAATTCATCCAGCATTGTGACTTCCTCATCTTCCTGCTCCTGCTCCTCCACGGCTTGATCAATGTCTAATACTCAGCAAGACAATACACAGGTACTCGCAGACCCACGTGCACTCGCAGACCCACGTGTACTCAAAGAACTACGTGCATTCGCAAACCACTCACAGACCTACAGTACAGACCAAAAGTTTGGACACACCTTCTCATTCAAAGAGTTTTCTTTATTTTCATGACTATGAAAATTGTAGATTCACACTGAAGGCATCAAAACTATGAATTAAGACATGTGGAATTATATACTGAACAAAAAAGTGTGAAACAACTGAAAATATGTCTTATATTCTAGGGTCTTCAAAGTAGCCACCTTTTGCTTTGATTACTGCTCCGCACACTCTTGGCATTCTGTTGATGAGCTTCAAGAGGTAGTCACCTGAAATGGTTTTCCAACAGTCTTGAAGGAGTTCCCAGAGATGCTTAGCACTTGTTGGCCCTTTTGCCTTCACTCTGCGGTCCAGCTCATCCCAAACCATCTCGATTGGGTTCAGGTCCGGTGACTGTGGAGGTCAGGTCATCTGGCGCAGCACCCCATCACTCTCCTTCTTGGTCAAATAGCCCTTACACAACCTGGAGGTGTGTTTGGGGTCATTGTCCTGTTGAAAAATACATCACACCTCCTCCTCCATGCTTCAAGGTGGGAAAAAGGCATGTAGAGTCCATCCGTTCACCTCTTCTGCATCGCACAAAGACACGGTGGTTGGAACCAAAGATCTCAAACTTGGACTCATCAGACCAAAGCACAGATTTCCACTGGTCTAATGTCCATTCCTTGTGTTCTTTAGCCCAAACAAGTCTCTTCTGCTTGTTGCCTGTCCTCAGCAGTGGTTTCCTAGCAGCTATTTTACCATGAAGGCCTGATTCACACAGTCTCCTCTTAACAATTGTTCTAGAGATGTGTCTGCTGTTAGAACCCTGTGTGGCATTGACCTGTTCTCTAATCTGAGCTGCTGTTAACCTGCGATTTCTGAGGCTGGTGACTCGGATGAACTTATCGTCCACAGCAGAGGTGACTCTTGGTCTTCCTTTCCTGGGGCGGTCCTCATGTGAGCCAGTTTCTTTGTAGTGCTTGATGGTTTTTGCCACTGCACTTGGGGACACTTTCAAAGTTTTCCCAATTGTTCGAACTGACTGACCTTCATTTCTTAAAGTAATGATGGCCACTCGTTTTTCTTTACTTAGCTGCTTTTTTCTTGCCATAATACAAATTCTAACAGTCTATTCAGTAGGACTATCAGCTGTGTACTGTATCCACCTCCTGCACAACACAACTGATGGTCCCAACTCCATTTATAAGGCTTGAAATCCCACTTATTAACCACTTCAGGACCGCCGTATTGCCAATGTACGTCAACACAATGGCACAGGCAGGCACAATCACGTAGATCTACGTGATTGCCTTCCAGCGGGTGGGGGGTCCGATCGGACCCCCTCCCGCTGGTTACGGCGGTCCGGTTCGCTCCAGGAGCGCTCCGTGATGAGGGGATGGCCGTTGGTTTTCGGCCACCCCCTCTGGATCGCTCCTGGCCAATGAGAAGCTTCCTCCCCTGTGTATTGTTTACACAGGAAGGAGGAAGTGATGTCATTCTCCTCGGGGCGGTCTATTTGACCGGACTACGAGGAGAAGACTAATAGTAAGTGTGCACCAACACTACACTGACATGTAGGTACACACAGGCACACAAACCCCCCCCCGATCCCCCCCCGATTTTTTTAGGTTCACCGCCAGGTTTTTATATCGCTAGGTACCCCAATATACTACCCAATAATGGTTTTAACCCCCTGATTGCCGCTAGTTAACCCTTTCACCCCCTTTTGCCAGTGTCACTAAGCGATCGTTTTTCTGATCGCTGCATTAGTGTCGCTACAGTCGCTAGGTAGCTAGTTATTTTTTAGGTTCACCGCCAGGTTTTTATAGCGCTAGGTACCCCGATATACTACCCAATAATGGTTTTAACCCCCTGATTTCCGCTAGTTAACCCTTTCACCCCCTTTTGCCAGTGTCACTAAGCGATCATTTTTCTGAACGCTGCATCAGTGTCGCTAGTGTCGCTAGGTAGCTAGTTATTTTTTTAGGTTCACCGCCAGGTTTTTATAGCGCTAGGTACCCCGATATACTACCCAATAATGGTTTTAACCCCCTGATTGCTGCTAGTTAACCCTTTCACCCCCTTTCACCAGCGATCACAGTATAAGTGTCACTGGTGACGCTGGTTAGCCAGTTAGTTATTTAGGTTCCCCGTCAGGTTTTTATATAGCGCCAGGGACCCCCATATACTACCTAATAAAAATTTGAACCCCCTGATTGCCCCTAGTTAACCCTTTCACCACTGATCACCGTATAAGTGTTACGGGTGACTCTGGTTAGTTTGTTTTTTATAGCATCAGGGCACCCACCATTTATTACCCAATAAAGGTTTAACCCCCTGATCACCCGGCGGGTGATATCAATTAGGTTTTAGGGTCAGGGTCTGCGTCGCCCCAGGCAGCGCTAGGTTAGTGCCAGTACCGCTAACACCCACACGCAAAGCATACACCTCCCGTAGTGGTATAGAATCTGAAAAGATCAATATCTGATCTGATCAGATCTATACTAGCGTCCCCAGCAGTTTAGGGTTCCAAAAAAACGCATTGTTAGCGGGATCAGCCCAAATACCTGCTAGCACCTGCGTTTTGCCCCTCTGCCCAGCCCACCCAAGTGCAGTATCGATCGATCACTGTCACTTACAAAACACTAAACACATAACTGCAGCGATCGCAGAGTCAGGCCTGATCCCTGCCATCGCTAACAGGTTTTTTGGTAGCATTTTATATTCAAATCCGGAAGGCAGTGCTTGGTTTTCGGGGTCCCGTACGTGGCTAGGCTCCCAAAAAGTCCCCCACATGTGGTATCCCCGTACTCGGGAGAAGCAGCAGAATTTATTTTGGGGTGTAATTTGACTTCTGCCCATAGCATGTGTGAGCAATATATCATTTAGTGACAACTTTGTGCAAAAAAAAAAAAAAGTTTGTAATATTCCCGCAACTTTTGGCAAAATATAAAATATTCCATGGACTCAACATGCCTCTCAGTAAATAGCTTGGGGTGTCTACTTTCCAAAATGGGGTTATTTGGGGGGGGTTTGTGCTATTTTGGCATTTTATGGCCTTCGAAACTGTGATAGGTAGTGAGGAGTTAAATCAAAAATTTGCACCCTTAGAAATCCTGAAGGTGGTGATTGGATTTCGGGGTGCCGTGCGCGACTAGACTCACAAAAAGTCCCACACATGTGGTATCCCCGTACTCAGGAGAAGCAGCAGAATGTATTTTGGGGTGTCATTTCACATATGCCCATAGCATGTGTGAGCAATATATCATTTAGTGACAACTTGGTGCAAAAAAAAAAAGTTTGTAATATTCCCGCAACTTGTGGCAAAATATAAAATATTCCATGGACTCAACATGCCTCTCAGTAAATAGCTTGGGGTGTCTACTTTCCAAAATGGGGTCATTTTGGGGGGTTTTGTGCTATTTTGGCATTTTATGGCCTTCGAAACTGTGATAGGTAGTGAGGAGTTAAATCAAAAATTTGCACCCTTAGAAATCCTGAAGGTGGTGATTGGTTTTCGGGGTGCCGTGCGCGACTAGACTCCCAAAAAGTCCCACACGTGTGGTATCCCCATACTCGGGAGAAGTAGCGGAATATATTTTGGGGTGCAATTCCACATATAACCATGGCATGTGTGAGCAATATATCATTTAGTGACAACTTTTTGTAAAAAAAAATTTTTTTTTTTTTGTCATTATTCAATCCCTTAGGACAAAAAAAATAAATATTCAATGGGCTCAACATACCCATCAGCAATTTCCTTGGGGTGTCTACTTTCCAAAATGGGGTCATTTGGGGGGGATTTGTACTGCCCTGCCATTTTAGCACCTCAAGAAATGAGATCGGCAGTCATAAATTAAAAGCTGTGTAAATTCCAGAAAATGTACTCTAGTTTGTAGACGCTATAACTTTTGCGCAAACCAAAAAATATACGCTTATTGACATTTTTTTTACTAAAGACATGTGGCTGAATAAATTTTGCCCTCAATGTATGACTAAAATTTAGTTTATTCGATTTTTCTTATAACAAAAAGAAGAAAATATCATTTTTTTTCAAAATTTTCGCTCTTTTTCCATTTATATCGCAAAAAAAAAAATCGCAGAGGCAATCAAATACCATCAAAAGAAAGCTCTATTTGTGGGAAGAAAAGGACGCAAATTTCGTTTGGGTGCAATATTGCATGACCGCGCAATTACCAGTTAAAGCAGCGCAGTGCGAAATTGCAAAAAGACCTCTGGTCCTTAAGGTGTTTATTGGTCCGGAGCTGAAGTGGTTAAACCTTACAGGGCACACCCCTGAAGTGAAAACCATTTCAGGTGACTACCTCTTGAAGCTAATCAACAGAATGCCAAGAGTGTGCGGAGCAGTAATCAAAGCAAAATGTGGCTAATTTGAAGACCCTAGAATATAAGACATATTTTCAGTTGTTTCACACTTTTTTGTTCAGTATATAATTCCACATGTGTTAATTCATAGTTTTCATGCCTTCAGTGTGAATCTACAGAAAAAACTCTTTGAATGAGAAGGTGTGTCCCAACTTTTGGTCTGTACTGTATGTGCACTCGCAGACTTACGTGCACTCGCAGACCTACATGCATTCGCAGACCACTCGCAGACATATGTGCACTCACAGACCTACGCGCACTCGCCGACCTACGTGCACTAGCAGACCACTCGCCGACCTACGTTCACTCGCAGACCACTTGCAGACCTACGTGCACTCACAGACCTACATGCACTCACAGACCACTGACAGTTGCTTCCCCAGATTCAGAAACTGAGCTTCCAGGGAAACAATGCGCTTACATTTTGCACAACAGTATTCACCCCCGATCGGATGATCAAGGAATGCATACATGCCGCTAAATGTACAACAAGTCACCTCTCCACACCCACCGGGCATAGTACCTATTAAATTTAATGAGGATTGGGGGTTATACCCTGTCCAAATTACCTAACAACTAGCTTCCTGACACTAATACTCAACAAGACAATACACAGGTACTACTAGATTCATGTGCACTCACAGACCCACGTGCACTAGCAGACCACTCGCAGACCTACGTGCACTGGCAGACCTACGTGCACTCTCAGACCACTCGCTGACCTACATGTACTTGCAGACATACGTGCACTCGCAGATCACTCGCAGACCTATGTGCACTTGCAGACCACTCGCCGACCTATGTGCACTCACAGACCTACGTGCACTCGCAGACCACTCGCAGACTTACGTGCACTCGAAGACCACTCGCAGACCTACATGCACTCGCAGACCATCCGCAGACCTACAGTACGTGCACTCGCAGACCTACGTGCACTCGCAGACCACTGCACAGCAGTGATTTTAGGAATCCTTAAAGTGAAACAATAAAAATGAATCATTCCTTTAAATATCTTGCCTGGGGGGTGTCTATAGTATGCCTGTAAAGTGGGGCAGTGTTCCCGTGTTTAGAAAAAAGTACCACTGCAAAATTATATTTCTAAAGGGAAAAAAAGTAATTAAAAAATGCTTGCAGCTGTAATGTATTGTCGGGTCCTGGCAATATAGATTAAAATCATTGAGAAAAACGGCATGCCCCCCCCCCCCCCCAAGCCCATTACCAGGCTCTTTGGGTCTGGTATGGATACTAAGGGGAACCCTGCACCCAAATAAAAAAAAAATGGCATTGGAGGGTCCCCCAGGCACTATATACTCTGAACAGAAGTATATATACTATACGGCCTGCCCTATATACTCTGCAGAAAATTGGGCCTTAGGTGTTGGTGGTGCCAGAACACTGTAACCCGTCACAGTTACTCTTGTTGGGCACAGGAACGGGCCCTGCTATGAAATATTATATCAAGAATTGTAATTACATGCCCCTGTTAAACAGGGGCAGAAAAATTGGGCTTCAGGCAGTGTATGTGGTGCCCTAAACCAAAAATATTTTTGGAAGCTAGCATCATCAAGATTGAGGAGGAATAGGATAGTCACTCAGCATAAGCAGTCTTCAAGGGATCCCACATCCATAGAAAAATCAATCAGTTACATCAGCATCAGGTGCTTGATAGCAGCTGCTGATCCCAGTCTGATTCATTCTTATGAATGTGAGCTTATCAACAGAGTCTGTGGACAGGTGCACTCTAAGATCCATTACAAACCCTCCAGCAGCACTGAATGTGCGTTCATAAAGAACACTGGATGAAGGACAGGCCAGTAGCTCAATTGCATATTGAGCAAGATCTGGCCAGTGGTCCATCCTCAAGACCCAGTAACCCAGTGGATGGTTTGTTGAAAAGGTCTCCAAGTCTGCTCTTGCCCCAAGATATTCATGTACCATGTAATGCAGATGCTGGTGATGGTTGCATGAACCGATCAGACCTTGGTGCTGAGGACTGAAAAATTGTCTAAAGGCATCGGTCAGCCAGCCACCTTTTCTACCATTCTTCCTCTGACTGAACGAAGCCTCAGCAACACGTTGTCCAGCACCAGGAAATTGTAACCTCCCAGGGTCTGGAAATGCATTGCACAAATCTTTCCATGTGGCCTCCTGAAGATGTCTCATCCTCTGCTCCCTCTGTGAAGGCAGGATGAGTTCTGCAACCATACCCTTGTAACGTGGATCAAGAAGGGTTGCCAACCAGTAATGATCCCTCTCTTTGATGCTACGAAACCTAGGGTCCTTTCTTAGGCTTCGCAGAATCGGGGAGGCCGTGCAGTGTAAGTTTGCAGACGCATTCAATTGTGAGTTCTCTGGGTCACTGAGGATAACGTTGTCAGGAACTACCTGCTCCCAATCACGTACAACTCCTTGGGTTTCTGGGGACTGAAAACTATCCCTTAAAGACTGTTGCTGAGTGTTATCCTCTACATCCATGTTGACACAACCCACAACCCTCTCTCCCTTCTCCTCTGCCTCCTCCCTCCTCCGTACCGTCCATTATTCCACAAAGCGTGTGCTCCAACAGGAAGACAAGAGGGACAGTATTACTGATGCATGCATTATCACTGCTAACCATCATGGTGACAGGACATTGCATGCAACCTTGATCAGTAGCCACTGGTGTGGTAAAAAAAGCCAAGCTCCCCTGACCCTGTCCTGGTGCCATACTCACACAGGTACTCAATGATGGCTCTCTGCTGCGAGTGCAGCCACTGCAGCATTGCCAACATTAAGTTCCACCTGGTGAGCATGTCACAAATGACACAGTTGGTGGGTAGGTTGCATTCCCTTTGAATGTCAGCTAGCAGAGCACTGGCATTGCATGACCGCAGACTTTTCTGGCCTGCCTCAGGAGATCCTGTAAGCCTGGGCACCTGCTCAAGAACCGCTGCACCACCAAAGTCAGGACATGTGCCAAACATGGGACATGAGTCAAGTGTCCCTATCGAAGGGTGGAGAGAAGGTTGATGCCATTGTTGCATACAACCATTCCTGGCTGAAGCTGTTGTGGCATCAGCCACTTCTGAGCCTGCCCCTGCAGAGCTGACAGAATCTCTGCCCCAGTGTGGCTCCTGTCCCCTAAGCAGACCAACTCAAGCACCACATAGCATCTTTTTGCCCGAGTGCTTGCGTAGGCCCTTGAACGCTTATGGAGCACCGCTGGTTCAGAGGAGAAATTTGCAGAAGAGGCCATAGAGGAAGAAGAAGAGAAGCGGGTGGAGGAGAGAGCTGTGGCAGAATCACCACTAGCATTTTGGAGACGTGGTGGCAGAACAAGCTCCAACAATACTGAACCGTGTCCTGCATCCTTTCCAGCTGCCAGCAGAGTAACCCAGTGCGCCGTGAAGGAAAGGTAATGTCCCTGCCCATGCCTGCTAGACCATGGGTCAGTGGTAATATGCACCTTACTGCTGACCGCCCTGTCCAACGAGGCCAAGACATTTCACAAATTCATGTGTAGCGCTGGCTCCTGAAGAGCAGGCGCTATGGGTTTTTCCTGAAACCACAGTTGGATTTTGGGGCTCATTTTCTAAATTTATGGTTTCAGTACCAGTCTAGCTGGGTTGCACTGGGTTCTCCTTGACCGCAGGTGTCGCTGTCACCGCCGGCAAGAGTGAGAATGCAGTCTAGCTGGGTGTATTGAATGCCACTGTTCTTTCAGAGTGTTCTCCTGCTGTGCATTCTGGGAGGTGGTATTTAAGGTACCGACATCACGTGCTTCGGGGTTCTGTTGGAGAGAGTATTTTGTGTCTGTTTGGTTCTGGCCCTCCTGGCCTTGGGTGGGGAACCATGCATCCCGAGTCTCGGGGCGGGCTGGCCCCGAGGCAACGCAACTGCAGGGACAGGCCTGAATGGATTTTGGGGCCTATCGATCCAAAGGTGATCAGGTGCCGTCTCATCTAAGGGAGAGACCCAGCAACTGGAGAAACCCCAGGGGAGAACACTTCAGGAGAAGGCCTTATGCAAGGCTGGCTTCTCTGAAGGAGCCTGGAGGCTTAGTTGAAGGACACTACATGGATCTACACTCATACGGTATCACCGAATCGGCTTAGAGATACTGGTACAATATGATAGCTCTTTAAATTTGTCTATGTCCCTCAGTTACGCTCAAGTCTGTGGCAGAGACTTTCTCAAATATCCTACACTCAAGTCTGTGGCAGAGACTTTCTCAAATATCCTACACTCAAGTCTGTGGCAGAGACTTTGTCAAATATCCTACGCTCAAGTCTGGGGCAGAGACTTTCTCAAATATTCTACGCTCAAGTCTGTGGCAGAGACTTTGCTTAACACCCTACCGGCTGCTGGATTTTTCCTATAAGAGACTTTCCATTTTAGTCTAAAGTACCTGAACTTAATCCTAACCCTCTACCTTTATCTAAAGACTCTGTTTCAAATAAATAACCCAAAAGAAGATTCCGTGCCAGTTTCCACATTTCTTTGGGCCATCTACCACGGGAACCCCTAGACGGAGAAGAGGTCAAGAAGGTAACGGTAAGCCCAATAAAACCAGCAGCTCCTTCGTGGGTCATTGCTACACACAAAAGGGGTCAGAGTCTACCAGCTGAAAAGGCAGCAGTTGCAGTGCTAGCAATTTGGCCAAGCTAGCATTCAGACGCTGAGCATGTTAATGGCTGGGACCAAAGTTATTTTTACGGTTTAGTAACTGAGGTAGGGAACTGTCATGGTTTTGCAATAGTGTTTGTCTGCTTACCTGTTTCCATGTGTTCATCTCTAGAGACCAGCTGACCTTCACCTGACTGCTTTTGTAATCCATCCTCTGGCATGGCTCCACCCTAGCTCCTATCAGAGGACTCTATATTAACCTGTGCACTGCAGGCCAACCCTGCTGATCAACCTTTGTGTGTTAGCTTCCTGTTACCTGCCGTGTGCTCGTCTGTTGTTCCGTTACCGACTTTGGCGTGTCCTTGACTATCCCTGTTTGCCTGTGATCCTGACCTATTGGCGTGTCCCTGACTATTCCTGTCTGCTTGTGGCCCCGACCTTGTCTTTGTCCCTCACCATCCCTATCCTCCTGTTGCCTACTGTGAGTGCGAGCTGGGGGACCCTGGGGGTCGCGACCTGGAGCCAGTTGCAGCCCAGTCCATCCTCACCTCTAGAGGCTCTGGTGAACACCTCTTGGCTCTAACCCTGGTGGGATCTGTCTCCCGTCCGTAGCAGTCAGCCGTAGGGCCCACAACCTTGTGGTGCACTCCTGATCTCTACGGTGTGCATCTGTCACCTCGCCTCAAGGTGACCTGACAGTTTGATCAGCCATGGACCCGGCTGACGTGCTGCTTCCTACAGTCGATCCGTTGCAGGGCTTAGTTCGCAGACTTGAGACCCAAGAATCGCATCAGACCCAGGTGATGCGATTCCTTCAAGATATGGCTTTCCACTTCGAGCAGCTACAGGCTTCCTTGGGAACCCCGAACCTGCAGCCTCAAGTACAGTCAGCAGCTGCACCTATCGCACCAGTCGCATCCACACATGCATTATTACTGCCAGCTCCGTCCCGTTTCTCTGGGGACTCCAAGGTTTGCGCGGGGTTCCTTAGCCAGTGCACAATTCATTTTGAACTTCAGCCCCAAAACTTCCTGTCCGATCGGGCAAAAGTAGCATATATCATATCCTTCCTGTCCGGCGAGGCGTTAGCTTGGGCTGCCCCTCTGTGGGAACTGAACGATCCAGTGTTTTCTAGCCTGTTTGATTTCATGAAACTTTTTCGGAATATCTTCGAGGAACCGGGTCGTGTCTCCTCAGTGGCTGGCGCTCTTTTACGTCTCCGTCAAGAGTCCGCATCTGTGGGACAGTATGCTCTTCAGTTCCGTATCCTCACAGCTGAATTGAGCTGGAATAATGAAGCCCTAGTAACAACCTTTTTACATGGCCTCTCTGATAGAGTGAAGGATGAATTAGCAGGAAGATCCCTTCCTGCTGATCTGGACAGTGTCATCACCTTGTGTAACCAGATCGATATTCGCTTTCAGGAGAGGGCCCTGGAAAAAAGACGCCAGTACTCCCCGTTCTTTAGGCAGCCTGAGCCCCCCGTCCCTTCTCTTCGATCCGAGGAGCACCGCCTGCCTACCGAGGAACCTATGCAGTTGGGCCAGACAAAGTTATCTCCCGAAGAACGCGCTAGGCGCAGAACTCTGGGCCTATGCCTCTATTGTGGAGCCAAAGGTCATTTCCGTGACACTTGTTCTGTTCGTCCAGGAAAAATGCTCAGGGCTAATACATCTGGAAGGTGGAGTATTAGACCCTGAAATATCACCTTCACCTTCTCGTCTCCTTTCTGTGTTGCTTCATGTCGGTGCTTCCTCTCGTTCGGTCTCAGCACATCTGGATTCCGGAGCCGCTGCCAATTTCATGGATTGGGAAACTGCATCCTCCATGAGACTTACCCTTTTGCCCCTTACAACGCCATTGGTGGTCTTGGCGATTGATGGCACGGTTCTCCCAGGGGGCCCTATCCACTTCCAGACTCTTCCTGTTAAGATGTCAGTAGAAACACTCCACCAGGAGTGGATATCCTTCCTTGTCTTACCTAAGGCTTCATCTCCTATCATATTAGGTCTTCCTTGGTTATGGCTCCATTCTCCACACGTTGACTGGTCTGCTGGACAGATCCTGGCTTGGGCTTCCTCCTGTTCCTCTTCCTGCCTACTCAAGGGTACCCCAAAAGAGAAACTTCCTGTTACCACCATCCCAGTATCTTCTGCTCTTCCCGCTGTATATAGCGATCTCTGGGATGCGTCCTGCAATAGTCGGACTGATGCACTCTCTAGGTCATGTGGTACTCTGGATAAGGGGCCCACCTATGAACTTGAGTTTGCATAACCATTTACCTTTGCCTGTCCCTAATCTCCCTTGGACGCACAGCCAGGCTAACTTGTCTGCAAGTTCCACAGTTGCTATGCCCTGTGATGCGATTGAGATGGTCGCTACACCTGACAATACTATTCAGTCGGCCTCTGCACCAGTTATGCCAGTCCAGCCCATGCCCAATGAGCTTCCTGCTTCTTGTTCAGGACCTTCTGTGACCTGGCCTCACCCTACTGCTACTATGTCCGTTCAAACCCGTTTAAGAGGCTCAATCCATCCTTTGGATAGACTGTCTCATTCGGCCAGGTGGGGTTTTCAATCTTTTTCTCAGGGTTCTCTGTATTCTGTTTGTGTTTCAACTATCCAGCTTGACTCTTGTGACATGTCACCTTCTAACCAACCTGACTTCAGGGATCCACTGACCTCTGCCCAGTCTGGTGGTCCTGTTCTGGATGCCCAGCTCATCTTTAAGGGTCTGAGGGACCCTGCTCAGGCTCCTGATCTTCTCATGCCCTTACCCATTCCTAAAAAGCCTATAGTCCTCAAGTCCTCTCGTCCTCTCCCTACCTCGGTTCCAGTCTCTGAGGATAATCTAAAATACGAGGTTAGTCAAGTTTTGGATTCCCGGCTCCGTAAAGCCATTCTTCAGTACCTCGTACACTGGAAAGGATTTGGCCCTGAGGAGAGGTCTTGGATCACTGCATCTGAGGTCTTTGCTCCTAGTCTGTTGAGGAGGTTCCATCTGGAGTTTCCCTTTAAGCCTGGACCCAGGCGCGGGAGGGGGAGGCCTCGTAAGAGGGAGGGTACTGTCATGGTTTTGCAATAGTGTTTGTCTGCTTACCTGTTTCCATGTGTTCATCTCTAGAGACCAGCTGACCCTCACCTGACTGCTTTTGTAATCCATCCTCTGGCATGGCTCCACCCTAGCTCCTATCAGAGGACTCTATATTAACCTGTGCACTGCAAGCCAACCCTGCTGATCAACCTTTGTGTGTTAGCTTCCTGTTACCTGCCGTGTGCTCTTCTGTTGTTCCGTTACCGACTTTGGCGTGTCCTTGACTATCCCTGTTTGCCTGTGATCCTGACCTATTGGCGTGTCCCTGACTATTCCTGTCTGCTTGTGGCCCGACCTTGTCTTTGTCCCTCACCATCCCTATCCTCCTGTTGCCTACTGTGGGTGCGAGCTGTGGGACCTTGGGGGTCGCGACCTGGAGCCAGTTGCAGCCCAGTCCATCCTCACCTCTAGAGGCTCTGGTGAACACCTGCTGGCTCTTAGACTCCGCGCCCCAGGGAATATTACGCTCTAACCCCGGTGGGATCTGTCTCCCATCCGCAGCAGTCAGCCATAGGGTCCACAACCTTGCGGTGCACTCCTGATCCCTACGGTGTGCATCTGTCACCTCGCCTCAAGGTGACCTGACAGGAACTTTTCCTGCTAAAATCAGATGGAGGTGTACTGATAGCAGATTGGCTGAAAGTACTTGGGACACCTATTGCTATACCTTCATTCCTCTCAGTGCAGGTTTTTGAGAGGACTGGAGGTATAGTGCGGTTGGAGATCCCAGATGAGGAGCAAGGAAAAGTCCGCCTTTTTTCTTTGATGTGTGTCTTTCAATTTCTGTCACCAACGGACTGCATGGGAGACCGTCATATGTCTGGTCAAGCATGTGGTGCCCAAGCAGCTGCTGTTCTGGCCACGCTTGATCCACTTTAGACATGGGTTGCAAACAGCAACGATGTGATCTGCTGCACATGTGTCAAAAAAGGCCCACATCAGGGATCTTTTCAAAATGAGCAGAGAGTCAGCAGTGCCCTGCACCTGTGGATCTCTGCGGTGTGATGCAGCAGGCTGACTGCCCTTAAGCTGCCCCCTAGAGGACATCCTGCCTCGTTGGAGTTGTTCCCCCTCCTCCTTCTCCTCTCTTCCATCAGGCCCCTAAGTAGAGTCAGTGACCTCATCATCCCCTCCCTCCTCATCACTGGAGCAAACTTGACAGTATGCCGTGGCTGGGGGAACATGACTGCCAGTTTCTTGTTCTTCTTGGGCACCCCTTCTCTCTAGGCTCACTTTACACCCTTCCTCAACCTGGCAACCAACATCGGAGCCTTCTAATCGCTGCACATCCACCATCATCATGTACCTGACACTGTGGTCGAATAGTTGGGGGGCTCCTCCGTGCATGATGGTGGGGCTATGGAAGGAGTGACTGTGAACAAGGAGCCGATGGAAAAGGCTGCTTTGGCAGCTGCATTGGAAGGCAAACTACTCTGAGCCTTGGTGACAGAGGATAAGGAGGAGGATGGCTTCATTATCCACTCCACCAACTCTTCTGCATGTTGCGGCTCAATAACACACCCAGCAGCAGAAAAAATGGACAAGCATGCCCCACAGCCATCTGCAGAGGATGCACCATGTCCACGACCAACAGTGTTGACTGTAGACACAGAGCCTGCTTGCCCTGTTTTAGGGGCCTGTGAGCGTCTGCCACTCCTTGGTGGCCTTCCGGACATGATGTATACATCACACTGCACTGTATTGTGTACTGTGTACACCACCAGAAAAGTAGGAGCAGCTTCACTACAGCTGCACTGTGTACACCACCAGAAAAGTAGCAACAACTGCACTACAGTTGCACTGTATTGTGCAGTGTTGCCAACCTAACAGATTGAAATTTACTGACATGACACCCAAATTTACTGGCACAGCCAAGTATTTACTGGCATTTCCAAAAGTTACAAAATTACAGTTTTAAGTGCAAATTTCAGTATTTAGGCTACAAATAAGTACAATATGTAATTAGCAATGTGATTTAAGGTACATATTAAATTAAAAAAGCATATTTCTTGTTTTATTTTTAATATAATAAGTGGCTCAGAGGCAGGACTCAGGAGGGCAGAAAATTAGAATGGACAGGCACACACATGAAATTGAGCAGTGACAGTCTTTCTCTATGCCAGGTGGTCTCTTCAGTCCACTCCAGTCCAAACAGCGCTGACAGTCCCACTCCCTGCTTGCCTTGCTTCCGTCCCCCAGACCTGCACATGAGGCTCTGGCCGCTCCGCTTGGCTCCCTTGCACCATGACATCACACGATACGACTCAGGCACCACCTCCGCCAGACCCGCCCCCGCTAATAACACCCGAAGACACACTGTAGCAGGCACTTGGATGGTCTCGGCCACCTCCGGATCTGTTCTGCGTATGCTTGGTTCAGAACCACGCATCACAGCCATATTTTTTTTCACTGGCAACCT